>NC_052958.1:27571628-28199128 GCF_013358895.1 Oreochromis aureus | reverse complement strand
GCACACACAGCTGCATACAGTGTTGGAGTGATTGAGTTTTTAGAGTGTCAGCAGATGGCGATAGAGAGCTTGTGAGAGGGCCCGGCCTGACTGTGGAACCGTAATCTTTTGACCTCACAGACTTCTGTAGAAGTGGACCTTTTGCAACCATAGGTAATGCTGATTGCTGTTCATTAAAAAGAATGCAGGTTTAAGGACCTTGCAGTGCACTGGCTTCTGTTTTTCACACCTCTGTATCCATGTCCATATATTTTACAATGTCTGAGTTCCAGCAAATATTTTATTGCCGGTTTGAGATTAGGGAATTAGTGTGACTCCATTTCTTTCAACGGCAAAAACGACTTTACAGTTTGTTTGTTTTTTTACATATTTGTGTCTGCCATGAGGAGTCAACTATTTAGTGGAGTGCCCATTGAAATTGATCATAAGATCAAAGTCATAATTTCCATTTTGTTGAGATGCCCTGCTCTCTGTATCAAAATTCCTCCTTGATATTGCTGCTTCTTTACCTCTCTCAGTGCACATGGATCTATTATTATATACAAACTGATAACCAGTTATGTCTCTCCTTCTTCTGCAGCTGACTCTTCTCATTTCAAAGCTGTATGTATAAAGCTTAGCTCCTCACCCACATTGGGCAGCTCTAGGATCTACATATGCAAAAGCAGCTTGGTTGTTATCAGTCTGTGATGCTCTGTTGTTAAACACAGATCAGGAGAAATGGTGCTGAACCCTTTGTGTAATATATAATCCCAATTTCAAAAAAATGTTGAGAGGCTATGAAAATAAAAACAGACTGCAGTGATTTTCCCACATTTTATTCTCAATAAAACACAGAAAACATATCAGATGTGTAAAATTGATCATTTTAAGCAAGAAAAGTCTTTTCAAATATGATGGCAACATCTCTCAAAAAAGCTGGCACAGAGTCGTGTTTGCCACTCTGTAGCATTCCCTCTTCTTTTAACAACAGTCTGTAAACATGCGTTGAGAGCAGCTACAAGATTTTTGTGTGATCTCAGATTCTATGTCATGGTACTGGGTCATTTTAATCCAGCGTTCTCAGTTTTCTTGTGTTTTTGTATTATGTTAAGTTCATTTGTTACTTTAAGGATTTATTCTTTGGTTCCTAGGTTGTTCTGTTTAGTTTATTAGATTCCCCTTGTGTCTTTGCCCTCGGTCTCCTCTGTATGTCTGTTTATTTAATTGTGAGTTCTTGTGCCTTGTTTCCTCTCCTGTGTTTTATTCCATCATGTTTCCCCAGCCTGTCATGTCTGTGCTCTCCCTCGTGTTCTCTCTCCCCCTCCAGTCTGTGTCTCTGTGTACTTCCTGTTTTACTTTGATAGCCTCCCATCAGTGTACGTCATGGTGTTTGCTTCTGCCCTGTCTCGTTATGGTTATTC
Source organism: Oreochromis aureus (assembly GCF_013358895.1). NCBI lineage: Eukaryota > Metazoa > Chordata > Actinopteri > Cichliformes > Cichlidae > Oreochromis > Oreochromis aureus. Next base: position 28,197,725 of record NC_052958.1, on the reverse strand, counting down.
CTGTCAGCTGTGCTCTCGCTTCCCTCATGATCCTTCTCTGCATTTATGTCCACGTATCACTCAGTTCCGTGTCGCATCCTCCCTCATAGCTGTTTGTGTGTTTCTCTAGGTTTCAGAATCCCAGTTTAGTTTAGCTCTATTTTGTATCACCTCCATGCCTGCAATAAAGCAGTGTTTTTTAGTTGACTACTCGCCTCTGAGTTTGCATTTGGGTCCTTTTCCTGCCTGCACACAACCAGTTTGTGGCAGGCTAGCTGCTCATTTTTCATTGCTATTGTAATAGCTGCAGTATGCAGTTTAGTATACTGTAACATACAAGGCCTTCCCTGAAACACATGTTGGTCTAACACCTGTATATACCTTTCAGCATTGCTGGAGCCTTTCTAGAGCAAGCTGCCAGCTCCATAGAGACTAATATACCATCAGAGATGCAGACTCCTGATAATAAGTTAGACTTTCCTCATCAGTCTGGAGGACACAGTATCTATGTTCTCTGTTTTGAATGAAGGCTTAGAGGAGGTTGGAGATTGCTACCATCATGGCCTCATCCGATCAGAATGAGAATGAAGAGTTATCAATCACAGGTTTCTCCTTTTATTTGAATAATCAGTAAGGAAAGACACACATGGACTGCTAACTCTGAAAGGAAGCAAAGTGTGATTTAAGTCACTCAGTAACTCAAAATAATACATGAACTCAGGAAACTCAAACAGAAACTCACCTCAGCTGCCGCCCTCAGGTGAGTACAGTGGCTATGTGCAGGTGTACATAGATGGATCGAAAGATCCGGATAGTGAAGCAACTGGTTTGGTGTTGGTAGTTCCAGAATTAAATATCAAGTTTGGGAAAAGAACATAAAACTTTATGAGTGTTTATGCAGTAGAGCTGTATGCCATATTGATGGACTTAGAATAGGTGGAAGACAGCAGAGTTCCAAAAGTAATAATATGCACTGATTCATTGTCAGCGGTGTTAAACATAGAAAATGGGAATACAAGTAATCATCAGAATATTCTGTATGAAATTATATTTGCTCACCATACAGTGTGTAAACAGGGCAAACGTGTAGTAATAATGTGGACACCAGCTCATATAGGCATTATGGGTAATGAAAGAGCAGATAGAATGGCTAAGAAAGTTATTAAAAGAGTAGACATAGAGGTACAGATACCATTATCTAAATCTGAAGGGAAGTGTATAGTTTGGAGTGAAAGTAACAAGTTATGGAAAATGGTGTGGGATAATGAATCTAGAGGGAGACAATTGTATAGGTTACAAAATACAGTAGAAGTTAAAAGAAATAAAGGAATGAATAGGCGGGAGGAGATTGTTATATGTAGAATAAGAACAGGGCATTGATACCTGAATGGCACTCCTTTTAGGATGGGGAAACATTTAACGGGGCTATGTAATTGGTGTGGTGTTATGGAAACAATTGAGCATGTATTTATTAACTGCAGGAGGTATGGTAACTGTAGGAGAATGATGAGGGTAGAAATGGGGAGTACGGGGGAACTCCGGTTTGAAAAGGTGGTTGAATGGCTGTCATGAAAAGCAAGGAGTGGTTCTTCGGTTTCTGAGAAGTACGGGATCATTTAAGAGGATTTAAAGAGCTAGATGCAGTCTCCATCCCAGACTCCACAGATCCGCTCCAGTTCGCCTACCGACCCAACAGATCCACTGAAGACGCCATCGCCCATGTCCTGCACACCACCCTCAGCCACGTGGACAAGAAACAGGGTAACTATGTGAGAATGCTGTTTGTTGATTACAGTTCAGCGTTTAACACAATAGTGCCCAGCAGACTGTTCACAAAGCTGAGGGATCTGGGACTCAACAGCCGTCTGTGTGCATGGGTGTTGGACTTCCTCACCGGCAGAACTCAGGTGGTGAGGGTGGGTGGGTGTGTCTCCGACAGCATCACCATCAACACAGGAGCACCACAGGGGTGTGTCCTCTCGCCACTGCTCTACTCCCTCTACACTTCGGACTGTGTGGCCACCCACGGCTCCAACACCATTGTGAAGTTTGCTGATGACACAGTGGTGTTGGGTGCCATCTCCAACAGCGATGAGGCGGCCTACATGGACGAAGTGAAGAATTTGGCATCATGGTGCCAGGACAACCACCTCCAGCTGAACGTCAGCAAGACCAAGGAGCTGGTGGTGGACTTCAGAAGGAGTCAGCACAGAGACTACAAACCCATTTTCATCAATGGAGCTCCAGTGGAGAGGGTGCAGTCCTTCAAATATCTTGGTGTCCACATCTCCTCAGACCTGACATGGGCTGCCCACATTCAGGTCCAGACCAAGAAGGCTAGGCAGCGCCTGTATCACCTCTGACAACTAAGGAAGTTCAGGGTCTCTCCAAAGATCCTCAGGATCTTCTATACAGGCGCTGTGGAGAGTATCCTCACACAGAACATGACAGCGTGGTTTGGGAACAGCTGTGTGAAGGACCAAAAAGCTCTCCAGAGAGTGATCCGTACAGCAGAACGCTGCTGCAGGATTGCTCTCCCCACTTCAGGACACCTACACCAGGAGATGCCGGACTAGAGCAACACAGATACTGAAGGACCCGTCCCATCCTGGCAACAAACTGTTCCAACTTCTACAATCTGGTAGAAGGTTCCGCATCATCCGGGCAAGGACAGAGAGACTCAAGAAGAGCTTTTATCCTCAAGCCATCCGGCCCCTAAACCAACACCCCCCACACACACACACACGCCATCTCAACATCATCTATAATTGACTGAGACTCTCCTCCAGACACTCAATTCCTTCAACTTCCTTTAACTTTAAATATGTTTTTATTGTCCATTCTGTAAAATAGTCAGATGTCTATTCATATTAATGTACAGAATTCACCTGCTGCTGCTTCTACTGCACATTCACCCAATGTATATACTATATATATATTTATAATGTTATCCTCTACCCCCCCATGTTTTTGCACATGTCGAGGATCGTGTCAGGATACATTTCACTGTGTGTTATACTTGTATAACTATGCATGTGACAAATAAAGAACCTTGAACCTTGAACCTTGAAGTAACACCAGAGGGTGGCAGTAATGCAACTTCTATGGATGCAAGCTGCCGTTAAAATGGAAGAAGAAGAAGAAGGTGCACCTGGTGAAGTGAGTGTGCTGAAAGGTGAGGCTTTACAACATTCTCCAAAGCTACAAGAACTTGTGCTTTTATACAAGTACCATTTATAAAAAATAGAAAAATTATTTTTTTTAATGAAAAATATAGTTTTATAATTAGCAAAACATCACAACACAAAAAACTCAATTTACTTTATTTCATAGATGTATTTATTTGAATTGCAACATCATCTTCCTTTGCTGCTTCTGTCTACTGAGGAGATGAGAATCTGCCAAAGAACAGGATGGACTTGGTCTTATTGTGTCTGATGAAGAAGAGGAAGGGGTGATCTGCTGTGAAGTGTGTCCCCGGAATATAACATCGGTCCTCAGCCACAGCACCTGTGGCTGCAGCGGCCTCCGTGCCCTCCTCGTTCACCTCCACAAAGGCCTTGTGGGCCACCGTAGACAGGAAGAGCCCCTCTTCACCGTTCATGCCAGACAGGTCAGCCCTTCCTGCACAGAACACGTCCTTCATACCCAGTTTAGCCAGAGGTTCATTCAGCTTGTAGTCTTCCTCCAGCTTGAACTTTGGCAGGTGAAGGACAACTTCTGAATAGGTGCTCATGTTTTTCCTGTCGGTCCATTCATTCAGCCTCTCCTGTGTTAGCTCCTTCTCCAGCTGGAACACAGTTAATATATTTTGTCATATTTATTTTGCTCAGATTTAAATTCATTTTATATATGAATTCAGGAGCTGTCTGTTTAATTCTTAAATGATCCAGTTTAATAAAGTAAACTAAAGTGAAGCTTTTCTTTACAGGAACTTGTTTCTAGGCTGTGTACCTTCAGCAGAGGGTCTGAGCCATCTGAGGACTCCTTAGGCAGCAGAATGAACATGCTGAGCTCCTCAGCCACATAGGGCAGCTCCAGGATCTGCAAATCATGGTCAGGAATGTAGTTGTAGGGAAGCTTCTTCCTCTGGTACATCATCTGGAGTGGTACGGTCTCATTCTGACACACAGGAAATCCAGGCGATCGGATCATGTTACTATAAAGCTTCTGCTTACCTTTACCTTTTAAACTGTTTCCTGTATTAAGACTTTTTGTCCAAATTTTGTAACCTTCAGTTAAATTTCTACCCGTTTGACTTTAAAGGGCATCTCTTTGGTGTTTGCCTCCTCAAATGGGTTCCTCCAGTTGCCCTTGAAGTAGACAGCATTGACCAGAGCCAGTCTGGTATCTGCGTTGACTGTTCCTGGCTTCAGAAGGTCTTTTATCTTATCTGACAGGAAATACAGGAACAGAACAATATTTCGTTATAATCCACAGAGGATGCTAAAATAATTCCCTGCTGTTCAGGATGTAAAAGATGCACAGTCTCACTTTCTGTCTGCTGCTCGACCCAGCTGTTGATCTCTGCTCTGCACGCCTCTGGAGCTCCGACGAAGTCCACAGCCTTCAGGTCTGCCTGGTAGTACTTCTGTGTGGCTTCAAGGAAGTCCTGCAGAAAGCAAACATCTGTTTATTAATCTAGTTGTTGTAATGAAGAGAATCATTGATGTGGACACTCACTGGGAGGAAGTGGGCAGTGTTTTCTCCATAAAGACGGTTGGCTAGTTTCAGGATGTAGGATGCAGATGGTGAGTTGATGTCAGCGTTCAGTTTCTGGAAGTCTGCATGGACGCCTTCACCTGAGCTGAATGAGAGGGCCTGTGTGGCATTGAAGACAAAGACTGAAAGGATGTGACACTGAGCCTGAGCGACCGTGATGTAACAATTTATGGTCCAAAGGCAGAAACTGGACAACTTTATTGTTTCAGCATCATGTTTAATAATGACCATTAACTTACTCTGTTTCTGGGTTTTATGGACTTTCATGCCATTTATATAACACATTCTAGCTTCATATGTTAGACACAAATTGCTGACGTCCCGCTGGGAACATCTTGGGGTTCAGTGTTATGGCTACATAGAAAATTAAGATTTTCAAACACATTTAACGAAACCCCAAAAGTTGAATTTTGTTCAGTTTGTCTGTAAACAGCACTCTTCTATCAAAAAGGTTCAGATTTTATTAAAAAGATAAATACAAAAAGTAAAAAAGAAATTATTTATTCTGTATGGAAAAACACAGAAAGCCTCATGTGACAAGACGTTTTGTGGAAACGGGTCAGAGTGACTGTTTTTAAAATGCAACGAGGGCTTGAAGTTGCACAGGCATGCTAGCTGATCAACTGATGGCGTGGTGCAGGTAACAAGTGACAGTGAGCTGACCTGAGCCATCTGAGCTGCAGTGTCGCCTTTAGCTCCCAGGTAGACCATGGCCAGGGCTGAGCTGATGCTCAGAGGAGAGACAAAGATGTTCCGGGCAGGGTTTGTCTGGCTCAGAGTGCGGAACAGCTCCAAGGCAAAGGCTGTGTTTGAGCTGCTGACGGCGGACATGGCTGATGGTGTTTTCCTGTAAAGTGCAAACAACCGTTTAAACTGCTACAGCATTACATACAGGAAACACAACAAGAGACTTTATATTAAAGCATCGAGAAAAAGTGACTTTTTTTAGGAGAGCGCATACAGACAGAAACCGCCGCCGAGCTGCCCCACCCACTGAAGCTAAGACACCGGACACGGTGCAGTCCGTTTAAACTTGTTAGCAGCGACTCTCTGCTCACTTATATGAGAGTACAAGCTACTTTATTCGCACACACGTAAAACGAGGAGTACCTGATTTACACAGTGAGACATGAGTCAAACTGCAGCCCTTTGTTGGGCGTAAATAAGGTTGGTGGAATGAAGGAGGGCGGTCTTACGGAAGAGGATTTGGGCCACTGGGGGGAAAAAGTGAGCACGTCTTATTTTTCATAATTTTTCAGTCATGACTTACACTTACAGTCATTTAAATACACTATGCTCAGAGGTCCACAACAAAAAATAAAAAGTGACTGAATGCTACTACAGACATTATAACAGAGACAACGACACTTTATAGATTCATAAGGGAGAATTCCACAAGCTGGTTCTCATTCTGGAGCTTGCTGTGGTCTACTCTTGGTGTTGTGTGATGCCTCTCTCACCCAGATGTTCTTCTTCTTGCTTGAAGCTGGGAAACCTACTCCTGACTCCTTAAAAATGTTCAACTTGAATTATTAAAAGATGAAAATGTCACAATAAAAATGACTAGAATAATCTAAAAACTGTAAAACAGCCAAAGATTCCCCCTTCCATGAAAGAACAGCAGCACACACAGCTGCATACAGTGTTGGAGTGATTGAGTTTGTAGAGTGTCAGCAGATGGCGATAGAGAGCTTGTGAGAGGGCCCGGCCTGACTGTGGAACTGTAATCTTTTTGACCTCACAGACTTCTGTAGAAGTGGAACTCTATGCAACCATAGGTAATGCTGATTGCTGTCCATTATAAAGAATGCAGGTTTAAGAAACTTGGACTGCACTGGGTTCTCTTTTCAGACCTTTCTTTCCATGTCCATATATTATCATCTCTGTGTTTCAGCAAAAGTCTCTTTTGGTTTTTAACAGCTCCAAGATAAAAGCTGTGTTTGAGCTACATACAGGGCTGGACTGGGACAAAAAATCGGCCCGGGCATTTTGACTAGAGACTGGCCCACCAGGTATTATAGGAAACACCATAAAGCCTTTGGATGAAAACAAACGCTGTTGTCACAGTGATATACACTGTCCTGTTGGTATATATGTATCAATGTAATAAACTACACCATCCTCCCTATTCTGGTATTCTAAACAGTACTTAGCCGAAACCCAAAGACTGCTTGGTCGAGTTAACCTCCTGAACTATCTACAACACATGGTGGAAACCTGAAATTAAGATAGAGAAGACTAGAGGTGAGACATTATCATTACTGAATATTAAAAAATAATAAATGACAGATTTAGATATATTTTCATAAACTATTCATTTACCACATCAATAAACAGCAGGGCAAAATATTTTTTCCAACATGGCAACCTTTAAAAAGTGAAAGGAGACAGAAAGACAGGTGAGAAAGAATAAAACTTAATTGACTTTTTGATGGCATTCTACACAGTACTGGTACAGTATCTAGAAAATGTGGGAAAATACTGGCATCATATACAGTACTTACTTCTGAAGAAATTAAGATGGGACCCTGAAAAAAATTACTATGTACAATAATGATTTCTATACATTTTACATCAGATGAAAACGTTTGTTGTAAGATTCAGATAATTATTTATTAAAAGCGAGACATTTTAAATGAGAGTAAGAAAGAAAAGTATATCTTTGTGTCCACTAGAGATGGCACGATACCACTTTTTTATGTCCGATACCGATATCATAAATTTGGATATCTGCCGATGCCGATATGAATCCGATATAGTGTGTTTTTAATCAATAAAAAGTTTTTTAAATATCTTGCTGCATTTTGTATAAGTTCATACTCAAGTTTAAACAAACAGCAACACTAAAGCTATTCTGTTATACCTGTATGTAAAAAAATACACTGCACCCAAAATATTTCATAGTTCAGCAACACTGATCAATCTAATAAACTTAAACCTACTCCATTCTCCCTATTCTGGTATTTTAAAGAGTACTTAGCAGAAATATTAAGCAACCTAACTAATAGGGTTGCAAACTCCCAGCAAAAAAAAAAAAAAAAAAAAGGGAACCACCCTCCACCTCATGATGCTTCGATGTAATTAACTTTAATTTGATGCAGGGTGAAATAAAATGCACAGAAATAAATTATTTTTCAAGAATAATTAAATAGATTCAACATCTTTCTTCAACAGAATTGCAGAATTCACAGATGGTATCTTCCCCAAGGAAAAAGTACTAGCTTACTAGGGTATATTAGACTTAACAGTTACTATATACAGTAAAGGACTTCTATACATTTTACATCAGATTAAAACTTTGGGTGTAAGATTCAGATAATTATTTATTAAGAGCTAGATATTTTAAATGATAATAAGAAAGAAAAGTTTGTCTTTGTGCCCCCTTTTCCCTGTTTATGCCCTGTCGGCCCCCCTGGCTAAACTTTGCTAGATCCGGCCCTGCACAGTTACCAGCCATCAACTACGTAGAAAACGATCCTGGTGTAGAAAGTAATATTAAATAAATTCTAACAACAGCTTATCAAGGTTAAACGTGCTGCTGTTGTTTATCCGCAGGTTTCCTCTTTCTGGTGCAAAGTGGGCCAAAAACAAAGAAGAGAGACGGACTCGCGACAGAAAAGCCGATCAGCTGATCATTAAGCAGTTTCACGACTGAAGTAGCAGCAGGGAGAGAGGGAGGGAGAGAGAGGCAGTCGCTCCATATATCGTTGTTAAGCTCAGAGGTGTGGACTCGAGTCACATGACTTGGACTCGAGTCAGACTCGAGTCATTAATTTTATGACTTTAGACTTGACTTGAAAAAAGGTTGTAAGACTTGTGACTTGACTTGGACTTTTACACCAGTGACTTGGGACTTGAATTGGACTTGAACCTGTTTACTTGAAAAGACTTGATATTTTACCCAAATCTAAAATTTAACATACATATTATATAAAAAGTGCGGACCATTAATTCACTTTATTCATTCATTCATTCTTACCACACTCCGTATGTATGTGAGCGTGGGCTGTAGCACAGCCAATCAAATTAACCAGATTTGAAAAAAACAAGAACAAAAACGCTCGAGCCAAAAATGCTTCCAAGAGTAATTTCTTTCGGGTATATAAACTACGAAGTAGTCAACAAAAAACGAAATGCAATATGCAAAACATGCAAGAAGAGAATCACAGACGGAGATGGAACAACTTCCAACTTTGTCCGACATTTGAAGTTGCATAAAGAACGGTAGGTGGTGCTTTTTTTTTTTTTTTTTTTTTTGCTACGATGAGATAGCTGACTTAGCTAACTTCATCTTATTAGTAAATGTTCTTCCGGCTACGTTGATGATACTGTTTGGCTTTAACAGGTATGATATGTTTGTCATGCTATTTTAAATCCGGTCCTGCAAGCGCATCCAAGAATAACATGCAACTTGTTAGCTCAGCATTGTCGGTGAATGGTGAGCAGGGTCCGTTTCAGAAAGTGGGTTCTGTAGCTGTACTCAGTCTCTCTCCGTCTCCTCCCCATCATTAACCCCGTAGATTTAACCCAGTTTAGACTGACAAATATTTATTTTACCATCACATCACAATTCAAAATCACTGTGTTTAATTTGCAATTACTGTATGGTCGTGTTTAACTTTTGCATGTCTGAGCCAGGGAAAAAATTTTTTTGGTTAGAAAATCTGGCCCACCTTAGTGTGTAATTGAGTAGTCCTGCTATACATGGCCTTTTTCTTCTGTCATTTATGTCAATACATCAAATAAAATACTTTGATCTTATATTATTAGCTGTTGTTTATTTGCAAAGGTTATTCTCAACAGGGATGCTAGACAAAAACGGCGTTTTCTACTGACAGCCTAGCATACGCTCTCCACTTGCGAGTGAAAAGAAAAGAAAAACACCCCTTCCCTATTGGTGTTAGAGTTTACCATGTCAGCCAATCAAAAAAAATGATAAGGCAACATGTGACATTTGGTTGTTTAGGGAGAAGGGGAAGTTTTAGGGAGTGACACCACGACGGAAAGCGGGCGAGCGAAAGAAAGAGAGAGAGAGAGAGAGTTTTCATATGTGAGACATTAGTGACGTTTAGCGTGTTTGGAGGCTATAGTTAGTTTGTTGTGTAGTTATTGTTTTGTATTGTGTGTCGGTTAGACTGCTGAATTTCATATTTGATCTAAAAAAGCTGTCAAAGGCAGATTCCAGTGTAAACGCTGTCTCCACATAGAAAACTGGACTGTTGCACCTCCAGTTGTCAGACCTGCAGGGTTTAGGCCTGTGGTGTTCTCCTCTGTCTTATACTGAACACAAACTACATTTTTTGGACTGGCACAAATAATTTGTGTGCCTTCTTATTTGATGCAGCACACCTGATTGTTCTGTAAATAGATTTAAATGGTTATATAAAAAACAATTTTTTGCCTTGTTTTATTCACAGCAGCTAATAACTCTAACTTTAACTCTATCAACACGCACTGCAAGAAATCCTTTTTACACAACACTAAACTCTTCCTTGGAGAGTGGTGGTGATAAGCTAGTAACGTTACACTTCTGGCTAACTTGTGAAGTAATTCGACCGTAACATTAGTCTTTGTTAAGTTTTGTTTTACGGTGGCAGCCAAATGGTGTTAATTGACACTGAGCTTCTGTAGCAGTAGTTTTAACTCTGCAAAGACAGGGTAATACACGTTTTTCTTCTTTCTACTTTGAAATCGTTGCAGCGTTGATGAAGGTTTGACCAGCAAAAGGCTGGGCCGTTTTACATTCATGACTAAACAAATGTAGGTTACTGAGTATACATTCGGTTTAACATCGATGCATTTTGATGTTTAAGTCCTAGAGTTATTTTTATGTGAGATTGAAGTTTGTTAATTGAGCCCTAGCTGAAGAACAGCCTGTGTCAAAGTTCAGTCAAAAAACGCGGGCGAGGAAGCGAACGCCATGTTGTAGAAACGCCACAGGAAAGATCTTAAGTAACATTCATAAACTAGTTGTTTTAATGACATTACATTGAGTGTGCATTAGCACATAAAATATAATTTTGCTCTTTTGGGTGTTAACTGCAGATACATAAGCGCAGTTGTATCACTTAAGAAAAAATATCTTTGATTTGGAAACATAAAGCAACTTTTAGGAGAAACTCAACACTAAAAATAATATACATAGTTTTAACTTTTAATGTCATTTTTTTTTTCCAATAGGTGATATTGAGTCTTAAAAGGTAGCTGTTTACAACTCAACTATGTCAAATTATTGTTTAGAGCTTGAGGCACAAATATCAATTAAAACTATAAATACTTAATAATAAAACAAATTATAGGTGATGTGGATCATGATTGGCAGAGTAATTTGCAAGATTTTGCAGTTTTTCTATTTGTTACCTGGATTTTTCAAGTTCATGAATTGATCATTTCAGAGAAATGGCTCTTTGAAATGATCAATTCATTATTTTGATTATCACTGGAAATCTATAATTGGTACAGTTCAGGCCATATAAAGTCAATCCTTTTTTTTTTTTTTTGGATGTAATTATCAAAAACCCATCCTCCTCGAAGAGCAGTTCGACATTCTTTTTCTTATTCACAGGACGATTCTGTGGAGAGAAGGCGAGAGGTCGCTATCCGTGGCTTAGTGGTGTATCTCAGGGAAAAGGAGGAGGATCTCTTCAAAGAGCAGGTAAATCAGACATGACTATACTTTGTATTAGAGCTACGATCTAATCTATTATTAATTGATTTCTAAATTAATCGGCAACTATTTTGATAATTGATTGATCGGTTTGAGTAATTAATTTAGAAAAAGAAGTCCAAATTCTCTGGTTTCAGCTTCATAAATGTGAATGGTTTCTGGTTTCTTTACTCCTCTATGACAGCAAACTGAATATGTTTGACATTTGAGGTCATCATATTGGGCTCTGAGAAACATTGACATTTTTCACCATTTTCTGGACCAAACAACTAATCAGATAATCGAGAAAATTGTTAGTTGCAGCCCTATTTTGTGTTACTCTCATGTATAAGTATGATTACTTAAAACATTTATATTGATTCTGACCTACCAGGATGGTGGCGGGATATTACCAATGAAGTGATGAAAATTGTAACCAGAGGTGCCACAACGTCTGATCCAGCCAGCGCAAGGATCATACTTGAAGGAACAGAAGTCCTAGCAGACCTGGATGTACCCAGAGCCTGTGCCTTGCTAATGGGGCTGATATATGCACTCAACCTCAGCTACCCAAAAGAACTGAAAAACACTTTTGAAGTGTTTCAAAAGATATTCCTCGAGCTGGATGATCTGAAAGCCAGTCCTAAGGTAATGTCACTAAATAGTAAACTGTTGTACTAAAAATGTGAAGAGTGAGGCTATCCTCAAATTAAACGGAAATGTTCCACTGTTGTTTGCAATGTGTTGTGTTACATACTGTACAGTAGGCAGTAGGTGTAAAGTTGAGCGTTGAGCATTAAGTACACCTAGTTCAAAATAATGCACTTTAAAAGGATAGCTCGGGTCTTTTGAAGTGAGGCTGTATGAGGTACATATGTATAGTGAGTGTATTACACAGTAGATGGCAGTCAGTAAGCTCCACCACGGAGAAGCAGACGGGGCCACCGGCACGCAAGATGAGCCTCCATCCTAATAAAACTGATGTCAGTTTAAATGTACATTATATCAAGAATGTGTTTACTGCTTTATTTTGCTATCAGACAGCCTTTTCTGTGAGGAAAGAGAAGTTCTACTGCTTGTTGTTTCAATCGCTCTGGCCCACCAGCGTCCATGGACAAAAACAGCAATTTTACCTGACAGCACACAGGAGTTGCTGGTCTCCTGCTGCCTTGATCAGTAAGTGTAATTGTGTTATTTGGTGACTTTGGTGTTAGTTCGGGTTAGTTCAGATTTACCAAAGTCACACAAACAAACTGAGCCTATCGTGCGTGTCGGTGGCAGGAATGTGCTGACTGCTGTCTACTGTGTGTAATACACTCACAATGTACTTCATACTTAAAAAAACCTAAACTATCACTTTAACACAAACAAACTTGAATCAGAGCATGACTGTCAAAATGTTCAGTCTTTTGAGACAGATTTACAGGGTGTTTTATGTCATTTATTTTATGGAGGCAACAATTTTGTCTGCTATTGAAATGTCAATGACTCTGGAATGGTGGACCGGTGTTCTAATAAACAGTTTGATCATAAAACTGGAATTTCAATGTGTAATTTATTGTATAATTGTAAGTTATAAGTTATTGTAAGTTATTACTACTCAAAAAAATTAAGGTAACAATTTGCATGGATATTTCTGAGTAGAATAAAAGTAAAAAAATAAGTTTTAATAACTAAATGGAGTAATTTTTAAACAATTAAAAATAAGTTGGTTCAACTTAATTAAGCTTGTAGAGGACAAAGCAAATCATGTTGTTTGTACGTAAGGAATAGAGTTTGCCTAACTAGAGAACTCTTGTGGCATTTACGCTATAGTGGCTAAGCTGAAGTAACTTAAAAAGATCCATGCAAATTGTTACCTTAATTTTTTTACGTTAAGCCATCTGGATGGTCGGGCTTTTATATATATTTGTGGCAAATTGGCTCGTTAAAAACCAGCAGCCTCTTGGATCACTATTCCCAAAATTCAGATATTTAAATAAAATGATGAATCGGCTAGTGATAAGAAGCCCCATAGATCCGTTAAGGCCTGGTTAAAACTCTTATGAACAGTCATGAATTTTCCCGTACAGAACAAATCCCAATGTGCGCCGTTTTTTTTTAAACAAAATGACTAGTGAAACATCGTTAAAAACAGAAACACAATTTGTAACACTTTTTCAGGCTAGATGTAAATACAAAAAGCCAGTGCGTGATTTCAGGCTTTCAGGGTTGTTGTGGCAAAGGTGAAAACAAAACGCTTCGGCTCATTCACGCAAGACAAAGAATTGCTTTAAGAACACGTGTGCCTGCATAACTGAATGCAGAGACATCCCCACAACCCATAAAAAGTAGTTAATTAAAACATAATTAATTGATTAAATTAATTAACACATAGTGTTAGTGAAGAAAAATTCAGTGCGTTATCGGAAGCCCGCAGCAGCCTAGGGCTAACTGCTGCATAACCAAGGGAGGATTCAGGGTCACCTGATCCAGCCTTAACAATATGCTTTGTCAAACAGTAAAGTTTTAAACATAAACGCAAAAGTAGAAAGGGTGTCTGTCTCCTGAATCCAAGTTAGAAGCTGGATTCACAGAGGAGGAGCCTGGAAGCGGGAGGCCCTGCGTCCGATTCTACTTCTAAATATCCTAGGAACCACAAGTAAGCCTGCAGTCTGGAAGTGTTCTACTGTGAGGTCTTGAGATAAGATTGCCACTACCAGCCTCAGAAACCAATAAACCTTATATGTCACTGCAACATTATCCCATTAGTCTTTAGCCCTGGAGATACTTTGCTATAAGATTCAGAATACAAAGTGCAAAGACTGTTTTATATGTGATGGAAGGTTTGAAGCCAGATCTAAAAGCCCAGAGGGAGTTGGCTTGTTGGCAGCTTGTTATTAAGAGTTAGTTGGCTATGGTCGTAATTCCGTCAGGTCCTGGGTTAAAAAAAGAAGTGCAATATGTCCATAAGTGAGGGTTTATAATCTAATAATAAACAAAAAGAGTCAGAACTCTGGCTGCTGATCTAGAACAATAGAATATGCACACTAAAGAGCCATCCTTAATAACTCTGATCAGCCACTTCATCAAACAAAAAACATCAGTACTGGAAGACTCCTCTCTCTCTAAAATCATTCACACCCACAGCCATCAGGCATTTTACTTTTCATGAAAATAGCAGATGAGCTATGTCAGACATTACATTTCCGTTTGGGATAAATAAAGTTCTTATGACCTTTATGACCTTTTCTTCTTCTTTTTTTTAGAGAATAAATGATATGTTTTTCGAAGACTTGTCAAGGATGAATTCCCAGCTACGAGGGAGCAATGGCACAAGGGAAGACCCAACCAAAGCTGAGACTAAGCAAAACTGGAGAGATGTCTGTTAGAAAGAAGCATCACACAACACCAGCATCAAATGGCTAATGGCTTTAATAGCTGAACAAAACTAATCTATATCACATATCGAGACTTCAACAAGGAGTTTGAGGCATAAAAAGCTAAAAACACCAGGACCTGACATGGTCCACACCTTTTAGCTAAAGCGCCACTCCATGATGGACACTCAGCAAAAACTGGGCTTTTAGGGACAAAAAAGGGTGACTAGAAAGTCATAAGGTTCATGATTTTCAGCAGAAATGCTGTGAGCAACAAAAATATGAAAAAGGTTACGTGTTCTGGTCTAGGAGACAACACGGACAAGTCTGTTCATTTTACAAGTAGTTTTAATCCCGTACTGATCTTTAGTGTATTCTATAGTGTCCTTGTAGTAAAAAAGTAAAAAAGAAAGAGCCAGACTGATTAAAAGCCTTAATTTCTACATTCATTTCTACAGCCATTGTTTGCAATATTAACCCCCCCAACAAAAACCCAACTTAATTAAGAATGAATTAATGTAAAATAATCAAACTTTATTCACAAATAAAGCAAAATACAATTCCTTAATTAACTCAACATCACAAAATAAAGGCTTCATTTCTATTGTTTTTAAGATATTTTATTTTAATTTGAACCATCCTTTTCCTCTACTGAGGAGATGAGAATCTGCCAAAGAACAGGATGGACTTGGTCTTATTGTGTCTGATGAAGAAGAGGAAGGGGTGATCTGCTCTGAAGTGTTCCTCCCTCAACATGCAGAATGCTACCATGCCAGCTGTGGCTGCAGCGGCCTCCGTGCCCTCCTCGTTCACCTCCACAAAGGCCTTGTGGGCCACCGTAGACAGGAAGAGCCCCCCTTCACTGTTCATGCCAGAGAGGTCAGCGCTTCCTGCACAGAACACGTTCTTCATACCCAGTTTAGCCAGAGGTTCATTTAGCTCGTAGTCTTCCTCCAGCTTGAACTTTGGCAGGTGAAGGACAACTTCTGAATCAACGTCCATGTTTTTCCTGTCGGTCCATTCATTCAGCCTCTCCTGTGTTAGCTCATTCTCCAGCTGGAACACAGTTAATACATTTTATGGCATCTTTGTTGTTTAATTTTAATATTGTATGCATCACCTGAGAGCTACTTGGTAAACTCTATAGTCATTAAACTTTGATAATAAAGCAAAATGCTGACTTTTCTTTACAGGTATTTATTACTAAGTTCTTTACCTTCAGCAGAGGGTCTGAGCCATCTGAGGACTCTGCAGGTAGAAGAACAAACATGCTGAGCTCCTCATTCACGTAGGGCAACTCTAGAATCTGCAGACCATGGTCATGAATGTAGTTGTAGGGCAGCTTCTTCATCTGGTACATCATCTGGACTGGTACGGTCTCATTCTGACACACAGGAAATCCATCTTACTTGAGTTAAATTGCTTTCTCTGTTTAAACTGTATGTCCCCATACTTGGAACAGAATTACATTTAATGTTTACCTGTCTGACTTTAAAGGGCATCTCTTTGGTGTTTGCCTCATCAAATGGGTTCCTCCAGTTGCCCTTGAAGTAGATAGCATTAACTAGGGCCAGTCTGGTATTTGAGCGTACTGTTCCTGGCTTCAGAAGGTCTTTTATCTTATCTGACAGGAAATACAGAAACAACAATATTTCATTATAATCCACAGAGGATGCTAAAATGATTCCCTGCTGTTCAGGCTGTGGAAGATGCACATTCTCACTTTCTGTCTGCTGCTCGACCCAGCTGTTGATCTCTGCTCTGCACGCCTCTGGAGCTCCGATGAAGTCCACAGCCTTCAGGTCTGCCTGGTAGTACTTCTGTGTGGCTTCAAGGAAGTCCTGCAGAGAGCAGACATCTGTTTATTAATCCAGTCTTTGTAATGAAGAACTTTATGAAGAGAATCATTGATGTGGACACTCACTGGGAGGAAGTGGGCAGTGTTTTCTCCATAAAGACGGTTGGCTAGTTTCAGGATGTAGGATGCAGACGGTGAGTTGATGTCAGCGTTCAGTTTCTGGAAGTCTGCATGGACGCCTTCACCTGAGCTGAATGAGAGGGCCTGTGTGGCATTGAAGACAAAGACTGAAAGGATGTGACACTGAGCCTGAGCGACCCTAATGTAACAATTTATGGTCCAAAGGCAGAAACTGGACAACTTTATTCTTTCAGTATCATGTTTAATAATAACCCTTACTGTGAATCTCTTATATGCTGTTAATATATTTAATATTTACTTTTCATGTCTATAAGTGGCTAGTATGATGTGTTATGCTAGAGTTTATTATTCATGTGCTTGACCACTGTCCCAGTTTCCAAAAATTCTTATTGCAGCTAAATTTTTGTGGTTTAGCTGCAGGGGAGGGGTGGAGCAGTGGGTTCAGGGTGTGGTGTCAGGAGAGGCTGACTCACGCACCTGACCTCCATCATCAAGTCATGTCTCTCCTTTTAAGGATGTTGTTGGGACCGGAGTAGGAAGCCATGTGGAGTGCTGAATGGAGAAGGCATCTGAAAAGCTGCGCGAACAAAGTGGGTCAAAAAACCCAAAACCCCATCTCAATAAAACACCTATAAACGTCCAACACCTTTGCGGGGGCAGGCCCGGGAAGTGGCCTAGCTTGCAGCTATGCAGCAGGAGAAGGCTTTAGTGTTTCACCGCCAGTTGGAACAGCTGCAGGACCAGTCTGAGTGCTGGATGAATGTAGTCGAGCATCAGGTTGCTCGGGCTGGCTATTTGCTGACACATCTGCCGCTCCCAGCTGTGTCCCTCTACCACACGGGGAAGGGAGATGGCCCCCATGCCTTCCTGGAGGTCTTTTGGGCCACAGCGGAAGCGTCCCATTGACTGGAGGAGTTCTTCACCACCATGGCCCACTGCCATGGAGCAGCGGCTGCGAGAGGCACTAACCCGCTTCCCTCTGCTTCTTCTCCACAGGTCCTGGTGGCTACACACCTTCCCCTTGATCTGACAGGGGCATACAGCGTACCAGTAAGGTGTCAAGGGGGTATACACCAGGCCTTGGTGGACATGGGCTGCACGCAGACCCTGGTTCACCAAACACTGATTCGAACTAGGGAATTGTTGGAGTGGGTGGAGGTTAGCTGTGTGCATGGGGACATACATGAACATCCCATAGTGCAGCTGCAAATTAAATACGAGGGCAAAACACACAGAGTAAAGGCTGGAGCCACAGCTGATACATCCCTTAATTCTGGGGACAGATTGGCCGGGGTATAATAACCTGTAGCGTGTGTGCTGCGCTAAGTGGTGATGCGGGGTCGTTATTCACTCCTGGAAGAGTTTCTACTGGAGCAGTCTTGGCAGGACACCCTACACTCAGCCTTCAACCAAGTGATAAAAATTAATGTTCACATGGTGCACCTTGAAAAAACATTTTATTTAACCAAAATAAAAACAGAAACAAGACTTTTGAAAGAAGAATGAGAAAAGTGGGATACAGAAAGATGAGGGAACCCTAAAATTGGTCACAGTAGCTCAGCGTGGGGAAAAGAATCTCAACTCATAATAATTTCTATTGTGAGTTTTAGATTTTCTAAAAATCGGGCTGTGATCAGCTGATCTGGGCTCCTGTTGCTCTGAGGTTTACTGCTCGTTGTGGATTTACACAACTACATTCAACAACATGTCAGCAGAAGTTGTCCTGGCTGACTTCCATCCTCTACACTGGCAGTACACTGTTTATGTTGTCTTTATACTAGACAGTAAAAAACTGGAATGAAGATGGAGTTCAGTTAGAAAAACGTAAGCATCATCAGCTGAACTTCAAATTGATCTCTGCTATACTCTGCACCACTGTCACTGTGCACTAGTCAAACACAATGCTGTACTGCAATCTAACCTGTTTATCCTGCACTAAACTGCAGAGCATTGTAATGTAGCCTTTAAATAACACAGTTCATCTATCTCAGTTTGATCGGCAGCATGTTTCACAATATCATCAAAACAAAACAAAAGCTCTCTTTCTTTTCTCCCTCTGTGAAATTCAGCAGCTGGACCTTTAGCTGCAACACACTGTGAGACAAACTGCACACAAACAGTTTGTGTGTTTGCTGATATTTATTGAGCTGATAGAAACCTTGCCTTTAAGATTACCTGCCACTCAAAAAACATCACTCCCTCGATGCTTGCTCCTTTCCAGTATTGCTAGCTAGATGGTGAAGTACCGCAACCACAACTTATGCAGATCTGCTCTCATTCCACAGTTGTGGCCAAATAAATAAATAAATAAAAACATAGATAAACAAAAAACACTGACCCATTTTAACCACTGAGTATGGCACATACTTTTGACGCTTCTATCTATTTTTATGCAACATCCCTTGGTGATTGACGTACCCGAATATGTACGTCAATCTTCCAAAATGTGTATCCATGTACTCCATTCTATTCGGGGAGTACTTCAATGCAGGAAGAGTCTCCAAAAATAACCCATGATTTGTTTGTGCTGTTGTTACACACATTAGTCTCATTTGGAAGTTAATCATCTTCTTTGCAATTTTTTTAAATTGAGGTTTCTAATCCAAATTATGAAACTGATACTAATATCATTCATTCATTAGCCTGCTGCCTGTCACACTGGAGATTAAACTATATTAGATGAAACTCTCCCAGTATAAAAGTCATTATTCTAAATAAAGGACAAGCAAGGATTTATAACTATGGATTAAAACTGTCAAAACCAAACTGTTTTTTTAAACTGAAATTAATGTTCACCTGCCAGTTTTTCTTTTACAGTGTTCTGTTTTTTAAGCAAACAATAGATATCTTGTTGAGAGGCGTTTATTGAGGTCAAAGTCCAGAAGCTGTTTCAGTGCCTCTCCCAGGACACACCTTTCAGTTTATGGTTAGGCGGGTATTTGGGCCAATACTGATAGACTAAGTGCAGAAGTCACAAGATATTTTTATTAAAAACTCTCATAATGTATCACTACTTTATTTAGGACTACTAAAAGTTGTGCAAAAATGCAGTGCAGGTAACAAGTGACAGTGTGCTGACCTGAGCCATCTGAGCTGCAGTGTCTCCTTTAGCTCCCAGGTAGACCATGGCCAGGGCTGAACTGATGCTCAGAGGAGAGACAAAGATGTTCCCGGCAGGGTTTGCCTGGCTCAGAGTGCGGAACAGCTCCAAGGCAAAGGCCGTGTTTGAGCTGCTGACGGCGGACATGGCTGACGACGTACGGTTTTCCTGTAAAGTGCAACAATACTAAAAATAAATAATGCACTATACGCATTTTGTCATGTAACACAATGCGCAATGCATATGAACCTTTACATTTTAAACACACTAAACCGTCCCTACAGAAACAGAGCAAATTCAAGAAGCAGCTAAATGTAAAACACGGGATAAAAATATAAGGCAAGTTACCGGGATTTAAACCGTCACACGTCAACTTTAGCAGGCGTAAACACACATCTCAAATACAAATACAGCTTGTCGCTCGATGTGCGTTGCTGTTATGAAAGCAGGAGTTATTTTTTACATTACCGGATGTTCCTGCGACTGAAGCACGAGTTGCTCGCACAAAAACAGGGAATGTAAAAGTGAAAGCAAAACGTAAAGGAAGGCAAAATTCCCCCAAAGTACCCTAGAAACGGTGTGGGGATCCGCAGGCTGACCACTGCTCATTTATACAGAGCGCACAGTGTGGTGTGACAGGACAGGCTTCAGTGTGGGTGGGTGGAACGCGTGAATGGGCGATAAGTCACTGACGGTGACAAAACACGGTATTATACTGAGGAAGAAACAAAAATGCAGCTGGACAGAGCTGTGGACGTGTTTGTACAACCTGTAGAACACCACACTGTGCTGTCGGTGCCACACAAAACTCCCATCCAAGTTTTTCACGTGTGTTTATTTAATTTATGTTTTTTTTATGCTGTTCAAAGATTGCATGGTGATCTTACCAAGACAAAACCCCACCCACCTACCTGAGTGGCAACTAGCGTAACACTTGCTGACAAAGCAGAGTTCACTTTTTTTTTAAAAATGTAAATCTGTGTAATATCTCTTCAAACTATAGTCTAAATCAGGGGTGTCAAAAATAAGGGTCAGGGGCCAGAATCGGGCGAACAAACACTCCAATCAGGCCCACTGGACTAAGTTTCTGGGGTTTTTTTTCTATTATAGAAATTACTGCGTGATTATTGCAACTATAGGTAAAAGACGAAAAAACTCATTAATAACAGTTATATAATTACAGGGCAGTCTGGACAATGAGCTACCAGAACTTTTTCTGCAGTTTTACACATTTATTTCTTACAATTTAAAACCAACGAATCATGCGGATTTCTTTCATTTAGTGCTGCAGCATTTCTCTGTCAAGTACAAAACAACATACAGATTTAATTGCACCTTTTTCTTATCTTAGGATATCACCAGGATTAAATGTGGAAATAAACTTCTGTACAGTCACAGAAAGGACACTTTTACTGGTCTGGTCCACTAAGATCAAAGTGGGCTGTATATGGCCAACGATGCAAAAAGAGTCTGACCCCCCTGGTTTAGTCTTATATACACTGCCAGGTAGATTTTCAGCTTGGTGGAGAATGCAATGTTCTTTCACAATATTTTAGTATCAGAATTATCCTTGAACATCTTTGTCTGCAGCATAGAAACACTGGGAATCAGACAGGATGCAATAACCAGTCTGAAGAGAGGTTAGCAGCCACCAGGTGTGCAGATGGAGCCTGTGCTCTGCGTACTCTTACCATGTGGATCAGATTTTGTGACACACTTGTGGCCCTGTTGCCTCTGCTATCAAGCTGGTTTAATATTTACATTTCATGTTCATAAGTCTCTATTACGTATGTTACGCTACCTCCGTCTAAGGGCGAGAGGCAGGGTACACCCTGTTAGACGACCAGTCGCACTCACATTCACTCCCCTATTCTACCTATGGGCAGTTTACTGTTTCCAATTAACCTGTCCCCACCAAGTGCATGTCTTTGGACTGTGGGAGGAAGCCGGAGTAACTGGGGAGAACCCAAGCAAACACGGGGAGAACATGCAAACTCCACACAGAAAGAACCTGGCCTGATGGTGGAATTGAACTCAGCACTTCGTCCTGTGAGGCCACAGTGCTAACCACCATGCCACCGTGCTGCCCCTCTTTTGTCCCAATTAAAAAAAAATATTCATGCTTAATGCAGCTTAATTTCAACAGGCTAATATGGGAAGAATGTGAGTAAGACCCATGGCTCTTACCACTATCCAGGATATTTCACAATATCTTTTCCTTATCTTTTTTCACTTATACACTTGCATCATTCAGGCTAAGCAATCACGAGTTGGTGGTCATAAAGTCAGGCTTACCCATTCCAGTTATGAGCACATTCATGTGAGAGGGAAGGTGTTACTAATCACAAATATGGACAGGGTGAACTAGCAGCATGAGAGAGTATTTTACAAAATAAGGGCAAACTATAATGCTACAGCCAAAACAAGTCATCTACTAATCTAGAGGTTGATGGTCCAATCCCTGGCTGCTCCAGTCTGTGTACCAAAGTATCCTTGGGAAAGATAGCGAACCTTGAGTTACTCTTGATGTGTTAATCGGTGTGTAAATGTGTGGGAATGTAAGATAGAAAGCACATTCAAATGAAATACAGATATAAATTTGTAGCTTAAACCAGTAAGCAGTAGCGGTTTTAGATACGGGCGACACGGGCGGTTGCCCGGGGCGGCATCGTGATGGGGGGGCGGCATCACGGGCATCGGCAAAAAAAAAAAAAAAAATGCTCGTACTCATGCTGCCCCGACGGCAGCCAGCGCATATTGGGAATGTCATAGGCACCGATCGGTTTTGTATCGCCCATTTGCTGGGAGTAAGGGCGCCCTCCGTTTGCGAGGTGCGCCTGCTGCTTGCGGCACAGGGAGGAGAGGGCGGGGCGGCGGGGGATTCTCTGGCTGGCTGGAGCAGCATCTAATAACCAACTCGCAAAATAAAACAAAATAAAAACAAAACAACAAACACGAAAACACCGGACATTATGATACAGACTTATAATTTGCACCGATGTTTTTTCGAAATTCTATACACGAAAACTGAGCGCGAGAGCCCTCGGTGCGCCTGAGCGCTGCTGAAGTCAAAGTAAACTTTATTGTCATCTCCGCTACATACAGTCCAGTATATAGAGAGACGAGACGACGAGGCTCCAGTTACAGCAGTGCAAATAAAGGAACAATAAATATAGTAGAGTAAGAAAATAAATATACACTTTAGGACTCGGGGTAAAGGGATCAATAACAATTTAAAATTTATAATTTACAGTTTGATGATTTAAAGTCTCACACATAACCCGTCGAAAGGGAGGGAGACCTGCTGCTTCAAATAGAGCACATTTCATTCATAATGTTGTAAATCCAAGCCCATTATGTATTCATGATTTGAATCCTGGGTTGTGTGAAATCCCAGAAATACACCCTAGACAAAGTTAATCTGTGAACTAAGGTGTAGGTCTATTAGGTTATGTTGTGGTGATCCTCTGGTTGAGGGATGGGTGTTCACACTGGAGTGCAAAATTAAAACCAATGGAAGATGGACAAGAAAAGTTCAAAACCATCAGGTGCTCAGTTTAGAAAAAAGAGAAAAGAAGAGGAGGAGAAACGAACAAAAGATACAGGTAAGCAGATGTGTCATTGGATAATGGCAGGTCATCCTGAAACAATCAGAATCAGAATACTTTATTAATCCCTAAGGAAATAATGTGGGTTACAGTTGCCCCAAGAAGAAATGGTAAAAATAGTAACAGTAACAGACTAAACTCCAAACAATACATTATGTTACAGGTTTTAATATTAATTAGTCATTGTCAATTGTTGATTTGTCCTGTTCTCATTGTATGACGAATTATGATGGCTGTTTGGTAGCTTTTTGCATACTATGCATACTCTCTCTCTCTCTCTCTTCATATGTGTGTGTGGACAACAGTTTTGGGTGCTTGTAAATTATATTCAATGACAACAAGCAAAAGGTTAAGTTTCCCTGTTTTACTGTTATATCATCATCAAGACATGTAGAATGATAAAATAGCTTTAAATTGCTTGTGGCCAGAAGAAGAAGGAGAAAACATCTAAATATATTTCTTAATTATGCTCATTTCATCGAGAATGAAAAAGAGTTTAGACAAGCTCCACGAACTTTAAACCTTTATCCTGTTCACACCCTGATGTCAGAGGGGCTTTCTGGGAATGGTGACAATATTTCCCAGAGAAGTGACGAATCAGTAGTACTTTTGTGGGATTGCCATTATCTTTATCGTAGGTAGAAAAAAATAAAGATATGTTAAAGAAAATGTTCATGGTACAGCTAGCTGCGGATTAAGTAGACCTTTAAATTAGTATTTTAATTGGTATGAATCCAGAATGTGTGTGGTTGGTGTGCTGGAAAGTGAATCATGTTTTAACTTTGAGTTTGCACATTTTGGTAGTGTGGTCATTCTGTATTGTGCTGTGAATACACAGGAAGAATAACTCCTATTCCCAGCAGCTTTCCACATCGAATGCATGACTGTTTGTTTCCTCTCTCTTTGTTTCTTTCTTCGGTGCAAACTTGCTAAATCTCTCAATAAAAAGCTAGTTTGTGAATACGGGATGTGGTTCTTGGCTCAGCTCAGCTGTGGGAGGAGAGACAGGGCAGGTGGTTTAGGGTGCAGTGCTAGGGGAGGCTGTGCATAACATATATTGTACATATCAGTCTCTGTTTATGCAGAAGCAGTAGGTTAGCTGGCGGCCACTGAGCACTGTACGAAAGAGCAGAGCACTAGTAGGTACTTCCTAGGATATTTAAATGCAGAATGGAAGGAAGACTCTTCAGCTTTCAGGCCCCTCTTCTATGGAACCAGCTTCCAGTTTAGAGTTCAGAAGACAGACACCCTCTCTACTTTTAAGATTTGCCTTAAAACTTGTCATTTTGACAAAGCTCATTCACCTCTTTTCACTCCCTGTCATTAGTATTCTTAATCTCTGGCTCTCCTACACATTGTGTCCAATGTCCTATCTTCCTCCCCTCACTCCCAACTGGTCAGACCAGAGGGCCGCCCCTCCCCGAGCCTGGTTCAGCCTGGTTTAGTAACCTTTGTTGATGATGTGGTTATTTTACTTTCTCTGGTGTGCAGATTCAGTAGTGGATATTACATTCAGTACATTTACTACATTTAAATAATGTCCTGTAATCACTGATTACAGTCCAAATATTTGCTATATAGCATATAAGTAAAGATTCATTAAGTACATACTACTGCTACTAACTCAGATGTGAAAACTACCACTTTTTTTAGTATAAATATTTATTTAAGTTTGTTTTTCAGGATTCCAGATAGAGGAGGTTTTGAAGTTGCAAAGCATTAAATGTGAAGTTTACTTTATAAAAAACGTGCCTTTCTGAAAGCTGTCTGTGTATACCGTATTGACTGCAGTGAAACTGAATGAAGCTCTTACTTTTGTCTTTATGTCACAACTTTTTGTATAATACGGTTTTATAGCCTGCAATGGCTAATTATTATTATTTTTTTATAAACAGTATGCGTAGGCAGGCAGGGTGGAGCAGAGGTCACACAGGTGTGTCTGTGTGATTCACTGTGTAGAGTGACTTACACAAAGGCTTACTGTATGCTAAAGCTTTGTTAACAGACACATGATAAACCTCCCTGATTAATGATAACTGTTAGACTCCAAGTCTCTCTGTTATGTTACCATTTCTCTTCTAACTCTCCTTCCACTGCAATGTTTAACTATTGATTCAAAAGCTGGTCTTTACCAGAAATTCTAATGGGGTTTTTTTTGTTGTTGCTTTTTTAAATCATTTTTTTTTTCTTTTCGTTTACCAAAAAAATACAGATTTTGGCTGAAACAGTTCTTGAGCTATAGCAGGTAAATAGGGGAGGCATGGATAGCTCAGTAGGTAGCAGTAGTGGACCTATGATCGGAAGGTCGGGAGTTTGAATCCACTGAACGGCCACTTTGAGCAAAGTGCCATCCTTACACATCGCTCACTGCACAATGGGTTAAATGCAGGGAGGAATTTCCCCACAGGAATCAATAAAGTTTTCATCATTATCAAATCAAGGATAAAGTAAAGACATCTACAAAATATCCCCAACATTTGATCTCAATTTGCTGTTCTTTAAAAAAAAAGAAAAGAACTTGATGTAATACACCCCCATACAGTGTTTTGAAAGGACAATAAAGTAAACAGAGATAGAAGATGAATGCATTACCAAAGTGTGGGATTTTGAGCAAGGTCTTGGCCCGTAACGTCATATGCAGAGGGTTTGCATGTCAAGTGAAGGCTGTGTGCAGGCAGCAATGGTGGATCTAAAGTGCAGGCTCACGGCAGGCAAAATGCACTCAAAAACAGCTTTATGACTGGACACGAAAACTAACTAAACCGAAACTACAAATAAACTAAACATGCTTGGCCGACAGAACAAAGAGCACAGAACAAGGGAGATCACAGCACAGACCATGAGAAACACAGGGTTTAAATACACAGAGGGAGCAAACAGGGAATGGGAGACAGGAGGGAAACACAGCTGGGACAAATCAGGGCTAACGAGACAAGGGAAGCAAAACCCGACACATTAACATAGGACACAGACTACCAAAATAAAACAGGAAACACACGACAGGCACAGAGGTACGGACTTGATACTAAACAGAGGGATGAACCATGGGACAGGAGAAACAGCACAGAGTAGTAACACGGATACAGGGAAGGCTCATTGACTGAAACTAGAAAAAGCAAAAATTAAACTCAAAGAACTAAAACTATGAATAACAATGATTTAGAGTTATAATTAAACACAAAGCACTGGGTCAACAACCCAGGCCCCCCAACATTGCAGGCCATTCCGTTTTAGGCATCTCAAGGCCCAGTAAGCAGCAGAAGTATCCTGCAGGTGGCAGTGGATCTGTAGAGGACAGCAGATTTACCTGGACACCTAACTGGGTCACCTGCTTGAGGGTGTCTGATGTATCTGATGTCCAAATGTGAAAAAATATATATTTGTTTCTTTAACAATCACTTAAACAAAATGAGTTTTTAATCTCTTTAATATATGAATGTTTCATCTGATGTTTACATTTTATGTTCAAAGGATTCAAGGATTCAAAGTGTGTATTGTCATGTGTACAAAGAAAAGCACTTCTCTGTACAATAAAATTCTTTCCACACACAGATGCCGGTTAATATGTACAAATAGAACTAGAACAGATAAATACAAATGGTATGAATAAATAAATGGAGACAACAAAATTGAAGTAGATAGATGTGTGTGCAAAAGATCTATGAGCTTAATATGCTGGTTTGATATGTAAGATGACCTGATGTGCAAAAATTATTAATACTGTTAAATAGGTCAGCTGTTCAAGAGTCTGATAGCAGTGGGGAAGAAGGAATTGTTGAGTCGAGATGTTCTGGATTTCACACTTCTAAACCTTCGTCCCGAGGGCAGAGGTGTAAACAGTCCGTGTTGGGGGTGTGTGGTCTTTGAGGATGGAGGCAGCTCTCCTCTGGACTCTGTGATGGTAGATGCTCTGCAGAGAGGACAGCGGGGTCCTGGTGCTCTCCACAATGCAGCTGTAGAACCTGCTGAGGATCTTGGCCCACATACCAAATTTCCTCAGCCTCCTCAGGAAATACAGCCGCTGGTGAGTCTTCTTGACCAGCTGTGTGGTGTTCAGTGTCCAGGTGAGGGCCTCGGTAATGTAGACGCCTACAGTTGCTTTTTGTCAGGTCACCTCTCTTTCTATTTTTTCTTTTTGTATTGTTTTTTGTTTTCACAATGAGAAGTGGAATAAAAATAACTAGCTTTAGTCAGTTAATTAAAAAAAAGATCTGATGCAGAAATCCTGAAACTTAAGTCTGAATAAACATGTATTCACCACAAGAGGGAGCCAGAGTCACATACTACTGCTTTTGAGGGAGGCTTTTTTGTTTTGTGTTTTTCTCCATGCTCATTACTGCAGAAACCTGAATAGAGTATGTGTGTATGATGTAAAGACTGATAAAAACAAACATTTATTCTGTGCAATAAATCAAAGAGGCAGAGTATCCAGAGGTTGTTTCAGAAAACGCAAGTCTTACAGATGTTTTTCTTTTTATTACTCTGAGGATCTCCATTAAAATTTTACCTCTCCTAACACCCATCTCTGATGTGTTGTTTTCCTGCACTGGCATTTCTGTTAACAGCAGAATAATCTTTGTGTCCTGTCAGCATGCTCCGTTATCAAAAGGCAATGCACTGTAAAAAATATTCAACAAAAAAATTCCTTGTAATTTTCTACAATGAGATTTTCTGTTTTTCATGTAAGTTCATGGACTTTTCTGTACATGGTAAAACATGGAAAATTCTGTAGATTTACACTATGTCCTCTGTACCATTTACAGACATGTCCTTTAACTATACAACGGAAAATTCTGTTTTCTCACAGTAAGTTTTCTGTGCCATTAACGAACATTTCCGTTAATAATAAAATGGAAAATTCTATTTACATTACAGGCACTTCCTTTCACTGTAACTCAATAAATATCCTTGTACTCTCTTCAACTCAAAAACTTTACTAAAATATAATGACAGCATGTCATTATATTTCATCAAACACATGAACAAAATAACTCACAATCTTTAAAATTTGAGCATTTTTATTTTCCTCCAAAGTGTTTTCTTTAAACAGAACACCTAACAAACACCAACAAACATGACATTTAACAATCTGCAGAGTACCTTTAAGCTAGAATCACTGCCCCCTCTGCAGGTGGGGGAGGGATATAGCAGTAGTGGAGGATGAACTCAACTTGTGTTTCTATTGTCTTATGTAGTCTGGGAGTCCATTAAATGCTGGTGTGGGTGTAGTTTTCCTCTGCGGTGGGGTCGGGTGGGCTGCCCCAGGCTCTGTGGGGCTTGGAGGTGCTGCTGCACCTGTGGCCCCCGGTCCAGATGGGCCCTGTCCCCCTGCCATTGGTGGATTCCAGGGAACGGGGGTACCTACCAGGGTCAGTGGGGGAGCTGGCTCATTCTCTAAATGAACTGCTCAGCATTACATAAATCACATTTTCAACAAATGTTAGAGCAAAGACACAGTTACAGGGAAAATGTCTGCAAATGTTAACCAAACATTTTTATGTGTTACAACGTGGACATAATGATAAACATACTGGGGTTAAACTAAACTTTTAATAATAATAAGATACATAGTTTATTTGTGTATTGATAACAAACTTTTGTGCCTTTGTCATACAGTCTTAAAATCCTTTCAAGGCTCAAAGTGGCTGAGATATAACTCTACACATTTACTGCCTCTGGGTGGATCTATAAACATAGACACTGATTTCTATTTCGGTCTCCTCCTTTATCTGCAGCCGACTCTGTTCAAACACTGTAAAACTGCTGCAGTCTGTACTGCAACATCTATGTGAATGTCTTTCTAGTTTTACAGAAACGTTTTTACCTTATTGGAAGTTCTGACAGGTTAGCCATACCAAAGTGACAGGATTGCTTCCTCAGGTTTGCTACTTAACCCCAGTTTTCTGAGTCTGCTGAGTCAATTCCAAATTAAAATGCCTGAATTTGATACTGGTAGCTTGTTATTTTCATGATATTCTTCTAGCATGAAAAAAGAGAGAGTGGGTGGCTTTAAGATACTGAACCCCAAGTTGCTCTCCGATCCTTTCATCGGGGTGTGAATGTTAGATAGATAAGGTGCTTGTGTGAATGAAGCTCTATGTAATAGACAGTTCATTTAGCATATGGATATGTGAGCAAGATTAAAAAGCTGATTTTCATTGGAGACAGTCTGATAGTTCCTTTGGTATTTTGAACTGTATGTTCTGTGCCTTTCCCTGACCCAGTATTTGATGGTGTTACACTTCTCTCTTCAATATGTTGCACTTGTCAGCAACAGGGAGGGCATGTTGGAAGAGCGCCTGACCTTTCATAAATCTCATCATTGTTATTTTGACTTATTTACGAGAGTGAGATGAAAGCAGACCAGCTTTCCACCAGCAGCAGGAGGCAAAGACAGGGGCGAGGAGTGTGTGTATGTGAGGGGTGTTTAACTTACTTACTACCTTTGTCCTTCAGCCTGCACATTTAGGGCACACTAATATCCCAGAAGCACAGTTATACAGCTCTAAACTCTCAGACAGTATGGCTTAAATGATCAGGTTCTCCTGGGGCACAAATTACAACACAAATTGAGGCTAGTGTCCCCTAAGCCAGCCTACTAAGCCACAACAGGAAAAACCCATTGTAGAATATAAAAAGACATAATGATGATGTTCCACAGCAATGTCTGATGTCAGCCAAGGGCTTTCAGCTACAACTACATGAAGTTATGGAACTATTGTATATACATGTACATAAATATAACCCAATAACAAGTTAAATGCTGAACTATTCTCTTTGGAGTTTGGAGTTCTTAGTCAGCAACAGGTTTGACTCTGGCCATACTTTGTCCTGTGAGGTTAAGTCAAAGACGTGGAAATGGAACATGCTGATCATGAAATGCATTATCATGTTAATGTGTGCTTTTCGTTTACCCTAACCCTTGTCCTAAACATGTGTATTTCCTCCATCCTCCAGAATCACTGTTAAGCTAAGGAAAACACCCACTGCCACCGGGTCCATCCTCAAAGCACAGAACATTAGCATGCATTTAACATTGGTTTGAATATTCATCATACTTTTGGTTCTAATTTAGTGGGTATATAGAACTGAAGATTCTATATGTGACTTTTCTATTTGTCAACTACTACATTTAGTTCTCTTTGTGTTTCGGTACACTGAAAAGTTTGCACATGCTTGTTTGTTTGCATGAGCTGTGCTTTAGTTTTGTTAAGACAGAACACTCCTGGGACTGTTCATGTTTTACCAATCTTTATTTTGTTATCGTTGTGAACATTATGTAAGATGTGCTATGTTTAGCCTTTGATTCTTGTGAATGTGTGATGTGATTTTTAGTGTTTCTGTAATTAAGTACAGTATATAGCTTTAGTTATTAACAGGCCAACAGACTCACGGCTATGCTGATTTAAAAAAAACTGTGTTCCTATAACAAGGTTGATAGCTAGATGACCTGTTAATAGCTAAAGCTATTTACTGCTCTTAGTTAGAAAAACACTGCATTTCACTTAAAATTAAATAAGTTACTTCAATATATTCTGTATAGTTCATGAGTGTTGTTAAATACATAACACTCAAGTTATACAGTTTATACAAACTTGTATGACTTTACCTCCTAAGTTGGAATAACTATGCTTTTCTTTTACATCAACAAGTTTGATTCTTTTTAACATAAAGACATTTTTAAAGTGTAGCTTCTGAAAATCCAAACACAAGTGACAAAAGGAGCTAAAATGCCCAGTGGAGATGCAGAGCTAGGTGCTAATTCTCTGCTACTTCATCACCCACCACTCCACTGGTCCATTAATGACTGAGGGTACAAGTTCATGCATGGCAGGTTAGTGGGTTGAAGTTTGTGAGTGAAGTTTGTGCGAGTGTGTGTATATCAGCCTGAACACGTGCTGAACACACCCTGGCAAATGACATATCACTGATACCTTAGTTAGCTGCATGTTTACAATACTGACCTTATAACCCTAGCATTAATGTTCCCTAGATGCAATTAAATAAGGTGTTACATATTTGATACAGATTCTGCAGCTGCCACGTATGAAACTACCAACAGAGAATGAACACTGTGTCCCATCTCTTTCTGTGTTACCCTGATTTTCCAAGCTATTTAGCTCATCACTTAAAATGTGTTTTCCCCATAGAATTTAAACCTGTTTGTTTTATATACTCTTATTTTTTTCTCTTTTTTATGTTGTCAGTCCAAATTACTGACAGCATTAGGAATTGATATCAACAGTTGTAATATTTGTGGAACATGCATTCAGGGTCTTAACATAACATTAAAAAATCCCTGCGCAGACAGCCTCATGTCCTTGTGCTGGGATGGTGTTTGCATTATAATCCTTGTTTATGCCTATTTATTTTCCATTTAAAAATGGCAACTAGGAAGCAGGATCAAAAAACATGCTGCAAATTTGTAGATATGAGATCATGCCATGTACTCCACTGACCAACCCCATCCTCCTCAAATGCATTTCAGAGCAAAGCCAACCCAGGTGCCCTTAATTCTGTCATTCAGGGAAAGCAACCTCTGCAGCCGACCACTGTGGTCAGCTGCTATGCCAGGCTCATTGTGTGCCCACACAACTGTGACCTTCTCAGGGATCACTAAGGAATCCACACTTCTGATTGAGATTCCACGTAAGATTAAGCAAGGCCCCTGGAAATCTATGTCAAGTGTTCTGTGTGTCAACCATCAGCCTTTAAAGTATGTGTTGTGTATGTTGCAGCTCACGTGCAGTCAGTGGCAGAAAGATTTGCACTTTCTGTGATGTCAGTGCCCTTGTCGAAAACATGATATGTCTCAAAAACTGTACTATGCTATGTGTAATTGTAAAAATTTGTTAGCTGTTCTTTTTAGGGCTTTTAATAAACTCCTGTCTGAGACCTTGCCCTTACCGGGTAGGACCTCGTTGTGTTTTGATTTTTCGTGGCATAGATTTAAAAAGCTGGAAACATTCATCAGAGATTTTGGTCCACACTGACATGATAGCATCATACAGTTGCTGCACGTCCTCCACATCCCAAAGGTGCTTTGTTGGATTGTGATTTGGTGACTGTGGAAGCCATTTCAGTACAGTGAACTTTTTCTGATTTTTAGAAGGCAGCTTGAGATGATTTAAACTTTGTGACATTGTGAGTTTTCCTGCTGGAAGAAGCCATCAAAAGATTTCTGTCATAATAAAAGGATGGATGTTGTCAGCAATGCTGAAATTGGTACTAAAGGGCTTCCAAGGGTCCTGCGCAGTATGTTAGCTGTTCCTAGGACTGCACTCTTTTGGACAGAGATCTCAGATGTTGTTCCTGGGATCTGCTGGAGCCACTCACCCAGCTTGGGGGCCACTTCACCGAGCGCTCCGATTAATACTGGGACCACTGTTACCTTCCTCCTCCACATCTTCTCAAGCTCTTTTCTGAGCCCTTGGTACTTCTTCAGCTTCTCATGTTCCTTCTTCCTGTTGTTGCTGTCATTCAGTATTGCTACGTCTATCATTACAGCCATCTTCCTTTACTTGTCTGCCGCTACTATGTTCGGTTGGTTAGCCATCTGTATCTGGATCTTAGGTCAGTCATTCCCCACCACCCTTGGGGGCATCTCTCATTTTGACCTCAGGACTTCCAGGTTATACTCGGCACAGATGTTCCTATATACTATGCTGGCAACTTGGTTATGGCGTTCCATGTATGCCCTGCCAGCTAGCATCTAGACCTGGGGTCTTGCCTGGTGTGATAGACCCCAGCCTCTATGGCTCTTGTGCTCAGAGCTTGTTCCTGTGCATCCATGATTAGTGTCTCTGTGCCACTGTCCTGTCTTTCAGTCCAGCTTTGTGGACCTTCCTCTATTTGCCAGTGCTACATACCGTGCAGGGGCTTGTCCTTCCATGATGGTTCCTCCTCTTGCTTGGGTTTCTGCTGCCTGAGGAACAGATTTACTGTATGTACAAATGAAAAACAGGTGTTTTGTGGCTATGTTGTAAAAGCTAACATGTTGGCTCTTGAAAGGCCTTTTAAAAACAAATGCAGGAGCAGAGACGACAGCTAGCAGCTGACCATTTGTCCTTTGTAAAAAGCAACTTTAAATTTAGATTTAACTTGTCTTGTTGACATTTTCCAGAACAAGACAGGTTCACAACCTTTCTTGTACTGGATTACTGTGATGTACAAAGAGTGTGACAATACTCTGTCCTATTTCCTGTGGCATACACTACTATTGTCCCAAGATAATTTAATTGAGTGTGTGCTATATATATCATAAGTGGAATGCAAACATTTGGCCCTGGGTGACACTGTTGGACAGATGAAAAGTACTACTAAACCCTACAGCAACAAGCACCAGTGTGCCCAATTATCACAGAGGAAGAAGGTGGAGGGAAAGGAGGACATGAGGAAGAACTCAGAGCTGGAAGTCTAAATGTCATGTTTAGAGTTTGAGCCCACTGATTGGGAGGTCAAGAGAACAATAGATGATGATAATCAACAGAACAGATGACAATGAGACAATCCAGTGTAAGCCTGGTGCACATTTCAGATGTGCTGAAGCACATTAAGAAGCTGAAATTGCTGCATACAAAAGTTGTTTTTGTGTGTGGTAGGTGTGTTTCTTTTTTTTCCCTTAAAATGAGATTGTACAATTTTTAATAAAACTGTGTTTAGGCAAACACGTGTTCTATAACTATTAATTATTTGTATGTGTCCATGTGTCCAACAACTTCTTTAAATGAAACAACTAAATAAAATGTTTGTCTGTTTTCACTAGAACAGCACAGATAAACACAAAATCTAACTTGACACCAGCAATGACAGACTAAAACTGTTACAATGTAAGAGCACCTCAGAAAATGGTTAGGATTTGCAAGATGTATTCTTCCTTCTTTTTAAATCAATCTTTCGGCTTTGTGCTTAAGATTATGTGAAAAAAAGTGTAATATAATGCATACATACAAACATGTAATTTATAGCTCACTCAGATTTCCTTACATTGTTGGTCACAAACTTTAGATGAAAGGTATCACAAGCGAGCTGTCGCTAAGGTTAAAATGGGAAAGTTTTAAATCATTCAAAATTACTTGGTTGGGTTGCATGAAAAACAACCAGGTTAAAGAAAGATAATTGTTTGGGTTGTAACTGTTTCAAATGTCTGCTTTTCTTGATTGCAATGGTGATGAATCCCAGTTGAAGTGTGGGCATATCAACATGTCCTTCAGACAGAAAATGTTCTTCCATTGAAGTATATTGTAGATTCAATGTCATTCGGACAGTCATGAAAAAACATCACAATTTGTGTCTTCATGCAAAAACAAATAGATTACTTTTCAGTAATCTATTTTGCTACGAGACCAGGCTGTCAAATAATATTTGCAGCCGTCTGAAGCTTGGTACGAAAGTGAACCCATATTGAAAAGAACATAGTTAAATATAATGGATGCATCAGGAAAGTACACTATAAATATTATTAGGCATTAGAAAATCTGTAAGGCTTGTAAAATTCAGAACTTTCTATATCTTCTCAGTTTCTCAGTTAAGCCTTTTAGCAATAATTGTGTTTGCTAGGTCGTCCACCTGTTAACACTTTTGAATCACTGACTGGAACTGAGAGAGTTTGCCAGCAAGCACAACCTCAATTCAGCTGCTGTTGTCTTGGTCTCTTGACAAGATAAGCATGTACGTCACCATCTGAGCAATGTGCTAAGCAGGCCACATTTATCACTGAGCTAAATTTACTAGTTGACTATCCTCTTATTTATCCTTATTTATCCATCTGACTGCATGTTAACTTAATTAAAATTATATGTTACTAATCAATTATTTCAGATTTCTAAAAGAAATAAGCTGCCAGCCATAACTAAGTAATGTTGGTTAAAAAAATGCTGAGCCAACCCAAGCTCAAGGTTCGATTTCTAAAGTGGAACTAAACTCAGTCCTAACTTTGAGCACTGCTCTGGTACTTGGGCTGGTTTTAGGCCTTGGAGTCACTGGGTGGGGTGCTGTAGAGTGCTCCATCTGGGGACTCCATCATTCTGCTGGGGGACTTCATTGCTCACATGGGCAACAACAATGTGACCTGAAAGGGTGTGATTGGGAGAGATGGCCTACCCAATCTGAAACAGAGGGGTGTTCTGTAAATTGGACTTATGCTAACCAAAGTTTGTCCATAGCAAACACCATCTGAACATGTGGTGTGTAGATAATGTAGTTCTGTTGGGTGCATCAGGTGATGACCTCAAGCTTGCATTGGAGCAGTTTTTGGATGAGTGTGAAGGCAGAAAAGGCAGAAATGAGAATCGTCACCTCCAAGTCCAAGACCATGGTTCTCAGCAAGCTGGGATGAGCTGTTGCCCAAAGTGGAGGAGTTTAAGTATCTGAGGGTCTTGTTCAGGACTGAGGAAGGAGTGAAGCCCGAGAATGACAAATAGACTGTAACTACCTGTTGTGGTGAAGAGAGAGCTAAGCATAAAAGTGAACCCCTCAATTTATTGGTCAACTGGCCCTCAAACCCATGGTCACAAGCTATAGGGCAGGGCGCTCGGTCTTTTGAAAGGGGCTCGGATTAGAGCCGTTGCTCCTCCACATTAAATGGAGCCAAGTGAGGTGTTTGGGTTTGGGCATCTGACTAGGGCTACTTCCACACTAGCCCACACTAGATTTGAAAACGGCGTTTTCGTCTGAAAATGAGAGTTGAGCGTCCACACTAAAACGGCCGAAAACACTGACGTTGCAGTTCCGCGCATGCGTGAAATGCAAGACGACTCGACTACCAAAATTGTGAGCAAACAAAATAACTGCTGTCCGATGCCGTCCGCCATCTTGGTTTAAGTGGTCACATGACTGCATCATATGACCAATATGCGTCATCGTTTTCAAACGTCTGCGTTTTCGAGTGTCCACACTGCGACAGGACAGCTCCGTTTTGAAATGTATGCATTTTCGAGAGCGTTTTCAAAATGCTGCATTTTTCCTTGGGGAAAACGCCGTCTCAGTGTGGACGGGAGGCCAAACGATGTGTTTTCAAACGAAAGCGCATTTGTGTGGACGTAGCCTAGGATACCTCCTCGACACCTCATAGGTGAGGTGTTTTGAACATCACCAAGAGGAGGCCTCGGTGCTAACCCAGGATTCGCTGGAGAGATTATGGCCATGTCCACACTAATATGTTTTTGTTTGAAAACACATCTTTTTCTCTCCGTTTTGGCCTTCCGTCCACACTGAGATGGCATTTTCGGTCAAGGACAACGGAGCGTTTTGAAAACCCTCTCCAAAGCGGATACATTTGAAAACGTCGTTTTCATGTCACAGTGTGGACAGCGAAAACGGAGCCTTTTCGAAAACGATGGCACATTTTAGTCATGTGATGCAGTCATGTGACCAATTAAACTAAGATAGGAGGGCATTACACAGCAGTTGTTTTGTTTGCTCTCAATTTTGACAGCCCTATTAAAGATTAATATCAGTCTGTACATGCTCCAGAGAGCTTTTCTTCAAATTCTTTGATTCTCACTCGCTTTTGCAACTTTGTACTTTTGTGTTACTTGCAGCAACAACTCCACCTCATTGTTAGTCCATTTAAAAAACTCGGTGCTTCTCCTCAACATTTTGCCGTGACGTTTCAATAAGCTGGAAAGTAAATTAACGGCAGACAGAAATGAGGCAGGTCGAATCGTCTTGTGTTTCAAGCATGTGAAGTACTGGAACGTAAGCGTTTTCGGCCGTTTCATGTGGATGAACAACTCTGTGAAAACGACTGAAAACGATAGTGTGGACGTGGAGCGTTTTCAGACGTTTACGCTGTTTTCAAATTCATCTGGGCTAGTGTGGACGTAGCATATGTCTTAGCTGGCTTGGGAATGTCTTGGTGTCCCACTGGATGACCTGAAAGAGCAGATGCAAATGTCAGATGTGAAATGTCTTCCCATTGATGCTAATGCAAGAAAAGTTGCGGGCCCAATTGAATAGAAGGAGCGGTTCTTGGAGACTCTGCCAACCAATACAAAGATGTTTTTACTTCAGTTTATCTCTGCAACTGCTCCTGCGTCAAGTAAACTATTATTATCCCAGTCCAAAAACAGGTGCTGATGACCACCTTTAATTACTACAAATATGATTTCCAAGCAATTATTTTTGGAATGTCTCAGAAATAAAATTTAAAAAGCCTTTTTTTGTACAGTGTGTTTATTAAAGGTGGCTCATAATTCAAATGTTCATCAGTTATAAATGCCGCTGATACAAACAAGTAGAAGAAAAGAATGAAGACGTGGGAGCAATGTGGAATGGTAAACACTTCAAGTGATGGAGATGAATCTAACCCAGCCAGCAGTATAAGTTGATCCTGATACTGTCAGGAAGTTCCTGTTTCTGTTGGAGAAAGGCAAGAACTCTTTCCCCAAAGCTTTTGGCTTTATTTACACCCTTCCCCTTCAGCAGCTTCTGCACTTGTGACTTCAGCTGAAATGGATTAAAGTCCAGTACAAAGTTGTTTTCTCAGTCATGCGAAAATCTGTATAATGTGGAAACTGAAGGAAGTGCAGGTGTGAATGTATGTGTGTGTTAATCAGAGGGAACAGGGGTGAGGTGATGACTGGTGGAACAGGTGGCCGCTTCTTCAACCGGCTTCTGATAGTCCACAACATAAGGCGCCTAACGGCAGGGCCACAGCAGAGGGGGAATCACTTGTCTCCTTCCTCTCCCAACCAGCGTCTCTTGTAACAAGTATGTCTGCCAGTAGTTTTAGGCATGCGAGGTTTTCTCGGTTATGTTAGATTTGTTTGTTTTTCACTTTGGCCCTCTCCCACCCATAGATGCCAAATCCCAACTCATTAGATATGTAAATAAAGACAGCAATGATCAAATGTCAACAGTCTGGTTTTGCGACTGCTTGGGACTTGGGGAAAGTGGATCACTTTCATGTTGTGTCTCAGGCACCTGTAGATGGGTTTAACAGATGGAAATCAAGGGGCACAAGTGCTTATTGTGTTTCATTACGCCCCATATATCTCCCTTCTCTATTGTCCTATATTACTCTTAATGAATTTTGGTGTTGGTTTCTTTTACTCAAACAGGTCTATCTTATGTATCATAGAAATTAGCACAACCTAACTCACAATGCTTGACCTTCCATGCCAGTTATACAGATACACAATATAACCCCCAGGTCTAGAGGGATTTTATTTTTTAGAATATTCCATCTCTTTGACATTTTACTGTTTTGTTGATGATGTCATATACATCATCAGATAAAAAGGACATCATCAACACAAAGAAAAAAATCAAATAGGTGGTAGAGAAAACAGAGTTAAAACGAGAGTGAATTTATCAGAGGACAGACTTGTGACTCCTATTGAATAGTAATGTTGCTCTAAACATAAAAGTAAACAATAAACCAGGTAGACATTTTTAAAACCTCAGTCTGTATCCTTGCTCCCTCCCTCTTTTGACCTCTTGCTTCCCCCCACTCTGTCTCTCTCAGTCTATCATCCCTCCTCTTGCAGACACACATGGCACTCTGGCATTCCGCTCATTCCATTATAATAAGCCACATTCCCTGGAACACTTCCTCCACTCTCTCACTGCTTGTGGTCCCTGAGTCCCAGAGCAGACACCCTCCCCACCCTCCTCCCTCACACCCTCTTTTTCCCTCACCCGCCCTCCTCTGGTGCTTATCCTGGGGCGGCTGTGGCTCCCGGCGCAGATAGCCACAAGCAGCCAGAGCTTCCCATTGAGTTATCTGTCCTCATCTGTCAGTCTGTCAGTCACATTTGGTCACTCTGTCCTAGTTGCTCCGTGTATGTAGAGAAGTAAAAAAATAAAAGCAACACATCCAGCATCTGGTGAAGAAAACAAAAACCAGTGGAGGAACAGAGGCAACCTGGAGACACGGACTCCATCACACCCATGAAAGACATGGGAGGAAAGGAAAAGAAGATTTTGGTGATTGCAAATGTGCACCCAGGGTGAGTGTTGTTTCCTTACCACTGCAGGATTTTCGTGGAGAAAGGTGGAAAATCCTTCACCACTGTCATATTCTAATCCCTGACTTAAATAGTAAAAGACACATTTTTGATAGTGACTATTTTTGTTAATGACAAGAAATGCAAAACAACATTAAACTTGCATGATGACCATGTTTTGAATTCTAACACCTCTTCTCCTGTGGGATCGTTTGCACCAAGTGCAAGATGCCGCTTGTCCAGTTACCCATATGCTGTATGCATGTGCAACAGATTTACTCTCTGGGAAGCTTTGGCTTAAAAACTATTTGAAAAAATAAAAAACAAAACATATATTTTAAATGTAAAGTATAACAAGTCTTTATCCCAAATCTCTTTCTTACACAGTTAAAGGGTTCCCATGACTGTATTTATGTGTAACAATGCAGTAAATTGGGGACATTTGATTAATGAAGTCTACTTAACTTTGTTGCAAAGCAGAAAGCAGGTGTTCTTGCTGTGGACTAAAACGAGAGCACTGCTTTGTTCTTGGCGAAACTGGAAAGTACACTGTGTGGAAGTTCTACGGTTACACTCTGTTACTGCCTGGGTTGCTGAGTAGTTGTCAGCAGGAAGGATTGGAGGGGCTGTGGGCACTGAATATGCCTAATGGGTATCAGATTAGAGTCTGCATACATACTAGGCATGTATATATGAGAAACTGCTGTTTGATTGCACAAAGTCTAATGCGATGGCCGCAAATAGTTTGTGCATTTTTTGAGAAGGCAGTGCTCATATGAACTCCATGCACCTAAAACGCATTTATATATACATGCATGCATATTGTGTATGGCACTTGCAATGGAATGTTGGGGTTGCCTAGGCTCAGTAACAAATTGGCTTCAACCTCAGAGAACCTCCACAGTCCAATGGCAGATCACACCTTGGCTTTAGCTGTGATGAAAGCGTGCTGGCAAGCTGAAAAGGAGAGAATGTCGAGTTTAGATGGAGAAAAATAAACCTGCTGATCACTTGATATTATAGTGTCGGGCGGTCAACTCTTTTAATTTGATGCCTGTTCATTTGTAATGACCGCTGCCCCCTGAGTGTCCCCTCTAATTAAGCAGTGTGGACTGGGATTCAGGTTCAGCATTGCTGTTTCATTTTATTAGTGATCAGCACTGTTGTTGAGTAGCATGTCCTTTAACTGAGGAAATTTAAAAAGCTATGCTTTTTTAAATACTGTATGTTTTTTAAAAAACAATTATATATACATATACATACATATTTTTGTTCATTCATTTGGTGTGAGAGAAGGCACAAATATGGTGATTATGGATGACAATATTCGGTAATATTCTATTCTCCATAGACACATACAGACACCTCCCCCACATTCCTATGGTTTATAGGCTTTGATGGCTGTTTCCATGCAGCTACTAAACCAGGACAGCAGAGGCCCCAGAGAGAAAGATAGCAACCTGGGATTGAAGACTGACCATTCCAAGCCACCACCCCACCCCCATTTGAGCCAACTGGCACAAGGCCTTCTATTCTGGCCTAACACTTAAAACAGGTCCCTAATTTGCCCTATTGGTGTTTCTGTGTCATGCCTGCATGATAAAAACACAGCCCAACAGAGCTAGGCCTTAGGTTACCTCCACATGGATGCATGGGTATTTCCTGCATACACATATGCATCCACATGTGGACACAATGCAAGCAAACGGAAGTGCAGCCGACTTTGTGTCTCCTCACCCCACTTAATGTTATCTTAGTTAAGTGCGACTACAAAGTGTGTGTACCTAGCAGCAGATAATTTCTAGGTCTGCATTTGAAAATTTGCCACAAGAAACACTGATTGTGCAGAATTAGTTCACTGTGACTCAAATCTGTACGCGGTGCTTTATTTGGAAAAAGTCGATTAATTCTCCTTCCTGTGCTCCAGTCTTTGAGCTGAAAGGAACCCAAACCTATGTTTGTATTGGACACTATAAAAAGAAAGGCATCCATGTTTTTTAAAGGCGTCCATGTCAGATCTACACTTCACTGCTAAACATATTTTACCTGATTGTAAAAGCGGCTATATATAGATATCCTAGAGTATGTTGTTCCACTAAGGTTATTTATGAATGGCCCTGTTAGTGGTTTACAGCAGTGTTGGGACTAACGCGTTATTAAGTAACGCGTTACAGTAACTACGTTATTATTGTGGTAACGAGCACGGTAACTAGTTATTATGCCAAAACCAGGAACGCGTTACTCGTTACTGGGATTTAGATAGGCTCGTTACTCGTTACTTCGTGTGGTGGATATCGTGGAGCTTCCACAGATTCAATAACATTAGCAAGTGGTGGAAGCCAGCAGGTGGATGAAGGAAAAGGGAGGCAGGAGGAGAGACCCGAAGCGGCCGCCGGTCCGAGTGTCAGGTGAACTGAACTTCAGGTAAGAAGTTATGACCTGCAGTCTATCTGAGTCAGATATAAACCAAGTTTAGGTGGAGTTTATTTTCGGTATGCTGACATTTTCGTACTGCGTGCTAGCTAGCATGACGGAGTTTCTATACAGCTGGGTGGGTGCTATGTTACTGATGTTTAACTTTATTTTGTTCATACGGTTAATTATTAGAGTTGCCAACCATCCCGTAAAAAACAGAATCGTCTGGTATTCAGAGAAAATATTACGCGTTTCGTACTGAGGTGAAAAGGAACACAGTTTGTCCCGGACTTCAGCTACAATGAAAAAGACACAAAGCTGAAGCTGCACAGCTGCCTCTTCTTCTCTCATTCTCTCCTCTCCTGTTTCTACTTCAATCACGAAACTGATCAATGATCAGCTGATCGGCTTTTCTCTCTTGTTTATTTATCGCCCACTTTGCGCCAGAAAGAGGAAACCAGCGGATGTCGCGTTAAACAACAGCAGCACGTTTAAGCTTGATCAGCTGTTGTTAGAATTTATTTAATATTAATTGCTAGTATCAGCTGATGTTTGCTGGAGCCACAGCTGTAAAGCTGCTGGTCATGATATCGGTTTGGTTATCTGGTGAGAGGGAAACATGAAGATGAAACCAGGAGATGTCCTTACTGAATCATCAGAGCTGAACAGGTGATGTAGAAACAGGTTTACCTTTTAGGTGACATGAATGAGTTGAAGTTATGAACTGTTTCTGAGAGACCAATAACACCAGGATCCTTTTCTATGTAGCTGACAGCTGGTAACTGTGCAGGGGCGGGTCTAGCAGGGGCCAGGTAGGGCATTTACAGGAAAGGGGGGACAAGGAAATACTTTTCTTTATTATTCTCATTTAAAATGTCTCGCTTTTAAAAAATAATTATCTGAGTCTTACAACAAACAATTGATAGATTGATACATATATACCATCAGAACAGTGTACATCACTGTCACAACAGTGTTTGTTTTCATTCAAAGGCTTTATGATTTTTCCTATAATGGTGGGCCGGTCTCTAGTCAAAATGCCCAGTCCAGCCCTGTATGCAGCTCATCTGCAGTCTGGTGTTACCTACATCTTCCTATTCAGAAGGCAGAATTTCCAAGTTCTGAGTACAATCAAAAGCACCACGTCTGCAGTTTTTGTGTTGGATGTAAAAAGCAGGCTAGAATCATGGCGGCGGTCAACGACGGTCCAGGCGTGATTTCTCTCGTGGAAATGTGCACATTATTTTTCCTTTCTGTTGGTAGGTGGCACAGTGCACTTGTGGCAAGTAAGCAAGCTAGAAGACTGGCAGTCTTGCTGGGTATCCAGTTACAGAAGCAACACATTAACAAGAGAATTCTGAGTAAAACCAAAGTTACTTTCCCTAGTAACTAGTTACTTTGAAAGTAACGAGTAACTTGAAGTAACTGAGTTACTTTTTTAGAGAAGTAACTAATAATGTAACTAAGTTACTAATTTAAAGTAACTTACCCAACACTGGTTTACAGTGATGGGAAACTTTATTACTCCGGGAGCATTTGTGCTGTGGCAATCATTTGAGAAGGCACAAAAGACAGGGAGGAATGTTTTATTGTCACCTGTTGCTACTGTCCCTCACTTTGATTCTTTCCAGTGTCTCCAGCTTGTACTTTGTCAAATTAACCTGTGACAATAAACCTACAGCTGTGTATAGACACAGAGTTTGGCAACAATCCCTAACACAAAGATATAGTTTCACCTGAAAAATACCTCATTTCTGTCTCCTCCTGCTAGTATTGATATCATACATATATTACAACTTTTTAAAATTTCTTTCAGCCACTATGGACAGTTAATCTGAATAGATTTTTCAGATCTATAGCTTGGGTTTCAAAGGCAGGTTTGGACACTGATGTGTCCTGTTATTACTGTACCCTTGTGGCCAACTTGGCATCATAGGGGGTTTTGAAAGATGCCAACAGTTTTCTGGTGCTCATCTAAACATACACTTGAGGCTTCAAACAGTCCCAAGGGTCTTCATGATTCATTGCTA
This sequence comes from Oreochromis aureus, assembly GCF_013358895.1. Taxonomy (NCBI): domain Eukaryota; kingdom Metazoa; phylum Chordata; class Actinopteri; order Cichliformes; family Cichlidae; genus Oreochromis; species Oreochromis aureus. The sequence continues at coordinate 28,153,977 of NC_052958.1, read as the reverse complement.
CTTTAAGAGTTATGAGACACATGCAGTTCGTCCTGTCGGTTACATGGAAGGATTAGGATGGAGAAGACAGATAGGAACCTCCCTGCCATGTTATAGAAAGGGATTACTAAATGCCGCCAAGCTAAGCAAACATACACAAACTACAGCAGTGCTTGGACATGCTCACTGCCAGAGGGTACATGAAACACAGCCGCATCCCCATCCCCAATGCCTTTATGTAATGGGCGGCTGAAACAACAACTGGAATGAGTCAAAGCGACCACAATGGAAAGCAAACTAATCAGTTTTAATTCCTGTCCACCTGGCAACAAGCCTGTTGATAGCTCATGCCTCCTAATGGTTTTACCAAGGGAGGTTTTTTCCATATCTGGTGATAGCGCGCCCCTTGACCTTCACCCTGCACTACAGAGAACCCAAAATAAAGCCCTATAAAATAAACGACCGAAGGGTCAGCCTGTCTGGCAGAGCAAACAGGACAGGCAAGGGCTGTTGGCCATCTCAGCACCAGCTGACAGTCAAAACAGGCCCTCTTCAAGATAAATTTGAAGCCACAGGAAGGGCAGTTGGCAGTGTGTCTCACAGTGAGTGGCAGAAATAGTTCTTAGGCTTGCATACAATTAGTAATATGTAAATTTCACAATGTTCTGTTCATAGGGACTAAAATCCTAATACATTTATGGATTTAGCTACATAGACTCCCCAACAAAACTTGTTTTTAAGCAAATGTGTAAAAGGAAGTCATGGTTCACTGACAAATAAACCATATGCACTGACCAAAATTACTGCTATGTGTGGTCACACCTGATTAAAAAGTCATTGTGAAAGCTGGTTCCATGAATCAGTATTATGAGGAACATGAGGATTTTTTCTGCATTCAGCTAAGCAGGAACAAAGTCTCCCTTTCCTTCCTTTCAGGATGTTTTAAATACAATTTATTTTTAAAAAAAGAGGTGCAGACATCTTTATTTACATACTATGTTTCCATTGATTCATCACAGGTGACTCTTTTCTTTCTTTCTCCTTGACTGAGTTTAAGTAAAGTACTAACAATGTCAGGTCGCAGGACATTTTGACGATTCAAATACTTTGCTGCCTATAAATAGAGTGAGCTACAAAAGACAATGAAGCCAGATATGCATTGCGGCTATCTTTCAGAGGCATAGCTTGTAAAAAATTGCACTTTATAGGACGTTAATTTTGAGAAGCGCCTCAGCAAAAGGCTGCAGGTACAGGATGTTGTCCATTGCTGCAGGTACAGGATGTTGTCCATTGTTTGCATGAACTGCAGTTATGCAGTTGTTCTTTGTTCTTTGTGCTCCACTGCTAACTGCCGTCCTCATCACGAGTATAAATAGTCATTTAGTGCTGAAATGTAAATTTCAGCGAATAAAAAAACAAGTGCAATGAAGTTATTTGGGGGTTTTTTTTTTTAATAGTGATGTTGATATATTTTGCCTCTAACTGTTAACGATTGTTTGCAAATTAGTGTCCACACAAATGTTCAAGCTCGTGTCTCATAGAAAGTTCTAGGAGAAGGGAGTACAACTTACAAGTGCACTTTAAAAGTGACATGTTATTTCCTGCAATTCCATGCTACATATGCAAACTTTGTTCAAACATTTTCACACTTTCATCTACCTCTAAGTTTAAATGATCGATTTACCACAAACTAATTCAAAGGTGAACACAGAAATAAAAGAAAAGAATTATACAGTTTAAATATATCTCCGCTATTAACAAATCACCAAATGTAAAAAAAAAAAAAAAAAAAAAAGGCCAATATAAGAAGCAGTGACAGGTGCATCCATGGCCACTCTTTTGGTTCACTGAAGCTGAAATCCTACCCTGAGAAAGCCTCTGATGCTGAGGAACAGCTCTGGCTGTTACACACAGGTTGCATTAGAGGTTTATGCACCATGCTGAAACTACAGCCACTCTCTGGCCTCTGTAATTGTCAAGAGGAGCTGGAACATTTACACTCTAGAGGTATAAATATCCCCAGTGATCTTCCATGACTCCCCTAGAGGCTCAACAGGTAGAGCACAGCAGAAAGCCAGCTGTCGCTAGCAGGCGTCAGAGTGGATTTCTCCACCACATCATCAGTCATCTCATTTGGATCTGACATACTGCTTCCCACTGCAGGCCTGGATCAAAGCGTATGGGATGTACAGCTATTTCAACAGTGTAGATTAGAGCGAGCAAGAGTATATTGTTAAAACTGAGGTATCAATCCTTTTGATAATACTTGTGACATTATTACAGAAAAATCAATTCATTGAACAGAACTGCTGTCTGTCGGTTTATATTTACATGATCTTTGCATCATAAGTTTTCAGGTATCTAGAGTCACAGTGGTGGCGTTTTGTGTCCACCTTGGCTCAGTTCTAATTCGAAATTTCTTTTTTAATCATATTCCGTGATGGATGATTTTAACATGATATCCTAAACGTAGCCTAGATTTCAGCTGTGTGATTGTGCATTTGCGCATGTTTTTATGTGCTTCTGTCTGTCAGCTGCCCTTCAGGAAAAAAAAAAACCCTTTGCCTGTTGATGAATGATTTGCGGATCCAGTATCTCATATCAGGGGGCATCAGGAAGAACAGGCATTTAAATATTTTACATTTCTCAGAGCCTCCATTAGCAAACTAGTCATGAAAGCCCCGCCCCTGCTTGCATGGTTCTGCCAAAGGTTTCTTCCTGTTAAAAGGGAGTTTTTCCTTCCCACTGTTGCCAAGTGCTTGCTCAAAGGGGGTCGTGTGTTGGGGTTTTCTCTGCATTATTCTGTGGTCTTATTCTTGCATTATAAGGTAGCTTGAGGTGACTGTTGTTGTGGTTTGGACCTATATAAATACAATTTAATTTAATCGAACTATAATTTTACCCAAAAAATAATTACCTATACCTGTATGTGGTTTCAAATTTGATTTTCATTGATGTTAGTCTCTCAGGAGGTGGTGAGGAATGAGACCCAGGTTATTATTGTCTTTACTTTACAATAGAATGAACCCTAAGATGACTGCTGTTGTGATTTAAAGCTACACAAATATAAACTGAACTGAATCTTTTTGTGTTGATCGCTAAGACTAATAATTTTAACAGCAGATTTTATCGAGTGGGTTCGTGATTGGTTGTCATAATTTCAGGTCGGACAAGAAGACTCCCTGTAACGAGTCCCTTTCTGCTAAGAAAAATGGAAAACCTCCTCCATCAGCTGTACCGCCACCGATACCCATGTCTCCCATTGTTGAAAAGATGGAGGGACTGAAGGCCATCCGCAACCGCAGCAACAGCCTCCGCCTGGGCCGCCTGGCCTTCTACCGACACCTGGAGAAGGTGGAGACCATGCGCTGTTTCTGGGAGCTCAAACATGTGGAGCTGGAGGGAAGAAACCAGCAGGTAATATCCACTCATTTTACACTCCTCGCTGTTATTGTTCACACATAACACTGAGGTTTGTAATCGGGTGAATCACTGATCTGGATTTGGATCACTCAGTGTTGTTGTATTCATGTGGACACATTTAATCTAATCGGCTTAGGTAAAAGGTTCTCTATTCACTCCTGATTCAACTGACAATTAAATATCAGCTTCTCAGACACTATTCTAGTTCACAGCGCCTCGTAGAAGGCGTAGCATGCATTGACTGGGGTTGGCATGCAAGAGGCCTTGACAGGTGGAGTACAGCAAGCTCACTAGAGGGCGCTGCAGGTCTATTTAATTTTTTATTGCTCACTTGAAGCTCCTCAACTCTGCCCGTCTCTCACACATACAGTACATAAAACCACACACTGAAATGAATCTGGCTCTTGACAGGATACAGCTCCAGTTGCCACAAGATGGCAACCCTGGACTACTTTGCTCTGCTTATTTAGAAAGTGAATACATACTTCTAGGTTTGATCGCTTTATGGATATGAGCTACCATCAATGTCAGTATTCATATGCTTGCTTCTGAGTCAATCTTAGTTTGTCAAAATTCTTTTTTAACTTTAATATCTAGTTATGGTAACACTTTATAATAACTACACACTATAAAGCATTAGTAACGTATTAGTAAATGCTTCATTCATTATTTACAAAGCAGCCTTTTTAAAAAGCGGCAGACTGTTGTGTGTGCCACAGAGGCAACTGGTTAGTCCACATGTAAAGAAATTATTTGTGTTTATTTACATTGTACAGCACTAAAATGCAAAAGTCCTCCTCCCTCCATTATTTGTCTATTCCAGCTGTTTGCTAAACTCTTTTAGATGCTGAAAAGAGGCTACACCAGTGCATTACACAAGCAAGAGGACAGAGAACACAAACGAGGGATAAAATGTGAAAAATTAGTGTGCCAGGACAACTTATAGAATGAGGGAAAACAATAAAAACACAGAAGTAAGGTGAGGCAAATATAGAAGGAACACAGTAGGCACGACAAAAAAGAGAGTAAGAAACAAAGAACTAAGACTTTATGACAGAACCCCAGACTGTGAGAACTGCATGGCAATTTTTGGCAAGGCTAACAGGGTATAGAAAATCTGATAATGTACACTACCTAATGATGCCTGTTATATTTTATATGTTACATTTTAAATCTTAGTTGGAGATTTGGTGGTAATGGCAACATTATTGCTGCCAGTTTTTGCTTTTCTCAGGAGAATATTATCACACACACACACACACACACACACACACACACACACACACACACACACACACACACACAGGCCTAAAATGACTTTTATGTTTGTACCAGCGTACTTTTTGAGCCAGTTTAAAGGTAATAAAAGGCAAATTAAGAATACACTATACCTGTGATGGAATAAAATCTATACACAACAATGCTCCACAAAAAGCTGTCTCTTAGGAACAACTGTATGTTGTTGTAATATTGCAGGCTAGTTTCCAGATTGACCGGCATCATTACCAAATGCTGACCCTTCTGCCCCTGATCTCTTTGTGCAGAGGTTCTCCTCATATTCCCACTGGGGAATATTTGTCCTCCCAGGGTTCCTGCTGAGCAACATCTATGACCCCTTAACCCCCCCAGCTGTTGTTGCTTGTTAAATCAAGCTTGCCTTAGAGTGCTGCAGTGAAGAATCTTCAATATTATGTGAACACCTGTAAAGTCCTTTGTCTTTCTGAAAAGGTTCATTCTACGCTTTTGTCACACTGCTGAAGAAAATTAAAGATTTTGACAAAGAGGACAAGAAAAAGTCTCAATATCTCTTAAAGAAACATTTAGAAGCACCAAAGTAAAATATTCTTAAGTCTGGAGTTTTAACGCTGGAGCTAAAAACAGAAAAAGCTGAAAACAGTGAAAACAGCAAAATAAAACTTTACACAAAAAAACCAAACATTAATATGTTCCACTATCACAAATCTATAAAGATAGGCAAGCATGAGCATGATAATACAATACACACGGTTGACTGATCAACACTGAGTGTGAGCAGCTCTATAAAATTCTTGGCAGTTTGCTGAAGCATTCAGGTGTGTTAACACAATGCTACAGTCTTTGCAGGAGTTCACATCCCAGCAACTTCACCCAAAGTCAGACTCTGCAAAAAACACAGGAGCTAAATCTGAAAATCTCTCTGCAGGCGGATGTTCAATCCCCCGACTGGAGCGAGCAGCAAACTCTGCTGCACCATAAAACCACCTTTAGTGTGTTATGTTAAAGTTCACGACAGTAAGATAAGAAAGAGTCAGAACAGTTCCTTCCCATTTTTATTTATAACGGCAAATCACAACAACAGTCACCTCAAAGTGCTTTACACGGTAAGGTAAAGACCCTAAAATTATACAGAGAGATATTATTGTAGGGTACAAACATGCATGGTTTGTTTGGAAGGGTTGCCTGGAGAAAGCCTCTTCTCTTTAAAAAGAACATGGTAACATGGCCTAGGTTTGCAAAGTTGTATCTGAACAAACCACAAGACTTCTGGAACAATGTCCTTTGGACAAATAAGACCAAAGTAGAAATGTCTGACCATAATGCAGAGTGACACCAAACAGCAGCACAAACACCTCATGCTAACTGTCAAGCCTTAATGATGGGGCTTTTTTGCAGTAACAGGACCAGAGCACCTTGCAGTCAAGAAAATGACCATAAACTCATCTGTATACCAAAGTATTCTAGAGTCAGTTGTGAGGTGTTGCTTTTCTGACAACTGAAACTTGGTCACAACTGGTCACACAACAGAACAAGGTTCCTATGAACGGCAGCAAATCAGCAGCAGAAGGGCTGAAAAAGGAAAAACTCAAGGTGTTGTGATGGCCTGGTCAAAGTCCAGACCTCAATCTGACTGAAACGGTGTAGTTGAACCTTAAGGGAGCTGTGCATATATGCATAAAGAAATAATAAAGTGATACTGAGAAGTTATTGCTGCTAAATGTGGTTATCCAAGCTACTGAACACATTTTTCATAGGACTATGTAGAGTTCCATACAAATATTCCTTTTTACGTGACCTCCAATAAACAATACACAATAATAAAGATGGTCCCCTTTTCCCCTGTCTTTGACTCACTATTGAGACCATAATGCACTTATAAAGACTTCAGCTTCAGCTCTTGTTTTAATGTCACCTGTGCTGTTGAAGAGAACGCAAATTTAGCACCACTCAGTTGCAGGTGTTAGTTTCCAGTCATGCATGCTGGTGTAACTGTTTGCCATAAGGTGCATCTGCAGTGATGCATGCACTTGTCTTTGCCTATATGTGAGGCTTAAGTAGGAAAAAGCGGCTGCCTGGGAGGCAGACTAAAGGGGGCTCAAACATGCATGAAGTGCTGTGTCTGAAGTTAAAGGATACCACAGGGGTCTCACTGACATGCCTGCAGCAGCAGCAGGGACAGCAGCAGGCATCTGATTCTGCGTACAGCAACAACACCCTGAACCCTACACCACCTGTCCCCTTCTCGTCTCAGAGACAGCGTGTTCTCTCCTTTTAGGTCCTGTGGTGGGAGGTAGGGAGGAAGCCGGGTGGAGGGTGAATGGGTGGCTGGGTGGGCGGGTGGCTCGACTCCACAGAAACCCTGTCCTCTTCTGATACCGCTGCAAGCAAACGATTTAGCATTACATGATACAGGAGCCTAGCTATTTCATGAATAAGGCCTGCTGCCTCTTCCCTTGTCAACATCTTGTTGCCAGCAACCCAAGGCGGCAAAGAGCCTGAAATAAGACGGACAGCCCGTGCAGGCAGACAGTGGGGACAGAAAGAGGAAGAGGAAGGCTTCCATCATGGAGAACTTCCTAAGGGATAAAGATCTTTGGATCTTAGGCAGTGTGTGTCTGGTGGCCACTTTTCTGTGGCGACGGCTGTGGAAATTATTCTCCACGAAGAAGAGAAGAAAGACTACATCATCTTCAGATGCAGAGGTAACAGAGTGAGACAGTAGTTTAGGTCAATGCAGCTGTGCTACATCTGCACAGGTGAATATGGGAGCATGCATGACGGTCACTCAATCTAAACAGCACAAGTGTAAACAGTAAGAAATATAGAAATGGGGAAATCTGGCACCGGTCATGTTGAGGAATATGTTAGAGCCTGACAAGCTGCAGCTCTCTATTAAGCAGAAATTAAGTAACGGATGTTGTCACATTATCACTCAGAGTGATGCTGTCTTGAAGCCAGAGTGATGCAATCTGAACAGATTCTGTTTGAAACTGTTAGTGGTGATTGTTACTTTGACCACGTCTCTCCTGTAAAAGAAATTTTTATATCAATTAACCTCCATGTAAAATAAAAGTGAAATGAAAAGAGAAACAAATTAGTTTTAATGATGGTTTGAATAAATACCACAGTAATTAATGTGCATTAGTTAACTTTTAATTTGCACAAACTGATTTTCTGGACTTTCAGATGATTGGCACAATTTCTGTTAGTAATAAAATAACAGATTCTGTTTAATAATGTGCAGCACTGGCACCTGTATGGATTATCTTAAGTGAGAAAAGCCTCCATCCTAAAAGGCACACACTTTGGTGGCTTGTGATAGCAGTAGCCATTGGCACTGCATGCAGGTATTTTGATTATCATATCTTTGCAAAGAAGATCCTAAAATATCTCAGCTCAGCTATGCTGGTGTTATCTGTTGGTAGTGTCTGATTTCACTCCAAGAAGAAGAGTTGTGTTTCTGAACATGTGAACGTGGTCCGCTGACTTGACTGTCTATAAAACGGACCGTAAAGTGGCAGTAAGACTAATCAGCTGAGTTATCTCTGGCATCACTGACATTTTTCATCTGCACTGAGCTTGAACTGCTGACGCCCAGTCAACATGCTGCTTTAATGAAATCCAACAACAACAATAGTATGGAGGCATGTGAAGCCACATTTCATGCCTCTGAAGGCAACGTGTGAGTGTCAGTGGAAAACATAACGTCATCATACATGCGTCAAACACATGTCACCAGGAGTGACATCTAAATTGATATCCAACTGCACTTAACTCCACCACTCCATGCAGACAAGCCTGTGCCCTCCACACTTAAGCATACTGTGTCCAGTAAGCCAGTTTATTATGTTAACATAATCCAGTAGGAAGTAAATGTGACCCACTCCCCATAAAGCTGGGTGCTGTGGTGCTTCGGCAGTTAATGTCTGTCAGTGTCAGCTTAATATTTTTATTGCTCTGTCTTCTTCTCCTCATACTGACCGATCACTGTTAGATTTATAGCTCTGCTTATCATTTCTACTACTGTCACAGCAACATTTAAGGTTTTTAAAGCGTTTCATAGCATGTAGGTGTAGCAGGTTAATCCTGTTTAAAAGAAATCTGTCCGTGGTGTTAAAGCAAGACAGCCCTCTGCAGAATAGAAAATATCACTGCACACCTGATTGATATTCAAGCTGGAGGAAAATCCTTTGTTAAAACAAACTCCACTTCATTGTTTTTCTAAACTGTTGCAATGGTCTATTCATGTCAAAGTTCACTCATTTAAATGCATGTGAGAACAGCTTTTCTTTAACCTTGTGTTTGCACAAAAAAGCCAGCCAGCAGAACAAAATAATAAGTAATAAAATAATAGCTACAGACACAGGGTGTATCAAAAAGAACCATCTGATTTCAAAAGGCAAAACTTTCTAAAGTAATGGACAGAAGCTTGCAGTAAATTTGAAAACAAATGGCTGAATGTGACGTTTTACATACAAAACTTACTCTGTTCTCAAGTCATCGTGTCCCGCTCTGGATGCACGGCATTTGTCCCTACTATGGTCAACCTCATCCCATACTTTTGCAAGTCTGGAGCCACTGGAGCCACTGCTGTTATGATACTTACCGACAACCACGTGAAACTCATGAACTCACTCCTTTCTCGCGGTGCGTGATTCGATCGTTACTGAACACCCGGCCAACCCAATTAAAGTACTTTGAAGTTGGATGATTCTTTTTCATAGACTCTGTATTATGGTACAGTATGTAAAATATCACCACCCAATGTCAGTAGATTGCTGACTGCAGTAAGTTGTTTTCTTACTGTGAAAGATCCACGACAGACTCGACCACTCGTTCATGCTTTTCAGCATACGTTTATTAACTACAGTTGCTGTTACACACGGCTATAGCTCTGCAGATCACTGCCGGACACATACCAAAAACAACCACAACAGTCAGTCAGCACAGACGTTAAGCCGGCTAGGCATGATTGCGGATGCCGTGCAGGTGCGTCCGCCTCACCTGCAGGCACCGCAGACCACGCCCCGCCACACTTACCCAATTCAAGTGCATAATCCCAGCTATGTAGGCTTCTTTAGTGAGTGCAGGCTGTCAGTCCTGTTTGTCTCAGCTGTCAACATATGTCCACATCTATTTACTTTTGGAGTTTGATACAAGTAAACGAGTCAGTGAATTTCACCTTTGTCAAATAACACTGATACTAAGGACATCGAGAACCTTTCTGTTGGTAAGCACTTCCATTTTTGCTGCTGTGTTTTAAGTGGTCACTTAGTCCAAGAATAAACTCTTGTATGATGTAAGAATGTAATCAAACTGTGTGATTTTTTTTTTTTTTGTATTCTATCTTAACATTAGCTGACCCACTGTTAGCTTCTAACACCTGCTGGTTTTGATTATCCAGCTCATTGAAAAATACTTGAAGATGGGAGGGTCACATGTCTGATGTGGTGAGAACAGATAATTGTGGCAATATAGGGAAAAAATAAACATGTTTATGCACATTTTCATGTCTTTAGTTAAGAAGATGGGTGGAAATGAGAGAGGAGACAGAGCAATGGTGGAGGAGGAGAAAGACAGAATGAGAAAGAGATGATGAAAATATACATGTACACATGTTCAATCAGGATATATATAGTTTAGTTTGGAAGCGCAATCTGTGGTCTTTAAATTAAAAGTAACTTATGAGACATATGACACCAGGACAGCTGTTATAGTACTCAGGACTCAACCATTTCTCATCCTGTTAACATTTTGTCACCTCATTGTCAGATCTTGCTGTCACTTACAGACAGGTGTGCATAACTAAGCAAGAGATGCACATACAGTCTTTTGGATTCTCTTTAACATTAAAGGACTAGTGTTGGGACTGAAATGTGGATAAAGCCTTCATCTAGTCTTCAACTGGAGTGTGGAAAAAAGCCTGTTTAACATAACTTTTTAAATTTTCTATTAAACAACAGTGTGAGAGCATGAGACACAAAGAGGAAGGCTTTGTCACACACCATAAACTGAAGAGTCGCAACACTGGTGATGGGTTTTTTCTCTTCTTTTGCATCATTAACAATACAAAATTGCCTCAGCAGGGAGGCATTTAATTGTTTTAATGAAGTCAAAGTGTTCAAATGTGTACATTTATGTAACTCAGCTCTTTTATCATACTGACTGCCCCAAAGACTCAATGTGTTTTTACACTACAAGCCACATTCTCTCAAACCGTGAAGAGTCCAGGGATCAGCTTTTATGGGTTTAATGTCTTAAAAGACTTTTACAAAAGCAAATTTCAGCTACAATATGCTTGGCTAATGCAATTATGAAATTCCAAATGAATTTGTATAAATATTGGTGTGACAGGTCAGTTTTAGCTGATATAACAGGCAAGTTAAATAATTACCATGACTTTCATGCATTCATCCCTCCATCCTCTTCTGGTTATCCAATTCAGGGTCACCGGGGAGGCTGCAGCCAATCAAATCCAGTATTGTAAGTTTACAATCAAAACCAGTCAACTGAATTTGATAAGATAATTTGAACCGTGGGTTTTTGTATGAGGCTTGTGAAGAGTAAACTGCAGCTTGTGTTAATACATGTGAGTATGACTAATGTGAGAAGGGCTTCTCCAGCTTCAGATTCTCACACTCACATAGCTCAGATAAAATTAGCACACATGCAAATACATGAGGGATAGAGAAGAGCCCATAATGGTTTGAGTCTCACAGTCATCACATGACACAATGAAAAAACACAAAGACATTCAGAACCCAGAGCCGCCTTGTTTTATAGGCTTAATTGACTAAACTGAGCAAAACTACTTTTAGAAATAATGTAAATTCATTTTTTTAGACTAATGTCTTTTATATTGAAAAATATATTTTCACATTATGCCATGTGCAAGTTGGGAAACAGTTATATTTGGTGGATACATAGTCACATGTTTTTCTTTTACTACACTATTGCACTGTATCCTAAAACCAAAAATAGGCTGTTTAAAAAACAGTTTTCTCAGAAGTAGACTTTTTTTTCCCCCCAGTTTTCTCAATGAAGGCCTTTAAGTAATCAAATTGTTTCAGTACTATGTATTTATGTGGGCTGACCCACATGGTTATTTTGTTGGAAACACTCACTAGTTCATATTTGGCACAGTCACAACTACCAGAGCCATCTGAAAGATCTTTGGCAAGTGTTCTCATAGAGTGTGTATTAGTGATGCTAAGTGACAGACTAATAAAATACAGACTTTCACTCCCCAGAACTGAAGCCCAGACGTCCTCAGTGATCTGTATACGACAACAGGCTGTATTATTTCTAAAATAATGCCACAAAAAGCTTCGAAATGCACCACCATTAAAATTTTAGCTAAGAGGTTCAGTACAGTGACTCGATCTAATCACTGGTAGACTGTTAGCACTGCAGTCTCATTAAGAAAGCTTTTCTGTGCCTGCATGGGTTTGCAACTCTCCAGTAAATATCAATGATATGTGATGTACAGTGTGCAGAAAACTTTCATTGATTCATGCCAAAAAATATACAGTACTGAACAAAAGGCTTGAGGCACACCACACAGAGTCGGGAACAAAATCACATAATAGCCTAATTTGTTGTGTGAGCTTCAGTGGATTTTTCTTTGTGCGTAGGCTCTGACTCAGGTATTTGGCACCAATTCATTTGGAAAACTTGCTTGACCAGGCCTGAAGCAAAAAAATACTTTGAATGAGAGAAAATACTACTCAAACATTCAAGTCAATTTTCATTATTGTCTTTGGGATCATTTGGATTTGTCGACACATTAGCAGATTAAAGAACAGTAGTTAAAACAACAGCAAACAAGACAGCTTCCCAGCAGTCTTTATAGCAGGCAGATTTAGAACAACCACTGAAACCTGTCCAAAAAACACAAAAATCTTCATTTGTTATCCCACATAACCCGATTATGAAAAGGACACAGTTTTTAAAAAAACTAGTTTATAAAGTCAACACATGTTTATTTTTTCCATTTTTTCTTTACCTGAGAGTCAAAACAGTTTGAGTAGTCACACTGAGGCAGTCATTATTGAGATCAACAGAGTGCAGCCAACTAATCTCAAGGAAAGTAATGGCCTGTGGTGCCTACAATATAAATGACATATAGATATAGAATAATTGTTGTATATCTATATCTTCAGTCAAAACTGGACATTTTGCTGAGCTTTTAGACTGATTAACAGTAAGTGTGCTGCTCTTCTTAAAATAGCAAATGATTCTGTTTAAAAAGTATCCGATTTTAATCCAGATTATAAGATTTCACCTGAGTTTGCAGCAGAGCACCAGCATTAACAAAATACACAGCAGAGAGAGAAGCATCATCTTAATTAGACTGCTTTATAAAGGATGCATTGGGATGTAAAGAGCAGCATGTAATGAACGGACAAGTAAAATGAGTGTTCATTGGCTCATTATAGCTATTTAATTAAATCAACTAATCAATATGCTAAGCACTTTAATGGAAAATGTTATGCATGTAAAATATGCTGAAAGAGGCAAAAAAAAGGAAAAAAATAGCTAATGTTAGTAAGAGAGTGCCAGCCAGCATGGAATTTCATCTCTCAGTAAAACAGATATGCGATTGGACGCTGTGTTTATGATCTGTCACCATGTACAGCAGATCTTCCATGGCAAGCACTGACTATTTGGATTTGTGCGATTAAATGTTTGTACAGGGGCATTAGGTCAGGGATCACAGTAACCAGGGAACAGCTGGGTGCTACACTCTGACAACATGCTTTTGTTTCCAGATTCCCAAGTAGTCAACAGTTGTGTGCATAGACCAGAGACAGTCTATGGCAAAGCCATCCATGATGGGTCTGTGGTCATAGACTTCCATCTAGTGGCAAGAAGACTGAAGTGCAAAATACTTGATTTAAAAATACAGCCACCAGACTTACTTTAACAAACTGTAATTATATGATAAAGATACTGTAATTAAGTATCGTATAAAGATTTATCGAGTTGTGAATAACCTCTGACCTCTCCTTCTAGGTCAATAGATTCATCTGAAGGTAATTCAGTACTATTTAAATGTATGTTACTGCCCTTGTTTTGTGTAGGGAATTATGTCAAAAAATTATGTCACATATATTAAAATAGGTTTCAACAGAGCAAATAACAAAATCCTCACTTTGTACTAATTTTTACCGCGCTAGGAAAAAAGAACAAAGAAAGCAAAATGAATAGACACAAACTACAATACTGTTCACTTAAAAGGAAATACTGCCCAGAGAGTGAGCTGATTTGGTGGACGTCTGTGTGCAGTGCTTCTTGTTACATTGTTATATGTTACTTTATACTAGTACCTAAAAGATTATAGAATGATAGTGTTGCACATCCTGACCAGATCACTACAGATTATAGAAATCCATTAACATATATCTACGGCAATAGATTTAGGAAGAAGTATTTGTGTTTCTCTTTCACCATTTTTTGTTTTTTATCTCAGCACTTACTTTGATTAATGTCAGACGCATTTATGCACCGGTGCAAACATGCAGCTTCTACTCTGTTCAGTTCTGTTAAAGAGTTAGGGATCGTGGAGGTCTATCTGAAAATGATGGTGTGGCATCGTAACATTTCCCAGATGTGACAATGTGATGAGATTGGTTTGGACATAAATATCGCATCACTTCAGGAATGTGCACGTCTATACATTTACAACTTCTCACATTTAGGGTGAGGGTCACAAGTAGGGTTAAAATATCAATAATACAGTCTAAATATCAGGAGAGCAAATCAATATGCTTTCAGATGTGTGGCTACATGTTGGTGACCTTTTCCTGGATTGTTATGAAAAAACACATGAAAAGCAAAATATCGTGCATTATCGTGGTGATAATGCACGATATGACTTGTCACTTCACTTGGGACTGTGTCAAACAACCCAGCTACACGTGGTCATTTCTAAAGGGCAGCACAGACACAAGATCAAAGACACACAAAATAAGCAAAGAATAACAAATATAATCAAACACATTTAAAGTTGTGGAAAAGAGAATTTGTAGCAAATTGTTTAGAATAAAAAGCATAAAGTTTAAAAAGTTTTCTTCCAAAAATGTTGAACTGACTTTAAAAAAATAAATAAAATTAAGACACAAGTCTACATTACCCATTTGTATGACACCATCTCTGGACGTGTGACGTATCAGATTCGCTGCTTTAATGGTCTACTACTAATCCGTGCTGGTTTTGGGGTTTGTGTGTCTGTGTGCAGCATGTTTTGGGGCATTGAAACTAAAATATGTGTTGGCTTAACTTTTTAGATCCTATCTTACAAAATTGTCTCTGCGTGGCCCAAGGCTAACAGTTAGTGTATGTGATGTGCAATAAGCCTTAAATATCCAATTATTTTGTTTCAATTTTATATGTAGAATATTTCCTTCTATAAACACTGAAAGTATCCCAAAGTAAGAAGTAGCCCAAAAAGTATTGCAGAGGATACTCTAGTGGTCTCCAGATATCCTAATTGCATCAATATGGTTATAGAATTACCTGTAAATACCAGAAGTGTCTCTGGTTCGTGCCTGTGGACTGTGTCTATCTGCATGTTTGCATCATGGAAATGAGCCCGAGCCCATTGCCAGCACTTCTTTCTGTACGAGAAAAGTTTTGATATAATAAATCTAAACCATTAATTTTTAGTTTTGCATAAAATGGAATGTGATACAGTTTTAATATCTGACATTTGTGCGATATCACTCAGGGTTATACATTCATGCTGTTTAGTATGCAACACATCCGCATGCTGATCCTCGCTACCCCCTGCACCACAAACACGCTTCACGTACACACAAACTTTTCTGACGTAATAAAGCACCTCTGTTCTATGAAGAGAATTTTTTCCTGTCCCGCTGAGGTCTCAGGCTGCTGAGAGCTAAATCTACCATCTGGTTATCATGGCAGCTAAACTGTGGAAAGAACAGACTGTCATCGGCCAGTGGTGACACATGAAGGTTTGACAGATAGAAAAGCAGCAGGTGGAGCTGCGGAGATAATATGTGCACTTGTTCCTATTGGCCTCTACTCGCCAGACTTATAAGGTCTATCAACAATGGAAAAATTGTGTCATTAAACGCAAAATGTTACATAACCTCCTCACCTCTGCTGAACAGATCACTACAGCTTTGCATGGTGCAGGTTTAGCAAAACTTTAGTTTCAAATTGAGTCATGTTGCTCCCAATGACTAAATCTCTAATAGGAAACTGTAAGGAAAAGTGTAGATTGTGCAAAATATGTTGAAATTTTCTATTTCAAATGTACAACTATAAAGAGATGGTATCTGGGGTTGGCATACTTTAGCTTGTATGCAGGGCTGAAATAGCTTGTATGAGGGTTTTTCCAGAATTTCAAAGTAAAACCTCTAAGAAAATAAAACTTTTAAATTCCTGTACTGTAAGGCTAACTCACAAAATGTGTATGCAATAGGTTTCTTTTGGACTTTCTAATTGGTCAAAATCCATTCATTCACACTTTTTTTCATTTAGTCAAGCATTTTTTCCACACAGTTGGGCAGCCATCATATGTACTCTCTCTCTCTCCAGAGATCTAATGAAAGGTAAAAATGAAATCTGTGTGAAGAGTGTGCATGTGGTTCGTTGTTGTTCAGGTCAAGCATACTGCTGGGTTGATGAGGACCCCCTCTCTGAATGCAACTATCTTTGGTCTCAGTAAGGCAACGTGGTATGAGTCATATTGATGGTATGGTGAATCTTATGTGGTTAGGGATGCCATTTGGGAGGGAAACCCTGGATGATGCAGGGGTCCCGGAGCTGGACCAGCGCCCTGGAACATGCCAAAGCTCAAAGAGCCGTCACTGAGCTGCTGTCGGTGGGTCCAAAATGTCTCGTCTATATCCCATCCACCCTTCCTAATCTATTTGGATAGGAGGCACCAGTTTAATCCACAAGTTCTAATTCTTCCCATGTCCTTTAAAACACTCGTCTACCTGACCCAAACTGCTTTTCAAGGACATCAGTATGGAAACAATTTGAAACAAAATATAGAAAAGGCATACATGAATCTACTGACACATGCACATTTATATTTTGCTGTCATTTTGAGAAACTGAAAACACATTTTAGACCTTTTTTTGTGTTCTAGTTTATAAATAAGCAGGCTCAGAAAAAATGTTTGTCTCAAAAATATGAAAAAATGCATCACTTAAGTAAATTACCTACTTACCATGTCCCTCTTAGTTTCAGCTTTCCCTCGCCAAGCTACAGCATTGTTAAATATGGACCAGGTTTACCACAACAGCAGTCATCCCAAGGCGTGCATTTGTTGTGTGTGACACAGTCTATAATTGTGGCTCTGGGAGTGATAATGGATTACTGGAAAGCCCACGGCAGTAGAATAAGCATTATAAATTGTCTGTGTCTTCCTGCTGAGTAATTCTATATGCGGTGAGAGTGGCTAGGCTGCGTCAGCCTCATTCCCAAACGCTGCTCCTATACCACACAGCCTCTCGTGTTACCATGTAACCTTTTCTGACTAGGGATTTCAGAGCTTGTCTGACAGGGTACAGTTAAACCTTCCACCAGACCAATCTACCAGCACTCTGCTCCTACCCTACTGGCTCTTTGTAGTGTGGAGTCTGTGTGGAGATTTATTTAGCCATCTACTGTATCACAATTTGTCCCCACAAAAGGTAGTTGTTATGGAGTATGCAGTGATTCAGAGCTGACCGATATAAGGAAATCAGGAAATGGGGAAAAGGAAGATACATTCATATAAAATAGTGTACTGTTTACTCCCTTTATACTTATATATTTCTAAAACAAGCACAAGATACTGCTGAGTATATGACAGTATAATATAATCTGACTTCTGATGGAAAGAAAATTTTTTTTTTTTCATTTTTTGTTGCAGCAGTATTGTTTTGATGGGCAAAAATGTTGTTGTTGTTGCCTGTGTAAAAAATGTTTAGTGCTGTTAAAATGTATCTGGTCTGGGGGTTTTTTTTGTTACACAAATAGTAGCTTTGAAAAAGATAAAGGTTTCACACAATGCAATTATGACCACAGAGCAGCATATCACACATGATTTTTATTTCATATAAAATGTCATGGCATTCCTATTTGAGTATTCTCAAATGTAAATCAAAAAGACCGCAGTGGCAGGAAATGTCTGTGTAACCTCATATTCCTTTAGAAACAATAAACACTGTCAACACTCTCCATGGTGGCATGGCAGCAACTCGCTGAGCTTGGGTGAGGCAAGGATCTTTGAAGGAGAGATGGAGGAACCGAAAGAGACCGCTCCTGAAAATAATCATTTTTCCTGAGATGCAGTGTTTTTGTGCGTATGTGGCATTTTAATGGCAACAATTCTTTTGAGTCAGGACATGTGTGTGTTTGTCTGTCTGTGTGTGTTTGCTATAGTTCATTGTTTAGTAGCTATGGCTAAGTGCAAAACTTTCTGACGTTTTTCAAAAGAGATGCTTTAGATCGGTGCTCACTTGCTGTAACATATATAGTACTGAAGTTTAACGAAAGTATTCATATAGTCAGAGCATCTTACTTTAAAATGAACACCCAGTAAAAACAGAACATATTTTAATTAATTAAAGACAACAAAAATAAAAAGAGCAAGTGAAAGAATGGTGGCCTTGCCATCTGGCATATTAACTATAGTGTCATTCATGAATGAGTTCATTAAAAATGAACTCATTCATGAAGGAATCCTGACTAGATTTTCTTTAAGTAGATATTTTCGAAATTGTTTTCACACAGTGACTTTTGATCACCAAGTTCTTCCCTGAGTCCAAGTTATCAGCAGAACTCCTGAGAAATACCTTTATGGAACAGGCCGTTGATACAGAGACATAAAAACCTTAGTGGTTGAATCTGTGGTGTTTAGTTTGTGGTGTTTCAAGTGCAAAACTATGGTGGCCCTGTGAGGCCAAATGTACTGCACCTTCAGAAAGCACCACCAAATGGGAAAATGTTGCAAAAGCACATAAAGCATACATCAAAAGTTGAATAAAATAGAATCGAATTATTAAAAAAATCTCAAAAAGCACAACAGAAGTGTTTTGGGGGACACAAAAGTGTGACGGACCAGCTCCTGAAGTGACAGAAACCAAAACACTGCACTGAGATAGTGAAAGTATGAAGGAGTGGATTCACCAGTGCTGTGAAGGAGAAAAAGATGGACAGTATTGTGCATGCATCTTTTTCTCCCTCATATAATATTTTTGTCGTGTTTTGTGATTATGTTTTTTGTGAGTTCAGGCTCCATTTTTTTCTATGTCCTTTGTGTTTTATACAACTTCTGTTGTGTTTTATGTGCTTTTGCAGTTGTTTTTCTTATAATTTCAGGGTTTTCTTAAACTGTTTGACCTCTTAGGGCCACCGTACAAAGCAATTGCTATAAAAAACAGATTTTTCTATATGTTTACTTGCAATAATCCACTTTAGCATGAGAACTGTTTCTGAAGTTTCACTGAATATCATTTTAGACCCTGAATAATTACAGTATTTTATCTTTGATTAACGTCAAACAGAGGCTTTGAAATAATCTTTATAAAGCAGTGTAGTGTGAAAACTCTTTCCCTGATTACTGATCTCCTTCAGTAAGGAAACATGTATTTCAACCATATGTTTTGCATTCTGTCTGCACTTGCACCGTGTCCTTTATCATTCTCACCTTCAATAGTAAATAACCACTGGGGATACAAGTGTTAACCCTGACAGCTGATGAGCTGTCCGTACTTGGAAACAGCGTGAGGAGCAGAGTATAGGTCAGGTTTTTCCGTTGTTGACAAATGGGTGCCAGTATATAGGCGCCAGCGCTTTGTCGCTCAGCCCACTCCAGATAGACTGTACTGAGATGTGGAAAAGTTTGAGGTCAATGTGCAGAGTCACGTCTCAGTAGGTGGGCCTGTTCATGAATATGAACTCATGTGTCAGCGACAGTGTGCATGTCTGTCCTCTTTAATTCTGTACAGCAACACAATTCTGTACAGCAACATGTGCAGGAAGTTTCCTCTCCCACAATCCCCTTCTCCTCTGCATCAACAGATCTTAGGTGTCAGTTGGATCACCTGTTTCCTGTTTTCCTCCCGTTGTCTTTGTGTCCCTCACGGTGCGTGGACAGCAGGCTTATATTGGGAACCTCTGAAGTTCTTTCCACTCGGTGGCCTCCAGATGAAACCAAACCCTTTTAACTTTTACTCAACTTCTGTCTTTGACCAGTGTTGGCTCAGAATTAGTGAGCTGTAAAATAAATGATGACTTTTAAACTCAATGAACAGCAAATATAAAAATCTTTAATATTCATATTTAACCATAAGTAAAATATTTAACCATAAATACAAAAATGCATCAATACACTGCAGAAAGATAGAAAACAGTCTGCTAAATATTCAGAATGGGGGTAATTTGGTAAAATTTAAATGGCTCCTCTCTGCTCCTCTGAGTGAAACAAGTTAGTTATAAAAAGCGATAAACAGATAGTATTTCGCAGTGTTCAGAAATAATCTCAATCCTCTTTAATTTGTAACTTTTTTACCACTTTGCACATGCTGGCATCTCTCCTTCAATCTTGTTACAATGTGAAAAACAAAATGAAAATGTGATTAATGGTGTAATGTGACTAAACCTGCTGAAAAATGGCACGGGCTCTTCAGATTTAGAGATCTTATGTTTTTCTTTATTGGCCCTAAAATATATTTGTTTATCTTGCTTTTTACAGCATCATATTTAGTTCGGCATTCTTGGGATTCTAACACCCGACTGTAGGGCTTTTGAAGTATCTCAAATGTCACATAGTGACCCTCCCCAGCATCCCCCACTGTACACTCGAGCCCTCAGCTCTTTTCACTGGCCACCGAGTCCCTTACGTCCACGGGGGTGTTGCACTGTAATTGGGAGAACAGCCATTTGCTATTCTTAAAACTCAGCTCGGTGGTGAAGGATTGGGAGAGAGCTATCTGTTGTCCCTCCAGTCCTTTTAACTTGCCTGCAGCTTTGTCTGGCACTATGTTTTTTGTGCTAGTTGAGACTTTGTGAGAGTAACTGGAATTTAGATTAAGTAAACGCTTTTTATTAGATGCCACATTCAGGTCAATCATGAGCTCCAGCCTTGTTAACTCTTTAGCCAAGGTTTATGATCCAAACCCTCTTCACGGGCAGAAGCCAGGTGGAAGGAAGCTTTCTCTAAATGGATCAGACAAGTCTCAGGCTGCTTCTTCCTCTTCTTCATCATCATCCTCTTGCTCTCCTCATGATGTTGCCCTGCGAGCTGTGGAAAGTCGAATGGACTTCCTGAACTCTCAGATGGAGCGTTTGCTCAACATGCAGCAGACCGTGTTGATCAAGCTGGATGGCCTGTCGCAGGATGTCAGGGGTATGGGTTTGGATCTAGCTTCAATACGTGAAGAAAGTCATGGAAAAAGACGTGGGTCTGGGGTAGAATCAGTATGCAGGCAGCTGCATGGGGCCGTGGAGAGGGCCAGCGAGCACATGGAGAGTCAGGGACACAGGTTGGAAGGGGTGGAGAAACTGGTGGAGGGCACCCAGCAGGTGATAAGCTTCATCGGTGAGGTGGTAAAGAGCTCCAGGTTGGTGGAGTTTCTGTTCAAACAGCCTGGACGGAAAGCCAACAGGAAGGTGAGAGGTTTAAACAACACCATGAGCAAGTTTTCCACTAGAATCTAGCAAAAGCACTTTTAAAGTTCTTTTCCATCATTTTTATCTGCGCTGTTGAACATGGCAGTGAAAATAAACGGTCTTACTGTATAGTGAGCATGGTTGCATTGGTATCCTCTTGACTGAATGTATTCATATTGTGTATATGTGACAGCTAAAAGAGCTTTTAAATGGCAACGTTTTTTAAAACTCTGCCGTTTAAGTCCTGTGAATTTAGATATGACTCCTATGTGGCTGGTCTTGGCTCTGCTGTACCTGCTGTAATGTTAAGTGATTTTCCATTGAGACTGTGATCGGCCTCCGAGGTGTAAATGATTAATGTCGCAGTGGTTATCTTTCCCAGACCACGTCTTTATCAGCTCGCACTGCAGCTGCACAGCTTCAGTCCAACAGTCATCAAGTTCTTAATAGTTCTTAATGTCATGATTTATTAGAGAGACTCACGTCCCAGTGCTGTAACCAAATATGAATAGATGTGTAACACATGTAACATATATTGTATAGTTCATGCATTCATATAATCTATAGTTAAACTGCTGATTCAGAAGCTTTTTTTAGATACAGGGTTAAGGAGACAGATTTATTGCACCATATGGCGACTGTCAGATATACTGTATGTAGGGATAAAGTGAATATTTCTCTTTTAAAGTGTGGAACTGATTTGAGTGATGTGTTCAACTGATATATTGGAAATGCCACACATTTCCTCTTTGCCCAGAAGGAGGCATCTGCTGAGCAAGACATCAATACACTTGAGTTATGAGGGAAAACCTTTGCAATAGAAACTGAGACTGCTTTGAAGCTTGTTGTCACATTATTGCACGAATGGAAATATCTACATCTATCAGCAATTTTCCTTTCTATGAGAAGTTTCCACCTAGTGCAGGTTTTGTCCCACTTTTGAATGTTACACACAATGTCTAAAACCTGATCTTTCTTTTCTCTGTTAACATCCAGGCAAAGGATGATAAGGAAAAAGCCAAGCTGAGCCTGAAAGGTTTAAAGGCCCAGAAAAAGAGAAAACCGCAAGAAACGTCAGGTAAACTCGAACAAGATATTACACAATCCACAATCACAAGTTTATGCAGAGCCCAGCACAAAATTTCTAAACTTGTTATCTGCATATAATACATCAAAAATCTGAAATATATGTACATTGTGGAATATAACAGACTTTAATATAACAGGGAGACCAGTTCAGGATTTCTGAGAATTGTTTTTGTAATATGAAATGTGTTTTGTTTAGCATAAAAACATAAAATATAAGTAAATGATGGGAAACATATTAAGAAGGCCTTTAAAAATGTAAATCTTATATGTAGACAAACTATGTAATGATCACTGGAAGTCTGGCATGGCTGCACTGCCACATCTCCTGATGTTTTGGCAGACATAAATACAGTTTTCATCATATTTAAAGGATAACAGCACAAATGGGAGACAAGAGGCAGTTCAGCCTTTATTTAAATATATCAGAAATCAAACAAAACACTACAAATTCAGGCAATGAGGAGAAAGAAATGTAAAAAGGCACTGAAGACATAGCAATCTGACAAAGTGAGGGAAGACAGTATAAGAGACCCAAGTAGGAGAATGAAACCATATCTAAATAAATAGGATACATTCACATTGACCAACATGTAAACAGTGAGAACACAAAAGGCAAAGTGAATAAAATAGTCAGAACTACTATTTAAACAGTATTTGTCTGCAATAATCCCCCATGTTTACATGTGAAGCTTGCATAATCAATTTATATATGAGCAAAATCTGAAACACAGATGACTGATCAGAATTGAGGTCTTAGCTTGACAGCTTTAATATGGATCTGAAAACCAGATCTGCACTCGTGCCTTTACCACACTCTGTGGCAAACTATCCAGAGGATGATGTGAGATGTTTATCTGAATTGGGCCAAACCTATCAAGCAAGTGACCACGCAGACTAGCATAAAATGTAAATATATGATCAGTGAATTCAATCTGAGGATGATCAATCATCTGATTTACATTCATTTTTAGTAAATATAATACAGCATTTTCACCAAACATCTGGTTGTATCCGTGCATTTTCTTCACTACAGACACCTCCTCCCTGAATGAGCCTGTGCTCCAGGAACAGGTGGAAAAGCTCAACAGGCAGAACGCCGAGCATTCCCACATAAACATAGAGGCTGAGGAGGATGGAAGAAGTGGAAGACAGGATCAGGAAAAGCTGATCCTGGAAGAACCACACACCTCTGTTGCCCAGTCAGACGAAAGGCAGAAGGAGGCTGAGGAAAGACAGGATGAGGAAGGAGAGGGGGGTATATTTGAAGACTCTGAGCCAGAAGAACAAGAAGAAGAAGAAGAAAAGCAAAATGGAGAAGATGTTAGTCTTGAAAATCACGGAAAAGTGAAAGATGATGTGAAGACAACGCATAGAGAAGAGTCATCAAAATCAGAAAAAGCCTGGATCTGCAGGGCCTCTGTGCTTCAGTATGACAGGTGTGTCTTAGCAAAGCTACCATATATCTTTATGCTACGTGCGATTAAATTCACTGATGTAAATATTTAATTCATTATTTTCTTTACTTTTACTTCCTGGGATTGTGTAAGTCAGCTAAGAGCAAATTCCTTTGTTGGGGGAGGAAAAGGGAAACTTCAAATCACATCAAACATTCATATTCTGTACCTTCCTTTCTGAAGCTCTGAGGAGGCTGGCGATGTGGCCACTTGTAGCAAACGCCATGTCCCAGAAGAAGACCTAGGAAAAGACGACCTCAAAAAGAGCCGGGTGGAGGACAGTAAAGTGGAAAGGGCTGATGGACAGGTCGTAGAGGGAGCCGAGCCACAGGTCTCCATATCTGAACAAGCAACGACAGAAGACGAAGGCGAGACGACGGAGGAAATAAAGGAGTTTATTATTGGTAAGACAGTGTGTGAGTGCTGCTTTTCTGAAGTGTCCAGGGAAGTTGGGGTGTAGACTGTCGCTTTCTACAACTAATGCTACAACATGTAAATGGGAGAGTTTGTAGAAATCAGGTAAGGAAAGATTTCAGGAACTTTTATTTTGAAATGTAGTCCTCTGAATCACAGTCAGTGTCAGTCAATGTATTGTATACATGCAATATCTTATCAACGTGTATGTGAGGGAGTAGAGACCACACACTGAAAAAGACCAAGAAGTAGTTTTATTTGCAATACTGCAAATTTCAACATCGATCCAGTCCCACTGGATGTCATTCATCATGACATCAGTGTGTCATGATGAATGAGATGAATCATCGTCAATCTGAAATCTCAAAACACATTTTAATGATGACTAAACCACGGTGATTTTCACTTATCACAACAAAACACACCTTTCAGCTTTAATGTATTATTTTGGAGATGTAAAAAAGCACTTTAGGTCAACCTCTGTTGTTTGAATGTGCTATAAGCTACAAATAAAAGAAATGTGACAGTCAGCAAAAAAAAGAAGGTCAGACAGTTTTCATAGTGAATGTTTGAGGTAAATTTTTTTTCATTTCCAATTCTATCCATAAAAGATGCATGTAGGCTTCATGACCTGGTGTTTCAAAATCCTGGACTGCTCAGTGCAGTATCCATGTATCCTATAGGCTCTCCGTGGAGACTCAGCTTGATGAGTTACTTTATGACATTTGCCTCTGCGTTCCTCAGACTTTAAAGCAGCTTCAGTGTCATAACAGCATGCCTGTGCGAGCGTCACTAACATGTCAGCGAGCACAGCTGGCGGAGCACATAATGAGATGCCGGCATGCTGCTATTTTAAACTACTTTGTTTCTGGGTGCTGAGACCTCTTCCTCAGCCTTTCGTTCCCTCTATGCACTCAGTAACAGTAACTTGTCTTCACTTTGCCTTTCTTTTTCATTTTTTCTTTAGACTCAAGTCCTCCACCGCTAGCGCCTTTCGACCACCGCATCGTTACTCCCAAACCCCACCAGATCGCCACCTATTACACTATCAACAGAGAGGAGGTCCTGGGAGGGTGAGTGAAACACTCAGAACATTCATCTCTCATTACAGCACTTTATTTTCATTTCGCTCAGTTACAGGCACAGATGCTTAGTGTCCACTGGCCCTCAATAATGAAATAACAGACGATCTCACACCCTGCACTAATAGTTTTTTCCAAGACCTTTTAGCTGCCCCCCCAAAGGGCAAATGGTGCTGACCCTCAGGGGGCTCTCTGATGTAACAGACCAGCGCTAAATCCTGCCTCTCAAATAGAAGATTACTCCTCAGCACGCAAACACATTTCTCAAATTACACAAGAGCATAGCCTGAATTTCTAAACGAGTCAATAAACTATTATAATGTATAGACATAAGTAAGAGTCGCAAACAAATTGTTATTTTCATATTTAAATGAATTTTCAGCTTTTTAATGGCAGCTGATTTGTAAAACCTGTTTGTTTAATTGGTCCGACATAAACATTAAAGAGATCCTGAGCAAAACCAATCAAAACTGTATCCAACAACAACAACAACAAACTTTATTTATATAGCACATTTAAAAACCAGTGGTGTTCCAAAGTGCTTAACATTCAAAAGGGTGAGATGAAATAACAGGGAGAATGAGGACTATGGTAAGGTACCAAAACGAGCTGGCAGGTTGAATGGCATTAAAACACACAAGGCAAAAGAATTGCATATAAAAGCATAAAAGAAAGCAAAACAAAATGTGAAGGATAAAACAGTCAAAATTAAAAATGAATTTAAAATAATTAAGAATAAGCCGAAGATAAGAAAAGCGTTAGGCTGACTATCAAGCAAGGACTAACTGGTAGAAAAGGCGAGGCTAAATAGGTGGGTTTTTAACCGCGATTTAAAGGAATGGATGGAATCAGACTCGCGTATAGCGATGGGGAGGTTATTCCATAAAACGGGTGCAGCCAAGGCAAACGCGCGGTCACCTCTAGTCTTCAACCGGGATCTCGGGAGTACCAAGAGTGACTGGGAAGATGATCTTAACGCTCTAGTAGGGGTGTATGATCTAAGTAGCTCGGTAAGGTAGCTTGGTGCTATATTGTTGGCAATTCGGTAGGTAAGCAGCAAGATTTTGAATTGAATGCGGTACTTAACGGGAAGCCAATGCAGATCAGCAAGGACAGGGGTGATAGAAGCATGCCGCTCGCTACTAGTAAGGAGACGAGCAGCTGCGTTCTGAACAATTTGAAGTCCAAATACGCTTGAGCAGCAAACACCAGCAAACGTGAAACATCATATTTCAGCGCCAGAAATATTCGTTTTTAATAATAAAATCCAATTTACAGAATGGTTGTTCTCCGGCTCTGCATCCCATCTGTCCACACCTCTAACTCATCCGTGTGTTTGCTTTTCTTTCATTAGGGGACGTTTTGGACAAGTCCACAAGTGCGTAGAGAACTCGTCTGGTCTGACTCTGGCTGCCAAGATCATCAAAGCCAGGAGCCAGAAAGAGAAGGTGCAGTAATGATTGGCTGGTTAATGCTGAATACGAAACAGAATCCAGGTTTAGCGATGCTGCTGAGATGCCAGTTTTCTCAGACAGTCTAATACATGGTCACTTTTATCATTGCACTATAATGGATTAGATTTTTAAAATAGACACGCTGAGGTAATGGGCATTTGTCAGCCCCATTGTGTCTTTATTTCTCTCAGTCAACCAGATATGATGTGGGGGAGGTCAGATGTCAGAGTATAGCTGTGTGGTTAGATTATAATCTGAAGTATTTAAAAAGCTCATTAAACTTGTAGCCAGATCCTCAAATGGCCCACATGGCTGCCGCTGATGATCCACGATCAAACAGCTGGCACTTTGTGTCTGACTGTACGTCTGTTTTGTCTTATTTGTATCTAACTATGCCCCCGAATGGCTGCAGTACAGGCTGCTATGAGTTGCATGCTGCTAATACAAATATTTACTTTTTAATCACGTCCCTTATGTCTGTAACTTCTGTTTCCATAGAACATTTTAAACTGAACCACAAGCAAAAACTGCCATGAAGGATTTGATCTACCTCGTCCCTAACATACCATCTTGACCAAACCAACCTTTCTATAGCCGTCGGCTTAAATCATAGAAAGTACCCTGCCAGTTTGATCGCTCCAGTTTTATGGTACAAGGGACCAAAGAGGAATAATTGTGATTTTGTCTGTGCAGTGAAGCAAAAGGCACTCTTGCTATTTTTGACATGCTTCAATAAGGCAAAATATAACCAGCACTTCTCTTTTAAGGTCTTTTTTTTTTACAAATTCAAAAGCTGATATGTTACACACTGAAAATCCTCAAGACAAGCACTACTTATTTGTGTTCATAACTTATTCCTTGCAAGCTTTAAAAATCTTGCAAGGTGGCCTTTTTCTTGTCTTCCTTTCCTTACCCCCAATTGGTCACAGCAGATGGCCCCGCCCCTCCCTGAGCCCGGTTCTGCTAGAGGTTTCTTCCTGTTAAAAGGGAGTTTTTCCTTTTCACTACCACCAAGTGCTGCTCATGGCTGATTTTCTGTTTGTTGGGGTTTTCTCTGTATTATTGTAGAGTCTTTAACTTACAATATAAAGCTCCTTGAGGCAACTGTTGTTGTGATTTGGCTCTAAAAAATACAACTGAATCAAAATTAATATAGTTTTGTCATTCATTAACTTCCATATTTACGTGACATTTTCCTATATGTGATTTTAAATTTGATTTACATTTCATTTCCGTCTATCAGGAGGTGGTGAGGAATGAGATCCAGGTGATGAACCAGCTGAACCACGCCAACCTCATTCAGCTATACGCTGCATTTGAGTCGCGTAACGACATCATCCTGGTCATGGAATAGTAAGTTTGTCTCCAGGTGTCTGTGACAATACAAAAACAGCCTCTACAAACTCGGCTTGGCTGTAACAGTGTCTCTCTTTGTGTGGTAGTGTGGAAGGAGGGGAGCTGTTTGACCGCATCATTGACGAGAACTACAACCTCACAGAGTTGGACACGGTGCTGTTTATACGGCAAATCTGTGAAGGGCTGCAGTACATGCATAAAATGTACATCTTACATCTCGACCTCAAGGTAAACCTACTTGAGTCTTCACATGACAATAATCTCTTTCAATATTTTTATTTACTTTTCAGTATGTAACAACATTCATTTGGAGCGTAAACAGCCTAATGAAAAGACCAGTTTATAAAGTTTCAAAATAAAAGCTGCCATCTCTGTTAATGAAATAAAATTTAGGGTGTTGTCTGTGTTCTTTTCTTTATCTTTTGCACATATGCCAAAAAAAAAAAGAACGGCCTCTAAAACACAGTATATGTGACAGCAGAATCTGTGTTCTTTTTCAGCCTGAGAACATTCTTTGTGTCAGCAGAGCTACTAACAAGATTAAAATCATTGACTTTGGCCTTGCCAGGAGGTAAGATTTATAGTCACCTCATCTTTCATGCACTGGTTTATTTGAGTCCTATGCTTTTCTCTTATGGTTCTGGTTCCTCTGACAGGTATAAGCCCAGGGAGAAGCTAAAGGTCAACTTTGGAACGCCTGAGTTTTTAGCTCCTGAAGTCATCAACTATGAGTTTGTGTCATTCCCCACGGACATGTGGAGTCTTGGAGTCATCACCTATATGCTGTGAGTCAAGGAGTTCATTCAGTGCACACACAGAGACACAACCTGTACAGTTCCTGACATCTGTATTGTTCTTAATGTCCAGGCTCAGCGGCTTGTCTCCGTTTCTGGGGGATGATGACAACGAGACGCTGAACAACATCCTGGCCTGTGAGTGGAACTTTGAGGAAGAGGAGTTTAAAGACGTCTCAGATGAAGCTAAAGACTTTATCACACGTCTTCTGGTGAAAAGCAAGAGCTGGAGGATGAGTGCAACAGAGTCCCTCAAACATCCCTGGCTGTCAGACCGGAGTCTGCACTATCAACTAAATCGCAAGGTAAATACGAAATTCACCTTACAGCAAAATGTACTTTATAGTAAACAGTGAACAATGCGAAATACAATTTTAAAAATGCTTCTTTTTTTAGTAAAATGCACCTGAAATATATAAAATCAAAACTTTATTAATTCAAATATGACTGTGTACCATTCAAGTAAATTTCACTTGATTAGATTTGAATTTGTGCATTGTACTTATGTAACAACATCACATGTACATTTTGCATGTAAGCAAATTAACTAATATGTGTGTAACATCTATTGTAAACATCAAAGGAAGACTTAAAAAAATGTTTGTGTTATGCATCTTTGAAACCTGTTTGCTAATTCAAAGAGTGTAATAACAAAAGGTTTTGCTGGATCCTCTTACTGCAGAAAACTAAGTGCCACTCTACGCATGGTCCTCCTTCAGAGAGCAAGACAAGTAAGAGATTTTTTTTTCATTTTCCTGTTAGCTTATATATATTGTTCAATTAATTTTCAACCCAAAGAGCCTATTCTTGGACAGTTTCTCGACTTTTCTCCTATTAAGCCAAACATGTTGTTTGCTTTCCTCTTAGAAACTATGTGAGACCCTCGGCATGCCTTTTGATAATGAAAGGAGCTGGAGCCCAACACTGGACCAATGCTGCTGTACCTGTATATGAACTTGATAACTACTCTCCTCCATCCGTCTTCTGCTTAGCTCCATATCTTGCAGTTCTGACTCCGGATAGTGTGATGCACGGTAATAATAGACACTCCTATTCTGTAGTGTCTGAAAACACTGACGATGAAGAACCCAAACTGTTGGACACATAAAGGCCACGTGACCTGTCTGCTTCCACATATATCACAGATCAGCTGTGTATAGCATCAAACCATCATTGTTATTCATCCACAGTTTGTCATATTGTCCTGTTTTCTTGCATGCTTTGCACTTTCTTCATTTATTTTCTCCAAGAGTCAGAAAACATTTTTAAACACAATATAGACTGAATTCTCTTATTTGAATAATATATTTTTGAGATTTTTTTCTTTTAATTTACAAGTCTTATAAAAACTAAATGTTTTTTTTCTTGAACATAAGTTTAATTATATTTAGAATTTGATTGAATTTGAAGTCATAGCTGATTAATTTATTTTGTGTACAGCACAGCACTGCATACCCTCATTTCCCCTTGAGGAGTGACAAAATATCAGTGATCAGTGAACCAGTGAATATATCTTGGTTTGTGCCATCGTTCACCCTAACTTTTAAGCCCGCATCACCTTTTGTATGCATTTATGCCACCACCTTGTCTTGCTTCGGCAGTTTGGAGTAGCCCTTTCACCTTCCATGAAGGCATAACGAACAACAGAATACTACCTGTGAATAATACATATATATATATTTTCATGACTGAAGTGGATTCTTATGTTCATTTATTTACTGGTTCAACACCAGAATGTACTTGAAGAGCTTTTATTCAAGAAGTGATGTTTTTCAAGGGAGATGAGCAGGATTAAATGTAGTTATGCACACATGGTAAGTGCATCTGTGCAGCTCAATTTGATGGAGAGCCAACAACAGAGCAGAGAAGACACCAGCCATTGCTTTGTCATCCCTTTCAAGGTGATGAGAACTGAATGTGAATTCAACACTCAGTTGTTTGGTTTTCCATTTCGAAGCAGAAAAGCTCTGTGAATTCAATACTTGTGCATTTGAATTTATTATTTCTTTTTCAGATTTTCTTGTGCAATGATGAGAGATCAGTAATTATGAAATATTAATATGTTAATAAATAAATCACACCAGACATTTGTAGTGCCTCTTACCGGGTATTTTTGGAAATTGAAAAAGAAATATGACAGCAAAGATACTTCTACTTTGGAATTTGCTTTGATTTTTTAAAAGGTTCTAAAGCAGGGCACCCCTATTGTTCACAGCAGAGCAGGCAACCCATGTAACAAAGCCTCTAGTCCTCAGTGCAGTGGTCTAGGTCCCCCTTTCCTGTCTTATGTACGCTGTCCTATTTATAAAGACAAAGAAGGTACAGCAAGCACTGAAGCCACTGTGTGACTTGTCTCAGGTAGGTCAAAGTCAAAAGCCTTGGCACTGGTTCTGTACATAATCTGGTATCTCAAGACCCAGTTAGAGTTTGCTTTATTTAAGCATTATGCAATTCAGTTATTCCAGCTTAATGTACTTGAGTTGGACCAACTTAATTAATTAATGATGAATCAACTTATTTACTGCACTTGAGTCCAACTTAATTTGATGGAAATGATCCAACTCATGCAAATTTGTTAGGCCAACAAAAGTACTAATAGAAGTGTGAAAGCCATTTATTAATGTGGAAATCCTTTCCACGATTATTCTGTTCACTTAAAGCAAAGGTTCGCAAAGTGGAGGGCGGGAGGGAGGCGCGGTATGGATTAAAAAAAAAAAAGAAGAAGGCTTGGACACTGCAGCATAATGGACAGGTTTTTCATGGGGCTCCCCCGCAAAGCAGAGGATGAAGCATCGCCAAATATGTTTCCAAACCAACTTCCTTCCAAGCCAAAGGCTAGAAAATATGATGAAGCGTATCCTGCCTTTGGCTTCACCTGCACAAGTGCCAAGGTATCTACTTAGCACTTTTAATTCTTATTTTTATGTTTATTTAAGCGTTATCCGACAGTATGTTTGCACTAAGTACCGCAGCAATTTCCTAATGTTGTAAACCTGCTCAACATTTGGCAATAAAACCCTTTCTGATTCTGATTCTGTAGGTATCCCCGACAGAATTAGTTTCCCCTGCGTAGGGAGCACGCGTTCGGCTGTCCAATTACGGAGAAACAGGATCCAACATTCTGAAATTTTAGTTCACAGACACTTCTTATAATGACTAACTACTCCTGACATTTCCGAGATGTTCAGTTCAGTTCATTTTTATTTCAAACATTTCAAACATGTGTCTTCGCAATCATTATAAAATATCATTTCATTATTTGTTTGAAAAGGAGTAGGCAGAAGTATTTACTTGTTGGCTCTTTATACAGTAAAGTTACAGTGGGATACAAATAATATCAGGCTGATCCTGCCACAGTTTGTTCCCCCTGTCCAAATGACGGACTAACAGTATCCCACAGTTGTTTATGTTTTTGAACCCATTTTGCATAGAGAGGCATTTTTGAAAAATGTATTGATAGCAATGTTGAATATTATTACACAGAAAAAAAACAACTACACGTAAAATAATTACACCACGACGCCTCTGTCTTTCTAAATGGAGGGACAGTAACTGCGTGTGTATATGTAAGCGTGTAAAAACTGCAGATAGTCAGATTAACAGTAACAGTATTTTGTCTCTATCTGCCATTGTAGAAATTCATCTCATGTAAACAATAACGTGACGCACAGCGTGACGTGAAAAAGGGCACATACCTTTGACGTTGTGTGACGAACTCCGTATTCCTCGTCCACACGTAAACGCAAAAACTGAGTTTTTGAAAATCTCCAACCTGACAGGAGTTTAAAAAAAATCTCAATTTTCGGTGATTCGAAACGCCATTTACGTGTGGACGAAAAGCCCAAACGCATAGAAAAAGCTGCATTTTCAAAAAAATACCCGTGTAGGCGACGCAGCGTAAAAGAGTTAGTAGTTTATTTTATTGCTGCATGTAATATATTGCAGTTTACTTTTATTTGTTTAATTGTTTACTAGAAAACAAAATATGTTTGTGTGTGGTTGGGGGATGTGATTGTGCGTGGGGGGTGGGGGGTTGTTAGGTGACCACTGACTTAAAGAGTTATTTTTAGGAGTGTTCAACAAAGTCTAGAGTCTGATTAACATCAAACTTGTCATGCGCATCTTTCAATTTTATGGACTTATAACAAATTTCACATACAGCCGCTTCTACTTCATCCATCCTCTTGCACTTACGGGTGGCCTGGAGCCTATCCCAGCTGTCGAGAGGCGGGGTACACCCTGGACAGGTCGCCAGTTTATCGCAGGGATAACACAGAGAGACAGAGAACAATTTGCAATCACATTCACACATGGTGTGTATCCTTTTCTGCCCCACTGCAGAAGTGCAGTGAGTTATCTCGCCTGTTTACCTCAACTAGAGTTGCTCAGTTGAGAGGAAAATCCCTCGTGTGGTGAAACGGAGGAATAGTCCCTCTATGTCTCACTGGAGACTGGGACACATTATTTTCGACAACTAAAAACATAACATATTTGAACAATCTGATCATTAAAATGAAATAAGATATATGGGGGGTGGCTTATTTCCATCCATGATTTACTTCTTGCCCTTGCGCCCTTACGTAATATCTGCTTAACAATTTCAAACAAGCTGCATGGATGGACTCACCGAATTCATTGAAGTCCATGAAAATGCATTCCTTTTAAATGCGTTTTAAAGTTCGTTTGGGACGATTGTCCTGCTACAAAATCTTCTTAATTTAACATGTTATAATTTCTTATGTTTTCATAAGTTTGTAAATGCATCCTGACTCTTTCCATGTTTCCAAAAAACAAACCAAACCAAAAGAAAGTCAGCAGATATTTGACCCTTTCATCTCAGAATCTGAACCAGATACAAAATAGGGTACGGAGAGAAACATAAAGGATTATTTGTATTTGAGGTATATTAACTACTTAAATTTCATATCACTCAATTGCTAGAAATCGGCATTCTACAGCCTCGAAGAAAGAGAAATGTACCTAAAATCATAAAAACATGCCTAAGGTCACATTTAATCCTTGTAATCTATAGTGTATCTGCAATTCTTAAGACCAAAAGTAGCTGTAGGTTGCTAAACTTGGCCGTGTGTAGATTTGTATGAAGGCCTCTTTGACTGTTTCAGATGTGATCCCCATTATTTTAATTTCACTATGCACAGACCACATGTAGTGTTTAATATTTTTTTTAAGTTACTAGTTTTCCCGTTGTTCCGTGTCTCCTAGTTTTAGTAGCCGTTTTAATCCACTTATCTCCAAAATCCCACTTTAAAAAACTGTCAAAATATTTAACCCAAGCCAAAGGAGGACTGCACAATAGCAAATGATTGAAAGGATGTAACTGTATTTAAATATTTGATATGACTCATGAGATTCTGTGCTTGAATCCCTACTAAGGATTGTATGTCCAGTGATTAATGCAGCATTGCGGGAGATCAGCGGCTGGAAGCATCATTACTTCACACAGTCAGCTGCTGAGAATCCAAACCTCATTTAACAACTGAGTTCCAACTGAGTCCCCCTCAGTCTCATTCTCCAGCAATAACAAACATGTCCCTGTGCACAGCGAGGGATTCTTGGCTATTTGCAAGAGAAAAATGACAGTCCAGCAAAGAGAAGATAACCAATTTTATGGGTCAAAGTTAAAAACAAAAAAAGAGAGGAAAAAAAAACAGTATGAGAATGACGGCAATTCACTGATTAGTTGATATGCTGAGTTAGCAGACAGCTCCAGTGAGTTTTCCAGCTGAGAATTACATTTTTCTCATAAATCCACCAGATAACAGGCTGGGGTTGTGAGTTTACATTGTCACATAAAACCACCCTGTGACCTGCTGAAATTTGTATTGCCATCAACTCGGGGATCTTTTCACATCCATCAAAATATCTGATTGCTGTACCAGAACGAGACCCTTTTTATCAGCGTAAATCAAAACTCTGAAGTGCGAGCAAGGCTCTGGGAAAAGGAAAGGAAGATGACATCCAAGTCCAACGAAAATTCACTTGCTCATTCCCCAGCCTCATCTCAATGAAATCTGAAATGTTTATTAGTGCCTGAAGACTTGAGAAAATACACAAAGCAGTAATGGGAGAGGGAGGGGCAGATAATGCAACACAAGGACATGAAAAATGTAAGAGCTTATATACTTAAAGATGAATAAACTGTGAGACAGCAGCAAAGAGACCTAAATCCTTCTTGGAGTAGGGGCCGATGGCCAGAGGGGCCGATGGCGCGATATGGCAGCCTCGCCTCTGTCAGTCTGCCCCAGGGCAGCTGTGGCTACAACCGTAGCTTTCCTCCACCAGTGTATGAATGTGAGCGTGAATGAATAATGGCATTGTAAAGCGCTTTGGGTGCCTTGAAAAGCACTATATAAATCCAATCCATTATTATTATTATTATTATTTACATTTTACAGTTCCAAATAGTTTTAATACTGGACCTTGGTGCAGCCTGCAAATTTCCAATCAGCCACCTACCAATTGGTGGCACCTATAAACAGAAGATTTTAACAGTAGATAGGGAGAGTTCCTGGGAGGGCAAATTGGGGTTAGTATCTTGCCCAAGGACACTTGGCATGCAGACTGGGGGAGCCAAGGAATCAAACCACTAACCTTCCAATCAGTAAATACTACCTCAGTAGAAGCTCTACCTCCTGCTCTACAGCCACCCCAGGGAGAAGAGTTCCCGACATCTAGGGCAACCAAGTCCTCATTTGAACAGATAGCACCTCAGCAGAGTTTCACATAAACCATCTGGGTGACGAGGTCACTCAGTCACTTAGCCCAGAGGTTTCTAACATGAGTGCGCTCACAGTTTACTTCCTGAGAACCATGCATCTCCCGGGCAGACCAAAAACCATGGCAGACTGACACTCTTGCCTCAGAGTCCCCTAAGGGGAGTGTAAGTTGCACCCACAGGTAGTGCAAATGATTTGGAATCAGTACAGCATAGCCCGGTTGGACATCTTTTTTTCTGTCCAAGCGCACAACTCTGCCATCTATGGTTTTTCTTGGCATAGGCCAGCGCCCCACCAAGGGTAGATGCTCTAACCAATGCCTAGCCAGGGAGTCTCCTTTATGCTTTCCCTTTGATTCCCTTAATGTGCTTGCTTAACAGTGTGATGCATTCGACCACAGGGTTCTCTTGGTGGTTTCTGACATCTAGTTCCTGACACTCCTCAGTCTGCTGAGCAGGGACACACAGGATCTTTCAAGGAGGTTGGCGCTTTTGTCCCGGCTGGGATGCATGGCCACAAGGGGATCTGTCATTCTTCGCTGATTTTGAACCTTCTGTTAACGATACCTTACTCTTTTAAAATGGACGGTGTATAAGAGTTGTTAGGGTTAATGCATGGGACAACGGTTTGGACCCAGTCTCCAATCCATGCATGACATGTTGCACTGCCACCACATCTGGGAGTAAGAGATGTTCCACTGGTGGAGAATCTAGCAAATGTGCAGGAGCAACCTGGGCAACATCATGCATACTTGCTAGGTTCTATGGACTTAGCGTGGCCTCAGGCTCCACGCTAGCCTCTCCTGTACTACCTCTGACTGACCAGTAAGTTGTTCTTTGTGACACCACTGTTCACTGGCAGTAAGAAAGGAATGAATGAAGTTACAAAGGCAACTAAGATCCTGTAAATTCATTGATGACTCAGTCACTTAGAACATCTTATTGTGAGAAGATTCCTAGAGACCAGATGCAAATGTTTCCTCTAAGCCAGGCAACACACTTGCATTCATTAATAATTCTGTTTCCATTTAATACAAATGGTCATTTTGTCATGACTCCCACTGGTCCCACTGATCCAGTTGGCTAAAAAAAAAAAACTTCTTTGGTACATCAGCAATTGTATTTATGTGGAATACCACAGTAAACCACATTTAACCTTGGAAGTTATTACCTGATACAAGTTTCATTAAAATATGACCAAAATTGTAGGAGCAGTAGGAGGGAGTTTTAGAAGGATGGACTGACCTTTGATCTCAGTAAACACTTTCCTGAGAAGTTTATGATCGCGTTCATTTTAAGTCTTATTAAATATAACATAATATTTATTTAGTAAACTGAGGATCCACTGGTCTCAGAAAGAAGATAAAGCAGCGTATACTTCTGGATAAGCCTACTGTGTGACAAGTTGCTACTGTTTGAGTGTGACGCGTCTCCCAGTTTCTCTGTCAGCCGCACGGTGCTTGTGGATGTAACTTTATAATGGCTGCCACACCCACTGTTATAAAGTCAAAGGGTACTTCCTGGAATTTTTGTTTACTTTTGATACCATTGTAAGATAAGACAAATACTGACCTTGGCAAAGGACTTCTTTCTCTGTGCTCATTTTCTTTATTCAAAATACAGGCGCTGTCCTAATTTACAACTTTTCTTTATTTTCAAAAAGATCTCTGGAGGCCTTGTCATCCTGAAAGAGCCCACTATTAACGACTTAAACTCCCGAGAAATGTTCTTCTCAGTTGCCAAGAAGGAATTGCTAGATATTCTATCAAAGTGACCATCTGATCTCAAGTTCTTTCAGTTGAACTCAGACCTGCACTCTGTGGTGTTTCTGCACACTCGACACACGTGTGAATGAAGCGCTCTGCACAGCAGTGCACACACAGTCACTCAAATATCTGGAAACTCACAGCAAGACACCTGCTGCCCAAACAAGTGAGGAGCCTCGGGCTGTAACAGAGCTGTGTGTTGTTCTTGTTTGATCAGGCTGGGTGGATCATCAGACTGCTGTGCTTCTCAGGACCCAGGGCACATTTCTTTTCTTTTTTCCTTTTTTCATGATCATGTTTACTTTACACTCTAATGAAATCACACCTCCCACCATGCTGTGCTCCCAGAAAAGCTGAGCAGAAAGAGAGCACTTTCTCAAGGCTACTGACACTCTCAGCTGGAGCAGATGTTGTCATACATGATCAAATGTACAAGAACAATAAGAGATGGAGAGCAGCTCTGATTGCTTCTGTTAAGATACTGTCTCAAGTCATTGTGGATCATCTTTTCAAATGACTCCCCTCTCTGGGTCAGCATATCAAGTTCTGCTCGTGAATTGTATTTATTTTGGCCCCTGGAGAGACCATTTCTGTGACAGATGTAACTGCCCACACATAGACTTTCCTCTGAAATTTCTCTGAAATGTCTTTTGAGTTAGAAAAACATATTTTTCCAGATTTGGAGACAATCAAACTTCAGCCAAGTTGCTATGTGGGGATAGATATGTGGCCATTTCTGTTTCTTTCAGTATCTGTTTGTCTAATTTTCTAGCTAAATATGAAGAAATTTGGTGATTAAGTGTGAGCAAAAAATAAAAGCCATTACATTTTGATGTGGATCTGGATCACTTTCTACTTTCCGTTGGGCTTTGCAAGGAATACTTGAGCATATTTGGTTGCTTCATTGAAGTTATGATATTTGCATGATGGTTTTCCTAAGATTAAGATGCCAGGCTTTTGGCAGCATCTGCTTTGCATCAAATGGAAACCTACTCAATTCACTTCGTTATACATCCTTGGTACAAATTTGTAATTTTGGCTCAAATAAATTTTTTTTATTTTTTTACATTTTTTTTTTTAAATCAAGAGTAAGGAAATTTGTGTTTGGTAATATATGTTGTACTATTGGAAAGCCTGTTTATTTCCCATAAATGAGGCCACATTTTAAGGACAATGCATTTGTGGGTTGAGCAGTAGAACTAAGTATGCGAAAAATGTGCCAAATCTTTTCTGCCAAGGCCAAAGAGCTTATTGTGCTGTTGATTCTTTTTTGGTGTCATTTACTGGCTTAAATGACTAGAATCTGAAAAACAGCACCTCAGCAGAGTTTTCACCTGGGTGATGAGGTCACTCAGTCCCCCCCCCCTACAGAAATGCCCAGCTTCGAGTCTGACCTATCGCCCCTGGCTGTGTGTCTTACACCGTGCTCTAGGAAGACTTTTGTGAGGTGTGTGAGGCTTGCTTTGTTATGGGCAAGTGACTACAGTGAATGTGAAGTGCACTACATCACCACAAAAATTGCGTGTTAGTGTTCGAGCTTTTTTTCATGGAGCCTGCTGAAAGGAGAAGTGTTTCTCCCGATATGGCAACACTTTGAGCCGATCTCTCTTAATAAAGTATTAGACATAATATGCCTAAAAATAATTAAATGTTATTACTATAATGTTCACAAGTCATTTTTATTTTCATTCCAAGGTGTATGCCAAGCAACTTGGGTACAACAACAACAAACCTCATCTACAGGTATCATCTAGACAAGGGTGCATATATCCAAGCCCATAGAGGCTTGCTGGGGGTTACTTGTGCACCCCTGCTTCCATGTAAAGGGGTTTTCTTCAAAGCAGAAGTGGGTACCACCAAAAAAACAGATGGAGTTTTATGAAGGGCCAAGAGTGCCAAAATGAATGAACTAATCATTAAACACATCATTAAATAATTATTTACACGTTTTACAATTTAAACTGAAAATAAATGACTCATGTATTGCATGTATTAAATGAAAACATTTAAAACATGTAATTAATAAATATAAATGTATAATAACATCTTAATTGAATTGTAATAATTCATTGATATATTAATGAATGTATTTATTCATTCTCATTTTAGTCATTTAATTTATTATTTATTGGTGTATTTATTTAATCAATTTTTGTGGGCCTCCTGTGAGAGTCCAAACACAGTGGAATAAATATTATTTCTTAATAAAAAATGAATAAAGTCACCATTGCCCCAGTATTTATGAGCACAATGACTCCTGTCTTTTGAAAACACTGCAACATTTTTAATGTAAGCATTTCATGTCCGATTATATTTATTTAAACGTTGACTGAAATCATACTGACAGGGTTTTTGACTTCTATAACCATTGCCCACACATTAGTCAGTATGATTAAGTGATGAATAAATAAGTGAATAAAATTCAATTAAGGTGTGGTTTTTCTTGGCTTTGATGATGTTGTTTACTACAGTGATCCAAATTAATGTGTATTTCATTGACATGATTCATACATTACTGTAGATGGGTGTTTTCTTTTAGTCATTTCCTTTTAGCTTGTTGTGTCATGCTATTGTCGCCCTAAAAACACTTCCACAGTTTATTGTGGAGGTTTTTCCTCACTTTTGTCCCAGGCCATAAATATTCACCCTCGCTTTCTTTATTTCCATTGTGTTGTATTCAAGTTTCAATGTTTGTTTTGTGGGTGTTTGAAGAGTTTTTCTATTTGTTGGTATTTTCTTCAGGTGAAGTGCATTTGACCTCTAAGGGCCACCGTAGACTCAGGACCTTCTTGCTGTGAGGCAACAATGCTAATCACACTGTGCTGCCTACAATATAAACAAAACATAAAATAATCAGGATCACAACACTAAAATGTTTTATTTTTAAACTACATTTAAAAGTTTCAGTTGTGCTCAGGTTTGTGAGTTATGTTGTAAACAAATACTTGTGAAGTCTTCAAAAGTATTTTTCATAGCTGTTAGAAACAACAGGTATTGGTTGCATTTCTCCCTCCGTCCTTCTAGTGGCGCTGTGGCAAGAAAAAAACATTTAGCGCTCACAGGCTTTCCTCTCTTTAGGGAAGCGTCCTTCACTGCTTCTTCTCTCGGTTCCCATTGGCCAACTTCATCACGCTTCCTCATACGTAACAGCGTGCAGCGGTTTCCAGCTTGGTTTACGGATGCAACGGAGGCTCCTTGGTACTCAGACGGTAAACTGACGGAAGCGTTTTGCTGTGTCCGACTGGTCAGCGAGGCAGCAAACTGTAAACATTCACCCTG
The DNA here is from genome assembly GCF_013358895.1 of Oreochromis aureus. Lineage (NCBI taxonomy): Eukaryota > Metazoa > Chordata > Actinopteri > Cichliformes > Cichlidae > Oreochromis > Oreochromis aureus. The sequence continues at coordinate 28,113,256 of NC_052958.1, read as the reverse complement.
TCAGAGATGGCTCAGTGCTTCGAGACTGCCACCGTTAGCTCCGATGTTAATGGCGAGCCGAAGAAGGAGAGGAAAGTAGCTGTCATCACCGGCATCACCGGGCAGGTAACGTCACTGAAGTACTATTGGGCAGCTATCTGCACTGTAGGATGGCATGGACAAACCCCAGTTTATAAAACCATCTTTCCAATGGCGCACTTTAATTGGTCGCTGCTGGTGAAAGGGTCAATACCTCCTTGTTCGTGGTTAATTTTGAGAGAAAACGTGTGGTTAAAGCTGCCGGTGTCACTTACACCTGCCAGGAGCTAATTCACCATCCCATTCAAATGTGCTCTTTGTGTATTTTGCATATGATTGTTAACACGTGCCAATTTATGTCGCACTGAAATTCTCCCAGAAAGCGAATTACTTTTGCTTGTCATTCATGCCTTAAGGGAAAATAACTTCTGCTCTTTCTATTCAGTTGTCTTTGTACTATACTTCCAAGTTTTCAAGATGTCGTCAGAGTACACGTTTTTGGCTCTGTGAGTTCACACCCAGCCAGTGACAGTGCGCTGGTATCAGATAAAGTGAGTCGAACAGGTAGTTCAGGTGTAACTCGTCATGCTTTCTGGTTTGTCAGCTTTCCAACCTGTTCTGGTCACAGACAATGTGGTGATGTGAACATTTAAATGAAAAATTACAAACCATGAATGTTTAGGTGTCTCTGTGTAGAAGTAACCTTAATTTTAAAGTCTTTAAACCATCAGCTGAGATGAAAAAAAAAAAAAAAAGTAAACAGAAAAGTTGCCTAAGACTTGAAAGTAGCCACCAGCAATCCTGCAAACCATGCTACACAGTAACCCGTATGTACAAGTTTATGATTACAACACAATAAACAGTATAATACAATACAATACAGTACAATAAACGTTTCTGTAAACAGAGCTTAAAGAACTGAAAGAACTGTTTCCAGAGAGCAGACCGTGAATGGCAGAGTGAATGACACACAGGAAACCATAACCAAAGGCAGTGTTGACACTACTCTAGAAACACAAATCATCGTGCCACATCATCAATGTGTAGACTAGTCTGGACGAAATTGTCAATTACTATAAATTATTTCCATTACTGGTCAGCTGCAAATCCTCTGAACTTACCACTGTTTAATTATACAACATCCTGGAAAGATAAGCTCAGGGTTGCAACAGCCCATTAAACAGGTTCTTTACTGTGGAAGCCGGATGTTTCCTATTCTCAGAGTGATACAAATCTATCAGTTTAACTGTCAGCATTGATTAAAGTTGAAGCACATTTGCTCTTTTTGTACAAAGCAATGTCACCATGACACAGCTTCACACATGCAGGTGTTGAGCTGTGATGATAACCAGCTAACTCACGCATGTTTCCTAATTAACTAATAGGGAAATTATGGTGGTTCGGCCAGCAGTGGAAGCACACATAGGCAGTCAATACGTCTGTATACATAAATGAATAAATAAAAGTGGACCAAATATTGTCACATGGTTTGTAGTGACGCATTTACTTGGAGTTAACTTGAATCTTTCCACTGCGTGAACAACAGTTGTTTTGTCAACTATTCAGAAGGTTGGTAGTTTGATCCCCAGCTCCTGTATCTGTACGTTGAAGCGCCCTGCGCAAGACACAACCCTAATGGGATTTTTCAAATGATTAGCTCCCGGGACAAACTGACAAATTTTGGCAATTGTGTCCACTTTTAAAAGGTTTTGTTGACTGTTATTAATGGATACTAATTAAAAATACTAAGCGAGATCATGCTGTATAGAGAGGAAAAGTGTTCATACCAAATCACGACTTTCAAGCTTATTAGATTTGTGCAAACTCTGTTTTAGTACTGTTTGTTTTTTATATAGTGTATTTACATATTTGTTTGGATTTGTGTTGTTAAGTCTGAAAATGTGAAGAGCTGCAGTCTTGCACCTGATTTATCCTACCAGTGGGAAAATTACGCTGTAGCCCAACGTAGACAGTGAGCCATTTATTTTGTATGCCCCTTATTTTAGCATAACTAATACCACAATTTAACCAAAGTTCATTTTTAATGTTTCAATGATGGTTTCCTTTTTTTTTTTTACATGAAATTATTTAGATGTTAAGTATTGTGTTGTTTGCTGTAATCAATTTTGGCAGTTTATTAGTAAAATGTAAAATGATTACAAAGTAACAACTTAAGTATTTGCATCATTTGCACACTTTTTATAAATCCCTGCATTTGTTTGCCATTTTCTTAGAAAAATATTAAGGAATGGGGGATGGCTCCAGATGGTTGCACAGTACTTCACATTTATTGTTAAGTTTTTCTTACAGGGATAACGAAATAAAGATGGTGCACACCATTGGACTCTGTATGAGGATAAAGCAAATACCTACATGGAAGGAAGGACGTAGTGTTTTCTTAGTTTTCCGCTAGTTGATTATTGTGAGAACAGGTCAACATCAAGCGACAGCGAGCTGGTCCTGATGTTATAGTGTTATTTTGCTATTTGTGTATTCAGTACCAGTGCGTGTTTTGTGTTACAGCGCGCTTGTTTCCAAATGCAGTGGCTGGAATTGGTCAGATCTGTTTGCATTGTGCTGAGATGCTGATGGCGATGTCACACTAGCAGTTTCAAGTGTTAGCCTCTTTAGCCAACCAGCATTCTAGATGCAAAGAGTGTCTAACATACAGCATCACTGGATTAGTTTAGTATAAAGAACAGCTCCTGTTTTCTGACTGTACTGAAGATCATACAGATGGAATTTGTTAGTACTCTGGTATAAAGCGCATAGACTGTAAAGTTATTGCCTGCAGATAAAAGGAATACAGATGTAATCTGGGAATTTTATTTTTTTAACAATACAGCACTCTTGGATTTTTAACTACTATTTCCAAGATATTCTAATGTAGTCAATTTAATATTAAAGGAAACGGAATTTGTGTCAAACTTTCAACATTTTCATATGTATTATAAATGTTATATCGATATGACACGAGAAGATTTTTTTTACGTCCCACTCTTCCATGTATTTGTTTTGCGTTATCTAAAGAAGTGGAAATAATATAACCTGTCCATGACTTAGATGTCAGTGTGTGTGTGTATGTCATATGTAGCGTACAGATAGAGGAATTTCTGTTGCCATGTGATGATTTGCACTGAAACAAACTTAAGCAGAAACCTGAGAAATATTTCATGGTAGGGAATAAAAGTAGTCCGTTGACCTTTAGCAGAATCCAGCCCTGGAGAGACAACTTTCAGCGGCCTTGGAAAGTCATTTTCAACATCTCACATTCCTTTAACAAGCAAAGGTCCATCTCCCCTCACCCTCTTTAACAGGAAAAAAGAAAAACAGTGTTAATTCATTTTTATTTCACCAGTCATGGCTTTACTGTTACTGACTACTGAGCGCCTATGCAGGAGGCAAGCAGGCAGGCATCTGGATACACCATCTCAGAAGTCACTTGTCGGGCCACTGGGGTCACTGCGATGCTGTAAATCAGTTGGCTAACTACTGTTCATAAATTTCAGGGCAACACGCTGCTTGGTCTGAATACTTTTGACTGCTGTCTTGGTGTGAAGTATTGGGTTGAGAGAGTGTGAGGTATGGGAGACCACCTGAGTGCCAAGGCAAAGCTGTGGAGCTGGGCAGGGGTTCTGCTTGATAGTGTGGTTTTTTTATTAGCTGGGGTTACAAAGAGGACAGGTTCACCCTCTCTGTTCCACAGTAAAACTTTACTTTGGCTTTGAGACCAGCACTTCTTTCTTCAACCCCTCTGGTTGGGAAAACAGCACTACATTGCAGTATGACCCCGCAAGCTTTTTGATGTTCAACCTACAGGCCTCTTTTCTTCATCCTTTGTTGGCGTTTTATACTCTCTCATTCCTCCCTTGCCTCCTTCCCTAGACTCCACTGTTAGCAACACTGGATAGAGTGTTTGCGTGTGCCAGTAATAATAATCATAAAGCTAAGAATCCGTGCACACATCTCCACTGTTGCTCATAACTGCTGCTGATGGCTCCTTAAAGGCCGAGTCCTCCTCTGAATGAAGTCTGTCAGCTTCTATTTATTCAGGAAAAGAGATGTAGGCTAAGTCCAGCTGCAGTTAGTTGTAAAAAGTAAAAAGCATAGGTGCATCTACTACAAATTCTCACGAGTTCTCAATGTCAGAGGTCAAGTTTTCCAAAAATCCTGCGAATGCGATAACCGGAGAATGAGGCGACGTAGGCTTTTGAAATTGATACCACAGGTGTAGCTACAGCCTCTGTTCCACTAGTACCCACTCGGCTCAGCTCAGCTCGACTCTACTCATTTTTGGTCTTTTCCCCTTACAATAGAGTAGCGCCTAATGTGCGTGGGGTTGTTATAGCAATGCGTCTGAAAGTCCTGAGATGATGTCATTTACATGCGACATAAACACAGCTCAACAATGGAGGATGTCAAGGCAATGGTATACCTGCTGCTTGGTCTACAGCTTAACTCGGGGTCCTCAGTGTTGGTTTTTGCGTCACCGTTTCCCTGATTGCTGGGTTTCAAAAATTCTAGCTTTAACCTTTGTGAAGGAGTTCCTCTCATTACTCGTCGAGTGACACCATTGACCGGCATGCAGCGCGACATCACATTTTCTGATTGACTCAGCTGTACTTGGAGTACCAGTACCAAGTACTACTGCTTAATGGAAAGCCCTGAAAGTCGATTCGAAGAAAAATGCTTTGCTAAAAATCTCGGATGAGTTTGAAGGTCAAAGGTTGGACAAGATCAGTTTATTTTTTTAAAATTAACTAGGATGTTCACGTTGATACCACAGGTACATCTACGTCTATCTAGCTGCCAGCTAGCAGCTAACAGTTAGCAGTTATTCAGTGAGCCTTACTTCTAAGTAGAAGGCAGGTATATTGTATATTTTGCAGCTCTGCATCATTATCCCTTTGAACACGAGGACATTTTGGCTCTCTGATGAGCCTTGTGATATATTAACCGTCATGCCACTATTTCATTTCAAGTTTCATTGGCATGTTAGAGGGACTGCACAGCACATACTTTAGTTTTTGGATACAGCTTGTGTCCTGAGGGCTAGAAGAGTTAAGTGACCTCAGTTATAGTATGGGCATGGAAAGTCCTTGTTTCTAATGTAACTGTATACACATACCACATGCTTCCAGCTGAAAGTCCAACCGCTAATTAGTGTGCAAGAAATGTGAAACTGCATGTAAGTGCACACAAACATACTCCTGTATGTGGTATGTTAGTACTTAACACACACTGGTAAAATAAATCAGTCTGAAATGACTTGTCAGGTCAGGTGGTCAAACACGGCCTGCTGTGGTTTTCTTTTTCAAAAATAGAAAAGTGGCTGCGAGGGTGTCCTAAATATGTGCAAGAGCAGGGAAACAAACTGAGTGACAGAAAATTAAAAGGGACAGTTTTGACAGTTAACTGAAAATCTTAAACTCACTTAAACATAAGGTTTGCATAAGGTTTTTTTTCTGTTTTTAGCTATTCTGCAGTATATTTAGATTTAAGTCACACAAAAAAGACTTTTTGACTTTAGTCTTTGATATTTTACTGTTCTAAATTAAAAATAATGTCTGCAGATATTATGGCAGTAGGTCTTTGCGCAGCTTCTTAATTGCTTCTGCGAGTGCTGTTCACTCATTATTTCAGTGATATGCCTGAATGGTCCTAAAGTAGAGGAAAGAGATTCAGGCTGCTCTTCACGTAGCACACCGAATGTTCCTACTTAATGCAGTGTGTGAGTCTGTGTGTGCACAGGGTTTTGTGTATTGTGGTCTGTGATTACAGCTTCATTATACCATATCAGGCCTAATTGCAGACTAGTGGCGTGCTTGGCAGCTTCTGCCTGTGGTCTAAAGAAAACACATTACAGTGATTCATTTGTAGCTTATGCACAATGACAAATAAATCCATGTATGGCCTCTGTGTTTACATAAATCATGTCGGTAAGCACACAGGCTAAGCCCTTAAAATTTCAGACTGGGAATCAAAATGTTTTCCATTTGGGCTTTTTCTGCCTAATGTTGGACAGGTGATATCAACTTACTTTGGTATTTTAGGTCACAGAGCTGACCCAGTGAAACAACTGGATACAAAATTTCACTTCACCAGCAGGGGGTACCAAACTCACAGTGTTCGTGTTTGTCCAAAAACATCAGGCTCTTTAGTTAAAGCCATGAGCATGACTGTGTTGTTCTAAGTAATGCTTGAAGACATCAGAAGAACTGTTTGGTCAAAACCAGGTTAGAAAAACCTTGGATTTTTTAACTGGGTTTAAATCACTGGATGATATATATATATACGCATACATATATATATACGCATACATATATATATATACACACATATATATACATATATATATATACACACATATATATATATATAGATAGATAGATATATATAGATATATATATAGATATATATAGATATATATATATAGATATAGATATATATATATCTATATCTATATATCTATATATATATATCTATCTATATCTATATATATATATATATCTATATATATCTCTATATATATCTCTATATAGAGATATATATATAGATATATAGAGAGATATATAATTTGTTTTGTTTTTTTGACTTGTAATTTTTATTGGATGCCTTAAACCTGTTCAAAACAGTGCCTCTGTTTTTGCCCCTTCTACACATTTAGTTCATAATGTATTTTTAATGTGTATTACAGTGTAAATAACACTTTCAGGCTGTTTATAAGTGTGAAACAGTTCACAGTATCATAATAAATGCATTTTATTTTTTAATACTTTCATTTCACCTCATTCTTCATTTTGAACTGTATATTGTGACTCAAATCAGAAGTTTAATCCTAAAATTTTGGGTTTTAATATTTGTGTGTGCAAATTAATGTTTTATTCTTTAATGCTTAAGTAGCAAAGCTATCTAAAGTCTAATCTGAGTTACTTGGATTCAAATTTATGTTGCTACTTTACTTTAGTGTCTGAGGGAAATACAGTCCCGTACGTCTCTGCACTACAGAAGGAGCACATCATGTTTTTAAGTGTATTTAAAGTGAAAAAGCAAAAACTGAATTACTTTCCTCTAATCTTAGACTCATGTACGCACACATCAGGCCTCTTAATGAAACCACACGATGATGATCTGTTAACAATCGTAATATTAATGCTGATTGGGGATAATGATAGCACTCATGCTACATTTTAAACACATGGATGGATTCAGCCGTTAAGCATTGACATTTGCTTTTTTCCTGATCTTTTTATCACTGAATGTATTTTGCCTTAATCTTTGTTTTGCGTTATTTTCCATTACGTTCACTGACATTTCATTAGGATAGAATTTTAAGTGTATGGATTTCCAGTGAATCTAGATAAAAGGTTCAGTTAAAAAAAAAAAAAGAACAAAGAACGCATAAAAATGATTGTTACTATTATTATTGTATCACGTAATTATGCACAGTATTTGTGTAATACTAATATGCTGAACATGCCCTTATGTTATTTGATTTACTACTTGCAGCATCTTTGCTTACACCAAATATCTCCACGGGTATGCATATATACAATATGCATTTACACATAAATAAACATTTGTCACATTGTTGGACTAAACTGTACTTCGAAGATTTAACCAGGTGGAGATTTAAACTTCAAAGTCTGTTTGGCATTAAATTGCAAATGAAAAGTCCTGAGGTAACACCACCCTGTCAGGTGATTAATACGGTGGTCACACCTGTGCATGTGTTGACATTTGTGCTCCTCCTGCAGAATTACTTACTCCAGATACTCATTGAGATTCTGAGGTCAGACTCAGAATTAGCTTTCAGATGTGAGACAGTCACTGTCCTGTGCTTGGCTTAACCTTCGCACGCCTGTCACTGAGCAGCACCTTTGTAATACAATACACGCACTATAGCTTTGGAGAAGAGTGATCATATTGTGTCATAGGTGTAAATGAATCTTTGTGGTGTGGCATTGACCTGGCAGGTGAACGTGCGTGTGCTTGCCCCCCTCGCTCGCAGCAAGCGCCAGGCTCCCCATAACAGGAAACGGCGAGGTGAGGCCAGGGTTTATGGGCTAATATGGCCTCAAAGGAGTCTCTTGTTTTGAAACAGAGCTGTAGCTCTTCAGACTTGTTTTCCATATTGGTCTGGCATGGAACGCATTGACCCTGGCACACGGGCAGGAAAACATGACACCGGCCGGAGCTTTGAACGCCGTGGGGACGGGCGAGGGGCTGCCAGCGTCCGTGCCCGTCTCCCACTCGGATTTAGCCAGAAACAGGTTGGGCATCAGTGCCAACTTACTGCCAGGTTGCTCAACCTGCAGATACTGGATCTCTAAAAAGGCATGTAGTGTAGTACAGAGGGCTGCAGCTATAATCTGTTAATTCATCATCTGGTCTATATGTCGAGCAAACCTTTGCAAAAAGCCACAATGTATTTATCTCACTGTGTTTGAAACACCAGTTTCACCAGTTTTTACTAATGAGGCGAAGAAATATTGTATAATTATTGATACAAACAAAATAGCTGTTGGTTTTAATTAACCTACAGCAGTTATTGGTGCAGTTATTATATGCCATCCTGCACCAGAATGGACATTACGTAATTGTGGTTTAAAAACCAAAAGGAACTAGCGAGGTGGACCTGACTGCAAAAAGAGAGCAACTTTTCAAGGTAACTCCACCCTAAAGCATACACTGCTTCATCCGCCTTTTTGACCGCAAAGGGGACCAAAATCAACAAAGGGTTGTATTCAGTAAGACGATACTACAGATTCAGCTTAACATTTGGGTTTGTCAACGGGAAAAAAAAAACATCGTTATAATTTTAATTTATAAAGTAATGTTTTGGATTATTTATTTGGTTGGGGCATTTGCCATTGCTGACATCCAGAAATCAGGCACGAGTGAGTGTAAGTGAGAAAACAAGCAGACTTTGAACTTAAATTCACCTTTTTTTTTCTGTCACATCCAGTATTTGTGCCATTATACTCTCTTCAGTGATCCGTCATCTCTCAGGTCTCTGTGTGTTTGCTTTTCACGCCGTCTTTTACTGTTCGCCACGTTTGCCTTGAGCTGTGGTCAAATTGCATTGTTTCACAAACTGGTTTGATATGAGACGACGCCTTCATCTGGTTTCACTGTGTAAAATCAGCCGTCAGAAACCCGGGGGTGTTTTTCGACTCTGATGTCACCTTTGAAAAGCACATAAACAAGGTCACCCAGGCTTACTACGACTAACTTAGATATGTTGCAAGAATCTGATCAATACTGTGACACTCGTACTGTCATTTATGCTTTTGTTTCCTCACGTTTAAATTATTGAAATGGTCTTTCTATGGGCGTCAGTCAGAAAGCATTAAAACGGCTTCAGATTGTTCAAAATGCTACAGCAAGTCTGATTACAAGAACCAAGAAAAAGGAACAGATTTAATGACTTTACACTGTTGTTGTTATAATTATAATTATAATTATTATTACTGTCACTTAAAAGTGCGTGTAGCCCGAGACACCACCATCCTGGTGCTGAGTGCAGGTTCCTGCATGCTCCCCAACCTCTAGTAGCCTTTCCTTCTGCGATCCTTTACCCCCACCTTCACCGTTTCCCCCAGACATGAGGAGGAAGCCTCAGGCTGGCATCTTGGCAGTGTGGCCATACGTGTGTGTGTGTGTGTGTGTGTGTGTGTATGCGTGTGAGGGGGATTGAGGGATGAATGCCATGACTGGGTCGGAATGTTCCACAGTGTTCCAGAACGTGTGGTCGGAAAATCTGAGCAAGGAAAAAGACATGGAGTAACATGGGTGAGGGGAACAAGACCTTATTGACAGTGATCGTGCTCTCACATCACCAGCACACGTACACAAACACACACACGTCTCAAAGTAGGTCCAGTGTGTGCCCAGCGATCCTGATCCATGTGGACGTCAAGCCTGATGATCCCAGGATCCAGTGTTAGCCAGTACTGAAGTATTTAATTTCAACACCATAGTAGAGGCTCTGGAATTTTTATTTTATTTATTTATTTATTACTTGACTGCTAATTTTATTTTTCTTCCCTCAACAACATACCACAAATTTAAATCCAAAGTTGACCTCAAGCTTAATTGTTACTTAATGTGTTAGCTTAGGTCACAGACACATTGCCAGAAATGTAACTCTTATCGGACTGAACAAGAGAAAATACTATTTTATTTATCATGCCACAAGAATGTATTTCTCTTTTTTTTCTCTAATAGATCACTTGTGTCCTTTAATCATATTCCTATATCCCCAGTTTTAGTTGGAGGATTGAATTTGAATCTCTTGAGTCTGTAGAGGGGGAAAAAAAAGGTGCTCTAACACGTCAAACATGTTCTCATCCTGTAATCATTTAAACTTGGTGATAAAATTAATTCAGCCGAAATGGGCGGTGAATGTTTTATCGTGTTTTGGTTGTGTTGCTGTGATTTGTTGTGTATGTGTGAATCACACTCTTTGTCTTTGCAGTGTTATTTGACAGGTCTTAACTGGTGTTGTCTTGTGCTTTTTCAGGATGGTTCCTACCTGGCGGAGTTCCTGCTCGCTAAAGGCTATGAGGTGAGGGGGAAAAAAAAAAAAAATCCCCTCTGTACACATATACACGCACGCACGCACGCACGCACACACACATACACAGATGCATATATGTACGCAGACACTCGCGAATGCCAACATACACACAGAACGACATTCCCCTTGATAAGCTGCACCCAGCCGCAGTCTGTGGGTATTCCTGAGGGAGTGTGACGTATCTTGACAGTCAGCTACTTACACTGGCTGACTCACACCTCACCCTGATAAGGCCCCTGGTGCTGCATGAGCTTTTTAACCCCTGTCCTTTTACCCCAGGTCAAACCATTAACAGGGAAATGGTTGTTATTAGACAGCCATACGAGTGAGGTCACTAGCTTTCACCTGCTGTTCAGTGTGCTCAGGAACACGCAAAGTCAACAGTCTGTCAGTGAACTCAGAGGCTAACAATGGTTTCTTTTTCTTTCTTTCTTTTTAAGTTGTTTAAAGTTGTGTGTGGGAGGCAGTAATATGTGTCTGTGTTGCTGGGTGAGATTGGATAGAGAGATTGGTGAGACAGGATAGAGAAATAATGTTATTCTCATAGAGAAAAAGTAGCAAAAACTAGAGTAATATTACCTTTGTGGCCCAACAAGACAAGAAGAAGCACTGGAAGTTAAGAAACTGGTTGTATTGCTCCCTGGTCTCTTGCTAAACTTCAGTTTTCCACTGGCAGTGCTTTGAGCTGTGCCCAAAGTGGGAAGAGGACGCTGGCTTATTGCAGATCTAGAAAAGGAGCAGGCTTATGCTGAGACTTTTCCATAGTGGCCAAACTAATACTGGTGTAATCTAAACAAAACCTTTGCATCTCATGTAATCAGAAGTTATTGGTTTCTCTGTGCAGTCCATTGCCCAGAGACCTTGAAGCATATGTGAACTGCATTCAGGTAAAGAGTTTATGTGGAGAGCAAAGAGTGAAGGCATATGCTGTAATCTGCATTTGTAATGTAGTCGTGGCTACAGAAGGTACGTTAACATGCATATTTCAGGAGTTTTCATTACATCTCCTGACAGTCACAGCATGACTTCACTTCCCCTCTGATGTGCAGGAGAAACACCTAGCTTCATCTAAGACTCTCTGGTCAGCTCTGCCATCTGCTGCTTGCCTCACAGACATCAGACAGGAAAAGTAGACGCAGGCTTCAGGTTGGGGATGCTGATGTGGAAGGGTTGGAGGTGCTGTGAGGAGTGGCATTAAAGAGGAGTGCACGGGCAGGCAGGAAGTGCACAGTGAATAAAGGAAGTGAGGTCAGGGAACAGCGTCCCACTAATGGACTCCCCTTGGATCAGGTCCTGTTATCTTCCCTGAGCAGACCTTCCTCATGCATTCCCTCTAAGAATGTGGAGTACAGATCACAGATCACAGGCAGCGAGAGAACAAAAAAAAATGTTGAGGTGGAGCCATTAAACATAATGCTATTATATCGACATATGCAGTGAAACAGATTGCACCAGTTCCAGTGATCTGTCAAAGATAAGAGCCAGTTTCCTTATTATTAGACTTTGACTACTGGAACTTAGATGTAGCAGTAGAGAAATAGCTGGGAGACGTTAAAACACTTTTTCAGCAAATTGTAAATTACAGGCAAGTCCAGTCTGTTTTGACTCTTTCTACCAGCGGGCATCCAGCAAAGATTGCACCGACAGGTCAGTGTTTAGTTCTAACAAATGTAAAAAGAAACCAAAGGCAACAGCAAGTCACAAAGAAATCTGCAAAAATCTGTGATGCTTAGCGGAGGGGCCATCATGATTTGTAAGGGTGTGGATGCCTATGGGTCACTGAGAGATTAAAGAAATGAAAATGATATCCAGGCATTTTTACAGAAGAACTTTATGGCAGCAGTGAGCCAGGTGAAATGTAGGACTGATGCAGGAAGGCAATGACCCAGCGCACACACGGACAGAATGACTGAAAATGAAAATCCCAGAAATACAAATGAACTGGATCTCTTTTGTTTGTAGAAGGAATGTACCAAAATTCCTCCTCATTGTTTTGGAAGTCTCACAAGCAGCTAGAGGAAGTGTCTGATGGAGGTTGTTGCAGCTAAAGGAAGTTCTAAGAACTCCTAAATTTAACTCTTTCCCCCATAGAGACGATATTTGATGACCTCCCCAGTACCCTTAATGAGTTTTGACACCTCAGTGTATATAATTAAAGATGTAGTTTGACTATATAGGCAGAGTTCACCTCTTGCTGACTTCTGCTGAACACACAGTCGTTTTACTGTAAGAGCAGGCCTGCGATATGGCAGAAACCACTTTTTTTCAGCTGTGTAATTACTCAATGAAAACTAAATAAAATAATAATAAAAATAATTCTATTAGTGTGTTATTAGTTTAGTACGATTTGTTTGCCCTAATTAAAACTTGATTGGAGTAATCGTTGCAGAAATCCTGTAAGCAAACTTTGTTTAAACTGCAGCATGCCTCAGAATATGTTTTGTCTGTGTTTACCCATGTTAAAATCGTAATAACAATGACAAATTAACTGACATGAATGGTGTAAATTTTAGTTTAATTTTTTTGTGTGTGTGTTATGTTTTAAGATAGTAGATTCTTTTAAAAATGTAACAATTCTTCTTCCCCCTTTTTCTCTCAGGTTCATGGTATTTTGCGGCGTTCCAGCTCCTTCAACACAGGTCGCATTGAGCATCTTTACCAGAATCCACAGACGCATACCGAGGGCAGTAAGTATCTCATTTATTTACGGAGGAAAAAGAGTTTATTTAACCAAATAAAAATATCAGCTGATATTTCCTATTATCCAATCTGTCAGTACTGCCATTCATAGCAGCTGATGCATTTAAAAGGTAAAGACAAGAGGGGAGAAACACCCTTTCCTTTATGTGTGATGATGTTGCGCAGTTTGTCCACCAGAAGGCAATCTGTAACTTACCTGTTGGAAACACACCTGTTTGGAAAGCTACAAACACAACTAGAGAGCATAAAGAAGTGAATAAATGTATAAAAAATGTCAGGGAAATCTGTTTATGATATGTGTGTCTGAAACGAGAAAATAATAATGGCAGATATTTTGGAATTTTGACTTTTTAAATTCAATTCAATTTTATGTATATAGCGCCAAATTACAACTCTCCCCAAGGTGCTTTTTATTAAGCAAGTGCTTGACAGTGGGGACAGTGGGAAGAAACAGGAAGAAATATCCGTCAGAACCAGGCTCAGAGAGTGACAGCCATCTGCTATGACCGGTTGAGGATGAGGGAAAGGAGAAACACAACCATTTTTTTGTTGTTGTTTTGGTCTTGATCCCGATATTAGGACGTAGGCTACATTCACACTGCAGGTCTTAATGCTCAATTCTGATTTTTTTGATCAAATTTGATTTTTTTTGTCTGGTTGTTCACACTACAAATAAAACATGACAGCAAACGCGCTCTAGTGTGAACCGTTCACGGCCCTCAAAGCGGCCAACATGCGCAAAAGAAGACGTCACACACAACGCGCTCTGTTTAGACCCAGACCAAACAGTATTGTTTGACTGATGCCCTTAATATAAAGACTTGTTTCGGACTTTACGTTTCCCAATTTTGCTTTAAGTTGTAAAGTTATTTTGTTATTTACATATGGCCTAATAATTATCCTTATTGCTGTTTTAGAGAGGAGCGGTGCTTCAAATGATAGTTGCAGATTTCTGTCAGAATCTGCAGATTATACAGTACAAATAAAATGTTCATGTTTCTCCAACGCTGTCCTCCCAACAGTTTCACTGTCATCTACACTGGATGGCCAGGATGCGTTCACGATGTCTTCTCAGGCGCTTCTCCGGCGCTGATAATTGGCGTCTGTCTTGTGTCAGTGACGTAAAAGACGGATTTAATGCGACATGACCGTTCAAACAGCAGTCGCTTTCTAAAACATCAGATATGTATCGGATTCAGTACCACATACGAAAGTGACCTAGGTCGGATTTGAAAATATCGGATTTGTGCCGTTCAAACTGTCATACCGTGATCGGATATGGGTCGCATGGGGTCAAAAAAGTCGGATTTGATGCGCTTTCGCCTGCAGTGTGAACGTAGCCTTAGACTTCCATCAGGTCATCAGGAGTGAATACATGAAGGAGCAACAAGTGTGATTTTTTTTTTTTTTTTTTTTTTTTTGTGTCTTTTGGTGTTGAGATAACAAAATGTGTTTTGCTGTCCCACTCTCTATCAGACTTGAAGTTGCATTATGGTGACCTGACTGACAGCACATGTCTGGTGAAGATCATAAACCAGGTGAAGCCTACAGAGATCTACAACCTGGGTGCTCAGAGTCACGTCAAGGTAGTGTGATCCCAAAGCCACAACACTCGCGATTCTTTAGTTTGTGCAGTGTACTTTCAAATCCCATATTAACACACTACGGTATTTGAAAAGCTACTTTCAGCTGTTCCTTTGTCACTGTGGATCACTGCTGTATGTTTTAAATTGCTTATACAACCCCAAAGAGGATTTGTGACTCGGACTGGAATTGAACCAGTAACCTTTTGCTTACCAAGCAAATGTGTAAAAAATACTACACTATGGAGCCTCACAGTAATGCTGCATACTACATCATTTGTATTTAATACATCAAAATGATAAGTGAGAGTTAGTAGCGTGTTACCCAGTGGTACTACATGTGTGTACTATGTACTACTACTATAAGCAGTGGCTACATATTTCTACCAAAGTGCAATGCAGTGGTGACACAAATGAGGCATGGACTGGATCTTACTTAAAAAAAAAAAAGAAAGAAATATTCAAATCTATAGTTTCATTTTGATAACTGTCATTTTTAACATGTTAGTCTCTAGTAGTGTCATCTCAAACAAGATTGTTACCATGGTAACACACAATCTCAGGAAGTCTGCAAAGATACCTAGTCCTGTTTTATTTACACAAAAGTATCCTGAACAAAGGGAACCATAGTGAGTAGGTAGTACGCAGTTGTGGGATTTTGGATGGAGTGTAAGAGTGTTTTTCCTATAAACATTCTTCATCGTCTTCCCATTCCCTGGAACGACTGCTCATGGATTTGGTTTGAAGAAGGATACAGGAAAAAAACCTGATAAAGAGACTTGATAACAATGAATTTGCATTCCAGCAGCAGTCTAATGATGATGAACCTTGAAACCATGACGTTAGACCAGATAAGTACGAATAAAATTATTTCCAAAGTCGATCTGGTTTCTCTTTTGTGCCATTATAATAAAAGTTTTCCAGTGAAATCTGACAATGTTAGACTCTGGATTCTGGTTTCATTGGTTTGTAATCCTAACTAAAGTACAGATGCTTTATCATACGAAAAGAGTTTTGAGTTATAAAGATCACCAATATTATGGGTTACTGACAACTTTACTTACCTTTACTCCTTTACTTACTGACAAATTTGGCTTAGTATTTTCTGCGTAGTCTTGCTGACACGCAGATAAATGAATATCAGTGATGATACAGTCGACCCCTGTGTATTCGCGGATCAGTATTTGTGGATCTTTCTGTGGAACCGAACTCCAAATTATTCATGGAAAATGTGCTTATTCATGGATTTTTTTTTTCCCGTAGAGCATATCTAAAATATTCGCTAATTATTTTCACTTTTGTGACTAAATTTATTAATTTTCAAATATTAATGTAAAAACAGCAAAATTGCAATAAAAACTCTTTTTTTTTTCTTACATAATGTTCACCAAATGAGGCGCAAATTCTGGGTGTCGACTGTATTCCTTTTTCTTCTAATTACAAATCTTAATCTTGGATTTCATTAAAAGAGCTGAATTGGCTGGGTATGTTTAAAACTACAATAAAAATCCAATACTTGGCAATAAAACAGCCTATTTATTTGCCTGCAAACAAAAATCTGTTTGGACACTGGAGTTAAGTTCATGCTTTTAGCTCCTCACCAACCTGTAAGAAAAATACTTTGCTACTAGGAGGTCAACTTTCTCTGCCAGCAAGTTTCTAATTATGTCTGCTTGATGAAGGGCAGTTTGTTCCTAATCAGAGCTTGTCTGCAAAAAATGGTTTCATCCTTACAAGTAATCTTTTTAACACAGTCTAAATCTTAGACAAGTGCCGCTCACTAGTGACATTTTCAGGTTGATGTTTTTCAACTCTCAGCTCATGTTTTGTCTGCCACCTCCTTGGATTTTTCCCTACCAATAAATGGGTAATGACTTATCACATTGAAAAATTCTTTTTTGTCTGTTTGTATTTTTCAAGCCAGTTTCAAATTTAGTTCTTCTGCAAATAGTTACTGTGTCTGCATATGGTCAGGAATGACTGCTGCTGGAAACGGTTAACAGCAGATGATGTTAAAAAGAAACTTAGTTCTGGGAAGTGAGCTGTTCATTTGCTGGAGCTGGTGGGACAGGAAGTAATGTTTTCTTGGATGGGTCAGTCTGTGCCACAATGTCCCTTTTGTCTCGGAGCTCCACGGTGATCCCAGGAGATCTCACCCCCACCCCCATCCCCCTCTGCCCTGGGATCTGACACACAGTCTCCAGGCAGGACTGATCCTCCTTCATCATCAGGGTTTTGATGGGATATAGAGCCAAGAGCTTAGTCAGATCATAGATAGCCGGCAATAACCAATGTCTCATGTGACTGCGTGGGAGATTACGTTTCAGTTATAGCAGTTCTTAAATGAAATCCGCCCACTGTTCAAATTATTTTCAATGTAGTCTTTGAATTTCTTGTTAAAGCTGAAAGAGTCCAGTCAGACTGCAGATGTGTATGACTTGGGTGTATGACTATATTTGCCTTTCTGATTTTCACTATGATGGTTTCATTTTTTTTAAATGAAATGAAATGAAGTAAATAACAAAAACAAAAATAAATAGTTAAACTGGAAGTTAAAGCTTCTTTAATCATCGTTTGGCCACTTGTGGACAGAAGATGCTCAAAAACACAGATGTTTACCTTATAAAGTTGTCGTCAGTAAATAAGTCAGTGGTCAGCCCAGAGGAGAGTAGCATTATTCATTGGGAGGTGTAAGTCTGGCCACTAAAATTAAAGTATAAAATTGACTTTACAAAAATTTAATTTTTTTTTTTTTTTTTTTTTTTTTAGCTCTCATTTAATTGCAAACAATCAACAAAAGATGTTTCAGCTGTTTGCTGTTTTTTTTTTGCTGATTCCAGCTTACTTTTAGTTCTGAAACAACGATAAAGTAAAACAGACTAATAAGCCACATGGAACCGAGGAAATTCTTTGTAGGTTTGTAACTGTGTCTCATTTTATTATTAAAAATTTGTTGACTGGCCAAGACAACAGTTTCCTGACGTTCTGGTATTTGTACAAAGTAAGTGAGGCCTGAATGAATGAATGACACAAAGGAAAAGAAGAGAAGGGGAGAGTGAGAATCATGACTTGTCTATCCACATCCTTTGTGGTTAGAGGCTGTGACTGTCCTCCCATCGCCCACATGGAAGATCACCCTACTGCCACACACATTTTCAGCAACAGAACATCCATGTTTATGAATGAGGCGAGGGTCCGCTCTGTTTGTTTCCACACCAATAAACCCAGCTGGGTACCTCCTCAACCACGTGCTACACACTCCCAACAGCTAAGCCTACTGGCAGTAGTGGTGTGGAGCAGTCTCCAGTCTGCCCTGCCACAGAGGAAAAGATCTCTCATACTGACCACTTACTCAGCGTGTCTCTCTTGCTTCCCACTAGCCCTTCTCCCTTCATGAGACTCATCCAGGCAGCTTAATTTGTAGTATGGGTTTAAAATGGGATGTGTGGGTGCTGGTTTCCGCTGCAGAGAGTCATCAGTGAGAACAGAGTCGAGGCTATTTTCTAATGCTGCAGGGGTGGAGGTGCACAGGGAAAAGTCAACCGGCACTGGAGGGCCTAAGGCAGCCAGCTGCAATATCAAAAGATCAGCATGCAAACAAAGCAGAAGGGACCTTCTTTGACTCTAACTGATCAGTTTGATCTTTGTGCTTAGGCTTCTTTCCTGAAGTAATATTTCAAATATGTTTTCACCGCCTGCAGGAAAGATGGCCAAAGAATTTGTAAAAAGAGCTTGTAAAAACAATATTCTTAGTGTCAGCCCATGGTGGATTGTTTATTACAGAACCCCACGCTAATAAAATATCCTCTGGTTATGGAGCATTGCCAAGTAACATCTTCAAGCTGTACTTTGATCCTTGAAGAGTAGAATTAGTAGAGTACCTTACTATTTGAAAAGGAAAGGGAGATGGTTGGCTACACTCAAGTACAGCTGAATACATCAGTTCCTTCTGGAAATAGTGATTTCTGCACAGTATTTGCCAACTGTAAATATTAACACGATAATCAAATTCAGAATCATGGTCATGAACCTCA
This sequence comes from Oreochromis aureus, assembly GCF_013358895.1. Taxonomy (NCBI): domain Eukaryota; kingdom Metazoa; phylum Chordata; class Actinopteri; order Cichliformes; family Cichlidae; genus Oreochromis; species Oreochromis aureus. Next base: position 28,094,339 of record NC_052958.1, on the reverse strand, counting down.
GAGTCTATATTGTCAACAAAACTTTGGTTCTTTTTCGCCAACTATGTTATCATTTAACAATCTTAATATTCTTGGTGTAAAAGTTTAATTTATAGAGTTAGCATGTTAAACAGACTGTACATAAAAAAGAGGGGTAAAAACATAACCATGACAACCATGGTGGTGTCAATTGGTTTGTGAACTGTCATGTTAAAGCTTTAACATATTAGCTTTCCTCAGGTCTGACATGTTAAAACACCAGAGTCACAAATTGGAACAAACTAAACTAACTAAACAAGACAGCGCTAAGCCAGTGGGATGTGCGTTCTAACTGGTAAAATTATGTTTTACTTTTTGTTTGTTTGTTTGTATTTTTCCACACCCAGCAAAGTCTGGTGGATTTGAGGAGGCTGTGACGTAGGGGTGGGCGGTAGAAACGGTATACGGTAGAAACGAAATAAATTTGGCCAACGGTCACTTCCGTACCATTGAATTATTAATGTTGAATTCTCTCACAGCTGCTCTATTCCCATGTTGTTGCAGTATATTAATGACTAACCTGTTATTGTGGATGGATTACCTCAGTTGTTCTCCTGACTGAAGCTTGGTCCGTTTACAGCATCCTGCCATGCGATTGCATTTGTCCCTAACCGTCAAAACCCTCCCGTTATTTTTATCGAGTGGAAAAAAGTTAGCGTTCATCCTCTAGCTTCACTATTTATGTTATGCTAACATAGCTGTGTTGCTAGCGATCACGTAGCACATCATTATATACCAGCTAGCCCAACTTCAGTAACCCTACAAAAGTCACTGCTGTTTAGTTTTCTGTCTTCATTTATGTTGGAAGTGCTAGCAGAGCTGTACGTTTTAATGTTGCCGGAAATCTCTCAGTCAGAACATGCTGTATCATGTTTAGGTGGAAACTAGCGAGCTAACTTCCTGCTAACTTCGTTTTAATCAATTCTGTTTTCATGGATGCCTGGATGTTAAACTTGATTGTTACACCTGATGAAGCAGAAATGCTGATCATTTTATTAAAGAGTTTAGACAGTTTTTAACTCTGTGATGCTGCAGTGTTCGTTTGACTTTGGGACCTGCAGCGGACTGAGTTTTGGACCCAGATTACCCCACAAGACTCCTGGCTGCGGTAGCCGTAATGCTCCCACAATCCATCAAGCAGTGCGGCTTCGTAGCTTACCAAAGTCGTAGTAAAACATTTTTTGACACATTTTTGAGCGCTGTGTACCACATAAAATCGGTTTGAGGTCAGTGAGCACAACCGGAATTCATACATAGGGTGCACCGGATTATAATGAACACTGTCGATTTTTGAGAAAATTAAAGGATTTTAAGTTTGTCTTATAATGTGGAACATACTGTATACTGTACAGAAGAAAATAATATATCGCGATATATATTGTTACCGCACATGCTTCAAGTTATACCGCGATATGGATTTTTGGCCGTATTGCACAGCCCTACTGTGACGGTAGCTATAGTCCTTCACCAGAAAACGAGCTTTCTGATACCGACCTAAGTGCCAAAAACAAGTTAACCAAACTTGATTGAATTTTTATTTGGCTACAGCACATTTGGCATCTAACACCATTCACATTACATTTAGCTTTTGTGTTAGAACCATGCTATGGTTTCCTGCTTTGTACTTACCGCAGAAGAATTGAACAGTGAAGGGATGGGACTGTGGACTGCAGAGGACTGGGACATGATTGCCAAGGTTCTAGTAGGATGCTAGTAGTAAGCAACTTCAGATTTTCATAACTTTTACTTTACACCTCAAAGTCGACACAAATCTCAATGACCCATGCCAGCTGTCACAGGTCAGTCAAGAGGCAGGCTAAACCCTGGACAGGTTCAGAGCCAGGGCCAGTGCAAACACAGACAGCCTTTACATTCACAGCTACAGCCAATTTAGAATCACCAGCTAACTTAACATGCATGTCTTTGACATGTGGGAGGAAGCCAGAGTAGCTGAAGAGAAGCAACCATCACTCCATCTGTTTTCCTATTATTTATCCAACTAGGATCAAGGGTTGTTAGAATTTGGCAGGAGATGGAATATACCTTGGACAGGCTGCTGTCTAGTGTGATCAAACAAGATTTAGAGATCAGAAAAACTGGACAGCTGGGAATATTTAATGGGAATATTTACATTTTTTTTTAAATGTATAAAAACAAAAACAATAAACAGTAGCCATGTTTGATAAATTATTCATCTTTGTGACAATAAGTACTGAAACATTTGTAGTACGGAAACACACTTGTGAAATATGCATTAACAACGAGCTTAAATGGGGAAGTGCTCACACTAATCTGTTCTGCATCTGAGTAGTTCAGTATGATCCCATTGTGTTCTCCCACTGAAGCGCTTCACAGGAAGGGCATGAACAAAACCCCTTAACTCTGCTCTCTGTGCGAGGTTTCCCACCTGCAGCTGTCACAGCAGACACACAGGGAGATGGGCTGAATTATTAACACACCTCAGTCATGACAGGGGAAAATGACATGACGGGAAGAATGGGGGATGAAGAGAAGATGGAAAGAGTTTGGGGAGGTGAGAGAGTGTATAAAGTGAAGCAGAAGGTTTTGTTTTTGATGGCTTTTGAAAACACAAGTGCAGATTGCGCTCTGGAGACAAACTTCCTCCTTGTATATCCTTTATTATCCATATCTGAATTCCATCCTCAGAAAGAATTACCATCATCCCATTATCTTCTTACAGCTCACTCTATCTCTCCATTACCCTTTGGTCTCTCCCCCATCCGGGTTTGCAGAGGCTCCCACGCCAGAGACACACACAGGATTTAACACGCCTGTTTCCCCACAAAGCTCTGCACTGTTTGTTCGGTGTGTTGATGCGTTTATAGGCCTAAAGTGGCTATTGTGCAGCCTGCCAGCAGTTTACTCTCAAGCAGTAATACTACAGTCTGTGGGCTTGTTATGCAATTTGTTTAACTGGTAAGTAATGTGATGCGGTTGTTTTGACTCCTTGTGTATCATCCAGCAGCATTTGTGGGTAGTGGATGTTACATTGTTTGGAGCTACAATTTCCTGCATTATTGGCCCTCTTGACTGTTGGGGATCTATGTTGTCCTCACGTGCCAATTCTGCTCCAAAAAAGCCTAACCTAGCTTTGCAGTGAAAGCCCTTCGTTTCCAAATTTGGTGGTGAGTTTTGTATTTTAGATGAACTGAAGCAATCATGCTCCTTTTGGGGTTGAAATTATTCATCTGAGGATAATAAAACTCTCTTTAAAAACCTTTTAGATTGTCAACAATGCATTGTCATGAGGCTTAAAATTCATTAGAGGTTTATCTTTTTTTAAAGATGCAAATTATTCTCATGCAGTTATGAACAGTTAGAATTGCTGTACGAAATGTTAATATTTTTTCTCGTGGTATTAAATTTAAAGTGGTCTTCTTCTACTTATTGTAGTTATTCCTCTTCTTCTTCCTATTATTATTACCCGATAGCTAATTTCAAAACACAACTGTTCTTTAAGAACAGTTTGGTCGAACAGTGAGGACAGACTGGGATTTATACAACTCAGCAAATAATACCCAGTGTTGTAAAAAGGTAAAACAGTCTGTTTACATTTGTTTTGGAGAAACATGACTGTCATTTTGACTGCCTCTAAGGCAAAATGTATATTTTAAGGGCACCTAATATGATACTTTTCCAGACCATATTTTTATTTTGGGAAGCAACTAACATATTGTTGCACTATCACAGTTCAAAATAATCCTTTTTTTTTTGGCACTGGCTTTAAACCACCTTTCTTCTGATTGGCTGCCCCTCAGAAATAAGGATGTTTTAAAGCAGGTGGGTGGAGCTTCTGTGCTTAGAGACAGAGCAGTAAGTCTAAGATGGACTATCCATCATATCATGCAGAACCTTTGTCTGTCACCCAGCATTTGGAGCATAATGAAGCCTGAACTTTTGACTCTTGTACACTGCACTTCTACAAACCCTGTCGGCATGTTTAATATGAGCACTGACTGCTGTAACACAAGAGAGAATAAGTAAACTTGTAATTAGTTCACTTTGCAACCCTTTATATTACAGAATTTGCTTCTCGTTTGTAGGGTTGTTTTTTTTTTGCGTGAGCGTGAAACACAAGTTCTGCATCTGTTTAATGTCCCAAGTCCATACAAAGCATAGGAGAAAACAGTCATTCAGAGGACAGTGACTATCATTTTGTAAACTCTGTGAATGATGAGCGGTCTTGCCTTGGTAATAGCCCACTGGCTGGGTTTACTCACTCTCTGATTGGTGTTTACATTAACACCGTCCAATCAGCCCTCAGTGGCACGCTTGCAGTGGTGTGTGTATCTCACTGGGATCAAGGCTCGCCTGGAACCATATTTGCGCATTCCCCGCTGAAGTGTGTGTTTTCTGTCTCAAAGGACTCATTAGCTGCGTGTGTGCGGATTGCGAGTATTTTAGGTGCCGTGCTTTCCATTGTTTTAAAATTGCTTTTCAACATCAGAATACTTGCAGTTTTGGCCAAATGGTTATGGAGTGTAATCTCCGTGCCCACATTTTCTCATGCCTGCCACCTGTTGAATGAGGAAAAGCAGGACTGTGTTGCGTTGGTGGCCTGGTAGTCAGCGGTCAGAATAGCTCCCTGAACAGACCGATTCCTGTTTTGAAAGGTTAGGCCTTCATGCAAGGCAGGCTGCCTGGCCTAGATGGTTTTGAAAAGTGAACTTTAGCTCAAGAATAGATGCTTCTGTGCCAAGAGAAACAAGTCTGCACTTTCCTCGTTCAGAGTCAGGGAATGTTTTGTGGTTGTTCCTTGTGGGTCAGCTTTGTTGCTCCACTCATGACTCAGGCCTTTTTTTTTTTCTTTCTTTTTTTTCTGTTTTCCAGCACAGTTGTAACACATGGAAACATGCATTTTGGGAAAAGATAGAAGGAAGGAGAGAGCAGGAAAGTGGGGAGGGAGGGGGCAGCTTTTTGAGGTTAGTTAAGAAGTAAAGTAAATACACTCAGTCAATAAATAGTATCATAAAGCTAAATATGATTTCATCTAAGTCTGTATCTTAAATCAAGGCCCAAATATTTCACATCAACTGTGCAGTTCATTCGACAAACAGAAGCCAAAGTAAACTCTGGAGATGTAGTTTCTCTTGTGATTTATAGGTGGCAGTAGTGAGCCGCTGTGGACGATTCCCCTGGTAGTTTGTGTCAGGGCTGTAGCACATAAACAGAAGGTGTGCAGAAGTAAGCCACATTCTGCACCAGTGGGCTTCTGTATCCAACCTAATCTCCACAGTAATTTTTCACATTAGAATTTTATTTTACTTTATTTTTTTAACAAAAAAACATGATTAAATAATGGGGAAAAATAACAGAAATGATCCATTAATTTATTTATTCAGTGGGAATTTTTTAAAAGTCACAGTTTTCTTAGCTGGACTTTAATTTACATCGTTGTTGATAATTTGTTAATGAAATCAATGTGGAAAAAACAGTTTTGTCCAGTATTATCTAATCATTTGGATCATTTGTCAGTTAAAATTAAACTAAATATTTTTTTATTTTATATTCATAAGATAAAACAAGCTGTTGAAAAATACGGAGGCTATTTTGGTATTTTCCCACTAATTTCTAGAGTAATTGATAAGTTGATTGATCTAACACTGATAATTCTATAAGAACCCTCATTTTAATTTGTTACAATAAATAAATTGAATAAAAATACTTTATAGTTAAGAGTAATCTAGTTTCTGAAGAATTGAGAAACAAAGAATTGTGGGGAAAAAAAACTGGTAATTAATGTAGATGTTTGGTCATTAGGTATCATTTTTATATGGGGAATTTGAAAAACTTGACTAGGACAGAGACTAAGCCATAAAGAATATGGTCATTATAGCCACATAATAATGATGAACAATCTTCCTGGATCCACAATTCACAAAATGCATGCACATAAATTTTTTTTTAACTTAGTTTTAAGTTTTAATTTTACTCGAAGCTTACATAGGACGTTGCCCCCTGCAGGTTAGCGTGGGTCATTACAGGTGTTCTACAGGTAACCAAATTTGATAGCAAGTTTAGGCTTCTCTGGGTTTGTTGGTGTCCAATTTTCAGTCAGACAAATCAAGAAAAAAAAAAGACAAGCCAATAAATCAAGTGAGGAAAAACAAAAGACAGGAAAGGGATCAAACCAGGTACAATGTTGGCAATGAAGAAAAGGTATTTTACATAACTGCCGGATTAAAGCTGTAATACTGTTTTCCTGAACAGCTCCATCATGCCTGGATCCTTTCCTCCTCTAACATTCTTCCTTCCATTTTTAGTTCTTTGACGAGTGATTGACAATAGCCCATAGCATGTTTGTTGTTACGATACGAGACGATTACCACAATGAACACACAAAGCAGGGTTCGTTTGTTTAATGAGTTTGGTGTAGTTGGTAAGAGAAGATGGCCGAGGAGAAAAGATGGTAACCAGGGATTACGCTAAATATTTATTAAACTCATCAATCTTCCTGTTGCTGTTGCTATGTCCTCCAGGGACACATTTGGCAGTAATGGCAGTAAGCTTCATAGCTTCATACTGGATATTCTGTAATGATTTATCTGAAGCTGTGCTGGTTGTTTGTAGCAGCGAACAAAGAAGTCATACCTGAGAAGAGTGCTCATCTAATTCCAGGTAATCTGCTTTTGTGAGGATTTATTGCTGCACGAAAAGCTATTTTTTTCCCCCTGATAATTAGACCCAGCCTACAATTAGAGGCTTAGAGTTTGTGGTGTGTAGCTTATTATTACAGCTATAAATAGCTTAATGCAAATGTAAATATTTACTCATATAGAAAGGGTAGGTTTGAACCAACAAGTCTTGTTTTGTCTGTTTGCTCTGTCTAGAGTGCCTATTCTCCTGTATAATAAAGTTGTTATTTGATTAGTTAAGTAAACGATCAGTTCATCAGAGTCCGCAGATTTTAAAACGGAACAGCTAAAGAAATAAACATTTTTTAAATATTTCACCTAATGCACAAGTTATTGTATGCTTGCTGAAAAACAAATGTAAAGACTCTTTTACAATGCAGTCATAGAGAGCTAGTTAAGTTGGTAACTACAGTAGCCTCAGGGAGAACGCTGCTTCTCTTAAACTAATGCACATTTGGACAAAAAACTGAAAAAGTTACTAAACCAGGAAGATAAAATATTGAGAACCTCCAAGGCATTCTTTTTTCATATAAGACTAAAATGCCTTTATTCTCAAAATATGGTTATATTTAACCTAAAGGAGGTGGATGGCTAAATTTGAACTTCTACAGCGCTAGCAAAGCAAGTCACAAAAACAAAACTGAGTAATATTTTTTTGCCTATAATTATTGACAGCACTCAGAATCATTAGTATATTAATTTTTTTCAGTAATGTAACACACCGTTGTTACATTTCTGTAGGAGACTGTGTGAGAGTGTGTTTATGGGGGGGCATTGTTGGAGGGGCTTTGGGAAAGTTTGGGAACCACTGTGCGTTCCCACTCATTTCTCTTCAATCAATTTCAAACTTTTTTTTACTGAATCAAATTACATACAACGAAAATAATACATAAAACAAACTCGATACAATAATAACCATTATGTTCTATTAATGTGCTTTTTTTTAAAACATTTATTCTAGAATGAAGAACAAACGAACCAACGAAAAAACTTTCATAGGCCAAAGGTCATCATAGACCCTTTTTCACACCTGAAAACAGCTTAATTGGTTCCTATTTGCATAAATGTCAGCACATTTGCAATAATCGTTACAAGTTTCTTTTTTTATATCGCTGCTATGCTTTGTCAGGATTTGGTTTGAGTATTGACTTTGTGGCTTCTTCTGGGGTTTTCATGCTCCATGTGCAGCAATAATATCGAGGGCGCTGCACCCAGAAATAACAGATTTCCAGTTTAAGTTGCCGATAAGGTAGACTCGAATCACATGGAGCTGTTTACCATGCAAATAGGTGTTGGTTTAAGTTTGTATTGCCGTAGTGTATCACAGTGTCTGTGATTAAAAAAACAAAACACGTGTGAAACTAGTATAACAACTTGAGTTTACACAAAGAGCGCAGAGACACACAGCTCAGTTGACAGAGAGATTTGGTTTTATTGGTATCTTTCTCTAGTGTGCATACATAGTGGTAGAATTATAGTGTGTGTACAAAGGGATTTCAATGAGCAGACTCACTGACTCGAAGCAGTAAGGCTTAGCAAAGAGGAAAAAAAGTCTGTTTCAGCTTGTTTGTTTCAAAAGCAGCTGTCAAACAGCAGCTAGGCTTTATTATTTTTTCATTATGAAAATTAGTCTTAATATCTTCTTCTGTCATCAGTGCCGCCTCGTAATTACACTATATCCCCAAACACCCACACTGGCTGTGACACACAGTGAGAAGATGCAGCTCGCTCAATCCTTCCATAAGTGACATAAGCTCATTACTCACAGTAAACATTGTTGCTAATCTGTGAACACAAGTCCCGACTGCTGCTGCCCACTCTGTGCTGCATGATCACACCCTAATAGATACAACACACGCATGCACACACACAAACACACACGCTTCCTCTGCTAATTGCATGTTTGTGTAATTCTGCCGTGTGTTTGGAGTTTCTCTTCCCAGCGTGTCCTGCAATTGTAATCTGTGCCACTGCAGACTGTACAGAAGCTGATGTTTCAAGTACCACTAGGAATAAAAGGCAGGCGCTCCTAGAAGAAGAAGAAAAAAATGGCGGCGTAATTGTATCATAACCTGTAAATTCCTTTTTTAAGAGTGTCATAACCTGTAATTGTTCCAAAAGACACTGTTCCCTTTATTAGTTTTGTCGAAGAATGTGTTTGGGTGTTCTCTATGGTTCCCCGTGTACAAATATGTGTCTGTTGTGCAATTTGAGGATTGCAATGTATTTACAAAAGCCTGCTGTAATGAGCTATGATCTCACATGTTTGGATCACACTGTGGACCGTGGAACAAAAACAAGAAGAGGTGAGGCAGGGTTTGAAATTAGTGCAGATGTGATAAGTAGGCGAGAAGTTACAACATTAGATGCTAATCTATATGAGTGTAATTGTTTTACTTTCTTGTTGACGTACTGAAAGTCTTATTGTACAGCATGATTTTTTTTTTTTATTTTTTTTTTTAACATTTCAGTACCTGTGTTGGGTGTTGGGTGCTGTCTTTGCCTGTGTGTTTTAATTGAAGCTTTAAATCAGGCTGTCAAACCTTAATGAAGGGTTGGGCTTCTCTTAACGTGTTCCCATCAACTAAACAAACAGGCCTTTATTCTCAGAGAGAGTAAGATGTTCAAGCACAGTAAACAGTCACTCACCAGACAATAACAGATGTTTAAGCTTTAAGAGATGAACAAATTCTTTTGTTTGTTTTTCACGTGCCATTCTTTAGTGAGTTACAGTAATTTTCTGTGACAGTTGGAAATGCTTTTAATACTTGTCAAGTTTTAGAGGTTAACAGCTTGTAAGGAAGCAAACTGTCAAACGGGCACATTGTGAGAAGGCTGTGGCTTCAGGAGGAAGAGCACGCCATCTACTAATCAGGAGGTCGGTTCCATTCCTGGCTTCTTCAGTCTGCATACCAAAGTGTCCTTGGGACCTGATGCATTCATCAGAGTGTAAATTTTAGAAAGAAAGCACTTTAGACACAGAAAAGAGTGCTTATGTGTGATTGAGACATGTTGTGTTACTCAAGTAAAAAAGGGCTGTATAAACACCAGTCCATTCTTCGGTTGAAGGGTGAGAGGATTAAAGTGCAATGCTTCAATTATTATAACTGTGCACGCAAATTTGATCAAACTGATCAGACTTAGCTGTTTAGTAGTTTTTCTGCATATGTGGCGAAGCTTTGACATGATGGGTTCCTAGCAGATGGACACTCTAGTTCTTCCACACCAGAGTGAGGATATATCTCGATGGGTGTGGCTTTGTTTTGGGGGATTGTCCTGTCATAATATAAAGGCCTGCACTAAACTGTTGCCATTAAGAAAAAAAAAAAAAAAAAAAAGACGTCCAAGTATTAAATTCACAAATACTCTGTTACTGTGTGTGAATCCTGAGCTGAGTGTATGACCACACACGGCCCATCGACTGGTACATTCTGTCGAGCACTTTGGTGCTGCCAGACATGTGAGTGGCAAATAGAAAAAAGATCATTAATCAAACTATCAGCCCTAGTTCATTGTTTCTCTCGGCCTTACTGCCTCTGCTGTTTGCTTTTAGCTTTTTCCGTCTTTGACGCAGTGGAAAATGTAGAAAAGTGTCTCTGAATCTTAAAAGTATATGGGAAGGAAAGCAAAATGGATTATTTTCACACACTCCTAACAATGTTATAGAAGTAAATACGCTTCAGAAGTTGCCCGTAAATGCTTCAGTGTCTCGTTTCAATCCATTTAGCCTGTTGAATCATGGTCTCACACACACACATGAGCGTCTATTCAGAGTTACTTGCCCTCACAAAAGGAAAGAGATGTGAGAAATTAGTTTTCGTCACTGCCTCCTTTTGTCACCCACTGTTCCTAAGAAACTCATTTTTTGCTGCTCCTTGCCTTCAGGCTGCTGTAGGATTGCAGTTAAGATCAAGATTACTCGACTTTATAATCATCATTAGTGCTGGTAAATGTCTGACAGTGTGAGAATCTGGTATCACGGCGTGATAAATGTTCTTCATGATTGCCCATTGTCACTGAATAGAATCGCGTTTGGTTTTTCCACAACGCCATCAATCATGCGCACTGGCGTCCGACGGGGCAGGTTAGGCCGACGGACAGACGGGGTGACGCAGATGTGTTCTGGGGTATCGGGAGGCCGCCAGCTTCCAACTGTTGACTTGTTACTTCTCAGCCTCCCCGAGCTCGTCTCTCGGAGCGCAGAGAGGGTTCTGTAATTGTTTTTGTTTCAGTCCAAGCTGGTTTCATCATTATCACATAAATCAGTCAACGGTGGTGTAATCATTTATCATAAAGAGAAACTGCACTGAGGTTATCTGTTGGGCTCCAGTCAACGCTCGTTTTAAAATTAATTATTCTCTTGATTGTTTTTATCTGAACCAGCGCAAAACTTGGATTTTAGTGTTTATATGTTCTGATAGTGGAAAAAAATCCAAGTAAATCCTATGTTAAATTAATATAAGAATACGTTTTGTTGCTCTTGAATTGTTACCAAGACATATTTGTCAGGATCCATGCCTGTAAGCTGATGATACATGTGACCGATGAATTTGGACTGGGTAATTGAATTAGTAAAATGTAAGAAAATAGTAGGCAGTAGTAGTTTGTTTTCCCACATTAAAGGCTGGATACTTGTTTTTGTTTAGTGCTGAATAATAACAGCAAAACCACACCTTTTTGAAAAGCTGGAACCACTGACTTTTCTAATGGTTAAGTGCTGTCAATAAATTTTTAATGACTCCACTAAACAGTGAGCTAAAGCAAACCATGACGCCGACTCAGTGATGTGCACAAAACCGTTGAATTCAAAAATATCTCCAGGCTGTTTTCTTTAGGACAGAGCCGTGGCAGGCCCCTTCTGAGGTGTATAAATCGCTTTGAAAAGTGCCCTCTTAACAGGTAGGGCGTCATAGACATGCCTAAACTGAAGTAAGTGACCCTGAGATGTGTGTGATACTCACGCATGTGTTTGTTCAGCTAAACATATCAGAAAAAGCACGCTTATGTCCGCGTTTACATGTGCACCTCGAGTGTATGTTTGCGTCCTCGCGTGCGTATGTGTGGGTGTGAGTTGACATGCGTGTGTGATGGTGATGATGAAGACGAGGAGGAGGCATGGGGAGGGGTTGCGAGTGGGCGACGATAAGTACCATCTAAGAGAGAAGTGAACACGATTAGTCAGGAGATAATCTCTGCTTTCCTCAGTCTGTGTGCAGTGTGGGCAAACTCCAAAGAAAACACTCGGCTGTTTTCTTTACTTTGCACAGTCTCTTACACACACACGCACACAAAATGATTACTGAGAGTTAAGCAAGAAATTACACAGGGAAGAGTTGGTTTGTTTTTTTTTTCCTTTCTTTTTTTTATGAGTGTGCGCGCGTTAGTTTGCACTACTTGTATGGCTGCGTATCTCTCCGCCATATCCGGGTTTTGCTCACACACTCTGCTGTAGGTGACCTCGTCACATTCGGCTTCTTGGGGTGTAACAGACGCAGAGCGGCAAAGCTTCAGAGTCCTCTATGCGTTTCTTCCCTCAATTATTAATATAATGATGGGAAGGGGGGAAAAAAGCCATGGATACACAAACACTGGTAAGGGGAGCATTCACACTTTCCCCTGACTGGCCAGTCATTTTGATGCTGACAGCCATTACACGCACACACCTGGGAATTTGATCTTCCCATGCTAAATCTTTCCTATATCCACATGCCAGTGGAATGGTAATATCTACTCTGGCATGGAGCTGGCTTGCTAATCTAAGCTCACAGTGTTTACACATGTGTGGCCGAAGCAGGCCACCACCACGGCTAACCGTTTACAGTAATAGTCTCCAAGTGATGCCTGTTGTAATAAAAGTCAAACACCCTGCCCGGTCCAGTGAAACCAATCTGTCGTCCTGATCTTATTATGGTCAAATTAAACTGTCGTGCCCGGGGCAGAGAGGCCGTAAAGTGTATAACTTGAATAAAAACACACTCGTCCTCGCCTCAGCCTCCGCCGTCATCGTGCACAGGTGTCTGTACTTGATACACAGCATGCCCAGACACTGGTGGGAATATTCAGTTATTTCAAGCAACTCTGCTGACGCTTATAAACACACGTTTACTAGTTAGCAGTTACTTTGCTCTCTGTTGTGTTGATGTCTAAATAAAAGCGGATGTCAGATTATGGTTTATGTGAAATGAACATGCTGCTGCTCACACGGTACGTTATTCTGTGTAAAGAGTTATTTCTGGGTCTTTATGTTGCTATCAGAGACAATGAGATTACAAAGTAGAAGAACTGATATGATAAAACTTTGTTTTCTGTGGTCCAGTCAAGTTGATTCATGCCATTAAAACATTATTTGAAAAACATGTATATTAAGATAAATGACAAATTATGGCACGTGAAATGGTTCAATTTTTCTCAAACATGAGTTGTTGTTTTTTTTGTTGTTGTTGTTTTTTACACCTTGTTGTGTGAATCCACATCTTTTCACTATACATTGTTGCAATACTTTTTATGTAAAAATATAACATTGGTGTAAAAATCAAGGTAAAACCAAAAATAGAAACTCAACTCAGTTGTTTTTTTCTAGCTTAAAAATGCATTCTAATAAATCACATACATGTTTGATTGGTTGGTTGATTGGCAGTAAAGCAAAACTAATATTTTTTGACAGTACTGTTTTAAAATGATGTTATCTAAATGTATTTCTAAGAAAATAATGTTAATTGTGTCATTAGTGCACTGTTATTCACACCACAGGAGCAATAATTTAAATAAAACTAACATAGTAGTCCACTTTTGCACAACTTTAAAATACCACAGAGGAGCGAATGTCTCTGAAATTGTAAGCAGTTTCAACAAGTTTCAACTTACTGCAATTCAAAGAAAATTATGTTGAAGTTCTTTTTATGTTTATTTATGAATTTACATTTTTAGTTTGCTTGCAAAATGATTAAAACATTTTAAAAATATATTTTAAAAGTTTAAAAATTAATTAATAAAAAATGTAATTTCTTAACGAAATAAAACAATTCATAAATGTTCAATTTTAATTAAAAAATAAAGGGGGGAAAAAGCATTGTCTATTGAATGTAAATATCTGAGATGCAGCATGAAGCTCCAGCCTTCACAGCTGGTGATGCCGGCTGGTGCTGAATAGCTTTGGACTCTGCTCAGCCGTCTTTTGTTTCTCTGGATTGTGTCTAAACTTGTATCCTTCTGCCAGTGGAGCTCTCAGAGAGCGAGCGAGACAACATCTCAGAGCCAGATGTTTCTCTCTTTCTTTGCTGCTCAGCGACATGTCTTCATTCAGGGTGTGTAGACCCTGCTCGGGTTTAAGAGAAGTGGAGGCATTACCAGAGTGTCAGTCAGCACCTCTCTGCCCTGGGGAGAACCACAACACACACACACACACACACACACACACGCACACGCACACATGCACACATACATGCACACGCACAGTTACACATAGTTACGTATGGGTAACTGTAGTGTTGCAGCCCTGTTTTATGGAAAGACTTGGTTCCCTTCTCGTTGATTGACTTTGACTTGTGGGTTAAGTGAGAAAATATAGTCCATCATAACCACGTGTAAAATCTCAATGCTACTGTTACTTGTTTTTGCAGATTTACACATCATATTAGGGTTGTTACTGTAGTTCAGTACAGTAATTCAAAAAGCCCTTACTGTTAAAGCCTTGTTACTTAACAGGTATCAGCATTATGGCACTGATTCTGTCATTGCACTTGGAAAAACTTGGACATTTGTTGATGAAAATGTCAATACATAAGACGACTTCATGCAGCACAGTAACAATCAGAGCAGCTGGGTTTGGAAGGACATTTTTGTGTGTCTTTGAAAGTTTCTAAAAGAGGCAAAACTTTCTGGGACATTTTTATCTTGTGCAATAAAATCAAATGAGGGAAAAAACATATGAACATGACTGAACTATAGTAAAATTTACAGATTAAAAGACAGTTCAAAGGAAATGTTGTTTTTAGCTGGGCCTATGGACAGATAATTTTGCCTGAGGTGGTAGGAAATTAAAAAATTTAAAATGTATAAATTGTGTCTTTTATAACAGTTATGACAGGGACAATTTTTCGCACAATTAAAATCCAAGTAAAAATAAGCTGTATCCTATCCCACTTGAAAACAAAATCTCTGGAGAGAACAATACTGGTGATGAGTTTCCTGTTCCAAACGATTTACTGTGGCTGGAAACATTTCTAAAATCTTAAAAAGGCTTTTAAAATCCTTTTAATTCCATTTAACTCATAAAGACATTACCTGCACCATGGCACTGTTGAAGTCTTTCTTTTATAAGATGGCAGACTTCACCATCCATAAATACATCAGTAACTAGCCCCAGCATGATTTACTGCACAACCCTCAAAAGTGAGCTGCTGAGTGATTCAGACACAAGTCCACACTGATATCTGGTGTCTACTTTCTTTATGTTTTTACGAGTTCTCTGTCCTCGCCTCTACTCCACTCCTTTGCTACAGCAGCCAAAGCAACAAAGCTCTCAGCTCTCAGACGTCCGCTTTCCCGGTACGGTTGACCACAACCTGTCCATCCAGGGTCGCCTTACCCATTTACCGCGTGGGAGCGGATACCGAGTTGAGCTCACAGAGACCCATTCAAAGCCTTGCATATGAAACCTCTTCCTCTGCAGTGATACCTTACACTTCATCTGCATATTCACATATTCAGAACCCGGAGCTGGCTTCCTGTCTATATGAGATAGAGGGAGCACGGGGCATAGTCAGAGCTGATGTGTTTTCATTAGTTATCAAAGGGTTTTTGTCATTGCATTTTGGAAACCAAACAAGAAACGGCAGCACGGTGTTCCTCACAAAGCTCCTCAGAGTAGGCAGACACCAGCGGTGAGATTTACATATCTTGGCATGAATCTGACTTATATAAAAGAAATTCAGTTACAACAAAAAGGCTGATAATTCTAAGCAATTGCCACCTTAACTGCCATTTGAGGAATTCAACTGAGACGTGCCCGTCACATAGCCGTCATGGATCATCTCTCAGTCCGACAGCAGGTATCAACAGACGCACACACGTAGAAATGAGAGATTCTATTGTGTCTGTGACAATCTTCTAGTGCGGTTAGACTTGTAAGCAAACAACAACATACCACAGTGACACTCCTGGTGCTCTGCCAGCAAAGCCCTGGCAGCCGATACTCTCAGCTAATCGTGGTCTCATTGAAGGTGATGGGTTTTTAGTTTTTTTCTGTTCCCGTATGCACGTAGAAAATATCTGCAGCCGCTGGAATATAAATCAGTGCATTCATTCACAGTCTGTTCAAACAGTTGACACGGACAGCCACTGACAAAATCCGTCCTTTCATTCATGTACTTTCCTTGGGTTCGCTCTGAGTAATGACAGTGATGTGTTCTTTAAATGTCTAGATAAAACAGACATTTTGGTCTGCTTTCTTGGAGAGTAATGAAGTCATGATCACAATTAAATGGAAGAGCTTTGGACTAAATGAACCCATACTGATCTAACTACTTGGAGGAATATTAGTCCTTACTGCAGGAATAAAAAAAATTATTTCAAGGCATTTTCCCTACATTTCTGAAAGGCCTTAAGCCAGAGCTGAGTGCAAAGTCTCCTCAAGGTAGATAACAAGGTAAAAAACTAGCATGTACTAACAGGATGCACAATGCTGACAGTCTACTACAAATTGTAACATATAATATAAAGTAAAAAAAAATGTTTAAGGTTTGTTTAGCTTCCATTTCAGCTGTTGCTTCTATCCACATGATTAGACTTTACAGTTGTATTTAACTCTCAGATCTAATGACTGAATTAAATTAGAATAAATTATAAATAATTAAAATGAATACATGTTCATTAAAGTGTAGTTGTCAGGATTGCAGATCTTTACTGTTTTTGCTTTAAGTCTGCCGTGTCTATACTATTTCTTATTATGGACAACAATAATTAATTGAAGAGACTGTGATTAGGGATTGAGCTAATACTGATGTTTAAAATGACAGTATGACCAATAGCCAATGCTGATTTGAACTTTAAAGTAGCTAAATACTTTTAAAACGTGTTTCAGCACTGCTGATGTGATAATGACACTAACAGCTTCTAAAATCACTACATTTAAGCCTTATTTTTAGCCCAAGTCTGAAACTTCACCCTGCTGGTCTTGCGTGAATATGATTATTTTCTCGAGCAAACATCTGGGTAGCCAGAGGTTGCACTTGTGGTTTAGCCAGGTTGCTGGTGGATCGTGAGATAGTTCGGGTCAGGAGACCTTGTTCCTACAGTACATGTGCTTCTGTGGGCTGATCAGGATTTATTCTTCAGCCACTGTCTTCTTTTCATATGAGCACACTGTTTTAGTCACACAAACCACTTTACTAAAGTTTGAAGTCAGTACAAAGCTTTTATAACTTGGTTTCAAACAATGTATTCCACAAGCTTCTTCCCCTTCTGGGATTGGATTGCATTGTTTAGCTTTTCTTTCCTGGAAATATTCCTGTCACATGTTTCTTTGACATTATCTTCCAATCCTTATCCCACCATGACGGAAAGTAAAAGGAAAGCCATTCTGCTGCCCCGCTTAGCAGAAAAAGCCTTTCCATTGATATCGAAAACTTCCAACAGAGCACTTCCCCTTCCCGAAAACCCTTCCCTGCCACAGGCCTCCTTCAAAGACAGGCCACTCCGCAATGATCCGACCCGGCATGCCGACCCCTGCTCCGATGTTCCCGCCCTGGTGAGAGAGGCGGGTGGAGCTGGGTTGGACTTGAACCCAGGCAATTGTCTTCTGCTAACCTTTCTCTTTGTGTGTATACGTGACTTTGTGTGGTTTGTCTACATTTTTGTGTGTGCACGTGGGTCTGCAAAAGTGTGAATCATGACTTTCTTCTGATGACATATTGATGTATTCAGGGTCAGGTGACATGCACAGATATAACACTGAGAGCCACACAGATGGAAACTGTTTTTTTCTTGGTAATAGTACATGCTAGTATTAGGGTCAGTGGCTCATGTTAGTCTCACATAAGTGTCAGGCAAATAGGATAAAATACAATTAAATCAAAAAAGAAAAACTTAGAAATCTAAATTGGACATATTTAAAACATACCATTCCCCAAACCAATAAATCCTGGCTGGCATTAGACGTTGTTTCTTATTAGCATTTTGGCAATATTGCTAACATGTATAGAGACTATTCTTCATAAATAGTAAATATACAGCAAACAAACTGCGACTTCAGCCCACGGGCATGATCATCTTAAATCTAAAGGTCCTTCTAGCAGCTCTTCAGATAAAGAAACACAATATGTTCTTACGTGGCGACCGTGGCTCAGGGGGTTGGGAAGCGTATCTGCAACCGGAAGGTCGCCGGTTCGATCCCCGGGCTCTCTGTCCTGGTTGTTGTGTCCTTGGGCAAGACACCTTACCCTACTGGTGTTGGCCAGAGGGGCCATGGCGCGATATGGCAGCCTCGCCTCTGTCAGTCTGCCCCAGGGCAGCTGTGGCTACAACAGTAGCTTGCCTCCACCAGTGTGTGAATGTGAGAGTGAATGAATAGTGGCATTGTAAAGCGCTTTGGGTGCCTTGAAAAGCACTATATGAAATCCAGTCTATTATTATTATTATTATTATTATTATTATGAGCCAAAACATTATCACCAGATATTAATGACATGTTTTTTTACTCACCAATGAATGGCAGTGCATGCCAAAAATAACTGTGGGGCCACCCTTTGGCATTGTTTTGGCTGGTTGTGCACCTTTGTTTATACACAATCATACACTTGTGTCTAGACCAGCCAGGTTCAAGACACAAGTGTATGATTGTGTATATGTCGATATTGGGCCTCAGAGGTTCCAAGAACAGAGGAAGAGAAGGAGTTCTGGAAAACTCTGATTGCTTTGATTCCTGTTTTAACTTCTTTTACTGTTACACCAAAGATAATTCAGAGCTTTTTTTCTGAGTGGCGACACCTACCTTTAAGGAGAATACTGCAGCCTGTCTGTGGACTTCAAACGTCAGTTGCCAGGACTGTGGTGATATCATGTGACCAAAAATAGACCGTTATACTCCTAAAAACTTCACTGAGACTTCGCTGAGGCCTCCCCAGATAATGACCTTATCAAGTTGAGGGTTTAACCTTAAAAAACATTGTATATTGATCTCTTTGATTGCAGTGAAAAAGAAGCTAAACTTGATAATGAAGGATGGTGGACACAGTTCAAGAGAACCCAGCAAAATGTAGAAAACCAACTGGGTGGCCACAGCTTAGCGCACACTGACCTCATTGGTCATGCTCATTACCTCAAAATTGTCCATCCATTAAAATCTTTGGAGTCAACATCATTGCACTTCTCTCAGACCAGTGTCAAACTCTTCAGCTATTCGGAGCCATTTTAATAGAGATAGATGGCAGAGATTAAATTCCTATCAAGGCCCAGGCGCTGCAGCACGTACTCCCATTAAGCACGGCATGATACCTCTTCCCAGTAAGGACTGCCTTAAGTGCCATCATCTCAAGATGGATGACCAGTACAAATGTGTGTGTGTTTGTCTGTGTGTGTGTTAATAAGTGTTTGGTTAATTGTATTATTTGTTGAAGCATTCAGCTAATATCTGTAAGCCTACTTCACATCCCCCAAAAAACGCAGACAAACACAGTTTTTTTTTAAAAATAGATATTTTAGTGTAATTTGTGATTATAATTCACCATAGCTGTGCGTGTGTGCATCTGTGTCAGGGTTTTGATTGATTATCTTTGCTTCCCTTAACTGAACTGCGTTCAAACAGAACAGAGTGGACTTGGCTTGCGCTCATATAAAAATATGAGCATGTGTGCTGATTTATATACTTGAATCTGAGCCAGTTATTTCTTAATACAAGTATAATAGTTTAACAGACTTTACTTAACAGTGTGGCAGTGTAATGTAATGTCCCCTTCTTTTGTGTCCACCTCTGTACTGTTTCCTTGTTCTGTAGCACCTTTCAGAGTATTTGAAGAACACACCGGTACCCAGTTGAAGAAAAATAAAACGAACAGGTATTGTGTGGGAGGAAAGAGACAGGAATGGGGGGAGCTGGTGAAAGACGTGGAGGGAGGCGTTGAGATAAGAAAGTGTTAATGTCTCTAATACGCTCCAGATGAAAGCCGTTGGTGTGACGGAGTTGGGAAAGGCTGGCCACTCCTCCTCACACCATCTTTGAGGAGTGTCCTGATGTGTAGAGGCTAGACGTCACCATAGAAATGGAGACAAAAACACTCACATGGTTACAAATGTGCGCCACTGTGACGTCGTGTGTGTGTGTGAAATTTCGTTTACCCATCCCTGTTCTTCTTTGGTTTAGCAGTGTGCCAGAACAATGAAGGCCCTGCAGGTTTTAGTGACATCACTGATGTCATCACCATCTCTCTCTCAACAAATTGATGCATAAGGAAGATGTCTTACTTGAAGAAATTGATTACATAATTGGAAAAATCCGGTGGAAAAATTTTGATGTTGATATTTTTTTGTAGTTAGTACCAAGTGAGTTAGTAATCAAGCCTGAGCCCAGTGAGATCCACACGTTGCCATAGTTTTAATGCTAAATTAATTCTTCTTTTAATATGATTTTTTTTTTTTTGGCATTTTGCCTTTTTATTAGATAGTAACAATGACGAGAGAGAGCGGGGAAGACGTGAAGACTCAAACCTGGACTGCTGCTTTCGGGCTATGCGGTCGCCTGCTCACCCACTGAGCTAAACTGCCAAATGAATTCATTTTTAATTTATATTCTTTAATTAAGTAGCAATCGATTAGACTGAGATCTGGGGAATTTAAATGCAAAGTCAACACCTCAAAGTCGTTGTGCTCCTTCAGCTATTTCTTGCTTTTGTTTTTGCTTTGTGGCAGAAGACATTGTCCTGCTGAAAGAGGCTACAGGCATCAGGGAGTACCATTTCTATTAAAGGGTGCACATGGTGTGCAACAACGCTTAAGTAGGTGGTACGTGTCAAAGTAACATCCGCATGGATGGCGAGACCCAAAGTTTCCCAGCAGAACATTTGCTCGAAGCATCACACTGCCACCACTGGCATGCCTTCTTTCCATAGTGCATCCTGGTGACAGGTGTTTCCCAGGTAAGTGAGAGATACGAACCCGGCCGTCCATGTGATCTAAAAGAAAATATGATTGATCAGACCAGGCCATTTTCTGCCATTGCTCCGTGGTCCTGATGCCATCACAAAGAGATGATCAGTGTTATTCATGTCACCTGTTAGTGGTCATTAGGGCAGGGCAATATGGCCAAAAGTATTTATCACAATATATATTTGAAAATGTAATGATATAACTGACGATGTAATTGACCAGAGACAAAATACTTTACAACTCCACAACTTTATTAGTTGTTGTACTCCAACAAGTGCTTCTGCTTCAAATGGTGAAATAGCTTTGTTGTGTTTCCTCCCTTTGCCACGACGGCCCGCTGCATGTTCTACAAGAAATTGTGCTTTGGTGGGTATCTGACGGACGAAAACCAAACCAGTTCCACACCACTGAAATTGCACAATTTTAGAAACCAATTCTGGTTCATCTGTTTCATTCAACGATCCGCTTTCGCCCTTCTCATTCTCCGTCGCCGCCATGCTTTTTCTGCCATGTGCGTATGAAAACAAAGGCACTGCACATGCGTGTCTTATTTCATTTTCTTATCATTGCCTAAGATTGTACCGGTATTATCGTGAAAGGTATAAAATGGCCCAGCCCTAGTGGTCATAATGATATTCGGCATCAGTGTAAAGCACAGTAGCTATGAGAAAAATCAAATCCTTCGTTTTGTTTTGGATGTGCAGTTGAGCCTTTATTTTTCTGGGAGATGTAGTTAAAGTTCAATTGTAAAAATACAGCATCTTATCCTAATGTCTTGCAGTCAGTCTTTTTTTTTTTCCTTCTTAATAATAAACTTGAGGCTGCTTTAGTGAAAATGAATAGACCTGGCCAAGAAACTGACTTCCTTCAGGAGAAATTATTTTTCAAAAGTGCATAGTTACTCAGTTACTTGTAACCAAGGTGTCTGTAAACATGCTAATTGTTTCCAGCCTTCCTCTGTTTAATCTCCTTAGTCATACTTTAGTGCTCATCTCAAGTGCCAATAAAACCTGACAGGACAACATACAGCTCATAGAACTCTCTCAAGTGCCACTTTGAGTGAGTCTGCTAGACAGACAAGAAGTTATTTATAACCAGTAGGCACCATGTAATGCTGGGGTCCTGCGTTTTTTCCTGTCTCTGTGACACAATCACACACACGCACACAGGAACACACACACAGCTGTTGTGCTGCTTCTGTCCAGGGGGTCCCGGGTGGGCCAGGATAGACTGACTGGGGTTTGAGGTGGGGCAGGACTGTAAAGAGACAGAATGAGAGAGAGGGGAGGTCGTTTAAACCAGGCGTAATGTGGAATGAGAATCTGGGCTCCATTTTGGTCACATGGCACTGTGACAGCTACCACGGGCAGCCAAAGTGTGTTGGCCTGCGTTATTGTGGCCAGCTGTGGAGTGTATTTATGGGAATGTGCCGTTATGGTGGCGAATGCATTCAAATTGATGTGTTAGTGTGTGTCTGTGTGTGCAACCAAGAGAGGTAGCACCTGCAGGGTGGGGGCGGGGGTGCTCCCCAAACTTCACTTCTGTTTCAGGATCATGCAAGCAACACCAGGTAAGAAGTGTGTGTCTACGTGTCTTCCTCTCTTCACAAGGATAGCATTCATCGTGCTAGTGGTGCAGAATGGGCGGGGGTGGCTGGGGGCGGTGCCATATTTAAGTGGGGTCTATGAGAGGGGCAAAGGAGGATTGAGGGGGGATGAAGAGGGGTGAAAAGGGAGAGTAGTTGCAGAAGAATGTGCCGATTTGTCAAGTTTTACTTCCCGCCACCCCTTCTTTCTCTAATCAGAGAAGATGCTGGGTGCTGATTACAGCCAAATGGAGCAGCCCCAGCAGCTTGATCGGTGGAGGGTAGAGTTCGAGGGGGATACAGGAGTGGGAAATGGTTGAGGGTGGAGGTGTAAAGAGGATCAGTTTGGTCTTGACAGGGGGTCTCACATGTGGGAGGTCCTTCATCACCTCTCTTCTGACCGCTCACTTTGAAGTTATCTGCTCTTGGCCAGCTGATAAAAAAGTGTGAGGAGTAACAGAGAGAGGGGGAGGGAAGAGAGGTGTTATCTGTTATTTAGGATATAGTTGTGATTCATTTTTAGCTGTCTTACTTGGAGTAAGGAATATGTGTAATACAAGTAGACATATAACAGAAGTACATGTGTAATGGTAACTGCCTTCAAGCACTTGTGATCAGTCATTTCTCTCCACTTAAGGAAGATGCTAGAAAACCATCACAAGTTATTTCAGAAAAGATACTCAGTTATAATCAAATGTAGGGAAAACCCCTTCTCTCTAAAGAAGCCTTAATTTTAAACTTTATATCCAAATGTAGTAAAAGTATCCCTGTAATACTATACAATTTCAATTAAAAGGTTTTGTCTGAACACAGTGTGCAACACCCAACTGCAGCTCAGCCACTAATATATTGTTCACACAGCAAAATAAAAAGTAAGTTGTAAAATGCTGTTTTATAATTGCATGTAATTACATTTGCCCATGGCAACTGGGATAGACTCCAGCCCCCTGGATAAAGGGAAGAAAATGGATAAATGGATACCTACATTTAAAGCAGAGAGAGCTACAGCAGTGCTCAGTCCAAAACAAGGCCCAAAAGGGGAGGGGTGAGGATAGGTAAATTTGAGTTAGGAAAAAAATTAGTTGAAGTGAATCAGTAAAATACATCTTCATATAACAGGGAGCAATAAACAAGTCACAAAACATGTTATAGTTTAGTTATTAGCTATTGTTTATTGGTGAGTTAGTAGAAAATATGGTCATTTGTAGTTTTACTACAAATAAGGCAATGATTTGTGTTTGAACCACCTGTCTGTATGGAGTTTTATTTTTTCTGTGGTGCATGTAGTTTTAGTGTTATTTGACAAAAAATGTAGTTAGAGCGCAAAAGAAACAAATGTTTACACAGAACTACATAGTCGTGTGGAAAAATGCACCACATGATTCAGGAGTTTGTACAGCTTTCTTTAGCAGCATTGACCTTAAATAATTTTTTCTCCATGACTTTATCAGTCTGGCATGTCTACGCAGCATTGTTTAACTTTTTTAAGGTTTGGAGGGACTTTTTTGATGCACAGCTCCCTTCAGGTCGCATGACACCATCTCAGTTGAGTTGAGGTCTTAACTTTGACTCGGGATTGTTTTGCATTAGCCGATTTCAATCAAACCATGCTCTCAAACAGACGGCCTGACATTTCACTCTAGAATAGTTTGTTATACAATACAGAGGAGTTCAATGACAAGGCCAAATCATCACTGCCTCCATCACTGTGTTTGACAGGTGGTATTTGCATTTATGTCGTGTGTTTGGTTTTCACCAAATGTGGTGCTTTGAATTGTGGCTGAACATCTCCACTTTGGCCTTGTGTCCAGCAAACATCATTCCAGAAGTCTTGTGGTTTGTTCATGTGCAACTTGAGGCTTTCTCCTGGCAACCCTTCCAAATATCCCATTCAGTCCCCGTTCAGTCTTTTAGTAATTTTACTGTCATCAACTTTAACATTTAAGATATAGAGACCTGTAGAGTTTGAGATGTAGCTCTTCTGGGTTTTTTTTTTTTTTTTTTCAGCTTTCCTGAGCATTGCATGGTCTGACTTTGAGTGAGTTTAGAGTGAAGATTATATAGCATACACCTGTATGCTTTATACATGCTTATATAGAGGGGCTCACACCTTGCTGATAATTTTTCAGCACAAAGAGAAAACCATTTTAACAGCTGCTATTAATGTATATTTTTTTGCTGCAATCCCCCAAAGACACTGAAGATCAGTTTGGAGCTCCAGAACTTTCCAAAGCAATACTATTGCATGGAAAGAGTTGGTAAATGGATTTAAACAATGAAACAATTTCTCCGTCACCTTCAATTTCCTCACCATGTCTCAGTGTACATTATCACTAAATGGTGGTTTGGTGTTGTTGCTCAGTTAGGCCAGGAACTTTTCAAACCCAATGTTGTCAGTGCAGTAGCCTGGTGTTCACTTATTTTTTTCCCCCCACACAGTCAATTCATTTTCTGTACTTGGTAGGAGTATAGATGTGATCTTACACCTGCAGTATCTTCTAGTGAAATCATCGGCAAAAGTTTGTCACTTATGACAAAATGGTTTCGACCTGTGTATTCTTGTGTCGGTGTGTCGTGATTACTCCACAAAGCCCCGCAGGCATCACCGTGGTAAGGTCTGTTGCCATGTTTACGAGCATGTTTATGTTTGCAAGGTAGGAGTGACTGATTGGTGGTAAATGTCTGCAGGGCAGAGCAAGATATTCGGGGAAAAGTAGAATGAAGTGCTTTTTATCATTGCTTGTACATGTACTCATATCCAATGCTAAAAGAATGGGGTATGCAAATACACCTGTCTGAATACTGGTAGTCAAATAGAAGCGAATTTTTATGCCAGTATCACTGGCATCACTCTTGTTACTTATTCACAGACAGCCAAGGTGGAACTGGAACTTCGTGGCTCTATTCCAGAACTTTCAAACCGTTCTGTTGACAGCAAAGCCATCGAAGGCCAACTCTGAGTGTTCAACCCTAACTGAATGTGGGTGCGAAAAGTGAACCAAGAAATCTTGTCTAAAGCTGTATGGCTGGACGGTGGCCAAAAATTTAGGTTGGTGTAGTGCCCAAACTAGATGAACTGAGGGGCTGTAAGATCTAGCATAAGCTTAAAAAAAAGGAATAGGGAAATAAAAGATAATTTTGCATTGGCTGTCATCGAATGCTACTCCAGAGCCTCCAAAAAACAATATATAGCAGCAAATGAGGGTATTAGGTCCACTTGAAGTTAAATTTTATCTTATGGAAATTTTTAGGCTGGTTACATGATTGAATGAGCTAGTTAATCCTTTTCTGAATCGATCGATGTGTTCTTCTTTTGAGAAAGCACTGTGCAGCATCGTAAAAGGCCATCTGATACATTCTTGCAAGTGCTACTACAGTAGTTATATAACATGCAGAGAAAATTTTCGCCACGTGATTCTTGTCTTGGCAGTCGTACCTGTTTTGTGAAAGCTAGCTTAATAAAACCATAAGCTGATTGCTCTGGTGTCGATAAACTTAAGATTTCCAGTATTTTAATGCCTTGAAAGACGGCGGAAGGCCGGAGTTAAACTGGCCACCACCTGTTCGCAACAATATCTTCGAAACAAAACGATGCAGAGAGAAAGGGGAGTGAGAGAGAGGCAGATGGGAGTGCCACGAGGCAGACTGGGACTTTCCAGACTCGTCTGCATAAATCCTGAATTTGACAGTCAATCGTCAACTCCGAGTCTACCTGCCCTGACACACGCTGTCACAGCACGTATCTGTCCACACGTGCTCTAGCCACCCTCCCACATCTCCATCTGTCTCTTTCACATCCACCTGATCTGTGTACTTGTATTTGTTCATTGCCATAGCTGCAGCAACACTTGCACCGACTCAATAGAAGACGCCTGTAATTAGACAGAAAAATGCAGAGATTGAGATATGATCATAATGATGAGTGAACATCAGTGGGGTGGGGGATTAGTGGGTAAATGCATGTCGTGCCATGTACGGATACCTGATTCGAAAAATTAATATGAACATTGCTTTTTCTTTAAAGTACTTACCATTATGTCTTAAGTACTCGTAAAGTAGATCAACACTTCAGTGCTACGCCTCATGTTCTATAAAAGAAGGACCTGAGTAAATGAGGTATAAAATCTATTTTGAGAGCATGCTGCTGCAATTCATTCTCCACATGAAAGGAAGCTGTCATAAAACATCAAATGAGTTTCACCAACCCTTTTCTTTCCATCTTTACTGGACGATGCTGCCATTTTCAACCTGATGAACGTTCTTTATGCTCTTCAGCTTGTGATACTGCTACTTTAGAGCAGCTGTCATGCAGAGTTGTTTTTGGAGTGCGTTCCTTTTTTCCCCAGAAGCTTGATACTAATTTAGGAGTTCAGGGACTTCACCTGTATATTAGTCACAGACTGGTCTTTGAGAGAAAAATGCATATTCCCCCCCATAGTTTACAAGTGCTGTGTGTTTCTGTTGGTTTTGCTTGTACGGAACAACTTTTATTCTGAAGATGAATGGTCTCCATGCCTGGTTTGTAAAATACTGAGTGTTTGTAAACTAATTAGCTGTCTTTGCAGGTATGGAAGTAACATTTGAGCTTTTGTACTGAAAAATATTGAAATACTAGTAAATGTAAAGCAGTATTTGGGGTGGCTGGAGCTCAGGAGGCAGAGCAGGTCATGTACTAATCGAAAGGTTGATGGTTTGTTCCCTGGCTGTTCCAGTCTGTATGCCAAAGATCCTTGAGCAAGATGCTGAGCCCCAAGTTGCTCTATGATGCTTCCATCAGAGTGTGATGTTAGAAAGAAAGCACTTAAGCATAGAAAAAACGTGCTTGCATGAAGGAGGCGTGCTGTGAGTGCTCAGGTAGAGTAGAAAAAAAACTATATAAGAACCAGTCCATTTAATATGCAGATGCCCCTATAGATTGGATGTTGATTTCAGTTTTGCAGTTTTGTATTAAATGATGTCACCTTTTAAAATGTTTTCTATTCTGTCTTCGATTCCCTCTTAACGTTTCTTAAAAAAAACTTGTGTAAACAACTTGAAGCATGCAAACTATGCTTTTTTTAGGAGCTCATGCTGAACTAAGGCCCTATTAATAGGTACACTATTTGTATTTCCTTCAGGTGCACTTAGATTAAAGCCTTCCGCTTGTCTGTGTGTCTATATTAAGTCTTAAACCCGTAAATGTTGGTCACAAGGGAATTCTTGGCACAAAGTGGATATGGGTATGTTTGTCTATACTGTGTTATTTGAGGATTACTAACATTCTCATGTTTGCATCGGTGAGCATGTTACTTTTGGAGGTTCCCGTAGCAGGTTCTCGTAGCTGTAGTTTTACCTGCATCGGATGGCGGGCGAGATCGTTGTGATCATCTCCCTGAGAGAAAACAGCAGAGCAAAGAACGAACACGTTCCAGCCTGATGATGCAATGCCATACATCCGCGCCTCTGTCTCTCGCTGTTCACTTTGTGTGTCTTACTCTCCCAGCGTTTTTCACCTCTATTGTGTCTACATTTTGGGGAAAGGTGAATTGGCACAGAGAAAGGGGGAAAAAAATAGCACTTTTGTTTTTCTAGCAGGTGTGTGTGTTTATACACAGACAGAGTCGCACAAAAAGACAGGACTAGAGGTGGAGACGTTTCTCTCAAGTTTTATTACAACACAGCAACACATGATGAGGGAGGTAGGGCTCTGTTTGGAGAGCATGTGGGGCCGCATACAGCAACAGTAGCTTAGGCTACCGTCACAAGATTACGCAACCATGGAAAACTGTGCAGTAATTTAAAATAATTTTATGATACAACAACACCACTTCAGTGCTGTCTGAATGACAACTAAACAATTTATTGTGAAGATTAGTGTTGATTTTTCACCATCATTATCATAAATTTCTGGAGTCTGGAGTTTTGACCAGAGGTAGTGATTTATATCTCCAACACTTTTTTTCTCCCCAGGATTTTGTTCCACTGCAGTTCTTCATCTGTCATGCTTTCTTCTCTTTACACACAATGTCACAACCATTCATAGTTTTGCTTGGCTCATAGAAAGTTTCAATATTGCTGTATTTATTTCTAAGGATGTAAGTATAAGTAATGAAATAAACAATCAAATGAAATGGTGATGAAACTATGTTAAGAGCTGAAACAAACTGCTCAAGATAAAGCCAGACTTTGGCTCCTACCTTTACTCATCCATGTCATGAAGTGTCTTTGAAGCTAATTTGACCATTGGACAAATGCTGCTGTTTAAACATAGTGTGCAGGGTGAGTACTTTTTGTTATATAGGTGTATGTGTGCACACATTTGCGCTATAAAAAGAGTGACCAGACTGGAGCAGTCAGGGATCGAACCAACCTTCTGACTACTAGATGACCCGCTTTGCATCCTGAGCCATAGCCACTGTTTAAATATTTAATCTACCTAGCACTTTGTGGGAGTACAATACATGTCATGCTTCTCCAGAGAGTTTCTTATCCTGTGGATGAACTCCAACTCTGCTGTCTTGGACTGCATAGGGCTCAGCGGCCTCACTGAGCTTAGTGCAGAAGCACATGAATCAGTTTTTTACCGGTTCCATGGTTACAGGTTCAGGTTACAGTGGATCTTCACATTAGGTAAAGAATTACCTTCAGCAGCAGTCCAAGATGGTGCAACTGGAGTATATTCGACTGCAGTTCCTCTATGGAGAAGCAGCTGAATGATATCAAACAGCCTGGTCTATAATCCAGCTAATAATGGGGAAAAAGAGGGGGACTGAGACTGGCTAGTAAGCAGCAACTGAGCCTTGAATATAAGAATGAGGGGACTGTTTACATGTAAAATGATTGTGGATGGAGGGGAAAAAAAATGCTAAAATTAGCCACCAGATATTATTATAAACACTGAGAGGAAAAAGCACTCCACCGAGACTTTGTGTTTTCGTGCAAAAGGATGTTTTTATGGAGTAGTGGCTTCGTAAAGCTGATGACGGTAGATGAAAGCACGGTAATTGATCTGTTTGTCAGAACATGGGTCTCCAGGTCTGATCTAAACCTCTCTCTCGCTCCCTCTCTCGCTCCCTCTCTCTCTCCCTCTGCTGGAGGGAATTTAGCCTGTTTGTCTTTGCTCTGTTAACACACGACTGCTCTAATTTCAGTTGGCCTGTAATGTGATGAGTAAAGGTGTAATTGACTGCGGTTTCTCTCCACAAACCCCCACCCATGTTTATCACCATGTACACACACATACACACGCACACACACACTTTCTCTCTCTACTGTTTAACCTTCTTTCCACTCATGTTTCATACCGGCCTCTCCTTCTCTCTGTTCTCTCCCCCTCCAAGGCATCTCAGTGATTTTCTTTATTTGGGTGTTTGCAGTTAGAAGCGATGTATCACACTGTCAGTGTGTGAGAATGCTGTCCACTCATTGTGACTTTCACTTATTTTTACTGTTTTCTCTGGAATATAGTATATTTGCGGTGGATGAATTTGCAAAGTTGGTTTTAAACTTTGTAGCTCTGTCGCCTTACAGCATGAAGGTTCCTGGTTCAAATCCTGGTCTATTCTCTTTATTCCAATGTGGGTTTCCTCCAGATAATCCAGCTTCCAAAGATATTCATATGAGGTTAATTGGTGATTCTAAAGTGATCATGGAGGTGAGGTAAATTAAGTCTTTAAAGTATACAGACTAGAGTGCTGCATAAATGTATGGTTAAAATGTAAGTTATGGTTAAAGCACTTTTGAGTGAACAAAGCCTTATGTAAATGCCAGTATATTACATTACTTGCATTATGCTAGAAAGGCTGCCATTTGTCAAGTCACGAAGAAGTTAATTATTGAATATTGACAAAGTTGCTAACATGCCTAGTTTATGCTAAGGGCTAATCAAAGCTCTGTCAGTTAGCCTTGTGATTGCTTGCATGACGAACATGCCAGCACAGATCTCCCACCCAAACACAGTATGTGTGAATCTCCCCATGTCCTACATTTTATTTAAATACACACACAGAAACAACACCACCACCACCATCACCACCACCACTACTACTACTACTACTTCTTCTTATAGTTAGGCCTGGATCAGGTGACTCTGAACCTGATATAATTATCCAGTGGATGTCAAATTGGTTTGGTCTTTAGTGTGGTTTGCTTTCTTTTTATTTTTTATTCTACTGTACTAATAATGAACAATATTGTGATGATATAAAACTGCTAACATTTTAAATCTGTGTTCTCCATGTGTGTAAAAAATTAAGTAAATGATACAAAGTTATTGATTTTTTTTTCTTTTCTTTTTTTAATTGTTCAGTGATGGATGTGTTCCTGGATTTGTAAATGCACAATGGAACTTTACATGCTTCCTCCACTGTTGTATGTATGTATATAAGGCCTTGCAGGTATGCAGAAAGGCCACGGCTGAATAAATGTAGCTCATATATATAAATACATATACATATACATCTGTCAAGACACACGCCAACACTCTGTTATACGTGAGTGCGCACACACCTACACGTCTGGAGTCACATTCCCGAGTCTGAAGCATGCATTTCAACAAACTTTGTATGAGCAGGAAAGAAATGAAACCACCAAATACTGCAAATATATCCTGGACAGTTAGAAGCTTTTTAAACGGGATATTTGCTTGGCTGTGGACCCCCAATGCTGACAGAGCTTGGCTCGCTTCCCAGAAAGAACAATATCTGCCAGGTCGACAGAGGGGCCCAGGAGCAACCCCCTCCACCCCAACAGAACACACGAACACACACACATACACCAATGTACACAAACGTCTGGCCTTTAAAGCATCAGCGCTCAGGCTGTGCCTTACATAATGACAGAGAATGGAGGCATTAGGGCAATTTGTTTGATTTAAGCTGTCAAGGCATCCTGGACCCTGCCCCTCTCAGCTGGTTTTGATACCAGGTTTGTGTGTGTGTGTGTGTGTGTGTGTGTGTGTGTGTGTGTGTGTGTGTGTGTGTGTGTGTGTGTGTGTGTGTGTGTGTGTGTGTGTGTGTGTGTGTGTGTGTGTGTGTACACTCGCCACAACGTTGCACACAAAGTAGGTCTTAGAAAATATGGTTTACAAGGTTGAAGTAATGTGAGCAGGTACTTCTCTGTGGTGTGCACGTTAACCTCATTTACCCTTTTGCATTTTTATTATTGTTGTGCTTAAGTTTTACTTTTTGTGTGTTTGTGTAGTCGACCTTCCAGGTCTCCATGGTGGAGGGGAAGCCCCCTAAAAGTGTCTTGATATCTTCTTGGATTTGCTCCTGATTCATATTTTCAGTATATTTGTCTGTCTCATCATTATGATTGTCCAGATTTACAAGGAAAGCCCCTCTATTGCTCTTCATAAAGTTTACTCTTTCTCTGCACTATAGCAGCTCTTCTGGGAGCTTTGCATATCCAAATCTGAATCTGAACACAGAACGTCCTTTTAGTTCCAAGTCTCACTGTTCAGCAGCCATCTTAAAGTGCCTCTGGGCAATTATTTGGAAGCAACCCCCAAAAGGTCGATTCTGTTCATCTGGATGTAGAGTTTTCAGTGGGAGAATGAAAACTCTACGAATTTCATTTAATTTTAGTTGTCATTGGGACATAGGAATTGTATGCATGGAATCACCAATCTGATCTGATGAAAAGTGCTTAAAATGTTTCAGAACTTTGTCCCAAAAAAAGCTTTTCCCTCTTAAATCTTATATATCTCATATAGATGTTTTTCTTATAATGTCCCTGTCTTTTTGTGCTCTTTTATACTACTGTGCAAACTCAGTTCTTTGTCTGTTGCTTTGAGGAGTTGAGCTTTTTTTGTAATTTCTTAAAGGGCCTGTGAGTAACACTTTTCCAGGCTTTTAAATTTCCAGTGCTTTGAGCACTGGCTGCTTTTGTTAAATTTGTAGACTGATAAAGGTCAAGCTGTAGTTGGCTACAAAAACACTGCAGTATTTAGTCAAACATCCCTCTGAGCAAAGTGGATATCATACAGTGGCTTAAAGTTGTTATGATCATGAAACTCATCTTTTTTTGTCAGTGTCAAAGAGAAAAGTATTGAACGGGACCATCTGACGCTTCAGTTTGTGCTGTTTTTGGACTCGATTCATTTGTGGGGAAATTTTTATTATTTTGTCCACTTGACGTCCTTGTCAACGAGGGTAGCTGAAAATGTCATTATACAATGTACAGTATGTGTGTGCGTATGTGTCCTCTCATTTTTTTTCTTGTAAATGATGTAAATATAGCCGAATGCCAGAATGCAAAGTCAAAGCAATGAGTGGAGCGTCACAGGTAATTACACTGAGTTGTGGAGTGTAATTGAACCTGATCAAACCTGCTCACTGCGTGTGTGTCTGCGAGTGTGTCTATATGGAAGTGTGTATGCCCTATGAGTGGAATAGAGGCCCAGTGTTCCGAAGTCCAGTTTTAAATAAGGGGTCTTTATCTGGCCGTGTGTGCAGCACTGGTGTGAAAGCACTAAAGGGCCAAAGCGTTTCCTCCATACAGACCTGGCTCATGCCGCTCACTCCAGGTGTGGTGACCACTAACCGGCACAGCTTTTAACCATCACGCTTGATTTGGAGCCTGAGGCCAACCTGGCACACACACAAGCACACACAGTCCAAGCATACACAGTCTCTCTCTCTCTCTCTCTCTTTCTCACACACTCTCACACAGACACACATACACAGAAACATGCATGCGCACAGCCATTTCTAATTTAAACTTAATTTCCCCCCAAGTCTTCGTTAAGTCCCCTGCTTTTGGCTTTTCACATTGGAAACAGGAATTCTGGGAGATGGAGTACAGCACTGCATGGGTGTCATGGTGTATGAAGGGTGACCTGTGATATGATGTTGTGTATTTTTATGTCACAATTTCCTTTTTGGTTTTATACCTGAGTTACAAAAGTATTTCTCTGGTAATTTTTTTTTTTTTTTTCAAAGTTTGACTGATTTTAAAAAAAAAAAAAATCTGTCCGGTTATAAATCTAAGGTCACGCTGGCGAAAAAAAAAAAAAAAAAGACTTGATCCCAAATATTATATCCAAACTTGACAGCTCCTTTGTACAGTCAACCAAAAATGCAAATCAGTTTCTATTAGAAGCAGTTTTTCCATTAAGTTGCTTTAATGACGTGTCATCTGTCCTTTCTCTTTCTCTCTCTTTTCAAGATCTCCTTTGACTTGGCTGAGTACACAGCTAATGTGGACGGCGTAGGCACGCTGCGCCTCCTGGATGCCATAAAGACGTGTGGTCTCACCAACAGTGTCAAATTCTACCAGGCATCCACTAGTGAGCTGTATGGCAAAGTCCAGGAGATCCCTCAGAAGGAGACCACTCCCTTTTACCCCCGCTCACCTTACGGTAAGACGCATGTGCTGTATGAGATCCACATGGACATCCACAGTAACACACACGAGGATTTCCTTACTTTCTCTACCTCTCACCATTTGTCAGACACTTGTACTTGGCCTTGTAAGGGCATACAAACGGAGATTGCTTGATGCCTCTTCTCCACTTTTTCTTGAACTCTCTCTCTCGCTCTCTTTCTCTGGGATGTGTCTCTTTCTCCGTGTATGTGTGTGTGCATGTGTGTGCATGGGAGTGCATGTGTGTGAGTGAATGAATAGAGGGGGGCTTCAGTTCTTAGACTGCGTTTGAGCTCTCCACACACCCCGAGGCCAGCCGTCTGACTTGGAGTAGCTCTCCTTTTAACAAAGACACCTTTATATCCACAGCACTCAACACTGACTTTCAATGCATGCAACGTACACACACACACACACAGGCCGTACGTATGTCTTTCATATTCTATGTTGTCTAAATGCTCTCTTCACTGACACTTTCCCCATCTGTCAGCACTCAATCTGAAGCTGCATGGGAGGTGCATACCATCTCAAGAAGGGCTGCACCTTTATTAATTAGACTCAAGGAAGGGGAGGCGGTGGTCGCCATAGTGACCTCCCTTCTCCTCCAGTTGTACATCCTGACCTATGGCTTAATCAACAGGCTCCTCCCTTCATTTGCTTTGTTTTTTCTCCTCGTTGTAGGAGAAGGGAGGAGGAGAATGGGGAGAACTTTCTGTACAAGCCCGCTTTAAGTCAATCAGCAGGAATCTGCACTTTAAGCTCTTGATTTCAAAATATGATCCATGCATGTTGTATTCCATGAAATGTAGCTTGTCTTTTAGAGAAGGAGATCAGTGTTTCCCTCTCTGTTTATAAGATTCACTCTATAGACTGTGCATTGTTACAAGCAGTTTTTATTCTGACTTGTTATGCAAATAAAGTGTGAAAAAGTCTCCAAAGAATAAAAATTGCTTTGTTTTTTCCTGAAGCGATATTTCCTTCCATAAATTTAAGTTACAATTGATATAAAATTAATACTGATTATCTCTGTTCTTCCGTTTTCCCTCTGCCTTCAGGAGCTGCTAAACTCTATGCCTACTGGATTGTGGTGAACTTCCGAGAGGCCTACAACATGTTTGCTGTCAACGGGATCCTCTTTAACCATGAAAGTCCGAGGAGAGGTAAGTGACAAGCACCACAATCCACCACTACAGTGCAAAAGTTTTGAGTTTTCTTTATATTTTTGCTCAAAAAGTGGGAAATGGGTCCAGTGTTTTATTAAAATGTGCAGAAATGCAATGTATGAGGTAAAAACAGTTTGTAGCCTTGCTATAAATATTTATATTAAAATTCTAATTTAAACTCTTCATTTCTCCCACTGAAAACGCTACGTCCAAATGAACAGAATCAACCTTTTGGGTGTCATATTGTGTGTTTTTTTTTCTAACTAGGTAAGCTTTAACTGGATTGGTAATGAGTTTGGCATCATTGTCATGCTGAAAATCTGAAGTTGTTGCTAATCATATGCGTTCATGGATGATACTGCTCCGTGGATCAAAGTTGTTGGTACTTTTCCTGGGACATAATTCAATTTTGACAATTTCCCCAACAGCGGTGGGTGAAAACAAGCCTCCGCCGTGTTTTACAGATGGCTCTAGGCACTCACTGTTGGATGTCTCTTGACTTCCTGCTTTAGA
The DNA here is from genome assembly GCF_013358895.1 of Oreochromis aureus. Taxonomy (NCBI): domain Eukaryota; kingdom Metazoa; phylum Chordata; class Actinopteri; order Cichliformes; family Cichlidae; genus Oreochromis; species Oreochromis aureus. Next base: position 28,058,919 of record NC_052958.1, on the reverse strand, counting down.
TTTCAATCAGAGATTTCACATTCATCACTCCATCAGACCTGTTGCTGCTGATTTTCAGGCCATTTCTTGTGTAATTTTTGGCAAACCTCAGCCTTTTCACGTTTCTATTCCTTAAGAGTGGCTTATTCACAGCCACCCTGCTGACAAGTCCTTCTTTTGACCTCCAGATTGTTAAGGACACCCTGCACACACTTCAGAGTAATGGCTGTTTAGGATCTCTATTGGTGGAAAAATACTATTTTATGCCTGTCAGTTTTTCTTCAGATTCAGCTAAAGAAATTGGAATTTGTGTTTTTGTGACAAGTGACAAAGTGGCTAAAGATTCAATTTAAATGTGTTTCCTTGCTAAGCCGTCTGTTATGTGTTTCAAACAAAATAGGACAAGAAAGTCTGAGTGAAAAACAAAACATAAAGAAATAACATTTGGCTCAAGACTTTTGCACAATACAGTACAGCATCCCTTGTAGCGTTTTCTATGAACAATGTTCAGTCCCAAAAACATATAGGCATAAAGTAAAGTTGTACTTTAATAGTTTACCTTCTTTTTATTGAAAGAGTGATCTTGAGTTTATATAGAACAGTATTGTAGTAAATGGCTAGCCGATTGATTAACAGCAATTGTCATATCAAAAAAACATGACGTCACTCATCTTACCCGAGTAAGATGTTGGGCCCACAAAAAGGCAGCAGAACCGATGGTGAGCCATTGTTGGATTGTGTAAAAAGATTGAATTACATGCTCTGTATAAAGCCATATTCATTCACCGTGCAGCCAGGTTTCGTAACCACTTGACACACACTGTCGCACACATTCTGACACATAGTGAGTGGGTTGTAGTTGCATTTTTAATATGTGCTCTGAGCCCTGAGGGTCGCAGGCACTGGTTTAACGCGATTTACACGCCACTGCGACTCCAAATTAATACCACATGACTGCAGCCCCAGCACCATGCCCAGGTCAGCTGCTCAGGTGTTTATGATTTATTCCCTAATGAAGGCCCTGGCCACGACCTCAACCGAGGTCGGGGGTCATCCAGTAAACCCTAATGGGTTACCGCAGATAGATAGGTGTGGGAACTGGTGTAGGTTACAGCCAGTTCAGCAAAGATGGTGTGCTCACCACTGAGGTCTTGTAATGGTGAATTAGTTGATATTGTTGAAACTGAAACTGTGTGTTGTGTGAGTAGAAGGAACTGGCTGAATGAGAGCAAGAGGGATGGATAAATAGTGCTGAAAAAAATGTTATTAATGAAGCAAAAAACAAAAAAATCGCCTCTGAAAATCGCTTTCTGATATTCCATGGACATCATTTAAAATACAGTTCCGGGTGACAAACATAACCATCTGTTAAAGCCTAAAATATGGAAACTTTTGAATTGTGAAATCAAAGACATTTATGTGAACATCCTGTGCCGCGTTCTTTCTTGCACACGTGCATAATAACCTTATAAGGACAAAACTCGGTGCCCTCCTGGTGAACACACTGTGAGCCTTTTTGTTCTTGGTCAGCTTTCTCGCCTGCTTTGCTCACTCTGCCTCTATCTTCCCATTCTTTCCACACACACTCCTTTCCCCTGTCTTCCTCCGTCTTGCTTCATCCCATGCCGTTCTCCTCCCTTCCCCACAGTCAGCATTTCTGCAGCAGGCCACTGGGTTTACTTCTGCCACTTCTATTCTAGTCAAACTTATGGCTGTTGTTGCTCATAAAGCAGGAACGCAGTGCTGTGATGTGGCCAGATGTCCCACGGCTGCCTTGCACAACCCAGTGTGGAGCATGTGTTGGCTGGATCGGCCAGTGTTTACCCAGGCCCCCGGGGCCCGCCATGACCCCGCCGCTGCCACATTGAGGGGGCGTTTGGCTGTGCACTGTGTCACTCACAGGAGGGCTGCTGTTTGGGGGAAACTGGTGCTTTGAGCTGCAAAACACCCCCCTGGCATATTTTATCACTGTCCAAGGGTAAGGCTGTACTGTCAGTCACTGGTGTGAAATACCTGACTACTATACTGATTAAATGGGAACTGAGAAAGTAAATGTAGCCAGAATGTAGGGTTCAGGGAATTAACCATAGTGCAAAAGTAACTAGTTCCATTACAGTGTTACCTTTTTGAAGTCGGCTTATCCTGGAGTTGTGTAGCCCACTATATTATTGCATTGCGAGTTCACATTGGTGGCATTCCCTCCACAACATGAGCAATGAGTTTTATCATTTACCTTCAAGCAACAGCTTTACCAAAAGAAGCCAGACCATTAGTAAGACTCCAGAAAAAATAATGCAAATATTTCTACAATCTAATAGCCGTCTTTTCTCTCATCACACTAGGTGACCTTAACATGCTCACTTAAAGTTATACTTTCCACTGTGAAACTGTGGGCCAAGGAGTCAGAGGGAGACAGCAATGATGCCGATGTGGCAGGAAATTCTTTTTTCCTTTTACCACAACAAAAGGAACAGCAGAATGTGCTGACCTGTTTAACATTAATGGACTGGTTGTTTAAAAAAGTATCTAAGTACCTGATGACTTTGTTGCAGAATATCATATTACTCATCACAGAAACAATAATCTGAGCATTGTAAGGCACTACTTTGTGTCACGCTACAGCTAACACTGCAGTGTGAGGCATAATATAGATATTTTTACTGTATTATAGTTAATGGATAAATATACAAATCACAGTCCAGAGAAAGATATGAGAGAAAACTTCTTGACAGTTAGGCTGACAATTAAAACATAAAACCAGCAGATGTTTCAGCTTTCAGGCCCCTCTCCTGTGAAACCAGCTCCAAGTTGAGATTTGAGAAACAGACATTCTCACTGTTTTTAAGATTAGGCTTAAAACTTTTTGATAAAGCATATAGTTCTTTACTCACCTCTTTTCACTATGTGTTTATACTCCACTCTGTATGTTAATCATTAGTTATTATTAATCTCTCTTCCACAGTGTGTCTTTTATTCTGTCTCCCCTCCCTGGGCCTGTTTCTGCTGGAGGTATCTTCCTGTTAAAAGGGAGTTTTTCCTTCCAACTGTTGCCAAGTGCTTCTTCATAGGGAGCCGTGTGATTGTTTGGGCTTTCTCTGTATTATTGTAGGGTCTTTACCTTACAATGTGAAATACCTTGACACCACTGCTGTTGTGAGTTGCACTATATAAATAAAATTGAACTGAATAAAATCCACTGAAATCAGTGCATGTCAATTGGATTTCCCAGTGATTTGTAAAATTGCACCACCAAAGACACAGATCACCAGAGCCAGAGGAATTTAGCATCACTCTCTTGCTTGCAAGCACACCCTTCTGAAAACATCTATAGAATTTTATAGCACTGCCTTTACTTGTTAATTCACTCGTGGGAGAAAGGGGGGAAAAAAGATTGCTCATTATTTGCACGTAGCTCCTCCTGTTCTTTACAAACAACTTGCATGTCTGAATAAATTTCTCACTAATGAGGTCAAGGATGTCAATTTCACTGGCTCTGACATCACCACTACCCCACCTCGCCTCCCACACACAGGAAACACTGTGAGGTCATTGTCCCGGATTACTAGTGCATTTGTGTTTGAGAAACAAATAGATGTTTGCTTTTATGAGGATTTTTTTCCTTTTAACAACCTTTACCGAGTCTCCCTTTAAAGGCGTCTGACCCAACAGTGTCCTGTCTTGTTCACTGGACAGTGTGCCGCGGTGTTGTGTGTCACATGGGACAACGAATGCTGGGAGTGGCTGGAGAGTTTTGATCAGATGCCCTGCCTCTCCGGAGCACTCGGCAAAGGAGTTCTGTGTCTTATGACGCTCAGAATGACTTAATCCCTGCAGGAATGTGTTTCTGGTTTCTCTTACCATTCCTGTAAACACCAAACTGTTCTGCCAACAAACAGACACTTACCATTGTCCTGCAGCAAAAGGCTGGAATCGGACAGTCGGGGAAGAAAAAATAACCTGATGGAAATCCAGCGTGAAACAAAGCAAACAGAGGTCTGCATCTGCCAGGCGGTTCTCACCGCAGCTTGCCCCTTTCTGGTTATCCTAGTTATTAGCCATAACAAACAATCAGCATACTGCCTCTGAAGAGAGGGAATTAACGCTCACAGGGATGCTAAATAGATTCCATAGATAGTTTGACATGTGAGACTGCGAAGTACTTCAATCTCTTGAACAGCACGATCAGCAGTGAAACCTGTGCAAACAGCCAATCGCATGCTTATTTGTTCAGCATATTCAACAAACACAGAATCCCTCAGAATCCAATTTTGACAGCAGCAGACGAAACCTTTGTTTGGTTTTTAGTTATTAATAGTGTGTTGGTGTAAGGCTGTGCAGTAAATCACTATAGTAATATTGCTTTGTGTATGTGTGTACACAGTTCATACTACTGGCCAGCAACAGTTGGAGGCTGATCCTTTGGTTTATTTGGGGAAGTCCCATCCATCTCTCCTCCCTCAGTGCTCTGTGGTTCATGCTTGGCAGTATAGAATAATATACTGTTATGTTAGGCGAGAACAGCAGTTAGCATTTGGGAAGTTGAAATGGTACTGCCAAAGTCAATGCTACCCCTTAAAAACATACACATACAACGGCTCAGCCCCTACATGCCACGGATTCATCTTTCCCCCTTTCGTTGAGATTGAGCTCAAAAGGTCAGATCGCATAATAGGTTTGTAAGACGATATGTTTTCCGTTTATTGGAAAGGTTGTTTTCAAAGAAAATCTTAAGATGGGAACGACTGGGTCAGTGGACATCAAGGGGATTAGGCAGTATCTTTTGAGCCGGAGCAGCCACTTTTCAGTTTAGGGTCTTTGATTTCATTGGTAGTGTTGAGAGTAGGCTGAATGAAAGCAGCCTAAACATCAGCTGAACTATGGCCAGGTGAGGATCAATGTTTAAATCTTCGAAGCAAAACTGATGACAGACTCGTCTCTAGCCTTCACACCTTCTACAGGCCTGTGCTGTTTAGCCACAAAGGTGCTTCCCCTATTGCCTCAGTTGGTTTCAGATGTGTCACGTGGTCATTGAGGTTTCTACCTTCACTCATCCCCATTGCCGCCTTCAAATTGCTATTTGTTATCCCAGATCACCATGGTAGCCAAGAATCTTGTTGACTGAGGTGCTTGCTTTGAGTGGCATAATTGCACCACAAGTCGAGGGCACCGCCACTGCTCTCCCAACCTTTGCCAAGGCCCATCAAGGCCCTGCAGCAGGACGAGCAAACCTCAAGATGTCAGTCTGCACTATTTTAATTTAGTCAAACTACTGGATGCCGCCATCTTTATTTTAGACCCTGGGTTCCACAGTGTGGAGGCGGTGCTCTTAGTGTTAAAACTCAAGGACAACATGTATCATAAACTCCTCTCTCATTTTCTCTTTTTCTTTCTCCACACAATTTTTCACACTCCATTTATTTAGTTGCATTACACCCAGTTTAAAAAAAAAAATTGTGCCTTTTTTGCTCGTTGTCTTTGACTTCTCAATCCTCCAGCTCCATTCCCAAATCTTCTTGCACCACATTTCTTTCTCTCTGCACCCTCCCTGTCAGTTGAGTCAGCCCAGAACGAGGGCAGCAGTCTGTCAGGTGTGAATAGACGCTATGTTGGCGGAGCTGAGCTCATGACCTGTCTTGGATGTAATGCAAATATTCTCCCTCGGCTGAGGCTCCAGAGATCAGTCAGAATGTGAATTGTGCAATAACAGTGATGGCAGACACTGACAGGTCTTTGGTCTGGGTGGAATTTGGCCAACCTCCCCGACCCAGGGAAGATTCCTCCTGCGAAATCACTCAGTGCTCGTGCAAGTCAGGTATTTTGTTCATAACTCAGCAGAGATAAAGAGATGGGTATGGAATGAGTAGGCATTCGTTTTGAAGTAAATACGGCTAGTGAGTTGATCTAAATCCGAAAATGTCTGGGAGTGGAGATAGATATTAAGGGTTACATTTTTCACTTGAAATCTACCAGAAATCCTTTGACTCCCCAAGGCCATTTCTCAAAGACGGAGTGGGATTATGGGATTTGCAGTTCTGGTTGAATTCCAAAACAGGTGTGTAAACCCTGTGTTGAGGTAACTGAAGAGTTTCTATGACAACGCTGTGGCAATCCGAATTAGGTTTCGGCTATTTTTTCTTTTTCCACCTCCGAAACGTGGCCAGTTCAGACAGGCTCATGACAGAAATGACTCACCTGTCAAACACCTAGGAAATAGCTGGAATGAGTTTGTGCTTTAAGTTTTTGAGGGGGAAATAGTTTTTTTTTTTTATCATTTCTGTCTTTTATACACTGTTACTGTGGTGGATACTTTCATTAAACATGACAAAAGTGAGTTCGGCATGTGTACTAATTACTCTGAGTGAAGCGTGCAGGCTCCAGACTACGTTTCAGACAGTTTTTTTTTTTTTTCCCAACAATCAGATCACTTCCTATGAACAAGCACTTGGCGACAGTGAGAAGGAAAAACTCCCTTTTGACAGGAAGAAACCTCCAGCAGAACAAGACTCATGGAGGTCCAGCCGTCTGCCACAACCTGTTGTGGGTGAGGGGAGGAGACAGGACAAAAGACACACTGTAGAAGAGAGCCAGAGATTAATAATAACCATGTAATAAATGCAGAGTGGAGTATAAACACATAGAGAGTGAAAAGATGTGGCTGAAGAAGAAACACTCACCATGGGATCATCATGGGAAGCCCCCAGCAGCCTATGCCTATTGAATGTAACTAATAGCTCTTTTCCAGTAGTCCCTACTCTTGTCGGCTCAGCTCGACTTGGTTTTTATGGCTTTCCATTAGCTGAAAGTACCTGGTTCAAGGCATATTTAAGCACCTTCTTGGCCGGAGTTCCAAGAGATGTGGCATCAACTCATGAGTCATGAGAGCATCTCCCTTACGAAAAATCAAAACCGCAATTGTTGAAACCCGGCAATAAAGGAACTGACTAACAATGGAGTCTGACAAAAAGCCATTCATTGAGCATCTGTTATACCATCTCCTAGGCGTCCTCCATTATGCTGCTGAAAGTCCTGTGACTTTCGGCCACGTATTTTGTGTGAGACTTTCGCCCATGTTGATATAATGAACCCACACACATTAGGTTGATTGTAACTGAAAACATCCGAAACAGAATTGAGTAGTGCTGCATTAAGTCGAGCCTAGTAGGTACTAGTGGAAAAGTGCTATTAAAGAGGGTTCAGGGTCACATGATCCAGCCCTAACTATACGCTTTTTCAAAAAGGAAAGGTTTTAAGCCTAATCTTAAAGGGAGGGGAAGGGAGCTAAAACTGTATCTTTCATATTAGAATGAACCCAAAAGCTGAACTAAGATCCAGTGAGGTGAATGAGGATTATTTTGGACAGTGACTCATGCAGAGCTACTCTAGTAGAGTCAAAAAATACAAATGTAGAACTGGAAATGATCATTATAGGTCACCTTTAGAGAAATATGACCTATAAACAGTACTCCTTTTACAATGTGGTTCATTAAGAGTCTGGGTACCAAGCCATTCCACAGTTTTCATTAAGAAAATAGAGAACCCGATAACATCCTGTGAGTAATCTTGGAATATACTTAGAAGGTGATGAAAACATACACCAGGTCTGAAGGTGGAAGAGGAAACTTGGAATGAAGGAAGGAAGTAGGTGTTTTTTACCTGTGCAAATATAACATTAAAGATCAACTTGATAAATGTTTGGCCTAATTCAGGACTTGAGTTTACTCAGCTTTTCAGTTTTTCCAGAGCTAATGTACCATTTTTTTGCCTTGCCACAACCACACAATGTGTCTTCAGAATACATGTTACAGAGGAGAGATTTGAATAAATCACACTGCGGTTGATTTCCGAACAGTAAATGCACATAAATACGCTCGCAGACAGTAATATAAATGAGTGTGACTCAGACATTTTGAGGTCAGGGTGTGTAAGGTCTGGACCGTCACACACTGTGAGACTTCACAATTCACCTTTCTTTAGCAGCACAATTCTAACAACAGAATCTGTTGAGTAACCTGGGTTGAGCTAAAATTTCCTCAAACCCACAGTCCACTCCCCGAGTTCCCCAAAACGAAGCCCCCAGCTGACAGCTCCTGCCCTATCCTGTCTGGGCCCACGTGGCCTGGCTCTGCATTGGAGACATCTCCATACATTTCTCCTCAGCCTCCTCCTCCTTTTCCTCCCTGTACTTGGTCCCAGCTGTGCCAGCGAAGCCTGTGTGTTACGTTTTTCCTGTTGCTTCTCTGGCCAAAAAATGAAAAAGAATGGTGGAAAAAAAAAGAAAAGCACTTAAGTAAGACTGAGGCTGAGAGAGAGAGAGAGAACGAGAGCGCGAGTGTCAGTTTCTGGCTCGGGTTTTGCTGTCTGCTCAGTTTTCACGGCCCGTGGTTTTATTAGACTTTCCGCCGGTCTAAGGTTAAACGGCCACCACTGCCCCTTTTGGGCTCAGAACCTCCTGTTAGCCCCCCAGATCCCCCTTTGCTTGCCTCTACCCCTCCTCCTGGCTGCCCTGCAGTGCCGCTGCCAGTAAAGGAAACACATTAACACCCGGGCCAGTAACAGAGCAGGCTTTGTCCATGGCCAGGCAGGCCGGTCCATTAGGTCCATGCTCTGCTCCACACTGGACCAATTAGAGAAGGCAGGGAGCAGAGCCACTCCAAACAGAGGTGTGAGCTTTACAAGGAGACTACAGGTGTGCTCAGGGGGAAATAATAGACTTTATTACTGATTGGGGTACTGTGCTATACTGTATATCTCTGCCACCTTTTTAAGAGCCAACTTGGCTCTGCAGAGTTTTGACAACCTGTGTTTAACCTGCAAACTTGAGTTTCCCTTGGATGTTGGATCAAATCAAACCCCTGCCTTCCAGTTTACTGCAGTTACCAGTCTGGGCTCTTGTTACAGTACATTCCCTTGCACATTGCCAGGTCCTAACATACACTATATAAAGGGCTTCAGCTAATGAAAATTCTCGATGTAGAAAATATCTTGCAATCTTTTGAAAGCTGTGTCCTGTCTATATCTGTGAAAATCTATCATATCATCTTTCAGCACCTTGACCAATCATGACACCTGCATTGTTATTTATTTATTTATTTTTATTTTTGTTTTTTGCAGGTTTTCTCTGCTATTCTTTACATACCCATGTCTTCATTGCCTTATTAGATTATTAGATTAGTTTCCTTTACAGTCTTGTTGCTTCTGGTTCAGATCCAGAGCTCGTTTGAAGTTTGCCAAGTTTCTCTAAGAAGGCATGTTTGGTTTTGAAGGGCCCCTTTTAGCTTGTGGCACCATGTTAGCATTAGCAGCTTCTGACAGATGATTGGAGCTAAAGGCTGATGACATGTCTAGTCCAGCTGAAAGCAAAAGCTGAACCAGTGTGTTTTTTATATGGTGGACTTGCTACACTTGTTGTTCTTTGTGGTTTTATCATTAGCTTGTGATCAGTCTTCCTCTATATTAACCTTCTTGTCTTTAATCAAGGCATTTGATCTGTTAGTTGCCATGAAGGAATAGGTGAACGTGGAGGCAAAAGGGGCGAGCATAAGGATTAGAGTGAGTTTTACAAGGGCCAAATTGTGATGGCTAGATGACGGGTAAGAGCCCTGTTGCTTTATCATTGAGTAAAGCTAAAATATTACAAAAATTAAACAGTTTTCCAAAGCATTTTTTTACATTAGGGGAGAGAAACTGTTCCAAATCAGAGCAGCAGCACCAGTCTCAAACATCGAACAAAGTCCAGAAGTATAGGTTGTGTAAAACAGCTCATACAGCAACATTGTGTATAGGCTTTGTGGTTAATACATCCACGTGGCAGTGATGGGATAAGAACCTGTCTGGCTGATACAGATGATAGCAAAGCTGACAATCATGAATATGTCAGTGGCAGATGAATAATTGTTGGTGAATATGATTACAGAGTTAGCGGGAGCGGCGGTATCTGCCAGAACAGATGACCTGCCAGCTTTGAGAATAGCCCCTGAGGCCAGGAGAGATGATCATGCAAAGACGGGACAGGCCTGACATCGAAGGGGGTTTCCACTGACAGTTTATGCATGCTCTGTGGACACATGCTATTTCAAAATCAACACACGCCATTTCAAAAATCTGCGTGTCAATAATTTTGATTCATAGACTTGAGAACAATAGGTGGCTTTTAGACTTGATCTCTGTTTTGTAGTGTGATCCAGAGGAAGCCGAGTGAATGTACAAATCCTCATTTGCACTTTATTAAACTCCAGCTCAACATGGCGGCTAAGCAGCACTGACACAGGGGGCCATGTGACCTGCTACCAGCACACAAGTACGCTGTATTTTCTTAAATAAGCGTGTCTAACCTTCCCTGGTCTGTTTCTGCTCAGGCCGCCCAGGGCTGTCGCTTTCCTATGAAATAATTACTACAAATTTTGTGCGTTCGCATGATTGGGTTCATGGGATTTTCCTGTGTCTAAATGGAGGCTCTGCTCCATGTCAGGGGAACAGTGATACAGTGTTGAGACAGAGCTGTTCTATTACAGCCAGGGACGGGCGCTGACCTAAAAGGCAACATTCATCTTAAGCATGATGAGTTCAAAAACAGCATGGAGGGGCTTTTAAGAGGGCTCCGAGAGGTCCACCAGGGTTGTGGGAGATTTATGTACAGCAGAAATGTTGAATGAGCTAAAAATAACCAACACTTTGATGCAAGTTTGAAGCTTTTCTTTGAAATTGTTTTCACAGATTCTACATATCTTCCATTTTAAACATTAGATAGGAAAGACTAGCCAGAGTGAAACTCCTTAAGGACTAATGTGCTGCTTCAACTAAGATGGTGGTATTATTAGACATGACACCCTAATATTTAGTGTTGATTTCTATTGATATAATACTGTATTTGGGTTGGAGGGCTGGCTCCCTGCAGCATCTTTTTCCCCACAGCGTGAGCAGAGAACCTGACACCGGCCCACGGTGTCCCGCCAGAACACCCAAAAGTGCTTCTAACCGTTCGCGCCGCACAGAAACAGTCATTAGAAGCTCATTTGTTTTGCCACAGATCATATCGCCATGTGTGTCAGCTCAGATGAGGAGCATCGCCAGGTGATCTGGCATATGGATCAGCTGTCAGTGTGGTGTTCCTTTACTGGACACTGCAAGCAGCAGAGCCAGGGTGGTCCTGTTTGGTTGTCAATTTCTGTGGAACTTCCCTGTTGCGTGTGTGTGTGCGTGTGTGCGATTTGTCTTGGATTCCAGCCCAGATTTGTCACCAAAAGTGAATTAGCAAGGAAAATCAAAGGAGGATTCTAAAGGCTCTAATGGCTGTCATGTGAGTTGGTAAAGACCTGATTTGACTCTGGGTTACTTTTTAACTTTCTCTTTTTTCTTTCTTGTTTTGGCTATAAGGGGTTTGGAAGAGAAGCGGAGGTTTGGAAGGCTGTTGCCGCGTGTGCTTTTGTGTGTGTGGGGTCGACTGTTTTGAAGAAGTTTGCCTAGGATCTCTAAATTCTATTTTCAATAAGGAGGCCCTGACTTCACTTATCTGCTCCATTTTTTTTCTATTTCTATTTCTTCCAGTTTTGTGTGCACTGGGCCAAACTGAACCTCTGTTATATTTATATCCTTCGCGGAGCATAATTGAATTCAAAAGATGCTAACAAAGCATTATTAACGTGTGTGTTTTAGGTGCAAACTTTGTGACGCGTAAGATCAGCCGTTCTGTGGCAAAGATTCACCTTGGCCAACTGGAATGCTTCAGCCTGGGCAACCTGGACTCCAAAAGGGACTGGGGCCATGCCAACGACTACGTGGAGGTAAAACAAATACCGCCATTACCACACACAAGCTCAGAGGAATATATACACACACACACACACACACACACACACACACACACACAAACATACACGCACCATCACACACACACACACACACACACACACACACACACACACACAAACATACACGCACCATCACACACACACTATCTCTGCCTCTGAGTTGAACCGGGTTCAGATGTGCACATAGTATTAACGGGGCATGTTTTCCCAGCTCAATCGAGGCCCCAATATGCGATCTGCATGAAGCCTCCTATGATTGTCTGCCAAAAGCGAAACAGAGATAGAGAAAGAGAAGGGCAGCGGGAGGAGAGGGAGAGTGCCGCATGCTGTGAGGCCACAGAATGCACTCTGGTTTCCCACAACTCACCCATGTCCCAGATCCCTTCAGGCCCTCGTTTGCCATTCCCTGAACGCCTGCAGAAGAAAGAGAGATATTAAGGGAACGCTGCGTCCTGGGGACGATGACAGAAATACTGTGTTTGTGTTAACGTAACGGTGCCAGCAGCAAGCAGAGAAGGAGGGGTGGGGAGGTGAAACGAACAGTGGGGTCGCCATGTTGAGAAGGAGACGGAGCTCTGAAATTGTGTGTATTTGGGTTTTTTTGTGGGTTTTTTTTACTTCACTCCAGTACATGTGTGTGTGTGAGGAAGCACACATTCCTGCGTGTGTGAAAGTGTGTGATAGGTTAAGGTTGAAGAACGTGTGTGTATGTTGAGATGAAAGACTCGACGGGTTGCCATGTCTGACAGCAGACCTCTTGCAGCAGGCTGTGTTATTATTAGGAGGTGGTGGTGGTGGTGGTGGTAGTGGGGGGTGCTCTTTGAGATGGGTGTGGAGGTGAAGAGGTTACAGTGGGGAACCTCAGTTTAACAGGAGAGCGCAGTGAGGGGGTCAAGGCATCAGAGCAGAGTGTTGCGGCGGTGGTTCGTGCTGTTAAGGTGGGGCAGGGAGCCCTCGGTGGCGTCAGCGAAGCATCAGTCACTGCATGGTTACGGGAAGACTGCTCATCAGTCATGTCCAACGTAAGCACACGGTCATTTTTGGCTCCTGTCACAGGAAGTCTGACTTGGTTTGCGATAATAAAATGGAAGCATATAATGTTAGTTTTTCAAAAAGAGACTGTGATTGTATTCTGATGTCATGCACATGGTTCACAGGGGATGAAATAAAGGATCGTGTACTTAAATTATAATTCACTTAAATTTAAATTCAGTTTTATTTATATAGTGCCAAATCACAACAACAATCACTTCAAGGCATTTTATATTCTAAGGTAAAGACCCTATAATGATTGAGAAAAACCCAACTATCAAACGACCCCTTTGAGCGAGCACTTGGAGACAGTGGGAAGGAAAAACTCCCTTTTTAACAAGAAGAACCAGACTGGAGGAGGGGCAGCTCCGTCAGAGATTAATAATAACTAATGATTAAATTAAAAGTGGTGTTTAAAAAAACAAACAAGAGGTGCCTGAAGAAGAAACACTCAGTGCATCATGGGAAGTCCCCAGCAAGCCTCGGACCATTGCAGCATTACTAAGAGAGGGTTCCGAGTCACCTGATCCAGCATGTATGTTCCAGCTCTCATGTGAGACAACAGTATCTGTGACTGACTGGCTTGAGACCTTTAATAAATTAGGAGTGTTAGCTATGGGGTTTGAAGATCCGATTAATGAGTTTGTTTTCCACTCTGTGGCAATTTAGAGTCAATTTCGAGAGTCCAGTGCAGGTTTTTTATACCTTGATTGCAGCTGAGGTGTGAAGTGTTTTCACGTGTGACTGATCTCATTAATACTTTATTATTAACAGCCGCGTAGCATGCCAAACTCTGATTTGTACAGTACCAGATAACAATACTATGTTATTACATGATCTATATAATATAATATAATATAATATAATGTATATGTATATATGAAACAAGGCTAGCTTTTATTCTTGCGCTAGAAAAATGCTGGTTGTTGGGTCTCACTGAGCGCATTTCTTGATCTTGTTATGTTAGTCTGACTGACCATTTCTGTACTTAATGCCAATACGTGCAGCCGTGTTTATGTGTGCGTGCGCTTGCCTGTCCAGGGCACCCTGCCATGAGAAGCTCCAGGTTTCCTGTGGGAACTGCCGACATTCCAGCTCTGGTGAATCAGGCACCTCCTCGTTCTGCTTCTCCTGTTTCGGAAAGGCGGATTTCGGGAAGCCAAACAGAAGCTGGAGGTGCTGAGGGGAACTGAGGTGGAGGCGAAGAAGGGAAGGCGTGAGGCGGATGACATTTGAAAGAAGAGGTGAAACAGACGCGTGTTTGTGGGACGTTTGTGCATTATGCATAAGTAACCCGTCCCTTCTGCTGAAAGTTCACCCCACCCAGAAGACCATCAAAGGCTGCGACTGTCACCACGCCGCCCCCCCCTCCGTCTGCCTCCCTCGGTTTTACTTTGAAATATCCATCCAGTCAGCATCAGCACTATGTTACCATGGCAAAGCCAAACAACTGGCAACCTGTAAACAGAACCATGTGTGTCTGCTTTAGGCTGACAACTGCTTTTCCTCCTGGACTCTCTTTCCCTCTCTTCACCCCACCCAGGACAGGGAAATTGCTTGTAATTGGCTGTGGATGGATTGCGGGTGGCAGGAGGGGTGTGCTGTGTGTCTGCTCTAACGACGTCTGAAAGCGTGCAGCTGGCTGGGCATCGTCTCAGCCTGGTATCGGGTGTCCATCCCAGGCAGGCAGGCAGACAGACAGGCCTAGAACTTCCCAGCTACCCTCAATGGAGGCCTTTATTATCATTATAGTATTAAGAAGCTTCAGCATAAAATCGGCAGATAAAATAATTTAAATCCTCTTGATCTCATTTTCATGAAAGAGGTTAAGCTTTGGACTTTTTCACTTTTGTGACTGTGTTTGAAACATTTGGCTGGCCTTTTTTTTCTCTTTTTCTTTCTCTCTCTCTCTTTTTTTTTTTTTGATTGCGGTTTTCTGCGATTTGGCGATGCAGAACAAATTTCTGACTCTGAGCCTTCCCGAGTGAAAAGCAAACCCACAGCAATCAGTCACTGCGCTATCTGAGAAGATAAAGATGTAATAGTCAGCCACCTTTCGCCAGGACTGCCCTCCTCCCTACTCTCCCCCTCTCCTCTCACCCTATGCCGCCATCCTGAGTAGGCTCATGGTGGGTACAGCTGTTTGGAGCCCCTACCACCTCCTCACCCCCTCTATCACCCTCCCCTTCTGGCTGCAGAGAGCCATTTCCTGTGTGGAGAAGCAGGCTGATGGGGAGGGAGCGGGAGCAGGAGTCAGCCTAGTGGTTTTGGCCTTTTCTACCCCTCGGGCTCCATCCTGCTTTAGTTTCTCGCTGTCTTTTTGTCCGTTTCCTCTCCCTCTTGTGTTTTATTCTTTATGTCCTTCCTACCTCTTAACCTTTTATTCTTTGTACGGTCAAAGAACCGCGTCACAACTCCACCAAACTCTTGCTCCCTCTTGGTGAGCAGCTACCACCCAGTTACTAGATATTTCCCTCTGACATCTAATAAGCAGCTCCTATTTTTCTCCTGCCTTGAGCTGGCTTTCCTCTTCTCCCTGCTGTATGTCTCGGCCTACAAACTGTTGCCAGATGAGATGT
The DNA here is from genome assembly GCF_013358895.1 of Oreochromis aureus. Lineage (NCBI taxonomy): Eukaryota > Metazoa > Chordata > Actinopteri > Cichliformes > Cichlidae > Oreochromis > Oreochromis aureus. The sequence goes on along the minus strand of NC_052958.1, from coordinate 28,043,522 downwards.
GGTTGACCCGATGGCACACCCCTCTTTCCCGCTCTTGTCTTCTTTGAGTATTTATTTTCAAAATATAATTACTTGTGAAACTCCCGTCGTTGGAAGGCATTTCATCGCTGTCCTAAATCTGTGTGGTTGCACCTGTATGGCAGTAGCTCTCTGATTCCTGGCATTGTGTGAAGGCAGCAGGGTGACAGGACAGCCTTGAGGGTGTCATTTTTCACCTCGTTTATTTTTCTTATCCGTTTTTTTTTTTCTGCTGCAGCTGCCTCTCCGTGCAATAATGGTTACAGATGAGGCTAATTAACCAATCACAAAGCAGATCAGGGCCAATCAAAGATGATTGATGAGAGCAGCAGGCCATCCATCACATGCTTTTGGCCTGGGAGGTGACAGTGAGGGCAGGCTAGGGGTGTTCGTACAGTAAGACAGACATTTACATCAACATTTTGAACTTTTAGTTATCCAGAGTGACTCAGTACCTCGTCATCATCTGTTGTTTTGTCAAGACTGTAGGCTTGATGTAAACGTGGATGTCTGGAACTGAGCATGGAAGAAAGTGGAAAAAAAACAGCTTTGCATTTAAATGCATGGGTACTGGAAAAAGAAATAACAGTAACACATTCAGCAACCACTCTTCTTCAAACTTCTGACTAATACAGCATGACCATGATAAATTATTCAATCAAATTTAATTTATATGGCACCAAATCACAAAAACAGTCACCTTAAGGCACTTTATAGTGACTGAAAGACCCTACAATAATGCAGAGAAAACAAAGAACACCCCAACAATCAGACGACCCCCTATGAACAAGGAAGAAACCTCCAGCAGAACCAGGCTCAGGGAGGGGCGGCCATCTACTGCAACTTGTTGGAGGTGAAGGGAGGAAGACGGGAGAAAAGACATGCTGTGGAAGAGACCCAGGGATGAATGATAACTAATGATTAAATACAGAAAGAGTGAAAAGTGAAGAGTGAAGAATAACTCATCAAAGCCCACGGCAGCCTAGGCCTATTAGGGGAAACCTGACCTTAAGCTTTATCAAAAAGGAAAGATTTAGGCCTAAACTTAATGTAGAGACATTGTTCAGTGGAAAAGGGGCCCGAAGGCTCTGTCTCCCATTCTAATTTTAAATATCCTAAGAACCACAAGTATCCCAGCAGTCTGCGAGTGAAGTCTCTCAGTTGTGATTTGCCATCAGTCATGTGGAAATATGAAACAGTGCACACGACATTTTTCTGTATCCACAACACTTCACTTTTTAAGAGCATAAAGAATTGATGTTTAAGTAGTAGGACTCAGTAATTCATTTCTGCACACATACCCAAAAGTCTAATTGTTATCTTATGCATCAGAACGGCATACAGTGACAGGACAAGATGTTTATTTCTGGTGGTGTTCACCTATGATGATTTGGCAAAGAATGTTTTCACATGTCTACATGCAGTCCCGTGAAAGTACTGAGTACTCCTTTCCTACGTCCACAGGAATTAAGAGGATAAGCAGCAATCGGGTGCTTCTAATCAAATGAACTTGAATAACTGATGATCAGCAAGTTCGAACACTTCTGTAAAAGCAGATGTTTTGACAGTTTGCTGGTTTGGAGCATTCCTGCGAGCGGATGTGCCAGCAAATTCAACCCAACGTCAGACTGTGTAATGTTCAGTGAAACCTTAAAAACCCCGAGAGCCGTGCATAAATGAACGCCCGCAGAGCACAGCGGTTATTCAGAGAGCTGATAAATGTCTTTGCCTGCTCAAAACACACACAACACTCACAACATAGCTGGAGTAATAAAGACCCACAATGGGAGCTAATAGGGGAGAGGAGAAGGAGCATTAGATTTCACCACCAAGACCTTCTGACTACAACAGCAGCTTCCTGAAACCTCTACGTCCACTTGTTGAGAACACCCACCTACTCGTGCCTATACAAGTGCTGAGCAATAAAGTGAGAAAGAGGCTGTGACTGAAGCTACTGTCCCACACAGCAGCTGTGCACACACTGATGTATATGTGATTGTGTATGTGCACGCTCTCTTGTGTTCATTGCAGGTGAAATGTGATCTGTAGCTTTAGTAGTAGCTCAGTAAACAGGAGTTTGCCCCCTCTCTGGGGAAAAGCAGTGAAACCTCACCAATCCTCCAGCCACCTCTTCATGCATGAATGCATACATACACACACTAACCCATGGGGCTTATTTCACCTACAAGTACATTCACACAGCATGATGACTGAAACAAATACAGCACTTTATCCCTTATAAAGGGCTGGTGAGGATATGTGAGCCCCAGGTTGCCCCCAAAGAGCCTTTAAAATCTTTTTTTTTGGGGGGGGGGATAATGGGCCTAACTCCAGACTTTCTATCCAGGGAGGCTCTTGAGGGTAAATATTTTTTTTCCATTGCAGTTTAAATACTCATCTTGTCAGAGTTGTAGTTTTATATATGTACACTAAAGTTACCTGAAATGACACCAACTTTTTTAGTTCAGTTCGCCTAAAAGAAATGCTCTAGTAACAGGTCTAGCAATTTTGTATGAAAAAAAGAACAACAGCGCTGTGCACGCACTTGCTCCTGTGCTGCCACTGAGCCATGCTGCACAAAGAAGTTACTTATCACTTGCTCTGCCTACTATGGGGCATGAGAGAACATCCAAATGAGTTTTGTCAAATGTGGCCATGTGAAAAAGAAAGTTTCCACAGGACTGTACTATATGCAGACCTGTGAAACACCACTTACTGCTTCCACAGGAATTAAGTCTCAGCAAATTCATCCCAAGGTCAGATGTTGCAGTGCTTAGAGAAACTGCAAAAACCCAAGAGCCACATGTCTCACACTACAGACTTCATTTAAGACTTTCATGTTAAAGTTCATGACAGAAAAATTGGAAAAAGACTGAACCTATATGGCATGTTTGGAAAAGTCGCCAGGAGAAAGCTTCTTCTCTTTAAAAGAACATAACCACATGGTTTAGGTTTTCAAAGTTGCATCTGACCAAACCACAAGACTTTTGAAACAATGTTAGACAAGATCAAAATGGAGATGTTTGGTCGTTATACATACTGCCATGTTTGGTGAAAACCAAACGCAGCATACCAGCTGTCAAGCACGGTGGTAGAAGGCTTGTGATTTTGGTTTGTTTTGCTCGTGTGTATCCCACAGTATGCTAGTCAAACGTGAGTTCATTAGTCCAACAGCTAAAGCTAGGTCAAAATTAGGTTATTTAACATGACAATGATCCTAAGCATAATAGGAACCATGAATGGTTGAAAAAGGATCAAAGTCTTGCAAAAAAATCTAGAAGTCTAGACCTCAGTCTTTGAACCCTAATAGACCTTTAGCAGGCATTTGCTCATGCAACCTCAATGAAGTTGTAAAGGAGAGTAGGGGCAAAAGTCTTCTACAAGGCTGAGCCACTGATAAAGTCACAGAGAAAATAATTACTTCAGGTTTCAAATGTTGAAATTCCTCTTAGACTGAGAGAAACTTAGCATCCAAAAATCTCCTTGGAGCTCTATGTGTGTACCAGATAACATACATGTATGATATATGTAGGGGTCATATGGAGCCATTTTCCACTATCCGTGTGGAAAACCGCTTTTGACGTGTGCATGGTTTCACAACATTTTAAGCCTGTTTAGAGCTGAAAAAGCAGTTTATTTGTGAGAACAATAATAAAAAGAGCAGTTCCATAGCACGTTCACACCTTTCAGTGCTTGCGTACTAATTTGACAAAAAGAAAGCTGCAAAAAAAAAGCAGTTCAGAATACAAATTATTGGGTTATAATATCTTTGTTTTCTTACTGATGATGTGCAGTTTTAACATGTATGTTTTGAAAGTTTACTGCGACACAAATCTCATGTCTGCCAATATAATTACCATAAGTTGCAAATGTTTTTTCTATTTTTTTTGACCATCATACCTAAACTTACTTAACCATAGCCAGGTAGGAAGACGAGAGCTGGCTCTGCATAATCACTGAGTGAAACAGTGTAGGAGTTGAGCTTTGATAGAAATAATGAATTGGGTGAGATTCTTGAGATAGATGTCCAGGGAGGCACTCTTGCCCCATCTGTCCAGATCCTAAATCACTGAACATGTTTACTGTGGCATTGCACCAGAGGGACAGAGAGAGCGAGGGGCAGTGGGAGTCTTAGAGAGGCGAAATGTTGAATATGTTCACAGCACAGATAATTCAGCGGGATGATTAATTGAGGAAAGATTGGGTAAAATCTACTCCCCCTGCTGCTCTAACAATAGAAGAACAGATAACAGATCCGTGATAGAAGTGAGGAGACCTTGTTAGGGTCGCTTTAAGTGCGTGAAGGTTGTATGTGTTTCTACATGTGATATGTATTTCAGCTGGGACCACTGCCACGAAACCCCAGTAAGTGTCCTTGTTTTTAGGGAGATTTTCAGGGTTTTCAGAGAATGACTTCCTTTTCTTGCCCGTTCTCCTGTACTGTTCACTTCTTTTTGGCCTGCTCTGCTCATTGTAAAAAAGTCAGACCTTGGAAGTGAATATAAAGCAGGTAATCAGTTTGACTGTTAGATTTATGTAGGTAAAGAGTAATAAATGATGACTGCACTTTTAGAAGTTATATTACATGTACCTGGAAGTAAAGTGCTTTGTGTCATTAAAATAAAAAGAAACAAAGCTATGAAAATCTTAGGTAAATGATGCCAAACCTTAAAATCAAATGTTTTATACATAAAGAAAATGTAGCAGCCTTTTTAACTTCAAAAGGCAAACCTGCTGCTTTCCATGTTTAACAGCTAAAGAGGCCATACTGTCCTGTTCAGACAGTAAGGAGAGGGTGATGGGATAATATCATTTTTCCTCGATGAACCATAGAACAGAAAATTTGACTCTAATCAATTCAAATGTTGTTAAAGTGAGTAGTTTTGCAAAGTTTTGTTGTGCCGTTTTCATCAAAACCCACAAACTCCATCTTCTGACATGCAGAAACGAGATGAACCGACTGACTGATCTGAGAAAATGGATTTGCTGAAAAGGAAATGTATCTGGAAAATAAAGTAGCACCTAGACTTGCATAGTGAAATCTCTTCAGTCACATCAGTTTTAACTGTAACTTTTGGACCAACATAAATTGGAAACACTTGAGCTGGAAAAGTAAATGGAAATATGAACAATTACAAGACGGTGCAAACTTGATTTAGTAAAGACTGATAGAATGAAAAGCTCCAGGACAGCTGCTAAACGGAGTGTGTGGTTAGATGTGCTGTTTTTGATGTGCAGTTGCTCTGTGTTTGGGTCCTTAAATATCATTAAACTCCTCAGATCCTGTCTCTCGAACTAAATTAGCTTTGTTTTTCTTGCTTATTAGTCAGCGTTTCTGATCTTTTTGGCCTTACCATCTCTTAAAAATAAGGCGAAAAGCACTCATTATCCCCTGCTGTGGGAGTAGGCAATGAAAATAATTAACTCTGACACAAGTAACGACTTTATTTTCCTGTTTCAAGGCCGTTTCAGTCAATAAAAGTCTGGAAATGTAGAGTCTTCAGGAATACAGTATCAAAACCATCTACCATCACCAGTTTTGTAAGAACAGCTTTTGGAAGTTGTAATGTTAGATTTACTGAGGGTTGTTTTTTGCAGCATTGATTGTTAGAGCAAATCATTTTTAAATCAAAGCTAAATGATACATTTACAGTAGAACTGCCAACACTTTTTTTCCCTGACTGAAGGATTCAAAAACAGCCAGTTGTTGCTTGAGTTTGCCTTTTAGAAGAAACCACTGCCTGCCCAGCTGGGTGGCGGGAAGACTCTGGTATGAAGATTGTCTTGCTGTAGGTCATTTTTAAAATAGAGAAGAAATGTTTCAGGAAACCTTTTGGACAAAATCGAATCTTTGCTTACCAGCATGGAACATGCACTTGTGTTTTTGTAGCCTGGACCTTAGGAATAAGTCTTTGTAATAAGAAGAAAAGAGAAATGGCTGTACTGCTACTGCTGAGCTCTAGCGGTACTTCAGAAAAGTTCTGTGCCTGTGTCTGTGTGCGCAGGCCGCAGCAGCTGGCCATCTCTCTCAGACTGACAGGCCTAAGCTCACCCCTGCTGGGCTGAGGATGAAAGCAGATGCTCTCCTCCTTCCTTTCCCGCTCTGTTTTTCTCTCCTTTCTCTTCGCGGCCTTGTGTAACCAGAATCCTCAGCTTTCATACGGAGCCTGTGGGATAGTTTGCACCCTGGAGTCCTGCAGAAAGCAGAGACACACATACACCAAGTGACTGACATATTTGATGCTTTACTTTGAAAAATCTAAGCAGATTTTTCTGTGATTGCAAAATAAGCCAAACTGCTGATATGGATCAGTGTTTATTGCTGTCTTAACACAGTGCCATTGTATGAGAACCCAAGTGCATACCAGTGGAAATTCGCACAAATTATCATGTGAATCAGGAAATACCTGATAAAAGAAGCGATAAACGGCATAGAGTTTGCGTAAACATTCAACGACAGCATTCAGTATTTATGTTTTCCATATTCTGCACTTAAAAATTGCAGTCAGCTTTTTAGTTTTCAATAGATGGACTTTGATGCAACCACTGATTATTGATGCTAACATGCTACACAACTTAATGTACCAATTAAAGTAGATCAGGACTTCTCTTAATTAAAAATGGAAAACAAAGGCCACAGAGTGTGCTTCTTTCAGTGTGTCCTCACCTGTTTGTTCTTAGGGTCAGTGCAGGATTTCAGCAGGTTTGGTTGAAGACAAATTTGTGGTTGAGGTGACACCTAAACACATGCAAAAGACAAATATACCTCCCACCTTGAAAGCAGGGAGCAGGACAGGAGGAGAGGGGGCAGGAAATAATGGATGGACTGACGTCTCTAGAGGGGGGGTTGTCAGTGGTCAGGCAGGGCACCCCGCTGGGGATTTAACAGACCAGCACAGGAGGGAGGGAGTCAGCTGGTGATGACGAGAAAGAGTGTGTGTGAGAGAAGGCTGAAGCCTAATGACTCTTTTCTACAAGCAGCTACTCAGCTTGGCTGACTCTGCTCAAATTTGGTCGTTTCCCATTACAACTCAGTACCAGCACAGTGTGGGTGGAGTCATTATAGCAAGTTCCATGACGTCATTTGTATGTGACACAAACACAACAATTGAGTATGTCTGCACCTCGTTGTTGGACCGTGGTGTTGGTTTGTGTGTAACTATTTCCCTTGTTGCCGTGTTTCAAAAATGGAGGGTTTGTTTTAAGTGAAGGCATTGTGCTCATGACTATTCCAGTGACATCACTCCCTGGCCAATCAGAGGCATGCAGTCTGTTGAGGTCACATTTCTGGGGTCAAGTTAGCAGTTGCATGCTTCCTGTTTGTAAGTATACGGCGATTGTATGTGATAAATATACAGAATTTGCAAATCTATTGCCAGCTTAATACACAGATATTCAGATCAAACAGAAAGTCATACTACGGATATTCAGTCTAGCCAGAATCTGATTTTGAAACAAAAAATTTAGAAATTCCTCCACAAATAGTAACGTAGTCGCTGCAGAATGGTAATTTAACTGCTAAGCGACATAAGGGCTCAGTATGCTGTTTTTTTTTTTTAGAGGAATATACCGAAATGCAACCAGTTGGCAACCAGTTGAGTTGAGTCCCCAATTGCAAAGAGACTCGTTGCAGGCAAGTTGCACTCCGTGGTGCAGACTGGCTTACACTGAGTGAAAGTTATTTGCAAACGTTCACCAATCTGTTTGAGATTGATGGCAGTCAGTCCGAGTCAGACAACGATTGTCTGGAGGCAAGTTCCCTCCCACCAGGTGACCAGTGCAGGTGCCTTGCAGTCAAAAATGGTCACTCGGAGGTTGACGGGGGTTTACACGTTCAGCTGCATCTACTTCCAATGAGTCACCAAATGCAACCAATGACTCTTTTCTAGTCACAAGGGAGTTACTATCCTATTTTTGTTGTGTGTGTGTCTGTGTTTAATTTCACTGTATGTGACGCTCTTTAACACCGTCATCAAAATCAGTTGCATGCAGTCTGTTGATGTCCCAGCTGTCTTATGGAAAAATTATGTCTTTAATAGAAAACATAATATCTGTCAAATATTTTCCACACGAAAGATTACATTTTTAGCAATTTTTCATTTAAAGGAGCTGTTCACGAAGCAGAAGTGGTATGAAAAAAAAGTACTTGTTTAAACAAGGAATCATGTTTCAGGACCGTTTCTATTTACTTATTACTTTGAACTGACTTTTTTCTTGTTTACTAATCAGTAAACTTTGGTTAGATTCACTTTAAACCCTTTTTTAAATCCACTTCACAGAGAGAGGGAGAGAGAGAGAAGCAGTAGTTAGGGAGTCCACAGCTGGCCTGTGAAACTGAGACACTCCCTGATTGGGACGGACAAGTGTGAGAGGCACTTTAATGCAATAATCCCTCCCAGGCCTGTGTGTGTCTGTGTGCGTTTAAATGTTGTCATACAGAAAAGGCTAAGTCTCTGTAGTGACATTTTAGGGAGTATCAGTGTAGCGTGGGGAGTGAATTGAAGCTGTCACTCGTCCAGCAGACAGGCCCGATGGAGTAGAGGGATGTTTAGAGGGCTGGGAGTGGGGGTGGGAGGGTCATCTTGTTTTAATTGTCTGAGGAGTCTGGCCAACTCTTTGGGGCTGGAATGTGTGTGACCTCTCCTCTCTCCCCTTCACACTCCCGCGCTCGCGCTCTGTGTGCGTCGCCCTCAGTCGAGCAGCTCGTGGGAAGATTCTCGCTCCGGATTTTTCGAAACCGGGCCAAATATTGCAAGAGCTCAGTCACAGTCTCGGCGCTTCTCTTTATCTCACAGCTCTCCCACTCTGTGTCCCACTCTTTCCGTGGTGTTTTTTTGTGTGACTGATTCTCAGCCCTTTGATTCTCAGCTTTCTGTGTGATGCCGTGTTTCTTTGCACATGGATTTAAAATAGTGAAAACTGTCAAAGTTCAACAGTTTGTATGTACTCTGTGTTAAATTTCAGTTTAATATTCTTATTTTTTTTTCCAGGATATCAGTACATATTACTTTAGATATTAAAGCCAATGCTGGGAGACCATTAGCTCAAATTCTCCAGTGTTAGAAAATGCTCTTCAGTTGCCACATTACTGTAAAGATACACACCTACCCATGAAAGCTAAAGCTTTTCCTTTTTTTGTATGGTTTAAACAAAAGTGCTAAGAGTGGAGCTCCAGAGTTTTGTATGTGGAACTTTATATCTGGCAAAGCTAGTTGTTTCCTGATTATTATTTTTTTTCAGATTCCCCTCATCGGACGCCTGATATTAACAGCCTGAAATGACCGTATTAGGGATATCCCCACTCATCAATGGCACACAGAATAGAAAAAACTCTGTCAAACAGAGTGTCTAAAGCTGGAGTTTTGCATCACAGGGCTCATATCTGGTATAACAGTAAACATGTGTATATATGTATGAAGGAAAATAAGAAAATGCTAGATAGGACCTCTTAACCAAACTTTTACTGTGGGTGTGTATGTCTGTCTGAGCTTTCAACACAGGTACTGAGGCTGGAGGGGAATTTAGATGCAAGCCCGCTGAGAGTTGGCTGTAGTGTATCGAGCGTGGCAGAGACAGCATCCCAATCATTCCACTTCAAACAGGCCTGGTGGCTAAAATGAAATGGAAACATTTGTTGGGTCACAGCACTGAAAGCTTGTCTTCCCTCCTCACACAATGCCAGATGGCTTCCTGATGTTGTCTGTTTTTTATTAGACTTAAAGTAGATCAGCGTTCACACGAGCCTATGATATTAAACCAGCGTACGTCCCCGTACGCCATGCAGACCCACACACAGATATTTCACACTTAAAATCATGCAGGAATGCACAAGCATGTATATGAAATGTTCCATGGTGGGAATTTGACTACCAGGGCCGTGCCACTAAAAAATATACTGTAATTATGTTAATGTTGCCCTACACATATGCAAACACATGCATGCTATGTGTAAATGACCACATACGTTGTATAACGAAACGTGTGTCCGAGTACAACAGGGTTCCAGACCAGCACATAATTGGTGAAGAAATGCTGTGCAGAGGTGTTGGTCTGATGGATGAGGAGAGAACTGACATGGCATTCAGAGCCTCTCTCTGTGTACCACAATGAGGCTTTCACTCGACGCTGCTCATATTGAACTTTATCCTTATTAAAACAGCCACGATGGAGAGCTGTGTATTTGCTTTTAGAAGGTGGGACTTTCTAAGGGGGTGCCAACGATCTCTTTTTTTTAATTGAGGAAGCCTAGTAATAGGAGTGTGTGTGTGTGTGTGTGTGTGTGTCAGTGTGACCTGAGGGGAGGCCCTGTCTGTGACCTCCAGTGATAGTGGTGGTTTGTTTTCATTCTAAACTTGCCCTAGAGTTACTGGTTTTGCACCTTATTTGACCTCGGCTTGAACTGGCTTCACCTCTCATTGAACCTTTGCTCCGCACCATTTTTAAAAAATGTGATTTTTACGGTGACACCTGTCTGATTACTTTTTTACTTCTTCTGTTCCTGTTATTCATATCTTTAAACTTTCCCTCCCATCAGCTGGTTTCTCCCTAAAACTGAGGATGTCATCCTAAGTTAGCAGGTTAGCAGCCAGTGCCATCAAAGTATCTTTCAACCAGTAACATCCATCTATCACTTATCTTGCCAAGAATCTGAGCAGAAAGCCTCAACTTCTCTCACTCAGGCCACCTCTTCAAGCTGTTCCGGGGGTAGCCTGACTGGTAAATTAAACTGCTATTGTGCATTAATGAAATAAGAATAATACAGACTAGTATTTCTGGTGCCAACTAGCACAGCCACATTTAAACAGCTAGTCGATTAATTGCCCTCATCCCTAGGTCCGATTTGTTGATTGGAGTGCGAGCGTTGTGTTCAGAGCCAGCCTCTAAAATACAGTCGAGGAATCCGCTTCCTCAACGGCTGTATTTCAGTTTCTTAGGCAGCTCCTTGTCAGACAGGCTCACATGTACGTGCGTGCGCGTGCACTCAATCAGATTGAATGATTGCACATTTGTCTTGACAGTCACTATAAAAAGAGCCGCCCACTAAACGCTGCAGTCCTCTCATTATACCGTCACAGACCCACAGCAGGCAGACATGCTGTGCTCTGTCTTCTGCCTTCCTCTATATTTCTGTGATTTCAGCTCTCTCTCTCTCTCTCTCTCGCCTCTTTTTGCTTATCTCTCATTTTTAAAAACAGAGCAAAGAAGAAAGAAAAGAGCAGCAGTTGAGGAAAAATAAAATGGTGTGGGTGGCGTACGGCGCGAGCGGTAGAGACATGCGTCACGGCAAAGGGGAATCCCTAGCGCTTCACACTGGAGCGGAGGCTCCATGGCTCCAGGGGAATGGCCAGCTCAAGTGTTTGTTTATGTCTGTGGGCCAGAGGGGAGAGACGGTGGCCATGTTCAGCAGCTACATGAAAGGCCCCGAGTGCTCTAATGAGCTGTAATTACCATGCGCGTGTGTTTACAAGATTGCGAGGGAGCGAGGAGGAAAGAGAATGAATAAGCACGTTTCTCCCCGCCTGTGTTTACTCCCCGTCTTCACAAATACGTTCGTTTTTCACAGCGCAATAGCTTGCCTCGTTGCCCTCTAAACCAGCGCAACCTCAAAGTATAGACTTCACAGATTGGTGACTGTCACGGCCTGTCATGCTTGTTTTATTCCTCGAGATTTTAAGCTTCAGGCTGGTGTGACATACTGTGAGGTGGGGAGCTTGGTTTCTCATGTGCAGGCCATGTGGCCCGGAGCATTCAAAAATACACAGCATACGGATTTAGAAGTTCTGAGAAGAATAGATGCTAAGAAAGGTGTGTGATTATCTGCTGAGGAGCCTGGCACAAGTCATTTAGAGAACTGAGACCTCACCAAAATAGTCAAACCAAAGGAATTATCAAAAATAGCCAGAAAGCTTTGAAGAGCTGCAAAGCTCTCCTTCTTCTCTGCTGGTGCAAAGTCACAGGAGACCTTTTCACTTTTAACCACACAGTTGATCATTTAATAAATACAAATTGGGTGACATGGGCTTCTGTAGCATGGAGCCACGAGTAATGCCCAGCTGTGACTATTTACACTACTGCATTTCATAATAACAGAAGGTACAATAATGCCAGCCTTATCCATTATTATGTGAGATGGGACAGACTTTTATTAACATCTTAGCTGAGCTAATATCCTTGAAATCCTCCCTGCCTGCTGTCCGTCATGTCATAAAGGCTTGCGTGGGTAGACCATGATGAGTATATTAATGGCCTGGAACTGGAAATATGACTGTTTGTATTTACAGGCCATTTAGAGCTTTCCACTGGCATTCACCAACCAGTGAAAACACGAGCCGCTGTACAGCAAACACCAGCCTACGTTTACTGTATGCCTCCGCCACTGAGAGCGCTCTCTGTGTTCTTCACGGCGTGTGTGTGTGTGAGTGCATGGACTCCTGCCGCCCCAAAATAGCATGTGCCCCTAATTACTGCTGCAAACACAGGTGTGGAAAGCAAGGCCTCCCTCCACCCATCCCAAACCAGCCATCTAGCACACAACACCCTGTGTGTTCCAGTTTGAGAGGACAGGAAGTCCAGACTCTGTGTGTGTGTGTGTGTGTGTGAGTGAGTGTATTTGCATGTGCAAGTGTGTAAATGTGTGTGAAAAGAGAGCGTGCATATTCATGGTTCATCTGTGCATGTGTGTATTTAAAAGCGAAAGTGTGTGTCTGTGAGTGACTGAATGAGAGAGAGTTTGTGTTTGTATATGAGCGAGTCCAGACCACACCTTTTGAAGTCGGCTGCACAGTGCGTTGGGGTTTGGGCACGGACACACAGCCCCTCCGTTGGCTGGCTGGAAACCTTATACCCCACATCAATCAGACCTGCCACTTATGCATTATTCATAACCCAGACACACACACTTAAACACACACTCTCATCTTTAAGCTCTGGAGTTTTTGCTCCTTGTATCTCCCATTGGCAGCAGAAGTAAAACAGGGCGGGTTCGTGCTGCCGTTGGGGGGTCTGACTTCATTTAGCCTGAGTAGGTTAGAAACAAAGGTGGAGTTGTGGAGATGTATGGGATTTTCTGTCTATTGCAAGTACACACACAATCATGATGTAGCTAATGAGATTTTAAGTTCTTGGGGAGAAGACATCAATTAAAATGTATTCATAATCAAGAGACATGAAGAAGACAAGACTGTTAGCAAGGCTGTCACAAGAATTTATTAACAGCAAAATACAAAAACTAATTATGACCGTAAATGATAATTACAGTCTGCAATCAAAAGACATACAAAACTGTATAATAAATAATAAATTTCCCTTTCAAGGTTTTCTCCCCGTGCAGGTCTGGACCACGTCCGGTGTTTTTGCTATTTTTAGATAGGCTGGACTTTAGTTTACAAACCAGTATACAAACCAGCTTAAGTCCAGAGGTGCACAAGAAAGAAAGAAAGCACAGATGGGCTATATTTAATTCAAGAGTAGGAGTGGAACTTGGACACCCATGTGATCAGGACAACCGAAGAAAGGGGGGACACACCACTGGGGCATCTACTAAAACTCTGTTTCAACCTCAAGGTCAAAGGTCAGAGGTCACAGTCAAGTTTCCTGAAAATCTTGTGGAAGCAACGGAAGTATGTATCTACAAGGATGCTGAGGGGTAGCACTGACGGCCATCAGTATGTTTATTGTCTGCCATCACTTGCCAACATGATTGAATTGCTGTGTAGTTTCAGAGATAGCTCGGATGCACTATAAGTACAAAAACATAATCTAATGTGTAAACTCCTGGTTATATGAAGTAAGAACTGAACTGAAAACTAGTGTTCACTACCTGCATTAGGTCCCAGTGTTACCATCATCAGTTTGAAGGTAATGTTTCTGCTTTAACTTGGTTTGTCTTATTTTTAATTTCCCAGTTATTACTGGCATTGCAGGTGCGTTCAGTTCCATTTATCTGCTACATAAAGTGGCTCTTTTTGCCATGTTGCCTAATAATTCTTAAAACTGAGATGTGTTGTGCTGTAATTACCTGACATATTTACTGCTGTGTCCGGCTTTAGGGCTTAGCACACATTCAACTCAGATATTTGAAAGCAAGTCCGATTCACTGCCATGTCTGTTTATAGCCTTCGGAAAATGTACGCGCCGTGTATGGAAAGCTATTTATCATTCTTTACCCCTGTCAGCCTCTCACTCTCTCCCTCTCCTTCAGTCTAAGCTGGTATTGTCTCACTCTCTACGGAGCCCAAAATGAGCAGTTTCCAGTCCGCTGTTTTCTTCTGACGTCCTCATCACATGTCCTGACATTCTCAGACCACAGAGCAGAGTCTCTGTCCCCTCTGTTTTCATTCACAGACGTCAGTCCAAAGCTGAAGCAACTGAAATCGGGCCTCAGTGAACAAGTTGTTACTGATGTCCTGCTGTGCTCAAAACAACTAGCACTGCCAGTGGAAGACAGAGGCAATAAAGCAGACGGGAGCTGTGAGAACAAGCTGGGTTTGACATGAGAATTAGCTTTTGTAAACAGTCATAGCAGTTAGTGTCTGGCTACTGACAACCTGGACTGCTCCATTGTCGTATCTTCTTTGAATTAACGGCGCAGCATTTATAATAGGATTTGAAAACGTTGTGTACAAACTGTTGATGCATGACATCTGTTTGGCAGAGCTTGACAAAGTTGGGCTTATTAAATTTTCAGAGTTTGTATATATTTGTATGAGGTCACTGATGAATTATTGATTAGGGGAAAAGTGTGAGGCGGGGGCGTTCGTGTGTTTGTCAAAGAGGAAGGGTGTTTCCCGCTTAAACGGCAGCAGATGCCTGTACGGCCGTTTCGTCTGCCTGCATCTCCTCTCTCTTTCACTCCCTCCACGTCTTTCTCAGTTTAAGGCTCAGGGCGCTGAAGCCAAATGGAAAGTGACCCCTGGCAGGCTGCGGCGTGTTTAACACAGTGGGTCACTGTCGGAGAAACATGCTGGCAGCATTAAACAAAAACGCGCTGGCGAGTTACTCAGACTGCATTTTGGAACGTTTTA
The DNA here is from genome assembly GCF_013358895.1 of Oreochromis aureus. Classification (NCBI taxonomy): domain Eukaryota; kingdom Metazoa; phylum Chordata; class Actinopteri; order Cichliformes; family Cichlidae; genus Oreochromis; species Oreochromis aureus. Next base: position 28,028,481 of record NC_052958.1, on the reverse strand, counting down.
CCAAGCAGTCGTACAAGCTTTGGCAAAGTCACGCTGAGGTACGCCCAGAGTTTTTAGTGGGGAGGGAAAGCTGGGGGCTTATGGTGCCACAAAAATACAGATTTTTTTTTTTTTTTTGGGACAAACGAGCCTCGACGCCATTTTTAAAAATACACCCTGGACACAGAAACAAAAGGCATTGTTAATGGAGGGATTTGACTGGCTCTCACAACGGCTACAGGAATGGTTTTACACAGCGTTACAGTAGCCATGGGGCCCCTTCTTGGGGTGGGGAATATTGTGTATGTATGTGTGTGTGTGGGCTCGGGCAGGATATGAGGAAACCTCTGGGCAGCTCAGTAGATATTTGTTCGCATTAGCTTGGAACGTTTAGTTTAAACAGACACTGAGCTGGGTTCAGGTTCAGTTCGGACTGTGTGCACAAGTCTGTACATTTTGTTTATCCAAACTTTGGGTTTTTTTATCTTGAATTTAAGTAAAAACGGATTAAACGGTAGTTCTAAGTTAGCTCTGTGTGTACACGGTCGTCTGTAATGAACTTTCTGTGAGACCACCAGTGGTTTTAGACTGAACCAGATCCTCTTGACGCTGTTTTATTCCCAACCCGCCCACTCCACTCCTTCCTCTGGGCAGGGCATGGCTAAAGATTACTGCGGCTAACACACACACTCACAGGAAGCCAATAAGGCATCCAAAGATCCACAGATGGTCCTATGTTTGACTGTTAGTCTGTTCAAATGGGTCAAGTATGAGAACCAGGTTGTTGTATATTTACTCACAGGGGAGAGACTTCAAGACTTGTCCATTGTTCATATTACTAGGCATTACTCTGAGATATAAAGAGATTATGTCTGATTAAATAGAGATTATGGATACATTTCTGGAATATTGTGTTTCATGTTGCTCACCATGAGCAGGCTAGAGTAAATGAACATGTTATCCATCTTGTTCTCGTCTATTTTCCTACTTTCCTCAGTTGTGAAAGGGGTTTTGGCTTGGTTTATAGTCAGTGGTGATTAGGTAGTGCAATGCCCCTGTCATGTGGCTAAACAAACTTAACGTGGCTGTTTGCAGTTGGCAGAGCTGTGACTCTGACAAAGCAGTAAAATACCAGTGTGAATGTTAGCCATTGACAGACTGGCGACCTGTCCAAGGTGTATCCTACTTTTCGCACTGTGGTAGCTTGGATAGGCTCCAGCCTCATTAAGGATAAGTGGAAGAGGATGGATGGATGGATGGATGTTTATGCACTACTCTGCATTTAATTCCACAGCGTGTCTTTGTCTTTCACCTTCCCTTTACCTCCAAGAAATCGCAGCAGATGGCTGCCCCTCCCTGAGCCTGATTATGCCTGGTTATGCCGTAGACACTTGTCTACACCTGCTTATCTTTAGATTGACTTGTTATTTAGACAGTCATAATGACATTAGATTAGAGGCACAGTTCTATCTTGATAGGACACAGACAGTGACGATTCTTATACTTATGGTCGGTTTAAACTGTAGAAGCACCAGGAGAAAATACATAATCCACGTAGAACGACCCCAACTAAGCTGGTTTGAACAGAGATCTTGTTGGCGGTTGAGTTTGCTACACCAATTGCTGCCATTCATGTATTTTAAAATAAACGACTATGTATATGTTCTCAATATTAAACTTTGAGGAAAAAATTCTTTAAAGGAAAAGTTTTCATCTGTAATAATTGAGGTAAAATGCTCCATCTAAAGCCATTCACTAAAAACACAAAAGAGAGAAATACATTTTTGTGGGGTTATTTTTTCATGTTTTGGCAAGGGAAAAGAGAAGCTAATTAGGATCATTAGGCTGAAATTAATGATTCATTTTCAAGTGCAATATATTTGATTCTTTTTGGACTCTTTAGTCCATCTTTATTTCCTTCCAACTCGCCCTTCTTGATTGGCTCCATTGCCACATGTTGGAAATTAAAATTTCTCAGTTGCATGAGTTTCAGTACTTGATTGAATTTTTTTTTATAAGTTATACAACAGTACGTTTTAAAAAGTACTGCCAGTTTGTTGAGATCTATGTCTGAATAACACTTTGACATCCATTGTTAAGGATTTTCAAACCATCATCAGTCCAAAGATCTTCCACAACCACTGAAACTCAAAGTAACTTAAAGGGACGGAGGGTAGGGGCTCCCCAGCAAAGAGCCAGTTGGGAATCAAACCAAGACAGAACTGTTATTTTGTGAAGTACTGAGTGTTTGCTCTTGCCATCTTGGTGTTTCAAAAAAGGATATCACGGGTGAGGTAACGATCTGCCTGTGAAGCACAGGGACACTGCACACACATATGGTGCAGAAATCACAAAGTTGGGCCACCCTAAAGCATGTGCTGTTTGATCGTCCTTTTTAACTCTAACTGTGACCATAAATTCCATTTGAACTTTGTTAGATTCAGTAAGACTTGAAACTAACAACTGAGCCCATGAAGCCACCAAGAAAGTGTTTATTGATATCATAAATTATGTGAGCAGAACATTTCCCCACAGACTTGGGTTCTCTTTATTTATTTATTTATTTATTACCAGAGGAGTCACCCCCCTGCTGGCCATTCTAAACAATGCAGGCCTAAAGCATTTCCAAGTTGGCTTCAGTTTTCAAACCCATAGCCATCGTTTATACTGCCCTAATCTACTCCATGTACCTTATCACGGCACTGGAGTAGACTTCACACAGGCATACAGAGGTAATCAAGATGGGTGAGTTGGAAGGAAATAAAGATGGACTAAAGAGTCCAAATCACATATATTGCACTAGAAAATGAATCATTAATTGCAGCCTAATGATCCTAATTAGCTTCTCTTTTCCCTTGCCATCTGTGAAAAATGTGTAAACTCTGTGTTTTTGCTCCACATATTCTTTGATGGCACTTGCTGACTGCTGGTGTGTTTCACAGATGCAGGATGGGCTTCCTCTATTTAGTCCCATTCACCTGCTCTCTCTCAGCTATTAGCATGCTATGCTCTGAAATAAATGTTGCGAATTTGCTCAATGATGTGACCTCGCCGCATTCTCCGCTGACCCCATCCATCTTCATTAGACTTCAATTATTGACTATAATTGTAATTGCCATGCTTCTCAGTCTGCATGAGAAATCTTGGCATGTTGACCACGTCCCGGCTAGGACCATAACTCATCACCGTGGCCTCCTCACCCGGGTCCTGCCAGCCCATCCTGAAACCACCAAGGCCAGAGTGGAAAGGTTAAAGGGTGGCGGGCAGTGAGGGATGGAAGGAGAGGTCGCAGCTCTGGTGAGAAGCACTGCCAGAGTCATCTCCCAAAATGCCTAACTGGAGTCAGCCACGCTGAGAATCATGGGAAAGCAATGGTAGACAATAAATCACAGCCAATGAGGTGGAACTAGCCTGCTTGAGACAGAGTTGACAGAGATTATTGATGTGTGTATGAGCAGCAGTGTGGATGCTTGCGGTGAAGCTATGTGATTCTGTCTGTGTGCAAGCTGTTTTTGTCACTGACATCACGCTGACTGAAACGTGTGCTGCCATTTAGCCTTTCACTTTTTGAATTGCTCACTTTACCATGTGACGAACAGTGACATCATTCATAATCCCGCTGTCTGTTAGCATTCCTCTGCTCAGCTCATTTTACAGTACAGACAGTCAGAGCAAAATATCAAATGTTTTGCAGCATGGTGCATGGTTATAATAGTCTTTCTACTGTAAGGGTTTCAGTACATGTGAAGACTTTTATGTTTAAAGTAAATGAAAATTTATCAAACAAAAGTAAAATCTTGAGTTACCCTTCTTTTTTCTTCATATTTTAAAAGCCAACACTGGGCAACTCCAAAGAGCTTTAAATAAGGTACCTACAGTACACCAGGTGTTACTAAATCTGAAAAAGCTCTGATCGACACGCAAAACTAAGATTATGTAGTTCCTGTTTGTGGTTTTATTGCACTGTACTGTTGATTATCCATAGACCGCTTTTCGGACAATCACCTCTTCACCTCAAACAGATTTTTTGTTTAAAAATTTATTCAACATTAGTCTTTCTGCTCAACTGCAGTACCTTCAGGTCTCACCAGGAGGGTGAGACACACATTTCACTCAATTTTTCTATTTATTCGAAACATCTAAGGAAAATGCGTCCAGTGAAGTATAAAAGCCCAGTAGTAAATCCTACAGTATGTTTACGACAGTTTTCAGTTTTTGTTGGAACTGTATTAAAACTTTGTTGATTCAGCCGTAGCAGTGCTGTGTAACTGTACTGTACTACAGAGTGTTATTATCGCCCTCATTTTTATAAGTGATGGTTTTAGAGTCGCGTCGCAGTATAAGACTGCATTAGCTTCATTTGTGTTTCCTTTACTGTTGACCTATTGATGAAATAAGCTGATTTCTAATGAATCCACCAAGCACTCACAGTTAAATTCTGTTCTCCTACATTACACATTTTATTCATTTTGTATAGTTTTGTATGAAATGTAGGAGATTGATTCGTGAATGCTGATGGTCACTTTTTCTTTTTCTTTTTCTCCTGCTGTCCGTCCTCCCTACGTCTCCCGTCCATCATCAGGTAAGATGTGACTTTCCATTATTTAAGTGTGGTGTGGGTGTTGAGAGCTGACCTTCTGAACTCCTCCCTACACACTATCCAACGTGTTGCTTCTTTTTTCTTTGTGAAACATGAGTATCTTCTATTTAAATACAGTCTCGAAAGGACTTCTTCGCACTGAAATGCAATTGTCTTTTGCTGATACACAGGCTGTTTAGGTGAAGACAGGTGTGTATGCGTGTGTGAGGAAAAGAGGGAGGCACACGCAGCCTTTGTCACTGACCTCGTGCGCAATAAAAATACTCGTCACTGCGTTTGTGCCTGTTGCAGTGTAGAGCAGTGATGAGTGGCGTGTTAGAAGCCTCCAGCAGAATCCTAGAGTGCTGAAAGCAGAGCAGTGAATTGTGACGGGTTTGCACCCTATCTTTTACTAGGAGTCTTGTGTCTGTCTGTCCAAGTATTAGCACCTCTCTGTCTACTCTGCTACACTCCACTTTGCTGATGACAAGCTGCCTGCAGCAGAACATGTCGACACACACATTCAACAATTACCTGAGAGCGCACAAACAGCCCTGATGGTCCTTTTTTAGGACTTCACATACCCAGCAGACACTTAGCTACTTGTTTTTTGTATTCAGGCCACTCCTCAGGAAAGTGGAAAGAAATTCTATAATACTAACAATAATAATAATAGCCTACCTAATGTTGACAAATCATTATTAAATTAATGTAACATACTGTGAAAAAAAGCCTTGAGCCACACCTTATTTTATATTTTGCTAGGGAAATGTGAAATATTAAAGAGCTTGAAAGTCGATGATTCATATGACCAGCTTTATTCTTCAACGCAGCCTGATCTCTCTTAGGAAAGCTTTCTTGGAATTTCTTTAAGCAGTCTTCAGGAGTAGTTCTCCAGGTTCTTGAAGGATATTCAAGCCTCTTCTTTGGATGCTGGCTGCTTTTTGATCTGTTCTCTGTCAGGATGATCCCACACTTGAATTTGGATTCATCACTCCACAAAGACCTGCTGCCGTTGAATTTCAGCCCAGTTCTTTTGCTATTTGGCATACCTCAGCTTTTTCCCCCATTGCCTTCTTTAACCCCTTAACACCTAGTGTATCATACTTGATTAATGAGTTTTTGAGACTTCTGCGTCATCGCTGTGAATTTTTTGTCCCTGAAAAACCTAAAGAAATTGCGCAATATATGTTTAGGCATTAAACTGAAGAAAAATGTGGGATCAGTTAAATTAAAACTCATGTGTATGCAAATTAATATTTAGGTTTTTTACAAATTTGTCAGGTTCACTAAACACTCCATTTACAAAAATAAAAATAAATCTTGCAGTTACATCACGGTTTAGGCTTAAAAGAGTTAAGAATGCCTCCTTAACACCCACTGACACCCTTTCAGATGAATCATCAGTCAACAGTAGGTGGATCGACTGAAGGCCCAAATGCATTTCTGAGGACTTGTTTCAGGTCTTTGCTGGAATTTTTTCTTCTTTCTTAAGGACATGACTTTCAGATACTGTTCATCCCCTGTGATTTCTTTTAGGCCTGCTGCTTTGCTTGGTCCCGTTTCCTCAAACCTTTTATGGGTCACTGCACATTATGCTGACATATGGCAAGTTGTGGGATAATGTCTGTTTGGAAATCACAATGTAAATACATTCAACTGAAGAAATAGAAAGAAATGATATGCTTTTGTAACAGGCTTCCAAAATGCAAAATGCCCGAAAATACAACATAAAATGTATTCATTGTCTTTCACATGTAGACAAGTCCTCCCTTGAGTTAGCTGCCTTTTTTATGCTTTAATGATTTATAGGTCAGTGTTAATTGGCTTAACAAACAAATGAAGTTGTTTTACTCCTAGAATGTGATAATTGATGCTGCATCTGGAAGACGTCACTTTTTTTCTTTTTTTTGTCTCCTGTGATGGTTTTTTTGAGGTTGACCAATAGAAACACAGACTGCTCCACCATTCAGTGAAAGTAGATAGTGTGATTCTGTCTTTTTACATTCTTATCCTGGGATTGCTTCTGCCAATGACTTTATACATGTGAAAGATACCAAGTAAGCCTGTCATTGGTCTCAATCACAGACAAGCGAGATTTAATTAGTTAATATCTGCTTAATCTACAATGATGAATATAACAGGCAAAAATGCAGTTATAGTGATTACGCCCTGTCTGTGACATCTGTCATGTGGCACATTTTCATTCTCGTGTTATTTGTTGAAGACTATGAGGACTAACTATATAGACAGTGTGTTGTACTGTGAATTTTACTGCGTAACCGGATCTTTGTGGTTTTTGGTCTCGCGTATGACACACTCATGAAGTGTGTCCGATGTGTTTGTTGCTCCCATGTGAATCCACAGATCCAGATCCGTGCTAGCATGCACGTGTAGCAGAAACCACCATTTGTCATCTCTGTTACTTGCTGTAAAAGCATTTGATGATGGTGGACATTGTGTTACACATAACCTCTCCTACTCCCCGCCTGTCTTTTCTGTCTGTCCTCCTGTCTGAGGTGAAGACGTGTCGATAGCCTGAGAGGCCACCGTGGCTACCATTTGGTGTTGCATGTGCTGACTTTATCCTCAGCGTGAAATCCTGGCTCCAGCAGGAGCGTTGGGGTTGCTGTGACACCCTACCCCATCAAACTCCAAGGTTAAAGGTCACACTCACATTTTTAAAGGGACAGTGGTCTGTTTGGTTGACTCCTTGTATCAAGGAGGAGGGTGGCTAAGCGTGAGTCCACATTATAAAAGATAATTCACATTAGTCAGTATTTCAAATAGGTTTATACTTTATACAGTTGTATGTCCAAAATAGTGATCATATCAATAAAGGGGATCAACCCATCATCAAAAAATATAAGAAAACAAGAGGAAAATTACAGGGGAAAAAAACATGTTGTCACTGCTAACTGTTTACAAAATGAAACTTGCAATTTAACACACTAGGTTCCCTGTAGCATCATTTGTAGGTACAATTGCTTGCAAAAAGGTACAGTGATGTGCCGCATTGAGATTGGTTCAGGTGCTAACAAATTTTTGAGGTCACCCACAGATTGTTTGAAAGCACTGACAACTACTGCCTAAGCACTATTGAAACTGTAAAGAGTCTAACACAAAGCAAGAAATGGAAACATTTCCCATTTGCCTTCAAAGTAAAAGTTATGCTTTGTGAAATGTATTGTTTAACTGGTAAGGCAAAACTAAAAAGCAATGGAGAGGTAGATGTTAAGTTCATTCATTCCAGGTTTAGTTGACACAGAATTCATTCCTTGATGTTTAACAAAAACCCGACATTCAAAACGTAACAACTTGCAACTGCACCATGTCTTTACAATGTGCTTCAAAAGCTTGTGTCAGGCTTAAAAAAAGAAGTCATTTATCTTCCAGCTAATATACCTTATCCTCCCACTAACTGATCAGCTGCCAGCATACTGTAAATTCCCATAGTCAGTCTCCCATATCAAATGGTTAGACCGGTTTCATTAACTTTGCATATGAAGTACTGCTTGGCAACTCCCTGTGAAAGAGCCAGATGGAAAGAGGAGTTCCACACACATCTAAGAGTGGCTGTGGGGGAATGAGACCATTTGTAAAAGTAATTTTTTCACAGCCGGAGAGGGACAGGTGTGCGTGTGTCTGTTGGTGTGTGTGAGTGATGTTACCAGCAAGACTTCTGGCTCGGGGTTGAAGTCATAAATCAGTGCTGGTAATCAGCATAGCAGTGAAGTTTGTGCCAGGGTCGTGGAGCTGGTATCCACCTTTTAAGAATAATGTTTCTCAGGACTGTCCACTGACTAACCTTTCTACATTCCCACACACAAAACACACTCAGCAGGAGATGAAGGGTCATGGAATCTGATGCAACATGTTAAAAGAGATCGGGTCGGGAGAAGAGTTTCTTCAACAGGTGGGAGAAAAAAGAAATCCTAGTCATCTTAAAGCCACTTGCTAACAAGTTAAAATGAATAAGGTTGAAGATCCAGAAAGGGAAATTGCATGGAATGAACTTTAACTAATTTCAGAATATCAGCTTCAGTACACTTTATGGATCTGACAGCGGAGATGTAATTCATTGCGGTGATGGCAGCAGCCCACTGAGCACTGATTTGTGCTCGTCTGGGCAGATCAAGTTTCGAGGGATGCTAACAGCTCCTCTAAATCATCTGCTGCCCTCCTCCTTAAATAAAACAACATGCCATTCTCTCTTTTCCCAATTTGTCTCTGGCTTATTCTCTGATCTCTCTTCTTCAGCCTGTCCTTTTTATTGTCTGCATATCCATATGGACTGTTTCGCCTGCTGCTTTCTCTCTATCCCGTCTGTCAGTGCACCCTCCTCTCCAACCTTTCTGTCAGTGTTGGGGCCCCACACTCACTGACAGACAGAGAGCCCATGACAGCAGCTCTGTCACAGGGCCCAGTGGCTCACAGTGGCCCCTTCTCCCACACCGATGAGCTGATAAACAACTTAATGAGATTCCTTGCACACTCATCCACTGAGTTCTGAGGGACTTCTTCAAGGTCCTCCTCCTTCAGCATGCTCAAGTAGTCCTCAGTGATGCGTAGGTTTTTATTTATTTATATTTTGCCTGTTATGTTCATGTTTACTTACTTATTATTTACTTTGAGTCAGTTTTCTATTTTGGTTTGTTCCAGCACAGCGAAGACTCTAACACAAAGATAACTTAAAGACAACATGTCAAACACTATTGTTTCCTTAGATAACCTAGCATTTTGCTAGGGCTAAGGCTACCAAACAAGTAAGCCAAGGTTAGCTAATGAGCTAAGTTTTATATCAAGCAATTTGCTGATTACCTTAGTAAAGCTAATGTAAACTAACATTAGCCAGAGAAAAGGAGGTTTATCTAAAGAGCTTGTGTGGTCAAGGAAAAACTTATTCACTGTGGGAAAAATCAGGAATTCAATTTGTGAAAGGATCATCTGGCTGTAAGTTTTAATCTCTGATACAGAGCGGTCTTTCTTAACACTAATATTAGCTAATGCTAGCATGCCTGCTAGCACAACTTTATTATTGTTATACTGATGTGCAGGTATACAGTAAATATTTCGTTCTCTCAGTTGTCTAACATACATGAAATACATTTTATGGAATAGTGCAACATAAGTGTGCAGGATAGTCTCATTTGTGTCTCATCAACCTTATTTAGGTCAATGCACACTATACTCTCAAACACCAGCTAACATTTGTTATTAGTAAAAATGTTTTTCTGAGATCACTAACCACATAATATTAACTTGTCTGACATTTTGGATGTATGACGATTATGTCGGCCATGTAGGATTTAGTGAATCGAGCCCCAGTGGCAACCACTGGTCATGAGTGGGAAATGTGTATTCTCCAACTGGTTGGCACAACCTCCTTGTGATTTCTTTATCACTAGCATATTACTGCGGTCGAATAAAGGTAACTAAGTAAGTAGCTGTGAAAAGTGTGACACAAACAAGAAAAGGAGATGATTTCCTTTCAGAGTAAAAGTTGCACATCTTGGCTTCAAAAGAAACAAGGCAGCAGCCTAAAGGCTAAAATTGAGACTTTAAACTGTACTTAAGTCCAAATTCTGAAAGAGAAACACGCCAGGAATTGCTGTAAAAGTGACTTCTGAATCCTAAACTCATAAATAAAATAAATCCTTCTTCTCGCACTCCATTTTTGCCTTCTACCTGTTTTGTTTTTTGTTTTTTGTTTTTTTGAAAAACTTTGTTTATTGACATTTCCTATTCACAGTCATGGATTTAGTGCTGCCATGCTCAATTTGACCAATAGCTGCGTCCCCATCAGCTCAGAACCCTTCACTTATGTCCCAGCTACACCGGTGTAGTGCACTGGTGAACTGGCTCCTCCTGAAACATGGTCCTGGGAAAAGAAAGGGCCTGCTGTGTGAGCAGGAAGCTCCAAGGACGTGGAACAGAGGAAAGGGGAGGGAAGAAGAGAGCGACCTGGGTGTTCCATGATAGTGGACCTCTTGGCTGTTATGCTTTCTAATTCCCTTCAGCTCAGAACAGCATGGAGACTGAGAGAAAAGAAGGAGGAGAAGGGGGTGGAGGATGATGAGAGTGAAGGAATCATGTTTTCACACCAAAGGGGAGCAGGCGGGTGGGCTGAAGGAGAGTGGATATCAGTGTAGGCCAAAGGTTTTACTTCTGTTCCAAGCCTGAGGGCCCTGAAGTAAGTGGTGCCCAAAGTTAAGGCCAACATATTGTAGGAAATTAATCCTCAGTAATTTTAGTTTATAGTGACTTTCCTCCTAATTTAATTGAGTGTTCATCAAGTCAAGAACAATCAGTGGTTTCCCTCATTGCAGGACCCCACGTATGTCTGTGTCACATAAACTGTATCATTTGTCCAAGTTAACAAGAGTCTGTTGAGAGACTAAACACTGTTAAATATATCTGTCAGCTGTTATTCACATTATGACATCAGTGCTTTTTGTTTTGAACATAACATTGTGAAGAATAAGATGCTTGAAAAACTGTAATATAGTCGTACTCAGTAAAAAAGATGGATGTATTTTCCTAGTTGGAAAAAAGGAAGCTAATGCGGAAGTTCCTTAAACCTGCCTTGTATCTGAAGGCCACCAGATGGTGATAGTTGTGGTTGCAAACAGATTTCTGATCTCATAGAAATTATTGGGAATGTATTTCTGAATTTACCTGAAAATTAGTTTCCTACTCATTTCGGGTCATGCAGAGTAAAAACGTGAATCTGTTTTGTAAATCTTGCTCATCTTGGTTTCAAAAAGGAGTATTTACTGCATGTTCATTGGCTAAGGACTTGACAAGTTTTTTGCCAGCGAGCAAGTTGTTTCACAGTCTGACCCACCCTTTATCACATTTAGATTTTTTGCAGCTAAGATGGTGATGCAAATGCTCAACTCGCATCACAGCTGAGCAGCTTTAACATTTTCTAATAGCCATTGTAAATACACGGTAACCTAAACTTAAGTTAATGTTATTTATTGTTCATTACACAAACAATGAATAGATTATCATTTTCTGAGCTTTTGCATGCTTATAGCAAATACTATGCACTGTATTTCTGAACATTAAGTGGCTGTGGTACAGTGATGCTCAAATCGACATTTTTAATGCACATAAAATGAGCAGGTGGAGAAGAAATGGCGTGGAGACTGCAGTTTGTCCGATTTCTCTCACTGTTTATTTTTACTGTCACTCAGTGTAAACTTTTGCTTTCACTGGCTCTTGGGTTAGATTTAGGCACTAAAAAGTACTTTTAGGAAAAGAAAATACTTTCAGGATTTAGAAAAGTATACCTCTTCACAACGTTGATCCTGCACATTTAAAATATACCTTCAAGGGTAACTAGTTCATTATAATATGACTTTAGTTTGGGAAGAGTTTGGAGTGGGGGCCAGTATCACCGCTGTGTGCACGAGGCACCTTGTGACTGTCTCTGAAATGCCAACATGCTATATAAAATGTTATGTATGCAAATTAAAACTTGTAGTAAATGATATAGAATAAAATCCATTCATTACACTTTGGTGTACATAAACTAATAAGATAAAAAAGATGAATCATAATAGGACGTTAATATTAATTTAGCATTTACTTTGAGTTTATAGTTTATGAATGACTTTTTGTTTGTTTTTATAAGTGTTATCTCTGTGGCTTTGGTCTCAAGAATGCAGCCCGATCTCAGAGTGCTCGGCCTGTCTTCGCATTAATCATACCTCCTGTATGCTGGCTTGAATAGGAAACTGGACACTAATTGTATGCATGTATGTATTTCTTGTATCCTGCAAGTTTGGAATATTCCCTAAAAGAGGTTGCTTGCATTGTTTGTTTTTCAGCCTTGTTGTTAAGCAAATGAGCCGCACACGTGTGGAATGTGTCCACATGCGTAGAGTATCCATAGAAGCGTGTGCAAGTCCACAGCTGTTCATGGATGTGGAAACCATGAATTGGCCTTTAGTTTCAAAGCCCTGGGAAAATGTTGGCGTTGCTAAGCAGAAGTCACAAGCAACACGTAGAGAGTTGCTACACTCAATAGAAAGTGCTGGGATGAATTCTCAGTTTTAGTAAATGCAAAGTACAAGTTATGATAATTCACAGTTGCATTGCCAGTAAACCTTCAAATCCTGCAGGATTACAAATTCTTCGTCTTTATTGTAGAAAATTGATGAATGCCAATACAAAAAACGGTTTACCTTGCTAATTTGCGTTGTAATTTGTTCCGAAAAAGTAAATAAATTGAGGAAAAATGCTTCATTCGAATCTGATGATGGATGGTCTTGGCATAACGAATTCTAAACTTTGGACATTTCAAGCTCAAACGTAAGAGTTGTGTGAACTTTTGCTGGCTTCCTAGTGAAACAGGATTAATCATCCCGTTGCATAATAAAATAATACCCTCTCAGTCATGGCACGATTTGTTTGCTATTTCCCAACAGCTTTTGAATGACTGTTTCTGGTGTTGAAACGTGATGATGACAGCTGCATTTCCAAATGTTTAAAATTGTGCTAATGAGAAAAATGGGCAGAAATTGGATCAGAGGGCAAACAGTTTGAATCTTTTTAATTCCATACTGCATAATTCTGTCGTCAAACTTTCAGCACCAACTGGCACCAGCTTGCTCTGATCACTCCCGAGACCAGAATGACAGCTATAATCACAGAAAATTAATGAGGCTGTGAGGGCCATAATTTAATACATATACAGTAAAAGATACATTCTCTCACAGCTCCTCGTGTCTGGATTCAATATACTGTCAATTTAACTGTGGGTCTGGAACAGATTCACATGAAGGGTTCAGGTCCTCCCCTCCACTCCCCCTTCCCAGCCTTCTCTTGTCCTACTGGGTGTGGTGCTGCACCCTCACCCTGACCTTTACCCCCCTCCCCGACTCTATCGCCCCAATGGCCACTGAAACCCCGTGACACAACCTCCAAACAGGCCATCATCTGGTTCTGCTTGCCCATCCCGCAACCTCCCTAAGGCCACAGGAAATAGCTGGAGCGATTGTGGGCCCGCTTCCCCAGGGGTGGAATTAACAGGTGCACCAGTGTTTGTTTCAACTTCTCCCCATTACCACTGGATAATGGTAATAATAAACATGCCAAGGCCAGGTGGGGTGTTGGCTGTGGCTGAGGCTGTCTCCTTATTCCTGGGGGTTTCTGCTCTTCTTCAATGTGTTTCTGTCATGTCTTTAAAGAGTTAGCACTCTAGAGTTCTGATTCTTTGGACTTTCTGATGAAAAGAATGGGGCCCTATGGAGCGCTAAACCCAAAATGTAATTTTATTAGCTGAACATCATTTTTTTCATTTGGAAATGTTCTTAAAGTTTTGATTGATGGGAAAGTAGATATCTATTTGTTTTAATGGATAACACTTAATCTGACTTTACCTTAGGCTACATATTGTTTTAAGGCATTTAAGTGATCTTTTTCATAAAACGTGTTGCATGAGGTTCCACTGGGTGGCAAACTTCAGTGATGGAAAATGATACCTGCGTTGGCACCCAAGAGCTGTTGATGTTCTCTGACCCCCTCTCTCTTTACTAATTGGTGGCCATTTTCCCCAGCTGCTATTATAGCAGGTAGATCTGCCATCTTGTTCTCATATTACCCAGGATCCCCCCTCTTAAGTGAGCCATCAGATTGGGTAATAGGAGGAGAGAGGCAGTTTAATGGCATACAAGGTCATCTTGGAGGGTCGAAGGTGGAGTGGGGGGGGTCAAATGTTGCCATAATCCCAGGCTCCAGGTTCAGCCTATAAATAAAGCTCAGCAGCTGAGAAGGAGGAGGGGATAATTGATTTGGTGCGAGGGGGGCATATTTCACCTGAGAAGGAAGCCGAACTGACAGCCATCCTGGTTTGTAACCATCGTTGGATTAGCACCTGTGGCGTGGGAGCCGGTGGGCTGGATATAACATAGAAAATTTTCAGAGATTAATGAAGTTGGGCGGTATAAAACGATTCCCGCAAGAGTTGCAACAGAGGACTCTGTCTCTCTGTCTTAACTGTGTAATTTCTTGGTTTAATGCAGACCTTCAAACTCGAGCCCCAGGTGCTGATTGTTTGCAGAAGGCAGAAGTAGACTTTATTGGTAACGCTCCATTTCTTTTTACGTCAGCTAATATCTTTTCTGCTCCTGGTAACATGAGACTCTGTCTCTCTGGAGTCTTGCTGGGAAAAATGGACAGATGAAGTTTTTTGGGTTTTTTTTGCAGCAATAGAAAAAGAAGGTTTAGGTCTGCTGAAGACCACAGTATGAAAGGAGGAAAGGCGAGCTACAGAGCCAAACAGAAACTGTAGAAAAGGAAAAAGATATTTGATTTGAACTTTGTGCACACTCAGTGCAGCCATGTTTTGCAACCAGCCCAGCCCTTATGGACTGACATGTGTGTAACTGGACAGTTTATGTATCATTGGTTTTATTGCCTTGCACAACATTCATCGCAAAACACGATTCAATCTCAGCACTCGCTCTCAGACAACAAATGACGTACTGATAAGACCTACATTCTTTTCATTGATAAACATGTTTTGATTGGCAGAACAATTTCACAGACAGACTGAAACCTGCAGGATATCAGGAGCAAGCAAGTGAGTGACTGTTTCCTGTATAGACAGGAAGTGAGGGCTTTTATGAGGGCAGTGCATTGATTTCCTTGCATACCAGGTCTGGGAGTGCAGAGAAAAGAGCCACTTCCTCTTGAGAAGAATGCAATGCCAGCTATCTAACTCTGAACAATCTTACTCTGTTAGTGTGAGAGGTTATAAACAAAATAATCTTTGGACGGTTGCCTTCTGAGCTGCTTTCATTTTTTATCGACCTGCACCTTGAGATAGCACAGACAGGCCATTGGGTGAATTGAGTATGAGGTGCTGTGGCTACACTTTGTTTTTATGTCATCTGTTTTACTACACTTACAATAGTCAGTTGAATGCTTTATTGAAAAAACTGCAGCTAGTAGATGATCAAAGTGGCCTATTATAGTCTAAATTGTACAGAGAGATGTGACTTGAGACCTTTTGCATTAATTTTGACCCACATGTATTGTTTATCATATTTCTTGCGGTAAATCAAACTTTAGGAAAATACAGGCTTTTCTCAGCCTATCTTTGCTCATTTGCTCATCCATATAGTGCTTAAGTGCATTAACCTGTTCATAGTTGAAAACCTTGAAACTATGAAAACCTTTAGCTCCTCTCTTATATAATAAATGAAACTTACCTTACCTTACCTTTTAAGTTTTATTGCATGCACTGTAATGTCCACCTAGTATTGATGATTCTCAACTGAGGAGGCAGTGTCCACCGGTCGGATCTGCTCCACATTTCAAAATCAGCTCCTTTCTAAGCCAACACTCAATATCACACTAACTAAATATACAAGATCTGTTCCAAAATTTTCATGAATGGACCTTTAGAAATTAAAAGCATTACCTGATTAAAAAGTTGAACCTTCCTTAATGTCTTCTTGTACTTTTGACTCTTGATGTGTGATGGATCTCCTCCACTGTCAAAATGGTGATCCTTTGTGTTATTTTTCATTTGGCAGTGGATGAAATAACAGCAAGCCAAATCTGGAAAGCAGTTTAAATGTTCAGAACAGGACTCCAGTGGAACAATCTAAAAGTAACGCATTCGCCCCCAAAATCCCATTAACGCTCTTCAAGTTGATCCATTCGGTTTCAGCCAAAAATAGCAGCAGTTTTTCTTGTTTGTGCGTTTTAAATATTGTATTTTAAATTTGCATTTTTTCTATTGTGTCTCTGTTTCCAGAACATTTTAATTCACACTTTTTACAGTCCAGAGCTCTTAAATAGTAAAAGTCATGTAAGCCATATCAGCAGGGTTTCAGCATGCATGATTGTTACAAAGTACATTTGGATTTTGAACAGTTCCCAGAAGTGCATTACATTAGCAACTGCTGGCTGGCTGTGATCATACTTCAGAATTTCTACTAGTCATGTGAACACACATGGGAACCAAGACTTGAAAGGTATGTAATCTCCTGTCCTGTAATGTCCTCACGAGTCTCCTTGTTTTAGAATGTGCTAGATGCTTGAAATTGTTGAATGGTGGTTCATAGCCTGAAAAAACCAGAGTGCACTTAGTTACAGTTGGAGACAAAGAAATCAGAGTAGCATTCCACTACATCAGTACATTGTGTACTCAGTTTGTTCCCTTAGGGCCTCTTCCATTTGTCCTTTCCTCCTTTTTGCCCCTCCCTGCTCTCTTTACCTCATAGCCTTCTCTCAACTCCCCTTGTACCCTTGTATCTCCAGCATTTCTTAACACCTCACATCTTCTCCTCCCTCCTTTCTTCCTTTCCATCCTACTCTCTCTCACCACCTTATCTGCCTACATCTTTGTCTCTCCACCCATGGTTCAGGGCTCGAACCCATGTCCTCCTCCTACTCCTGTTCCCTGACAGCTTCTCTGTGTTAGCCGGTGGTCTCTTGGAAGGTCCCCAAAGAATTGATACATTCTCCTCCTTAACATTCAGTGTGCTGGAATAGATGTCTGACGCAATTCTCTCAATTACCTCGGGGAATGAACAAAGCCAAAAGAAGAAGAAAGGGTGGCCACCCTAAGAAGCCCACACATGACACATGTATTCATACAGTATGTGTAAATCACATTTAACTAAATTAAGCTCTATCTGCATCAGTCACTCTGTTGTTTTTTCCCAGCACGCTCTAAATAAATTAATCCAGAAAATCAGTCAGTATGTGGCGATTGGTTGTTTACATTTTGTATGTTTTTCACAGTCCCCCCTCCCTGCATCCCCACAGGTCAGGGGTGAGGAGTCAGAGGTGAAAGGCGAGGTTGTCGGCAGCTTCTCCTGGAGGAGATGAGCTGGTGTTCGAGCTCCCCTCCCAGCTTTTCAGTTTAGTCTGAGAAGAGACAATCCTCCTCCTCCCCCCCCTCCTCCTCCCCCTCCTGTCCTGCACATCTGGCTGCCCCCAGAGCGCTCATTTGGAGGGAAAACAAGAATGTTTTTATTTCCCAAGAGAGTAGAAGAACCTCAGAGTTAAAACACAGAGAGGCATCCCGGGCCCTCACACAGCCTGTTGCTAGGATGTGATGGTGAAGAGTTTCTCCTCTCTGTCTCATACGCTCCCTGTTATCTTTCATTAGCTTCTCATTGTTTCTTTCTTTTTATTCATGCATTTTCTTTTCTCATATTTCATATGAAAGTCAACTTATTTCTTTAAATGCTTCCTTTTTAGATATTTTAATCTTATAATAATCTATATAATGTCTGATCAGAAAGTTAATTAACAGTTAATTACAGTTGCCGTATGTTTCCATTATTTCATTAAGGGAACTTAATGGGCCTTATCTAGGAGCTTTTCTTAACCTTAACTATATGTAAACTTTTAGGGTAGGGGTAGATTGTTATGTCTTGCTTCTGTACTGCATTTTAGAACTGGGAAGGAAAGGGTGCGTATCATTTAAAGTGATGTAAAAATGGCAGCAGCAGGTCTCATTGGTTTTTTTTGTTTTGTTTTTTTTGTTTTGTATATGTGTCAAAGAATTCAAATACAGCTTTGTAAGTACCCACCCATTCCCCTGCAAGCACCTGCAACTATGTTTTGTTTTGTTTTTTAATTTCAGATACATTCAAACTAAAAAAAATCATAAAACACAGAACCCAGTGTCTACAAATTCCTTTACAGAGTGCTCAGTATAAATTGAGAAAAATATTTTATTTTATTTTTTATTTTATTTTAGTTTGTTTTTTAGACAGTATTAATTTTTTATTGTAAAAGCAGGTATAGTTTTTATTTGTGGTGTGTACCATGGTGGTGCGGTGGTTAGGACTGTTACATCACAGCAAGAAAGTCCTGGGTTTGAATCCATCAGCTGGCGGAGCCTTTCTGTGTGGAGTTTGTATGTTCTCATCATGTTTATATGGGTTTTCTGCAGGTACTCTGGCTTCCTCCCACTGTCCAAAGACATGCATGTTAAGTTAGTTTATGAGTATAAATTGGGTGTAGATGTGAAAGGTTCTTTGTCCTTTGTGATGGATTGGATGTGATTGGATTGCATGTGAAGGTCAGCATCTTTCTTCATAGCAGCGAAGCGATTGCAAGAGTGTGGTTGGCTATTATGTTCCCCAATTTAGCTGTTGATTGGCTCTTAAGCACCTGCCATCTTTCCAGAATTCTCTTGTACGTTTTGTAACTTTCTTTGAGCACCATGTCTTTCTTATCTGTTTGTTTATCAAGGCAAATGTAAAGGTTAAAAATTCTATTTGATTTAGACGTTTTGTAAAAGAATTCACAATTTTTGCTCATTATTTTATGCGCGCTTTTCTTTCTTACCCATGGATCACAAATTGGAGTAGGTGGAGAAACTAAAAAACCTAGAGGAGCAACAGGTGGCCTTTTTCAAGCACATAAATGAAGGTGTTATGTCCGCTTGTGCTAGAATAATCACAATTTCTCTAACAGTTTGTAGCCAATAAAGACCGAAGGACAGTAAGAGGTCTTTAGTTGTTTTAGTTTTCCATCAAAAATAGAGCTGCAACTGCAGCCAGATGCAATCAGAAACCAATTTCTTACATTTACAAGGAGCCTAAAACCTGTCTTCCTCCCATAGAAACATGTTAGTCTGCACAACCTCTCTGACGAGCTTAACACACATGCATGCACACGCACGCACTTGCACACACATGCACGCACAGCTGTGCTCTATTACAACAATGTACAGTAGCCATCTCTCCACCCCTCGCCTCCAGCCTTCTCTGTAACTGTTATTGGAAATGTAGCACAGCAATGGGAGCAAGCTCATGGCGGATTTATTTGACACAGGTGCACACTTCTGTACACGTGCACAAACACACACACATATTAGGAGGCACGCGAGTGGACCAGCCAGCAAAGACTGGATCTAATGTCAGCCACTTACTGTCTACACCACTCATGAGTCACAACACACTTCAAGCTTACACACACACACACACACACACACTCTCACACACACACACACACACACACACTCATGTATATTTCTGAAATGCTTAGCTTTGTGTGGTTGCTGCTCTATCACCAAGAGCCTCATCGTTCTGCTGCCTGAATAACCTCATCTGATTCTGATTTTTGACTTTGGAGATTGAGTATGACAAAAATGTCTTTAATTTTAAGTTCATATATTTTCCTCTTTGCCCCCAATGTCCAGATCGCTTCTTTTATTCTGGGAATATGCCAGGCATTTCCTCCTTATGCTACCCCGGTTTTCCAATAAGAGGCAGGCCGAAGGTATGCACAAGCTGGGCTGGCCTCCCTCTCTCTGGAGTTCTGTCATGGCCTAACGGAGGCAGGGACACCAGGGATACGGTTTCCCTCTGGAAAACACAAAGACATTCCAAGGAGAAATGGCTCAAGTGCCTACACAGCATAGATGTGTGCTTAAAACTCTGGCCACGTAGACTAAACTACAGCACCTGTAGATCTTGCTGGTCTTAGCAGCAAATAATTTAAGATACAGTGGTATTTAGTATTTCTCCTTTATTTTTCATGAATATGACCGTTTAGTATCTGTTGGGATGTCCTTGTTGAGCATGAACAAAAAACTGAACATATTCAGCAAATGTCAAGCGGTTCTCCACACCGGCCTCGGGAGGATTTTAATCCGTTCTGTGGCAATGTGTGCAACTTGTGTTCTTTCTGTTTTCCTGCTCTAAGACCCACCATCTCTTTGGCATTGGAAAACTTTGAATAAGCCATGATACTACAACTACTGTGTTTCACAGATTGGATACGGTTCTTATGCTGGAATGCAGTTTTGCCCTGTCTCGAAACATAATGAAAGCACAAACATCCTCATCCACCCCTGTCAAGGTGAATACACGTTGCTTTGATCAGGACGGCCTTTGCAAATATTTCGTGCCCAGAAGTCTTTTATAACTTTTAGTATAGCTCTGTTGGACCAATCCAGCTGACATATGATACGATCTGGTATGATATGCGTGTCAATCGCGCATAGTTGTATTTAAATTTGATGATGTTACTGCAGCACTTTCTTGTTTTGTGTCATTAATGTCTGTAACTGCAACTTCTTTACTGTGGTCAGATTTTTCTGACAGTCACTTCAAGACACAAATGGACTTTGCGAAAGGACAATACTAAATCAAATCTAATCTAAATAATGCTTCTCTTTTACACTAAAAAGTACTCTTATCCATCCATAAAACAGTGTTCGGAGAGTCTTGTGGCCTATGAGCAGTCCTGCCGTGCACAACGTTGTTGGTTTATGTTCTTCAGACAGAGGAACTCACAAACATGAATATTAGTTAATGCACAAGGAGGCTTTAGTTCATATTTGTTAGTTGGGCACTCCTTGGGAGGTTACCAATGCTTTTGAATTTCCTTTATTTGAGCAGTCTTTACAAATTTTGTGTATGTGCTTATCTAACCCTTTCAAGTCTTCAAATATCGCCTTTGTTTTTGCTATAATGCATTTTTACAAAGATGTTTTGTTCAGACAGGGTGCCCACTCACAGCTCAACCCTGTTGATTGATTGAATGAATGAATGTAAAACATACTGAACCAGTTGCATGAATGTGAGTTTGAGGATGACTGTGACTGCATTCTTTGGGAGTATTTCCCAGCATGCACTCTGCCTTCAGATCCCACTCAGCCACCTGGAGAAAGGAGGATTGCTGGGAAAAGCGCAGAACACAGAATATCTCAAATCTCAGGACAAGGGATACCAAGAGACCATTGACCAAACTGACCTGGAACTGGCCACAGATAAGAATAAAAAATTTACAAGCATCATGATAGTCTATAAATTTCTACATAAAAAAAGAATCAGATTATTAATTTCATATAATACTTCTTCTTCTAGGTTGCCCTGCTTTTGGTGGAAGAATCTTACATATTTTACGTTTCCTGATTTTAGGGTATCAGACATAATCTTAGCCTGAAATCTTATAGACCAGTGACCCAAAGAGGTTGCTGTGAACTGACATGTGGTAATGTAGTGTTGGACATGTGTGTCTCGTCAGCCCATCCTTTCTGATGTTCATCCCATTATATTGAAAGAGCAGAGGGCAGGAAGGCTCCCTGTGTGCCACATGGTACTGATTTAGCTGTTAGTGTCAGTCTCTTCTTTAATGAACAGGCAGGTTGTAGTGTTTCTTCTTGTGTAACTTTTTTTGTGTGTCACAGTGGAGAGGTTTTATCCCTTGAGGTTGTTTGAGAGTCTGCATGTGGATTTGAGGGCAGGGATTGTGGACAGGAGTGTACATTTTTACATTTCCAATAAAGCGGCAGCAGAGAATTGTGCAAATTTAGAGATGAGCAGTACCCACACAGCAGGCAAACCTGCTTAAGCTCCTGTCCATGGATGTTGTTTTATGACCACAATTTGGTTAGACAGTCATGGCCTTTAAAAAAGAACCCCCTTTAATTTGGTTATAAAATAAGTCATCTAAAATGCAATAATTTCAGGCTATTAAAAAGACTTGAATTGAACCTACATTAAGTTATTGTAGACCATTGAATAATTTTTTGTAGATTAAAGGTGCATAAAAAAATAAAACATTTCACTTATATTTTATGTGTTTGTGGAATAGTTGTGATCAGAAAACCGCAAAATGTCCAGTTAAGCTAGAAGTATTAGTATTACCAGGCAGCAGTTACTTTAAATATAAATTAAGAAAAACTATTAAAAACAGAGTCCTTTCATTTTTGAGCCAAATTTCTACAAACTTTGACTTTCAAGCTCATTAAAACAGTGCAAATATACATGCTGTATTTCCATGTGTGTTTTCTGATAAATTCCTGATAAATTTCTGATAAACTAAATTCCTGCACCTATTTCACATTTGCTTGGTAAAATATAAAGATTGATCTATAAAATTCCTTTACCTGTCTTAAGCACATCATTAGCACCCTCCCCTTTCCAGTAACGTAAGTGATAGAGCCGGTTGTCCTTTTGTCTCAGAATGTGCACCTACTACCTCGCATGGCCTCTCTCTTCCACAGGAATGTGAATGTGTGCCACAGTGCCACTAGCGTTAAAAGGTGCAATGTGCACACTATTTACTGTTTACAGGACACTTAAACAATCTAATCATTTTCCTCACTTAAATAACATTTAAATTCTGGATGTAGCTAAAAGACTGAAGCAGTGTTAGAAGTCGATTAAACTTTGTGTCAGTTCTGACAAATAAAGGGATGAATGAATAAAAAAGGAGCGGGTGCAACAGAAGAACAGAGTAATAGGAAAAACGGTAAGAATATGAATTGCTCAGCAGTCAAAAATTAAACTAGCAGTATATTGTAACACGGATTTGTCTTTTAAAGTACACAAAGACTGTCAAGCACATATGATCATCCATTAATTAAAGGATAAGTATTTGGAGGTTTTTTCGGTATGTAAGGTATTGCTCAGGCTTTGCTGTGTGCCAAGTTTAAACTGTGGTTATGGAAACAGTGAACCTGTTTGTCTTGTTTTGCTTTTAGAGCTAGGATAATAGCAAAAGATAAGATGTTAATACTTCTGCTTTTACTTTGCTAAATTTTGAGGTTGAAAGAAATAACTGATGCAATGCACCATGTCATTATCTTACTACTGGCTTACAGGGACATTATATGTATTGTTTGTTTTTACCCATCAGTAAAAAACAGGGGGCGGGGGGACACCCAGAAAACTGTCCCAGTCTGTCCGAGTGAAAACTGTGGAATACTGCATATGGTGATAGATTCCACTGCAGCACCAGTATCAGCTCCAGGCATTAAGGACGTTGTTGTAACATGTGATTTTATTTTATTTATTTTTGTTCCAATACCAATCATTTTGGAGCAGTCTAAGCTGTCATGAGGATCTGCTGTCAAGGACAAGCCCACAAATCAACTGTAAAGTCAACAACAGAGAATTATTAAATTGTTTTTCAGTAATTTGTTGCTGACATTGTCAATCAAGCCATACAATAGTTTCACCCATAGGGTCTTTCTGTGGTTGCATTCACAATTGTTTAGCCCAACGACCAAACTCCCAAGGATCTAGCTTTTAGTTGTAACCACACCTGTATGATGTCATGCCCACAGGTCTTTCTCAGTTCTTTTCATAGTAAATGTTTATTAGATTGCTATCTGTAGATGCTAGTTTTGCATAATTTTTTCCAAACGGCTCTGTGAGTGTGCACTCAAGTAAGAGAAAGAGAGCAACTTACAGTAGATGCTTATCAGCAGGTCTAATCACTACCATGTGCTTTATGACCACTTGCCTTTTTTATTGGGGCTGTTGGAATCCCAGCAATTAGTCTCCCTTAAATTTCACACATGGCCAGTGTGTTCGTCATACAAACTGTCCCACTGAAGGAAGACCTGGTCTAGTTCTGGGCTCTCAGCTTGTCTCTTTTACAGTGTCTAGAGGCTTTTACTACCCCTGAGCTCAATTCACTCACTCCGGTGGTCCACGAGCCTGGGAAACAGTTTCTCCGTTCAGACATACACGCTGACGGGGGGGAAAAAATGTAGTTGAGATCATATTTCCTTTGTTCAAAAAGATCCCCTTTCATTTTTATTTTGGTAGAAGGCAGAGCTGCAGATTTTGAGTTTCTGTTTAATTTGGCGTGGATTATTATTTTGTCTAATTGGCTTTTAACGAGATTTTGACTGAAGTATGTGAAGAAGCTGGTCTGGTTCTGTACCACCCACCCACAAGGTCCACTCAAGGTTAACCCCATACAGATCTGCATCTTTGCTTTCCTGTTCTCCTTCCATTTCTCTCCCTTTTAAGCTTGCTTAAGATTGCCTATATAGCCTGTAATAGAATCATATTTTGTCTGAGTACATTTGCACTGTTAACTTATGCATTATGCTTATGTCATTTTTTACGGCATTAAATGTATTGATGTTTTTTTCAAATATAAGATTAAACTTCTTAATTGCAAATGAAATATATTTAAATTGCAGTTCACATTTAGCAATAAAATACTGTAACAGGGGCCAGTGTAGTATTAGCTTTTGCTGACAATACTGTAGTGTGCTTGTATTTAAATGTTTTTGGCTACTACAGAAGCGCATCTACTTATAAACTCAACTCTATTATATTTACCGAATTAGGAACTATTGTGCATATTTTAGTGTCTTAGTTTCTGTACAGTGATTAGCTGGAACATTTAAGAGTTTCACAGGGTACTTTTACTTTGAAGGTGAACACTCTTTACAGATATGCAGTTGGTGAGTGTTTACAGACACGGGTAACCTATAAGCAATCTGCTAGGAGTTTTTTTTTTTTGTTGTTTTTTTTTTTGTTTTTTGTTTTTTTAGTGCAGCACCCTCTTCATGACCAATTTCACCTAGAGGCAGCCAGCAACTTCCTGCAACCATTAGCCAAGCAGTTGCCAACTGGTCTCTAGGCCTGTGTGACTGGGGCCTTAAATATCATTTAAAGTGGTATTAACATCTTTAAAGTGCTATGTATACTTTTCTATGTTAGACTAAGTAAACAAATACTCTCTTTAAAGATTAACTGGGGGATATTGTTTTCAGCAGTGAATTGATCATATTGTGAGTCAGAAACAATGACACACTAATTATTGTAGTGTGCACATTATGCTTTAAATGGCACGCAGACCTTGAGTTATTATAAATATACCAGACATCATTTTGTTATTCAAGGATTAGCAGAAATGTTCACAGTTTTAACGCGGAGGCATCCCAACATCTTTGATGTGCTTCCACAGATTATTTGAGGTTTTGAGAGTTTACTTTACATGACAGCGAGATCCTGATTGTGAGGGTAATGCAAGCTGCAAGTGCCAATCAAAGGTTATAATGGAAAAGTTTAGGATGATTTACTGAAGGGAAGAGAATAATGATTGTAACATTGGCTTTCTCACATGTCTCTGTGTATAATAGACTCGATACAACACATACAGATGATGAGCGATTCATTTGTCGGTTTCTAAGAATTATTATTGTTGTTGTTGCATTAGTGCCTCACTTAAGCTGCCGCTTTCCTCTGAGTCTAAACTGTTATCTAATCAAAACAAGGGATTCTTTGAATATTTAGATTCAGGGAAACACCCTCAAGCAATTGTGTGTGTGATAGGAAGGAAAATATTTCCCACTAAGTCTGAGCGAGTGTGCCTGGGGGAAATTCAAAACACTCCTGCTGTTTGGTCTGCATTGTGCTCCCTGCCAACTATCACTATCATACAGAAACTGCTTTTGTTTCTTGTGAATTTTGGTTGTATTTGTGTGCACAAATAGGTGGATTTCAATTTGTGTGTGGATGTCGGTTTTGTTTTTTTTTTACGTTTTGAGGTTTTGGTACAATAATGTGCAGTGTCGAGACACAAGGATTGTGTTTTCCGTTAGGGGAGAGAAAGTGAATGAGAATGACAGATTTTTTTTTCTCTACATCATACATACTTCTGATCACACTGGCTCCATTGTTCAGAGACTTGTTGTAGAGAGGAATTGTTTAACCCTGTCCTGCTACACAGTTGGATTGACGTTGTAGTTTGGTCTACTGTAATTTTTAATGTATGTCCATGTTTATAAGCTGCGTGTGTGTGCAGGTGCACATTTTCATTACTTGGAATGTTTATGCATGCTCATACAACTAAAAATGTGGAAATCCATGCCTGTGAATGCCAAGGCCAGCAGCTTTGCAGATGAAGTATTAAGTGGTTCCACTGATTTATGCTGCATTACAAAGAATCTGACAGAATTTCTGCTTGACCGTGACGAGGAAACAATGAGGTTTCTGGATAAAATTTGCTTGTATACACATGCCCTCGTGCACTGAAGACATGACCACCCACGTTTACCGCCCAGCAGCTCACCTTTCTTTTGAGTGTGTTACACTGAATTTAAAATCAAACCTTTTAATACTTTGATCCTGTTCCCTAACCTAAACCACTGCCCTCATCAGGAGTTTCCCTTAGAACAGTCCCGACTGTCCTCCGGCTCCTAAATTCTGCTCACTCATTAAAATATCAGCTCTAGTATTTTCCATGTAAGTCAGTTGTGGAAATAAATTGTAAAACACTTTGAAGGACCAGGGCGTGTTGGTGTTCTATGTGATGAGAGGGATGTAAAACATATAGCAATTTAACACAATTCTTATTTTCACAAAATCTACATGAATATGAAATATTTGAGTAGGAACAGGCCCAGTATTTAAGTAGTTTTTTCTTTTAGGTCCTCTTTGGAAGACTTTAAAAATTGGAAAACTCCAAGGTACTCTCTGTTAAATAGCAATAAAATGCCCTTATCCTCAGGGCATGGTCATACTTTGTTTTTTTGTTTTTTTTAAAACCTCAGACACATTTCAGCAAAAGCATGCTATGCATTTCATATAGACACACTACTAGTGTTGTAACAATGCAGTAGGAATTTTCCAGTTGTAGGGTTTCACCAATAGTAAACTTTCACCTCGGGTGAAAATGGAATCTTCCAGTAGTTACGTTCTCTCAGTAGGAATCTTTAAAAAGGGTGTGAACATATAAAGACAGCAGAAGCAATGTAAAGCAGAACATAATAAGATCAAGCAACAGCGTTAGTTGCAAAGCTTACAAGTGTGTCTTAAATACACAAATACATAAAATATGCAATTTGTTAGAAAAGTGGTTCAATCTCGGTTTGAGCATGGAATCTGTAAATCCGAAAAGCTTTGGTTGAGTTTTTTTTGGCCTGTTACTGCTTTGCTTTGCATGAAAAGTGCATTTTGGTCAATGCCAAAAGCTTGAATGGCTTTATGCCACAATCACACTAGGGAAACCAGTGGCTGGGGACCATGACAACACGACCATGACAACACGACCAAAATTATTGAAAACCTAAGCAATAAACTTGTGATCTTTTTGCCTTTGATATTGTTGCTTTGAAGAGGAGGACCAAGTTTTACAGTCATTCGCTGTCTTCAAAGCAACATTGGTCAAATCAGCAATAAAACAGCAATAAAAGGCAATAAGACAGACTGTCTGCTATCAGTTTGCAATTGAATAGGGCGGAGCTATCAATTTCATGGAACCTGACATTTTTTTCCTATTTAAATATAAAGAGAGCAACTTACAGGTTTAACTGCTTAAACCTTTAGGGTCCAACCACAACCTCATAGACTGACAAAGAAATTCAGAAATCACTCCACATTCAGGTTGCTGCAGGACTGCAAAATAATGTAGGCACTCGACAACATTTATTTTTATATAGGAATATAACCAGAACAGTGGAAAAACGTTGATTCCCATCGCCGAGATGCGTTGCCAACGAGTTATGCTTATCAGCGCAGATTGATTGCAACATGTTGGCAATCTGTCTGAGTTTATAAAATTAAGACTTGATTATACTTTCTGGGTCGATAAGTACACTAGGAATGAGTCCAAGTGATATAAATTTCATCATTAAACATAGAGCATACGGGTTTGTGCAAATCTGTGTGCCTGCCTCTTTTTTTTGTTTTTGGGGTTTTTTGTTGTCGTTATTTTTTTGACTGCGCAGACTGGTCTGGGGAGAATTTGCATTACAATGCATCAGGTATGTATGTGCCCCAAGCGGGGAACTTCAAGCAGGCTTCAAAGAAGCATAACAGGAATGACTGCTTAGTCGTGACATCTCCAGCTGTCCATGTCCACTTCCACTCTCTTTTTTTTTTTTAGCATCCATCATCAGTATGTGGGGATTGAGTTGTTGCTTTCTCTTTTACAAATCTATTCTTATTTTAAGCTTGTTACACACATTTTCTTTCTTTTAAAAAAATCATTTAAATACTTTCCAGTCAGCAGTGTAATTCCTTTACTTTCAGCCCTCAGCTTAATTCCTCTTTCTTTGTGGAGGAAGTGGGCTGTCCGCTGAGATGAAGTCTTCCTGTAGTGACTCCCACTGCAGCTCCACAGGAAGGGTTGGAGCAGGAGTGTAAGAGCAGAATGAGTCCACCCTCAGGCAACGGCACTGGGATGGACCCATTTAGTTTGGCTGAGGTCAACAGAATCAACAGAAACGTTGATTTCCAATTAAAATGCAAAATTTACTTTTATCTGAGAAGGTTCACTGAGCAACAGTCCAGTTCTTGTTCTCTTTAGCCTAAATGAGATGCGGCTGATGTTTTCTCTCGTTCAGGAGTGGCTTCGGTGTGATATTGTAGCTCCTATTACAGGAAAAGTGTGTACCTGGTGGTTCTTGATGGTTCTTTAATAAACTTTTTTGACAGTCCTCTCAAGGCTGCAGTCATCCCTGTTGCTTGTGCAACTTTTTGTGCCACACCTTCCACGTAGCTTTTTACTATTATGCAATGACCATCAATAGGTTATCCTCCTTGTGGAGTACAGCAAGTTGACGATCTTAACATCAGTCAAATCAGTAGTGTGTACTGAACTAGGATGAGAGATAAATGGTAAATGGGCTGGTTCTTGCATAGCACTTTTCTACTCTGAGTATTCAAAGCGCTTTATACAACTTGCCTCATTCACCTATTAACACCCATTCATACATTTGCATGTGTGTCCTTTTTCTACGTAAGTGCTTTCTATCTAATATTCACACTCATTCATACATAAGAACAACTTGCTGTTAATCTTGCTCAACGATATTTGGCACGCAGGCTTGAGCAAACTGAGATCTAACCACTAACCTTCTGACTAGTAGGTGACCTGCTCTACCTCCTGAGCCACAGCCACCCCAGATATACAGTATTTTAAACAGTTTTATATTGGAGTTCTTTCTTTCATTAGATGTCAGCCATGATTATTGAAATTTTAAAAAATGCTTAAAATATTTCATTTTGATTTGATTAGATTTTCATTGGGATTATGGGTTTCCTATATTTAAGGCAGGAATTTTGGTTTTGGCTTTAACAGTAGAATTTCTCCTGCATATAAAATTAAAGATTTATGTTTTGCAGTTGCATGCAACACAGTTATTCAGCACTGGTTTCAACCTTTAGTAAAATGCCACTTTTTATGCTATAAATCTGTATTAGAGCATAGGGCAGTTAATATTTTACAGTAGTTTGCCCTCTTTGTCAGCTGTAATTGTACTGTACATTTTAAACTTTAATTTCATAGCAAAGAAATGCAAGGGTATAAGGAGCTCTCTTGAGAACCTTTCACACACACATTGCCATATGTAAGGAATTTGCAAAGGTCAGCATGACCCACTGAATCTGACCAAACTTAGCCGCTGCTTTATTATCCGTGTACCCCTCTGGGTGTCTGACTGTGGAACAATGTGGACCAACAACCACAAGACTGTGCAGTCCCTGCTGACAAGCTCCAATACAAACACAGCCTCTCTTGCTCTCCCTCTCTCTCTTCTTTTCAATCTCTCTTTCTCCCTCTCCCATAGCCAGGGGTGAGGCATCTGTTTCCTATGCTCAACATGTGGAGGCACTGCATATAATACAAACACACACACTACTGTTTACACTACTCTTGTCTTATCTTACTCACTGGACACATTAGAGGAACATTTCAAAAGCACACACCTCTAGTAGGTTCAAAGCTTGTGTGTGTATGTCAGTCTATGGTTCGTATGTGTGTAACTGTGGAGTGACCGTGCGGTTTGTTTTGATGACACTGACTGTTAATCGCGTGTCCTTTTCAGTGTCGTTTGGCTTTGGGTTTGTGTTAATGTTCTGATGTTATCACCTTAGTATCAACAGGGACGCCGCTCTCATCTGATCTGCTCTCCCTGCTGATAACTGGTGCTTGTGCGTGCATGCGTGCGTGCGTGTGTGTGTGTGTGTGCGTGTGTGTGTGTGTGTGTGTGTGTGCGTGTGTGTGTTTGGGGGATACTGTAGGAAGCACTGGAGTTATGTTTACTGTGCTTTGTGGTTGTGGGAATAGTGCAGTGTCTGGTGGCCATATGTGTGTGATTGCTTCAACAAATTATGATGAAATTCAGTTTACAAGCAAGGATTACAGTCATGTGAAAAAGAGAGTTTTCACAGGACTCTGTGCAGTACTGTGAAAAACTAAGTACATGATTCAGTAGCTTATAGAAATATGTTTAGCTGCACTAATCCAAATGAATCATTTTCGACATGAACATTTTATTTGTCTCTCACATTGTCATGGAGGAATTTTTGCCCACTCTGCTTTACAGCATTGCTCCAGATATTTGAGGTTTACCGGCATTCATTTATGCACAGCTCTCTTAACGTCCTGCCACAGAATTTCAATCCTGTTGTGGTTTGCACTTTGATACTTTGACTATTTTCTTTTATAGATTTGCTGGTATGCTTCTTCTTTGCACAATAGATCTTTAACCTGCATTTGTGGAAAGCATAAAGAACTGTGTTCACAGCTAATGATTTCTGGAAGTTTCTGATGGAGTGATTTCAAAGACAGAATCAAGTCTGTTTTTAATTTAGTGTCGCCTGAAGGCCTGATGATCACGGGCAATACTGACTTTCCGCCTTATCCCCTGCACACAGAGATTTCTCCAGATTCCCTGAATCCTTTGATGGTATTATGTACTATTGATGATGAGATAATTAAAGTTTTAAAATTTAACTTTGAGGAACATTATTCTGAAATTGTTCCACAATTTATAGATGCAGTTTTTTGCACATTGTGGAACCTCTGCCTGTCTTTACTTCTGACAAAAACTCTTTAGGATCATCTTTTTTATCTCCAATCCTGTTATTGTCCTGCTGCCAGTTACTAGTTACTTGCAATGTCCCTCCAGCTATCCTTTATGTTCCACTTACTTTACAGCCTTTTATTGTCTTGTTTTTGAAGTTAGAATAATCAAAAATTCTAAATCTTCTAATAGTTTTCAGTAAATATTAAAATGTCTCAGCAAACAGTTGAATAAACTATGCATCTATGAGATTTGCTGATCACTGCATTGTTGTTTTATTTACACTGTACAGAGCATCCCAATTTTTTGGGAACAGTCTCTTTTGTCAGCATGTTAAGCATCAAGATAGGCAGCAGTAACACAGCATGTGAGTTCACGATGAAAACCCATACAAGCTAGAGAGCGCAGCACCAAGCTGTTGTGCAAAGCTAAAATTTAAAAAGTGCCAGATACAACAGTTGTGATTACTCTCTTAGCAAGTGTCTGAGAGACCAATTCACAGGTGGTATCAGAATGTAACTGATCAATTTTAACTGTGTGTCAGCTTTATTGTGTTACATATTTCTGTGTAAAATACTCATGTTCTGATGACGTTAGCCGGACGATGAGTCTGTCAGTAGCAGCAGGTGAAAGTAGATAGCCGATTTGAAAAATTCCCACAGGAAACTGCGGTGTGTGCCACTGTGCTTCAGGAAATAGTGAATGTGTTTTTGTGTGTGCGTTTCAGGCCTCCCTCCCTCCCTTCACCCCTGCTGTGGCGGTCAGATAACATTAATGAATCAACAGGCACTTAAAAGAGAGATAAAGAGCGTGGAGGATGGAAGGGGATTTTATCTGTTTTTAAAATATTATGTTGTGCCCATTTTGTGTTTTGCAAAAATGATGAATGTGCAGTTTCCCAGCTGTCCCCGAAGACCCCCACCCCCCCCCACCCCCCAAAGATCTTTAGCTGAATTTCTCTGTCACCCACTCCCTTATCAGTGTTGTCTCAGTTCATGCAGATAAGACAAACTACTCATTTGACAGAACACAGATTTTTATTTTTCCAAAATCACAGATTAGCTTCAGTGATATTCTTTAATTATTATTCTTTCATTTGGCACATTCTCTATTTTGCAGGATAACTATGGTGTCATTATTTGGAAGCTCTAAAAACTACTTGCTTAGTTTTACATAAAGTGTGTGGTCATGGTTAAATCTAACTTTTGAACTTTCTACATGTCTTATGCCTGAATTATGCTTCAATGGGAAATCTATGTTGTAACTCACCATGTAACCAGAGCCCTTGTTAACCCTTCTCCGTAACCTTCCATGCCAATCAGACTCATTGCATAACATGAGAAATGTAACTAAAGATTCAGCCCACAATGAGTCTGACTGACGTGGAAGGTTAGGGAGTAGGGTTAGGGAAGGTTTCTGGTTACAAAGTAAGTTACAACATAGATTTCCCGCTGGAGCATAATTCAGGGATTAGGCCTCACTGACATGGGCCTAGAGACCGGTCAGCAACCCCCTGCAATCTCCTGTCACTTGGCAAAAATGTGTATTCCCCTTCAGTTAACAGGAGCTCACTGTAGGTTCCTGAGTGAAGCTGGTCGCACAAAGGGTGGTGCACCAAAAACGTCCTTGTGATTGCATTGGTCACCAGGACATAACCACGGTCAACCCATAGTTTCTACACAAATGTGACTGGTGAATTTTTTGTTGGGTATGGCAGAACTGCACAAAAATTCCAAAATGACATGACTAAAAGCCCCTGACAAATGCACATGGGTCCTGCATTGCTTCCATCCAAAATGTTTGTTACTTTTACAAATTGTTATTTTTACAGCAATCATTATAATCAATACTGCTGATGGAAAATATCAGTGGCTGTCAATACACACTCAATAACCCACTGCACAGATAATTAGGTGGATGATTCAATATGACTGCACAGGTTGCTGCAGTGCAGAAAGAAGGCATGAAACACAATAATGTATGGGTGGTGTGTGTCACTACTTTCTACTGTTGACAAAAAAAGGAAAACTATTTAATGGTGTTCACGTAACATTATGAAAAATGTTTCTCTAAAAGAACTGCCTTTAAAAAAAACTTGATGCCTAATTAATCCAACATGACGTGTGGCCCCTGCCCTTCTATAAATATACTAACAACATTTTTAAACATGTGACAAAACGCCGTTAAATTGTTCACTCTGTATTTCTGTCTGTTGCCTGCTTTTCAGCAGGGGAGTTACTCTTCCACCTGCAGTAGGGATTTGCATACCTTTGTCTCAAACACACAGAGTTTGGTATCTCATCCACACACCTGCTCTTCATTGTCCAATTTGTACAAGTGTAGTGGCCACAGAGGAGCATAGAAACGATAAACAGGCTGATAGTATCTCCGATGAGATCACTGTAGCTTGAAATGCATTTTAGGCACAGAGACATGGTCCAGCATTGACACATGCCTTCACACACATAACAGCTTTGAAGGGGAAAGTGACCATTGTTCCAAGTGACAGATTAAAAGCAGGGCAGCATGTAGGAGCACAATCTGTGTTCAGGCCAGTTTACACTGTAAACAGTCTCTTTCTTGCAGTGCAACTTCTGTTTTCAGCCCCCCCAAGGTCAGGGGTCACGAGTTCAAATTGAAACAGTCGAGGAAGTCTGGCAATTCAATTCACAAACACCCGTACAGTTTCCTCACCGCCCACTTACTAACCTCTCGTCTTCTGATTTCTGCCTTAAACATTGCAGGAAGGTTAAAGGATATCTCCTCATGCTTTTTAATAGCTTTCATTAAATTTCTGCCTCACTCTTTCCTTCTTGTCATTTAGGTTGACAAACGTCTCTCATTTTTAACTGATCCGTCTGAGTCCAAATTCCCATGGAATTATCTCTTTTCAGATTTCATGGAAAGACTAAAAATATTCCAACTACCATAAATTGCATCTACCGCCTACGATCAGACTGTTGCAGCCAGTGACATCCCACAATTCCTGATAACATGAAATACACAAAATTTGCTTCCTGTGTCACATTTATCTCCACTTCACATATTCTCAGGCCCTTACCCCCCTTTTCAAAATAGGTCTCAAAAGCTAAAAACAATGCAGTTCTTAGAATTTATGGATGGAACGAAACGTTTTTTGTTATTATCATGCTCTCATTTCTTTTTCCTGTTTTTCTTAACAGATACTGAAAGAGTAGTCATGTGATGTTTAGAAATTCTGTTTTCTTCAAATATATAAAAGAGACAAAGCCTCACTTTTCAGAAACTGAATGGGAATATTTGACATTTAAATCCTGAAAAACAAGAACTTGTTAACTTTGCAGCATCATCGTAAGCCACCATGCGTCCACTTTATTCTGTCACAGTAGATTTTACCCTCGCCCCCAAGAATCTGCTGTGACATTCTGCTTGGATATTGCGGTGTATGGTGAGAGATATAGAAATAAATATAAACAATAAGTTTGTTTGTTACCCTGTGAGGCAGCGGTCATCCTACCCATGCTTATGTTTGTTTTTCTTCCTGCCTCGTCAGAGGGTGCTGAATAAAGAGAGAACTTTTCTGGCCTAACATCACTCCGCCTCTAGCTGCTGATGCCTTCTCTTACAGGATGCACATTCACATGCATCTTTTTTACTGTGTGCAATTCTGGGTTAAAGTAAGTTAAATAAAGAGCAGAAAATCTGAAGCAACTATTTTAAACCTTTTAACTATTTTAAACACGGTTCACATCCTCTGTAGCCTCTGCATGCTGCCTATTCATAACCCAGCTATAACAGATTAGCATTCA
Organism: Oreochromis aureus; assembly: GCF_013358895.1. Lineage (NCBI taxonomy): Eukaryota > Metazoa > Chordata > Actinopteri > Cichliformes > Cichlidae > Oreochromis > Oreochromis aureus. The sequence continues at coordinate 27,993,584 of NC_052958.1, read as the reverse complement.
GCTACTATATTTATCATTACTTAACTCATGTCTGTGTGGATATGCGTGTCTGTGTTGCTATCCCCCTTTTTCTCCCCAAAAATGGTAACACACCCACATCGAATGAGAGAGCTCCTTTGAGAAATGTGTTTCTCGGGTTCTCACGGTGTAAAAATTACGCTATCGCTAAACTCCGAGAATCAGCAGCTCTGTCTGCATTACATGGTGCTTTGCCCAACCTGTGTGTGTGTGTGTGTGTGTGTGTGTGTGTGTGTGTGTGTGTGTGTGTGTGTGTGTGTGTGTGTGTGTGTGTGTGTGTGTGTGTGTGTGCATGCATGGATAATTTAGTTTGCTAAGTATATGTGTGTGAATTTGAGACTTAAATAGTGAATGACACTCTTTATGAGACCCCTGTCCATTCCTGTGGTGAAAACATGGAAAGATTGTTTAACTGCTCATACAGCCAGAGGTCATAGCCAAGTTCAAGTGTGTGTGTGGACTTCCCCATGCTTCTGTCTATCTTTAGATATACAAACCCACTGATAATATCAAAGGAATGGGTGCCGGTTTGATTGATGGATTGGTTTATCAATATGAGATGGCTGAAGGAATTTCATTTTCCTGGAAGGCAGCCTCGCTGTTTGATTACAATAAAATAATCTTTTGATATATTTGCAACATACAACGTCCTTTCACACTGAAGGGTAGATCTCTCTCTCTCTCTCTCTCTCTCTCTCACACACTCTCACACACACACACACACACACACACACACACACACACACACACACACACACACACACACACACACAAATGTCCATTGTCACTGTTGGCATCATCAGTGATTCGGTTTTTTATCTAAATAAAGTCTTATGTCACCATAAGGAGAAAGCGTTAATGCCACATGTGAATGAATACAAGTCTTTATTGGTGCCGGTGGATTAAATCTACTATTTATAGGCTAAAAAACCATTTAGAGTCCTCAGTAACAATTGAGTGCACTAAAAAGTTTTGAGAGACTTCAGATGTTCAGCTTTCTTTACTTTGTAAAGATTTAGTTACAGTCATAAGCTCACAGAATAAGAGTAAATGCACATGTTTAAGTTAATGTGATTAACTTATTATAGTGGTGAAAAAAGGGTTAAAAAGTCAAGTGAAAAGCAAAAGGAGCATTATTGTCTGTACAACACAATGATGCGACCCCCAGCAGCCTCAGTGTGATGACAGGAATCTGGAAAATTACATCTTGTATCATTTTCCAAGAATAACATCCTTCAACCATGAATGGAATTTTGAGTTTTTATGTCTTTAATTGTAGCGTATGGACATGTGGCACAGTGAGTAGGTTTGTATTTCCTCACTTTTTTCTTCATTTTCCATCAAGTGAAGGATATTTGGGCAATGCCACTCATCTTTTCACAAATTTAAGTTACAACAGCTTTTGAATGCGGGGGGGACATAGAGTAAACATATTCCCTACGAGTTCTGTTAATCTTAGACGTAGGCTCGAGAACTTGTGGACCTTCCAGAAGAAACACCCAGAAATCAATAAAATAAAATGTTTAAACTTTTTTTGATCAACTGAAATTTTGTGGCCTCTGGGTTAACAGGCTGTTGTCTGTGAAAGAGTATCCACTGAGGCTGACCACTGATGCGAGGCCCGTCCAGCAGCAACATGGTCAGAATTAAACTGACAACGCAGAGGTGCGGTTGTCCCTGCGTCATCCCTGACCATGTTAAAACTCTGTGTGTTTTTGTGTGTGCGTGTCTGTGTGCACGTGTGTGTGTGTGTGTGGGTGTCTGTGTGCTTGCGTTCAGAGTGAGGTCAGACTGTAAATATAGCCTCTTCTGTCTTCAACTTAACGTCCAGACAGCCTGTGTCTGACAGGGAAAAACACTAAAGTCTCTGACTTTTTTGGTCAAAATACAACAGGAGAGACGAGCGGGAAGGAGGGGGGGAAAGGGGGAGGAGAATGAAGAATGAGTGTGTGTGTAAAGGGGGTAGGAGGGTTAATAATTTCAGCCATCTCTAAAAATAGTAATCTTGGATTTAAAAAAAAATAGAACCATTTTTAAAAAAATAAAAGAAGCTGCTCTGCTAAAAATCACAGCTCCATAGCAGCCATTTGGACGATGTGTGCTCCCTGAGGTGGAGCCTGGGAAAGTTGTGTGTACTAGCATGTCTGTGTGTGTATCAGTGTATGTGTGAAAATGTAGCCCTAAATTGAATGATTGAAGTTCTTACTTGCATTTAGGCACAAAACGGTTGGAAAGCAGTTATGTTGAGGCTGCTAATGCCTGGTCTGTCCCTGCGTTTACCTCATTCGGCCTGTTCGGGTCTAACCTAAATTCGTTTGGTTCAGCCAAGTATGGTCTGGACTGGTTCACGGTTCTGTCAAATCCTCCCCTGCCCTTTACTGACTCACGAGAAGACATTTGGGGATTTTCAGATAAAGACAGAATGAGAGAGAAAAGTGAAACATATCTAAGTTAAGTCACATAAAATATGTTGGAAATGAAAACAAGTTAGATGAAACTGCGATGGAACTCTGCTCAGGAACGTGTGGAATGTTAGCCCACCAGTCTCCATTTCAGTGCATTTAGTCTGCATTCCAGTTTGATATCTGGTCCATGGCTGTCTAGAAAGAGCACGTCCAATTTGCTAAAAAGACATTCATTTAAATGTTATTTTTACCAGCTGGTTTATCTGTACTTGTTCTACAGCGGACGGCAGGACTTAGTCACAGAGTCGCAGACTGAATGTCTCTTCATGCCCAGCTTCAGAGCCTTGTGAGTTTTTTGTGTTATGTTGTTAAGGATGATTACCAGTTGCCAGTGTGCAAAGTAATTCTGTTGTGAGTAGTGTTGTAACTAAGTGGTGGCAAAGGAAACACTGTTTCATTCAACATAATTGCATGAAATAATCCTGACTTTCACAGTCATCAAAAGGACATAAATTTTATATATAGTTTGTTAGCTACTGTTAAGGTTTCGTTATTTATATACACTACACTCAAGTTCTTCATTTCATATTTAGAGCTGACTCGAACCAAATTCTGCCACGTATAGAAAAAACATTAAGCTACACATGGGCTACTTATGTTGAACATTACATGATATGAAACAAGTGCAAATGGACAATACCCAGGATTCTTAGTCTGCTATCTTTCAAAAATGAAAGATTTATTTCCCACTGGTCTGGGCTTAGTGCCCTGACAGAAGCCCTTCCTGAAGAAATGTGGCATTGGCAGCATCATGCTTTGGATTTCTTTTTCTGTGACCGGGAAAGAGAGAATAGTCAGGTACAGAGATGTTTTAATAAAAACTTGCTGCATAGTCCTCAGAACCTCAGACATTGACACAGACAAGGGCCCAAAACACAAGGCCAAGACAACAGTGAAATTTACTGGGGACGACTCTGTCAAGTCCTTCAAGTGACCCAGTGAAAGTCATGAGTTGAACCTGAACCTATTTAGACCTCTCTGGGAGACCCAACAATGGTCGTCCATCGACAGTTGCAGGCTAAGCTGAGAGAGCTCGATGCTTTATCTAGTTTCAGTTATGTATATAATTGATTCATTTTCAATATTCAGTTGCTAAGTTGTTAATTTAAAAAACTGTTTTTAATTTTTCACAAACCACTCTGTCCCTTTTCTAAAGCAGAGCTAGGTGTTATTTGAATTTCTCAGGTGGACCTTGGTTTATGAGTACAAGTTTTTAGTAAAGGTATTAAACAAATAAATAAAAAAAACACTTCCCAATATTGATTATGAAATTTATCTGATCAAAGTATAAGTCAGTGAGTCTGACCTGCTTTCCACAGCATTTCCACAAATGCTACCTGTAGTTAATGCTGCAGACGTGTTTCAGCCAAAACCCGACTCTAATCAAAATTCCTAAAGGGGACACATAATCCTGCAGAGTTGTATCTGCTTCTCTTCCTTGCATTGCTTATTTGGCTTTTAAAATGTTTGTACAGGCATGGACTGTGTGTCATTGCTGTGTCGTCAGGAATTGTTATGTGATACGCCGTTTAGAGAGGCAAGGAGGGCTCTTGGTTTATGAGTCACTTGCATATTGACAGCTCTAAACACTTTGTCGGGGCCGTTGGGGAGGGTGTAAACATGTAAGGTAATGTGTTTTACAGCAATGATGCACAAAGAATAAAAGGGTGATCTTGGGTGTATCTTTCAGAGGAAGCCGCAGTTGGAATCATCTACACCATGCTGGAATGAATGCTGTAAAACACATTCACAGGAATGTTTTATTTAATAGACAAACATATACACACTTGTCAAGTGGTTGTGAGTTAGTGGTTGTGGTTTAGTTACAAATACCTTATATGTATATTTGTATGTTCTTGAGCATTACGAAATATATTTGAATCATCAAAATGTTGAATAACTATATAAAAGGAAATTGAATACGGGGGGTGTCCACTGAGGGGTGATTGAAAATCTTACATGTAAGATCAGTTTGGATTAAATTAGGCCTCAGTCACCCGAGCCTAGAGACCTCCTGACATGTCTGGATTCTAGAAAAATGTGTATTTCCCAACCAATTGGCAGCTGGTTGCTCGAGGCTTCTGGCTGTAGTTGGGTGAAGTTGGTCTTAGAAAGATTGCTGCCCAAAAAACCTCCCAATGATTGCTTTTATCAATTGTAGTTTGCATTAAAGATGCCGATTTGTGGGCAAAGACTTTGTAACTAACCACCAAACAGCAGTGAATCTAAAAAAAAAAGTGTAATGCAAACCAGAAACAGAACATTCACCTTTAAAATAAAAGTTGTGCCTTACCACTAAAACGAATGTTTCAGAAGTTGCAACTTTTACTTTAAATGCAAATGCAAATGATGCAAACTAGTTGGGGAATACACATTTGTCTTGGAGACCTGGGATTACCGTGGGGTCAGTGACTAGTTTCTAATCCTGCATGCCTGTTTCACAGTTTTCACCGTACCTCCAGCAACCAACCACTCACTAGCCAGATGGGCAATACAAATTTTTCCCTTGCAACCAGTGGTTGCCAGGTAGTTGCCAACTGGTCTCTAAGCCTATGTGACTGAGGTCTTGGAGCACAAGACTATTTGCAATTGTTGTCGGTGGAACAAAAGAATGAAGTTCACCAATAACAGTGAATTGTCTGTGTATCCGTTTACGTAAGTGTAGGCTGTGAAAGCAATAAGCACTAATACACTCTAACTTCTTGGCTAAGCAAGTCTGGCCGGAGTGCATCATTGTGCTGCGATTCTGAAAGCCACCAGACAATTCTGAACACAAACTGATGGAAAAACAGTTCAATAAACTATTGTTCACAGACTTTCCTCTAGTTATTTTCTGACATGTATAATGTCTTAGAAAAATGATGTTAAATCCCTTCTGGGGTCAGAGAAGAATGGGAAAAAAATCAGAGTGAAATCAAAACATTTTACTATTGACATCTGAACCACTCTAGACTATTCTGGATTTTAGGCAGAAGTGAACGAGCCAACATTGCAGCATTCGCACCTCAGTGGGGGTGGGGGCTGACGAGTGGCAAACAAACATCTCTGTTTTTCTATTCACTTTCTGAAATGCTGGCAGAAAAACTGCATGGGCTATGAAAATTTCTGGTTTAGTGATGATGGAAGGCAGAAACTGGGAGAAAGTTCTTATCATTTGCAGCATCTTTTCATGACAGCTTTATGAAAAAGTATATGAAAACCATGAACATAGCAAGGACAAGCACCAGTGGACTTGTTTGATAAGTCTTGAAGACTTAAATTGTACTGATGAAGAACTGTGTAGAAAATCTAAAGAAAGTAACCCCTGGTATTTGTCATACTCTGAATTGTTGTGAAGTAAAGACGGTTCTTAACACAAAATAAGATTATTTTTTTAATTGTTTTGAAAAATATGATGAATTTGATGTTAAATATAATCATATATAAACATCCACAGTAGTAAGAGGTTAACTGCCCTCAGTCTGGTATCAGCAGTGGCCCCTAGGTCATTCTGAAGTCGTCATTTCAATACTATTTGCCTAATCTCAGTACAAGATGGCTGTAGATGATTGCCACTGTATCCGGGAAGTACTGGCCCTTGATGGATGTGGGTCCGAAAAGACCAGCCGATAACACACACTTATGACATACGTGGCCATGTTTGAGCTCAAATGTGACGTATCATAGTATCATAACATAGTAGTAAGTGCAGGTCATTAATCTCATTATCAGTGGTGAGCGGTGGGCCCGGCAGACTGGAGCTGTGTCTGCTCGAATTCAAGGCTTCACTTTGGTCCACGCCAGAAAAGAAAGCATTTCTTTTAACTTTTCAGGCTTTAACATTCTTGTCTGGCAGCTGTGCAAGCATGTTGTGGAACAGGGCTGAGAACCTCTTAAGCTCCAAATGAGCTGGAAAAGCCAGCTCTGGTCGAGCTCTATAGCTGAGAAGACATGAAGTCGCAGCTTCTCAAAACACTCTGCAGCACAGCAGAGTGAGCAACATGTTATATTCTAACTGAAACTGGCGTGACCAGTCCGTTTATAAAGCTCTGTATGTGTTTCTGGAATAATTTGAATAAATGCTCGCATGAATGTATTTGTGCTTTTCATGTGAAAAGTGGCTTTGCTTTACATTTGCATGTGTGAATGAGGAGGAAAGTGTGTGCATGTTCTGGACATTAGCTGGCTGCGACTGGGGCCGATGGCTTTGTGCAGGCATAATCGCAGCTCTATTAAGTGTTCACTGTGAGCCATTACACATGTCAGCTAGAGTCAAGCAGCTAGAGAGGGAAGATGGAGTGGCTATAACAGCCTGGGAGAGAGGCGAGACGCAGAGTGGGAGAAGGGAGGATGGAGGGGTCAGCAGAGGAGGGAGGTCCAGATAAGTCATCACTTAAGTTGCTGTTTGGGTGCTCTGTTTGTTGTAAGATGCTTTTTAGGCACTTTTGGAAAACAAGGAATCAAGTATAAGATCTGTTTTCTGCCTGAGGACTGATTTAACACTTGTTTAGCAAAACAAAACAAAAGGTTTTACCTTTTATTCTCTGCCAGCTTTGGAGATGATATTCTCTATCGGAGAATATTTTATCGACAGAGACTTTGACAGTATTGCAAATTACTACATATATATTATTGAAAGACAGTCAGCAGTAGCAGAGAGTTGGTGTCATAGTGGTGAGATTGCACTTTGTGACCTGTGCTCAGTACTCTGAGTCAGCAGGCTGCCTTTGGTTTAAACCAGGGATTTTCCCGCAGCTCAGTCCCTTTGGTTGTGTTCTATCTGTGTTCTATCTCACAGGAGCATATGGAAAAGATTAAATATAACACACTGTAAGAAGAAAAAAAAGAAAGAAAGTCGCAGCCACGGCAGTTGAATGCTGAAGCCATGAAACTTCTACCGTATTAAGGGGACGCTGCCCTGCTGAGGTCACTGCTGAGTCGGTTATTACTGAATCAGTTATTTTTGTCTGAAGTTGCCTGAATCTGCACACAGATATTTTGTGATTTGTTTTAAATATATCATAGACTAACTCCATACATTTATATTTTGCTTGTTAACCTTTTTTATTGGTGTAACATTTTTCATCCGATTTTATTTTGGCATTCATGGTCATTTCCAAATCAAAGTGTTTTGAAGCAGGCTTTATGTTTCAGTGTTTCCCTGTCAGCTACAGAAGGATGGCATTTTATTATAACATGTAATATTAAACTTTGAATTCAATTTTAAAACATTGCATGTATAATTTTTGGTACATCTTTTACTGTTGGGACTATGTTAGAAAAACGTCTCTTCAGTCTATCAGTCATCTTGAACACTGAGTACTGGTTTGGTTTTAAGTCTTTAATAAAAAGAAAAAGAAAAAAGTAAAATAAAATTATAAATAAAATTCAATAGATTTACTGATTCCCGAATTATATGTAGACAGAACTCTGTTTTACAAGATAAAGAAAGCAAATAAAATACAACAACAACAGATAAAAAAGGAAATAATTTGTGTTGAGTTTTTTTTAAATGAAATGATTATAAAATTGTGCTTTAACATGCATTATAACTCAATATGGTCACGTTATCTACGAAATTAAACAAAGTAAACAACGTAAATCAAAACAGGAACATGTAATTTTGGATTGCAATGTCAGTAATTATCTCATTACATTTAGTCCACTAATTACTATGCATAATATATAAGCAAAGTTACTCTCCAGAACTCTATATTATCCAGTTTGTTTGAAAATTTTGTAAAGTATTTTAATAACTTGAAAAGCAGATCTGATCAGATCTTTTTTTTTTATAATTACAGATTTCAAATTGAGTAACAATAACAACAAGAGCTGTACTGAAATCCACATTTCATATCACTTCCAACAGAAATTTATAACTTCACAGACAATAGAAAAAAACATTGAAACGTTGGTCAGCTCGGTGTCCCCTCGTGTGTGTCAGAATATGTTTCAGGTGAAGGGGTCCGCGGTGGTCGCTGGGGTCGGTGGCTGTTTCTGAGCTGCAGTCAAGTGTGGAGTGTGTGATGGGGGTCATCCTGTGGCCATGTGAACAGGAAGGTGCGGGTTCAGTGTGAAGGGCTAAACCTCTGAGCAGTTTATCAGATAGCTAATGAAGCAGAGCGATCCTGAGGGAGGAGGAGCGGGAGAAGGGGAAAAAGAGGGGAAAAGGTAAAAGAAGGAAAGCGGGGTGTTGTAAAGAGGCCGAGAACGAGATGGAAATGTTGGCGTATCCGCGGAGAAGTTATCGCTGAACGGGCTGAGATGAATAAACCAATCTTCCGTTTCATTCTTCTTTATTCCCACTACAATACATAGAAAAATACACATCAGAATATTTATTACATATCCTTGTTAAAAAAAATCAGCAGAGGCCATATCACTCAGCTCCTGCCGTAAACATTTTCTCTGGCTGCAAGAGAAGCAGACCTACGTTTCCAATTCCCATCATCACAGCCATCCAGTTTACTGCAGGCTACACATCCATCAGTGTGGTTTGCAGGAAAAGGGAATGAGCCTGCTTCATTACAAGTTCAAATAATCAGCCAGTCAGATGATCAAAACAGTATTACAGTGTAGATGTCAGTGTTTGATATTCCACTGTTTCCAGTGATACTTATTCCTGCTCACGTCGAAAAGGAAAGCGCTGACATATTTTGGAAATGGCAGACTGGGAACTCACCTCTGATTAAATTCTCAGGATTGATGTCATGTCTCTATTGTTGATATCAATTTAAAATATTGTAGTGTAATATGCGGGCTCCTTTTGTGGTAACACTCAATTATTTTGTATAAACTGTTTAACGTAGCAAAAACAACAAGAAAAGAAAGATCTGAATGAAATTGACATCAAAGTTTGCCTTTGCTGTCTAAAGAGCTTCAATATACACTGATATAATGGATAAAAGCAAACACTTCACTCGTCTTCACTCGAGACTCGTGTGCTTCATGTTTATGAACATGCCGTCGAGCACTTTGGAGCTGGAGCTAAAATAAGACTGCAGGAATATTGCACAAAAATGTCATAGCTCACTTTATATCCATGATCAATATTTATGCCATTATCCATGGAACAGTTTAGTTTTAACTCAAAAAGATAAAAAATATGGAATGTAAACTTTTTATTGTTTGATTATTGAATATAAATGCGCCTGTAAAGACGGGGAAAGTTTAGAAAACTACAGTTTTGATCTTTATGGACTCCTGTTAAAACATTGGGGTCCTCTGCATCTGCAGGTGTTGCTGTAGTAATAAAACATTAAAGTGGTTTACACCATTTGACCCACGGGGCTTTCTGCTTTCAAATAATTCATAATCGTGGTCAAAGCCCTGGAAAAACATAGCACTTCTCACTTGGCCCAGGATGGTTAACATAAAAGGCTTAAACTGTTGGACTGCTAATGAAATATCCTGTTATCTCTTCTGCTTGTTTGTTATTTATGATTTGTCAGAAGCAGCCGTTTGTAAGAGAATTTAATTTTCCTGTAAACTTCACAGGCCCAAAATGTGGTAGCAGATTGAATAACATATTCTGATGACGCCCTAGTTGCTTTGTTTTGCTGTCAGTTGCATGCCGAGTTGCAATTTTTGGCTTGTGTAGCCGTGTGAGAGTCTGGTTTGTTCATCAGAGGCCAGAGGGTGAGAGGTCGGAGGTCAGGCTCAGGGGAGTCATCATTGTTGAGCGCTCAGGTGACCCTGAACGATCCTGAGGTAGAATGGCCCTCGCCTCCCTGAGGAAGTTCATTCCATCACTGCTGGTGTGTTTGCGAGAAGGCATGTGCTTAAACAATGCCACAACAGTGCACAGAAATGTGTGCATACAGTAGTTCAGCATGCAAGCTTACAGCATTACGCAACATTTAGAGTAAGAGAAACGTGACTGGGTTTTTTTCACTACTGGTGACATTACTTGATATGAAAATCTGATGCAAAGATTACTAGGACCCCGAACTGGTTTTCAGGGAAAGACCATCTCTGAATCGAGGAGGGGGCCTAAGGGTACATCTTTCGCCATCTTACAATGCTGTGATTGCAGCCATTCCCCAACCCTCTGTGAATGGTACTCATGGCCATTGATCAGTGGTCTTTGATCAGTGGGTTTTGGTCAGTGGTTGTTGATCAATGGTCATGGGAATTTGCATAATTATGATTAAGGAACTGACCTCACAGCCCATTGTTCCTTCAGTGGGCTGGTTTCAGTCATTATGCAAATGTACTGTTTATAAGGTTTGGGGAAACCTGCAGTCAGCTGAGACTGAAGAAGTCACTTGGATGAGTGACGAAATGTTTCTCCCACAAAACGCTACGTCCAGATGAACAGATTCAACTTTTGGAGATTTACTTTCCTGGATGATTGAGAATGCATCAAGACGTTTAATGCACACAAATGTTTGTATCTTTCTGTGCAAGTTTTACTGCAAAACCAAAAAGTTTCCAACAAACTGCCGACCCACTGACAGGAAGTTTTAAGTGTTAAATTTGACCTTTTACCCATAACATTGAGAAAAAATGATGAGATGTCAGAGATTTTAATCTGCTGATATATTTTATATTTACAAGCCTAGTTGTTGAGATATTGAAGGGGAAATAATGAAGAGTCAGAGAATACACTGACATTCATGACTGTTTGTAGCAACTTAATATAACAGCTGGGTTTAATTTCACAGTATTTTTTTCTTCTTCAAATAGTTCAGAATCTGAAGCAAATAAATAAAAAAACTGAAATGAGTTAGCACAATCTGAAACAATAGAGTCTCAATTACACACTGATTTTAGACTTGTTTATATAGAAATTGCATTTAACATTAAAAACTTAAGACTAGGCCTTCTCTGTCATTCTCATTCTGTCTTCTGTGATTTTAAAGAGTGGAGACATGAGCGTCTGTTGGTCTGTCTTTGTGTCCCTGGCGAGTTTCTTCTAATCATGCTGGATGTGCCAGGGGTCAGCAGCTCTGACCTGCTGGCTCCAGTTCACCATAAATATTATGGAACCACGCCTTCGCTAGCTGTTTAATATAGCACCGTGTCCGTTAAGGGACCTAAAGTAATAGGTTACGCTGGGGTATCTAAGCTAATAATAACGTTGCCTGCACAGTGTAATTAGAAATAGTAAACACGAGTCAGGATTTAAGATTTTGGAAAATTCATTTGTATTTGTGGAATTTCATCAGCTTCTTTACTTTCACTTTATGTGTGTCTTAAAATATCTTTGAGTTGTTAGAGTATGTCAGTTGCGCAAAGCTGTTGGCCTGAATGCACGTGTATTCATGGCCACGTGTGCATTTTTGTGTGCCAGCAACACAGTGGGCCTGTGGGAGTGCTCTGTCCTCCTTTCCCACAGTATGTGTCCCCTGAGCCCTTGTAGTGACGTCAGGGCAGAGGTATGGGCGAATGCCTCGCTCAGAGGTCGCAGGTTCACTTCCTGTCTGTCAGGGCTGAGTTTGGCACGGTCCAGTGTGGATCACCGAACTGTCTTTATGATCTCTCAGTAGTTTGACCTCTCTGTCTTTGTCTCTGTGTCTGTCTCTTTCAGGCTATGTGGCTGATGCTGCAACAGGAGGAGCCCGAGGATTTCATCATAGCAACAGGGGAGGTGCACAGTGTGAGGGAGTTTGTGGAGAGGGCCTTTAGACATGTGGGAAAGACCATTGTGTAAGTCAACATGTCAGTATTCTTTTTGCAGTCAAAATCACAGATTTGGCTGAGAGGCCTCAATGTAAGACACCCCCAACCCTATGTCTCTGGACTTGGAAAGATTCCTCCCGTGTTTAACCTGTCATTCACCTCCCCTCTTATGTCCTGTGAGATACTGACATGTGGTGAAGGATGTGTGGGTTTGAGGGGAAAAAAAGGCAGGTGACATGTTTTGTCTGGATGAGACTATAAGGAAACAAACTACACAAGAAGTAATCACGGCGCTTGAATCTTGGAGCAGGTGTGGGAAACTCTTAGTTCCTGCTAAGATTTCTTTCTTTCCAGGTGGGAGGGAAAGGATGAGAAGGAGGTTGGCCGTTGCCAGGAGACAGGGGTGGTACATGTGAAGGTGGACCCAAAATACTTCCGTCCCACTGAAGTGGTAAGTCAAGTTTCTCCTACCATTTGTGTCTATACACATTTGCATTCCCTTTTTTTATTTGTCTCTTAAGTCGTACATCACATACAGACTAAAATGTCATAAAGGTTTTCTGGCTTCATGAGGCGTAACAAATACAACACCTTTGGTCTGTTTGCCCCTCCCTCTGTGGTCTGGGAGCCTGGAGATGCTTGCTATAATGGTCTATATAAAGTCTATAATACACATTTACTATAGTGGTGCAATCTATATAGTTGCATATAATTTATAACGCATCACGGCACATATTTATTGTTCTATATAAGAATGTTTCATGGTTTTTCTTTGTGTATGTGATTGCGTCTGGGACTATACACTTATCAGTGACAGCCTCAGGCATCTTATTGTATGCTTTTTTTAAACAGCTAGAAACAAGCCAGACGATCTCTTTAAGAGTACTGAAGGCTATATCCTGCCAGTTTATGCTAAGTGCATCCAACCTGGAAATGTTTAATACTAACAACTTGTTAGTTTGGGTCCAAGGGTTAGTGAGGCAATTCTGCTGCATGAGAGGCTAGTTTGATAGCACAGGAGAGATATTGGTGCCTCTTTCATGAGATTGTGCTTGCTGAGATAATAGTTCTAAAAATCAAACTCATAATGTTAGCCAGTGTATTACTCCTCCATCTCTGGAAAGGTGTCTGCTGAATTTGGGAGGTCTTTCTCTCATCACCCTGGTCAAGGGTTATTGCAGTTACTCCCTGTGGACATTCTATGGTTACCCTGGGGTGTTGTGGCTGAGATTAGCCATCATCCTCTCAGTTTAAAGCAGGAGCTCCTCTCTCCTGGGCTTTGGCCTGGTGAGATTAGAGTTGAGATGCAGTTGAGTGATGGCAGAGGATTAGTAAGGAGCCCCTGGTGACTGACAGCTGAAGGTACGGCAGCACTGGTTACACACCTGGGCCTCTATTCTCTGTTCGTGTCAGCTTATTCGCTCAAGGTCCTAACCCTGTATCCACATGGACAACTACTCTAAAATATGATCAAATCAGCCTACAGGTCCATTAGTGATAACCGGCTAATTTCTCTGAGCATTGCACAGTCTGACCTTGGGGTAAATTTTCTGGGGCATCCACTCCTGGGAATATTGTGGCATTGTGTTAACACACATGTGAATGCTCCAGACAGCAAACTTCCAAAACTTCAACTTTTATAGAAGTGCTTTCACTTGCTGATGATCAGTCAGTGTATTTGATTTTCAGCACCTGGCTGCTAGTTACCCTCTTAATACCTATGGAAGCAGCAAGGGTGTGCTGTGCTGCATCCTTTCTGTGAAAACCTTCTTTTTCGCATGACCGTATGTCCTTACGCTACCCAGCACTATAAAATTTATCAAACTGACAGCTTCCTAACAAGTGTTTGAAAACAAGAAAAAGAGAAGCCAGCAGTGAAAGCATTATTGTTGCTGCTTTTCAGCCGAGTCACCTCACTTGACCACAATTTGCAGTTAAATGGAAAATTATCGTAAACATTCAAAGAAAGACTGTTCATGTAGCAAGTGTGGAATAACTCCAAACTGCTGACCCGTTGCTGCTTCCATGGTATATTGCTGTGGTGCTCCATGTTATTAGCACTAGCAAAGGAAGCACTGCTCCTGACGTGTGGTGTTATAAACACAGAGCAACAACAAAGAATTAAAGGTGTTCTGGCTCCCTGTGTCTGTATTCCTGCGTATACATATGACACATATCTAAAGATTAATCATGAATGTGCAATTTAAATAAACTTCACAGCTGTCATTGATCACATTAAGGGTGGAAATAATTATTTATTTGTGTACCTTGCCGAGCAGCTCAGAGGGAACTGTAGGTTAAGCTTGCATAGATAACAAGGGGAGGACGGTTCAGTAAGAGCGGGCAATTTCTCTGCTTTTTCCCTTTGTCCCTTCTATACGGCTTAAAGAGACTGAAGGATGTTTAACCTCTGACCCCTGCAGACAGGAAGTGACTGACACTGGGCTCATAGCTCAGCATTGTGCCTCACCTCAAGTGGAAATACCTGTCATCAAGTGTGTGTGTGTATATCCTAAGACTTCAGCTGACTCAGACTCTTTTGGTGTCATGTTTGCTGTTTAGCAGTACAAAAGTTTGAATGTGTGTCCGTGTGGGGCCCAAATGCAAAATGAGTTGTGTGTGTGGCGCATGGAAGGAGTGTTACCTCAGGCTGTGTGCTAATATCTGTGTAATTCATCATTAATTCTGTCAGAGTGTGTGTCTGACATGAGCTTCAATCCCCTGGGACAGGAGCCCCAGCAGGTGTGCTTCACATGTGGTGCAGTGCGTGAGTGTGAATGTGTCTTTTGTGCACATGTGTGAACCCTGCAGGGCTACCGGCTTGACAGCCCGTTTGTCTCCGATTGTAGAAGCAGTTTACCTGATGTGATGCGTGCTGGTTAAAATGAGGACAAAATAAAGCTACCAGCATTTTACACCAATAGTTAACACGTGAAATCGAAAGACATGCAGTGCAAGCTGTCAGGGCTGTTTTGAAGACAGCTACAAGTAAGTTTCACATCGCTCCAACTGTCACGGCTTTGCAGGGCTGTCAGTCACTCTTGGCACCATGTGGGCTTCTGTCAACGCTCCTGAAGTTTGGCTCAGGTGAGCCGTCTTTGCCTTAGCTTTACAAAGGTTTGTCTGTGCACTACTCTCTAATGGTTCTGATTAGTTTTGGTTGCCAGGCGAAATACATATATCAAGGTGTGATCACATGGGTTCTTCTGTCTTGCTTTCTGAGTTTCTTTTGTACCTGATTGTTTTTCAAGACTTATGATGTTAACTGTAAATGTGTATTTGTTCTATGTGATTTGTTAAAGAGCCGCACACACTCACATAAAGGGCACACAAGAGCACAGGTAGAGGAAAAACTGGTCTATAAATGAGTGCCGTGAGTGGAAGCCTTGACATTGTATTTTTCTGACATGGGAAGTTGAGTACAGAATATGCCTGGCATGCAAGTGACAATAAAAAGTCACATCATTCTGGAAAAAAAACCTTCCACTTTACTGTCATGCAAAACCAAAAGTAATAGTAGAAGCAGTTAAGATCTATTGCTGTAATTTAATAGATTTAAAAAGATGGATTTTTTTTTTAAAAAGGCCACATATTTGTATCTCATTTTACATACCCTCCAAAAATATAATCACATACTTTCACATACCTTGAATTAAGCCTTCCCCAATCCCCACCTTACACTAAAACCTCTCCCAATATCACTACACTATTACTTTTTAACATACGTCTTTACTGTATGTTAAGGTTTACTGCACAACATGTGTGCGTGTGTTTACTAAGGTTTCAACATGCTGAAAGATGTTACAATGTCACAGTTCATCCTAAAACTCTTCCATTGTTCTGGTTTCCAGCTCCATGTTCTTTAGTTTTGGGTTTCATCACTTCAAATGCTTTCAAAAATCCTCAACTTTGCTATTTTAATTTGTAAATTTCCTCTATGAGCTGTGTCATCTGCTGCTCCAGCTGCTGATGGGAATATTTTTGTCCTGTGCATAATATCACCATGGAGCAGTTGTGATTAAAAGTTTTAAGAGGTCAGATTCATGAACTCTGTTATTTCAAATAATGTCTTATGCACAGGTCACCACTGTAGGTTGTTCAGTGGCCCCAGGAAGTTGAACTTGATTGACATTCATGATACAGCATCTGGAAAACTAAGTTTGATGTTAGTCCCTTGAGTTTCACATTAGAGAAGTTTAGTTTTTCCGCTTAAACCTCCAAAGCACAATGTATACAGTACGGTAGTTTGCTTTTGAGCGCATATTACCTAACAACATGCATCATACAGTTGACAGTAAATGTGGGGAATTTTTTTAATTCAGTTTGCCTCCTTGCCTCATTTAAACCTCAGCATGAAGTATTTATTGCAGATCACAATTTGTCTCTCTTAACAAAGTTTTGGGCCAAGACGGCTGTATTTGTCTGTGCAGAGACAAGTGTGCATGTCACTGACTTGGCGTTCAACCGCATGCATGTAGATGCTTGTGCATGTTCATACTAATGCACCCTGGCTGTCATACTTCCAAGTTCATGTGCTGCTGGAGGGTTTAAACTGCTGTGAGTTGATTGACAGCTTGGTGGTTTTTCTTCTACCTCTCATGCAGAGAAGGAGAAGTGATGATAAATGGGAAGTTGTCTCTCAGTCTGTTCTTATATTTCTGTAACCCGTCAGTGTGTGCATGATGGGATGGCCACTGTAATTCTTCCACTATCAATTTTATACATTGTAAGTACACACTTAGATCTCTTTCTAAATCATAGTAATCCCAATGATTGAACCCAATCACCAGACCCGATGATTATTCTAATTTCCAGCTTATATTTTTAAGTAATTCAAAGTAATCCCCATTTATCTTTTTACTGGGCCTTGGTTCAGCCCCTCAGTTCATTCTCAGTCAGAAATAAGCTATTTTAGCTTCTCTCCCTTTAAGCCAACTTTTTCCGACTGGCTGCTACCAAAGTTATGAATAGAAGGTGAATGGGGCTTTTGTGCTCATAGCCAAAGCTTTATGGCTGAGGTGACCAGATTAAGGATATGCACTCTCCTGGATGTCATACATGTCCAAGAGTACAAAAAATGTCTGAAATGGAGCATTTACAGTCTGATACCTGTGATCTTGGCTCAGATGAATTACCTTCTACGAGTGCATGCACTGTTCACATTGCTTAAAAGTTAGGCCACATTTAATATGAACATCTATCATTGTGTGTATATTTTATATATATATATCTCCGCTAACACTGCACACCTGGATTAAGGTGGTTTATCTGATCCTATTTGTAGATCTTCTCAGTTTTTGTTAGATTGATGTATCTAGATTAGATTGAAATGTCTTGGTGTAAGGAAAGGTTTGAGTCTTTGGGTTGGCTGGGGCTTTTATGTGTGGATTTTACGTGTTCCTATTGTGAGCTCATGGGTTTCCATCGGGTATTCCAATTTCCTCCTGCAACCCTAAGGCATGCATGATGGGTTCATTGGCTAAATTGGCCACGGATGTAAGGTAGATAAACGCTTAAATATATAGACAAAGGCTATCTTTGAGTATATGGGTGCTACACAAATCCAGTTCATTCCATTCTAATCCCCAGTTTTCTCTACAGACTGTGATTTTAGAGGAGGCAAACTAGGGACAGTCTGTTTCGTCCCACAGCCACTCCAGTGAGACCTCAGCTCAGCACCTTGAGAGGCTGAAATCCAACTATCTTTTCTCCCTCTTGATTACTACTGAAGGTCCAGAGCCTATTAGTAGTATAAGACCTTAATCTGGGAAATGTCCTTGTGGTTCCAGATGTATACCAGTTCATGAATATTGATGCTACTGTGCTCTTGGGACCACTCAAATATATATGATTTTATGTGTATTGATATATATATCTATATATATCTATAGATATATATAGATATATTATTCCAGTGGTCATTGGAATGTTCCTTACACTAAATGCCAATTAACTTAACACCACTAAACGGATGACTGTGAGAGAAAGCCACAGTACCCAAAGGGAAATCACGCAGACACAGGGACAACATGCAAACTTCACACAGAAAGGCCAATGGTGGATTTGAACCCAGGAGCTTCTTGCTGTGAGGTGGAAGCTTGTCTTCTAAAATTAATCTCTAACCAGCTTTTATTTTTCCCCTTTTTGAAGTATTTCTTTACTTTTCGTTATGTGTCTGTTAATGACTATAAAATGGCATGTAAAATGCAAAAAAAAATAATTATGAATTCTTTAATCCAGCTGTTCGACAGAAGTGAATTGTTTATTTTGCAGGACTCCATTGTGTTGCGTGTTATTTTGTTTTTTTTGTGTGTAGCATGCTCTCAGCATGAAATGTTTTAGCATGGTGCATAGTAGCTCCTCACTGTTCCTTGCAATCTGTATTGATAAAATCTTGAAGTCCTCTTTGTTTATTGATAGATTAGGATGATTTCCATCTATGAGCTATCAGTTTCTTGGCAGTTGAGGAGTTGCTTGCCTAGGGCACCTCTGGTTGAGTGGTAGCTTTTATTTGTATTGTAGATGGCCAATGAGTTTAAATGAGTTCAAAGTATGGACAGGTAATCCCCGTCAGCCAAATCCTCAGGCTTTACACTATAGTAGACATTCAGTTTTGCACAGTTTTTTATACACTTGAATCTGTATGATGTCAAAGGCAATGGATGTCTGTAATATGGTTGTGCACCAAAAAACAAGATTTTATAATGTCACAGAGAAATCCAGCACATCTCGAAACAAGAAGCTGGAATCAACAAATGTAGATCTGTCATTTAGGTTTAATTAATAGCTAAGACTTATTGTTGTTTAATTTTCCACCAGTCATTAATCCTCTAATGAAAACACCAAAACGTTGCATGATCATTTTGCTGACAGGAGAGCAATTCAGTGGCATGACTATTTATCACCGTTGTGTGCTTTGATTGATGGAAAGGAATCACCAACTGAGGTTCCCATGTATCAAGAAGAACAGATGTAAATTAGGCTTTGTTGCAGTCACGTAGCAGCATTCCCTGCAGTGCAGTCATGTACTGTCAATACATGACCGATTGTCCTTTTGTTTTAAATTTGCAAGTTTATTCTTGCGCACTACAGACAAGTGTGAAAAGCAGGAGTACTCCATATCGCTGCTACAGCAAGAATTTTGTGATAGTGTCAAGCTTGTGTTGCTTATGTATAAACAGACAAAGTAAAATCCACAGTTTGTTACTGCAGTTTATCTGTGTGTCCATGCAAAGAGAGGAAAGACACTGATCAAATAAATCCTGCTCTTATCTCAACTTTGATCCTGTGAAGCTTCCTTCTGCTGCATCAGATCACATGTTAGCTGGGTAGTGGTGCAGTTGTTCATTGCTTATTGGTAGCAAGTAATGGTTGCAGGGAGTGCTAGGGAAAAGCATTCAACATCCAGTAAGATAGCCTGCACCAAATGCAGAAACAAAAGAGTTCTGTAATGCTTGCATGAAATAAAAGAATGTGTGTCGCATTCGCCTATGAGATTTTGACAGAGTAGTTGTTCTGCCTGTTTTCCTCTTCTCCCATCTGCAGGTATGAATCGAAAACTCCCACATCAACCCCTAAAAATAGCCCTCTTCACATACCACACCTCAGTATCTGTCAAGTGCTTGTCCGCAAGTGCCTGGGCAAAAGTCTGAACTTCCTTCTTACTTCAGATGGCATTCCAGCTTTGAAACGTGCGTAACGAATTCACGAGAACCACGCTTGGTTGCATGTTCTCATACGTCATCGATCCTGTCGTCACTGGATGAGAAACCTAGACAATGGATCTAGTTATCCGCAGTAATAATGATGCTGGGTGTTGTGGTTACCTTTTATAACTGTTGGCAAGGGAGTCAACCCACCTGTTGAGGTAATTAGTGTGAGACACACCTGCCTGTAGTTTCTAAATAATGTTTGGTATTGTGAAGCTTTATTGAGCTCAAAGGACATTTCCACTCTTGGATACTTCGATACAGTTGGATATTATCGTTGATCTTGAATGCATTCCTCACGTCTTTGTAATGAAGTGTTGCAACCTGCCTTCGTTACTTTCATTAGTGATCTCATGAGTCTCACAGAGAGTCTTTTGACTTCTCTCACAGACCTGACCTGAACCTTTCTTAGTCAGCTGTGTGAATAGGGACAAACCAGCACAGGTTTTACATCAAAGCAGTGTGAATGCTAGGCCCTAAACCATAGTGTATACAAAGTCACACCATCATGCTATTAGTTAATTTAATTTAAAGCATTCTGTCCTCTGTGATAAAAGTCACATATGAAGTTGCAAACGCCATGCATAACATTTACCAGCTTTACCAACCAAGACTGGAAGATGGAAAGTACCCGTGTCTGTATTACACACCCAGACAGAAATACAGATGCCTAAAATAGGATTGTGAGCAACCTAAATCAGATAGTGAACTTTTACTTTGGCACTCACTTACTAATATTACCAGCAAACTTAAACTCACTTCTTAGGAGAAAACTGGGCAATGCAGTAATATCTTTAAATACATCAAGCATGTCTCCCACAACCTTTTTACTGAAAATGATGATGCAACATATTCTGGCACTATTGTGCCATAAATACGTTCAGTAAACATTCAGTTTGATGAGTTGGATGACTAACGTGCAACCAGTCATGGCCTTGCAGGGCAATATTATTATAATCTTGTTTAGTGGTTTTTTTTTTTTCCAGAAATCAAATCTGTTGTTAATTAGTTTCAACTACTTTGGTGTTAATGAAATGAACAAGAGATGCACTCGAGGGGCAACAGTGAGACAACCCACAAAACAGGAATGGTTTTACATGTGGAGGCTGCTGACTTTTTCCCCCCCATGATCTTTTCTGACTGGTTTTTCACTAGTTTAACATTTCTCTAGGGTCCCAGGCACTGCTGGTAGCACCAGGCAATGCCTGGACCCTACAGAGGTTGCACCGATAGTCCACCTCCTCCAGGATGGCACATCAATATGTGCCATTACCAGAAGTTTTTCTGTGTCTCCTTGCATACTCTCAGCAACAGCAGCATATTTGCCTTTGTGCAAGAAGAAACAGGATGAGCAATGCCAAAGCTACAAAATGACCCCCGAGAGGCCACTGTTGTGAATGTCTCTGACCAAACAATCAGAAGCAGACTTCATGAGAGTGGCATGAAGGTTAGAAGAGTGGGTCCCAAGCACAGTGGAGCCCAAGTGGCATTTGCCATTACCAGAATACCAGAAATGGCAAGTCCACTATGGCACCCTGTGCTTTTCTCAGATAAGAGCAGTTTCATACTAAGCACATGTGACAGATGTGAAAAGGGTCTGAAGAAGACGTGGAGAACATCACTCATGCCCTGGTCCAGCTCTGGGAGGAGATCCCTGAGGGTTTGGGTTAGAAGCAGTCATTCGAAGTATGCCCTGACATTGTCAGGCATGCAAACAAGCACACATGGAGGCCATACAAACTGTTTAGTACCATTTAGAGTTGCACCAATGAAATTTCGGCAAAATACACTAACCTGCTTCATAATCTTTTTTCACTTTTTGGGCTGTCTTTAAAATTCAGCCCTCTTTAGGTTGATCATTTTTATTTCCATCAAACAATGTGGCACCCTTTCATTCCTAACACATACACAGTCCATTTTAGTATACATATGCAGCATGATTTGTTTTTCTCATTGAGATTTGATGTGTTTTCAAAGTGTTTTGTTTTTGTTTTTTTGAGTAGTATATTTTATTTTCATGTCAAACCATGGTGAAATATGGATATATTGACAAGTGCCAATATAATCAAAACATTCCAATCTTTTATAGTGCTGCCATAAAAACATCATGGCTGTACTCAGTGTAAGCATCATATAGTTTGAGCAAAAAGGTAATATATGTCAAAATGTTGTCAACTAGAAATTTAGTGAATATTTTTGTAACTTGAGGACTGCTTAAAAAGATTGAGCCATCTTTAAGTTATATTTCTTAATATTATATTATATCCATCCATCCATCCATCCATCCATCCATCTTCATCCGCTTTATCCTAGGCCGGGTCGCGGGGGCAGCAGCCTAAGCAGAGAAGCCCAGACCTCCCTCTCCCCAGCCACCTCCTCCAGCTTATCCGGGGGAACACCAAGGCGTTCCCAGGCCAGCCGAGAGATATAATCTCTCCAGCGTGTCCTGGGTCTGCCCCGGGGCCTCCTCCCGGTGGGACATGCCCGGAACACCTCACCCAGGAGGCATCCTTGTCAGATGCCCGAACCACCTCAACTGGCTCCTTTCGATGTGGAGGAGCAGCGGCTCTACTCTGAGCCCCTCCCGGATGGCCGAACTTCTCACCCTATCTCTAAGGGAGAGGCCAGCCACCCTTCGGAGGAAGCTCATTTCTGCCGCTTGTATCCGCGATCTCGTTCTTTCGGTCACTACCCACAGCTCGTGGCCATAGGTGAGGGTAGGGACGTAGATCGACCGGTAAATTGAGAGCTTCGCTTTTACACTCAGCTCCCTCTTCACCACGACGGACCGGTGCAGCGTCCGCATCACTGCAGCCGCAGCACCAATCCGTCTGTCGATCTCCGGCTCCCTTCTCCCATCACTCGCGAACAAGATCCTGAGATACTTGAACTCCTGCACTTGGGGCAGGAACTCATCCCTGACCCGGAGTGGGCACTCCACCCTTTTCCGGCTGAGAACCATGGCCTCAGATTTGGAGGTGCTGATCCTCATTCCCGCTGCTTCACACTCGGCTGCGAACCGTTCCAGTGCGAGCTGGAGGCCCTCACCTGATGAAGCCAACAGAGCCACATCATCCGCAAAAAGCAGAGATGAGATTCTGAGGCCACCGGCGAAAAGCCCTCCGCCACTTGGCTGCGCCTTAGAATCCTGTCCATAAAATTATGAACAGAACCGGTGACAAAGGGCAGCCCTGGCGGAGCCCATCACCCACCGGAACGAGAGTCCGACTTATTGCCGGCAATGCGAACCAAACTCTTGCAACGGTTGTATAGGGATCGAATGGCCCGTAGCAATGGGCCAGACACCCCATACTCCCACAACACCTCCCACAGGACACCCCAAGGGACACGGTCGAATGCCTTCTCCAGATCCACAAAACACATGTAGACTGGTTGGGCAAACTCCCATGCACCCTCAAGTATCCTCGAGAGGATAAAGAGCTGGTCCAGTGTTCTGCGACCAGGACGAAAACCGCATTGTTCCTCCTGTATCCGAGGTTCGACTAACGGACGAACTCTCCTTTCCAGCACCCTGGCATAGACTTTCCCAGGGAGGCTGAGGAGTGTGATCCCCCTGTAGTTGGAACACACCCTCCGGTCTCCCTTCTTAAAGATGGGGACCACCACCCCAGTCTGCCAGTCCAGGGGTACTGCCCCTGATCTCCACGCAACATTGTAGAGGCGTGTCAACCAGGACAGCCCTACAACATCCAGAGCCTTCAGGAACTCGGGGCGGACCTCATCAACACCAGGGGCTCTGCCACCAAGGAGTTGTTTAACTGCCTCAGTGACCTCGCCCCGGAAATTGGCGGGTCATTCCCTCATCCCCAGACTCTGCTTCCTCCTCGGAAGACGTGTCAGTGGGATTAAGGAGGTCCTCAGTATTCCTTCCACCGCCTGACAATTTTCTCAGTCGACGTCAGCAGCGCTCTGCCAGCACTATACACAGTGCAGGTAGAGCACCGCTTCCCTCCTGAAACGCCTGACGGTTTGCCAGAATCTCTTGAGGCAGTCCGAAAGTCTTTTTCCATGGCCTCTCCGAACTCCTCCCACACCCGAGTTTTTTGCTTCAGCCACTGCCCGAGCCGCATTCCGCTTGGCCTGTCGATACCTGTCGGCTGCCTCCGAGTCCCACAGGCTAACCAAGCCCGATAGGACTCCTTCTTCAGCCTGGTGGCTCCCTTCACCTCTGGTGTCCACCATTTGGTTTGGGGGTTACCACCACGGCAGGCACCAACCACTTTGCGGCCGCAGCTCACTGCAGCAGCTTCGGCGATGGAGACGCTGAACATGGTCCATTCGGACTCAATGTCCCCAGTCTCCCTCGGAATGCTGTTGAAGCTCTGCCGGAGGTGTGCGTTGAAGATCTCATGGACTGGGGCCTCTGCTAGACGCTCCCAGCACACCCTCACTACACGTTTAGGTGCACCAGGTCTGTCCAGCGTCCAGCGTTATATTATATATTATTTAAATATTTATATATTATATATTCTATACTTATATATTATTTATATATTATTTAAAAACCTTTTTATTCCACTTTTCAAGATACCACTTTGTTCAAGGCATTTTCATTTGTCTCATATAAGACAAAAGAGTCCACATGTATATTAAATAATGGAGAACTAGCCTAACAAACTGCTTTGTATGATTTGTTACCAACTAAGTCCAAAGATATTTTATAGCTGCAAATGGAAACACTTTGAGTGGATGAAAAGTCAAATTTGGATAACAGGGCATGCTATCAACCTTTTCTCAAAGCCTTTCATGGTGTTGCACTCATTTGTACAGATGAAAGATGGCAGAAATAGCAGGTTTTAAAGGCGGAGAGGGATGTCAAGACTGTTTAACCTTTGGTTGACGCATACTGACCTTTAGAGGGAATATGGTATATTTTGTAGCTGTAGACACAGGGACTTGGTTGTTAGGCCTTGTTGAAGAAGCAGAACTGGTTTGGGGTTTCATTTTACTCCATGCAGGCATTCCAGACCTCATAAATCCACTCCCAGGGCTAGTGTTGTTCTGTCTCCAGCACACAAAATTAGTACTACACTTTTTCTGATTTGAAGAGAATGACATACAAATGTTACTGACACTCTTCTCTTTGTTCCCACTTTATCTCCACATCAAGTACTGTTTTTACTTTCTGATCTGATCAGTGCACAATAGTGTTAGTGCTAGACAATCCATGCAAAGATGCAGTAAGGAGAGATGGTAAGATTGCAGAAAGCACACAGTCAAAACCCACTATGGAGGAAATTCTTCATCGTAACAATGAGAAAAACAGGTATAGCCCCACAAACATATGTGCTGTTAACATAATGGCTCCTGGCAGGCAGTAACTCATACACTGTCCCTATGCCCCAGAGAAGAGTTTAACAGTTGGCCTGTTCTGTGGTGTAATATCTGCTATTTAATGAAGCCTGAAATATGGTCGCCATTTCAGTTTCCCAGTATTAGGTTGGAATTCTCTTTACGAATTGATCCATTACAGCATTTTAATAACTATTTTAATTAGAGCGCTATATGACACTCCAGCACTGAATTCTTCATTGTAGAGCAATTTATCTACAATGAAGAATTTCTAAAAGTCGATTACATGAGTTATACATTAAATAGCCCCTGACTGGAACTGTTGGTTCTCATTCAAAGCGCATTTCTCCATGGAATAATAAAGGGAAAAACTTTTTGGAATCCATCTCCAGCAATCCACAATGTAATAAGGACCTGCGTTCATATCTGTTTACTGGTCTTTTTATTCACACTTCTGATTTAACCAGCTGTTTTACTGCTTATCCAAACCAGATTTGCACTACTTTCTGTAGTGTTGCCCTAATTGATTGGAACCAGTTGTCAAATTTAACAATACATAATGTTAAACTGTACTGCTACATTTGAAGGACCAACTAAATTTAACTCTTAAAGTCTTCGTCCCAGTGAGAGTGTTTGTACTGTCACACCTGTTAATACACTGAAATTTAAAATTTCATTGTGTTGTGTATTTTCTTGCACATTTTTAATGACATATAGGTTAACAGACTATACCTTCTGGTGGTTTGCACACAGTTTTTTAATATAGAAGAATAGTTAAAAACTTTTAAGATTCCTTGAGTTCTATATGCAGCACTTGTTTTTCACTACTTTTTCACTTCTAGCTGTTTGCCAATGCTTTATGCAGTCGGTTTTAAATTCTGAAAAGAATCTTGCAGGTTACTAAGTACATCATAATACAGTATTCCTTTCAAAGGACCTCTCTACTTTTGCTACAACACTGTCACAAAACCCATCAGTCAGAGTCAGTGACCTGCCAAAATTATGACCTACTAAATATGTTGGACTGGATTCATAGATCTGATTTCACTGAGGCTATAAGGTGAGGTATTCCCCTGCATTTGTCACTTATCATTCAATAAAATATAGTTTTGGACAATTTGACCCTGTCTGGTCGGCGGGGATAGAGAGGAATGAGCAGCTATTATTATCCTGCTTTACGTCTCTGGCAGTGTAGCGGTGTCAGTCAGGGGCTGGCGGTGGAAGCCAGGGGGCCGGTTAGGACTGCTGGCTCTCTGAGGTGCTTCATCTTGGGACCAAGGCAGCGAGACCTCTAACTGAACCGCAGCCATTTGGATGGAAAAGTGCTGAGGCAGCAAGCTTGGGCCGTTTCACTGGGTGGAGTTCTTATACTGTACTGCTAAGATGTGGCGTTTGGCTGAGAGCCAGTTTATGACTTTATTATCATGCAAACATTGTTCCCGTGCTCAGATTCACACATCATTGTCAATTATGTTGTTTTATTCCACACTTGTTTCTCACCACCAGTAGTTACCACCAGCATCTGTGATCAATTTGTGTGATTTATATACCAGAAATGAGTCTGTGTTTTAAAAGCCACATGCGTCTGTGTTTCACCTTGTCATACTGGCTCTTGGCAAACAAACTCTAAAATTCCTGAGATTCCTCTTAGTAGAAGCCAATGATAAGGGGAAATGCGAAGTAAAGAGAGGCCTTAGTGTTCTGACAGCAGTTTGCCTCATTGATGGATTGAGGTGAATGTTTGAACACCAGACAGACAAAAAGAAGCAAATGGCTTTTATGAGCAGCGTGATTTATCCGTTGAACAAGCTTTGTCGAGCTCTGCTGGCTGAATTTATGGCACTTGACACACGAAACGGGCTATCAGTGCTGCTTTTGGATGTTTGGCAGACGCCCACCGTACTTTCACACAAAGGAAGCATGAAATATTAGCATTATTTTAAAAGGTTTCCGTATATTAGGGAGGAATTGGGTGTTCTTTTCCAAGATGGTTCACAGTAAAGCCATTCACTGTCTGGAAAGATCACTGACAGCCAGGTCTGGATGGAAAACAATTGAGAATGATATAAGACAAGGTTCCAGAAGTGGTTGTAGATTTTCACTTGGAGCTGAAAATTGTCAGTGGTCAGTTGTCAAGTTGTCAGTCAGTTTTCATAGATATTTAAACATTCAAATATGAGTTTTAATGAACTGAGGCTCAGAAATGTTGAAAAATGCCCCCAGTTTTTTAATGCTGAGTTATTCTGTGCCAAGTTACTAATTTGTTAGAACATGGAAATTAATAACTTCAGTAGTAACGTTGCTGTTTTCCCCCAACTCATCAGCTATTGTCTTATGGCGAAGCTTCTGGGCCAATAGCCAATATCTCAGCATCCATAGAGTAACCTGAGAAATCTGAAAATGTATAATTGATCCCAAGCCAAGACTTTCTGCTCCATATGCATACCATTCTTTACAGTGTAACTTTGAATGCAAGGAGTTTTAAAAAGCTTTGTAACATCTAAATAATCACCACGTGGGTTTGCTAATTGCACCTTCCTCTTGTTCTTTGTAGCTCGCTTAAGTTGTTGTTCATCACTACTTAGATTACACAGCTAAACCAGAAAGCTATCATCACCAAAGGATCTTGTTTGTATGACAGTAGATTGTCCACAACTTTGTCAAAATTCATTGCGTCAGTTCATTCATTATGTAACAGTTATCATTTGTTCTTATTTGATGTGACAGTGTATCAAGCTGAAAAAGGAAAAGTTCTTTTATCCAATCAGCCACTGACCCACAGGTGATTAAATGAATAGAAGGGCAGCTGAACAGCTTCTCTCTACTGCAGTATGTTCGTCATCTCTATACTCATATTTCCATAGATGTGTTTATCTGATGACTGGCAATCAGATCTTAACTTCCTCTCGGATCACTTAACCAACTTTATAAAGCTATTCTCTGTTTCCTTCTCCCTCCGCTCAACCCAGGAGAATGTCTCTTTTTCCTCACACAATTTGAATTTGTAAAAAACACATGAATTAATTAATTGTCCATAAATTAGTTCTATAATATATATATATATATATATATATATATATGTATATATATATATATATATATATATATATATATATATATATATATATATATATATATATATATATATATATATATATATATATATATATATATATATATATATATATATATATATATATATATATATATATATATATATATATATATATATATATATATATATATATATATATATATATATATATATATATAGTGTTAAAATATTACTGATGTGTGGAAATTTAAAAAATGCTAAAGTGTATGTGCTTATGTAGAGGTTTATGAGAAAATGATGACTTGTCAGTTTCAGTGACTCTTTGCGTTTGTTCCCATGTTTGACTGACAGACAAACCATAATTAAACTGTAGTATGTAGTTCAGAGACCGCAACATCATCAAAAGCTGGTTTATGCTTGGAGAGAGTGCATTTATGCACTGTTTACCAATATACACATGTTAGCTTTGACTGTGGTTTGCTTTACTATACAAGCTATGATTTAAGGGCTGCTGTCTGCCATTGGTATATCGTACCAAGTGGCTTGGTTGACTTTCTTTGTTTTCTTGTGATCGCCCACATGTACTGAATAGTTACGTGGTAGAAGACAGCATTTTACTTCTTATATTAACATTTTAGTATTTTCATTTGATGATCTGTGATCTTCAGCTATTGGAACACAGGATTTCAAGTTTTAAGACCAAATGATCCTCATAAAAATTCTTGTTTGATGTGGTCGTTCACTTGATAGTTAAACTTTTATGTTGGCACACCTTAGATATTTTATACCAAAACTATACTGTTCAAAAACCGTTATAATAAAGGAACACTTGATAAATACTCATGGTCAGTTAAACTTCAGGCATATCAATCTGTCCAATTCGGAAGCTTAAACCTGCTTTGGTGCAAATGAAAGTGGCAAAAAGTTCTCTGGAGAGGCAACAACAGAACATTCGCCAAGAATGGACTGGTTTTGCAAGTAGTGGTCACAGACCGCTATTCTTATTGCTCTGTCCTTATAATTCCTGACTGGTTTCTCTTTAGTTTTGCTCTTTGCAGTGTCCTCGTCACTTCTGGTAGCATGAGATGCCTACTGCTGTGGAACGTGCATTTTTAATATAGTAAATCTACAGTGCAGAAACTCCACTGGTGAGCTTGGAATTCACTTCGGAATAATTTAGGTTTTGCAAAGGAGTACAAACTCATGCTGTATGTTCAAAGCAAGATTTTTACTTCTGGACGTGCATGTCCACTGATTTCTTTTAATACTTTTTTTATAGCAAAGAGGTTGGCTTTCAATGCACAAGGTCAGCCCAGGTTCAGTGTTACCTCCCGGTAACCCAATCCTCCACAGCATGAAAATACAGACTTTAACAGAGACACACCAACTCAATGACACAAAGAGGCCAGCGGTGTTTTTAACATGTTTTTAACCATGTCCAATCCTTTGTGTGAGTGCTCCCTGAGATGAGAGGACTGTCTGTCAAGGGGACACTAAAATGGCTATGTGGGCGAGGACAAGGGGGAGGTGTGGGTGTATGTGTGGGAGATGAGATGGAGGGCTTCCGATGGATACCACTCCTTTGCCACGCGTGAACTGATGTGAATTTAGGTGACAGAAGCCTGTAACCTCTGGGAAAGAATCTGTAAGGGGAAAAGGGGGACAGAGAGAGCTGAAAAATGGGATTGACCCTTAACCCTCAGAGTCGGTAATGTGATCCTGGTATCTCTATTGTGGAGGGAGGGAGGTGGGGAGGAGGAGGTCACCAGGGAAAAGAGAAGGTAGTAGCCACGCCGTACTGCTGATTAGAACTTCCTGTGGTCAGCCACAGTGTTCCAGCTTGAAAACACACAAAAGTAGGCGCACACACACTTCAGACAAAGATAACTAAGACATTCATGTAAACTTTGCACTTTCGGACACAAAAAATGACTCTTTAAACTTGACAATGTCAGCTGAGTTAACTAAATGACTAAGCTAAGGCAAAGACTAGTGTTTAAAATAGTTTAAAACAATAAAATAAGGAGGTCCGCCATTAGATTCATTTGGAATCACAATTTTTAGAATTCAGTTGCATCAAATAGCTTGTTTGAAGTGATTTTTAGTGTCAAATGACATTTTCCTCCTGGTGAATCAGCAGCTTCCCTCAAGCCTAACTAGCTTTGAAATATGTTACATGCGTTTGCTGCTAAACTGGCACTCTATCCAGGCTGTCACCTTAGCTGAGATAGGCTCTTTTTTTACGAAGATGGATCGGATGCCTGAAATAACCTTAGCATTAGTTCAGTGAATGTACGATGCTCTGTCACTTTTAGTGGAATATACAGTAGAAATATACAATTAGAATCAGACAGCCTTGGAAGAGGTGTGCTGTTTAGGACTGCTTTTATTGACGTTGTATTCAGGCACAGACATGAGTTTGTGTTTCACTTCTGTGTAATTATCGTTCCAAAGAGGCCAAATTTCAGAGACTTCCAGATACTCTGACATTTCACACTCTGTGGGTCAAGCTCCAAATACATTATATCCTACATTTCCCACTATTGTTTTCAGAGGCTGAGTGCCACTCCGGAAGGCACGGACACTAACATTCATGGGCAAAATCAGAGTTCCCCTTTAAGTACCATGGAAGACATCATTTAAAATAGTATTATTGAACTTGTTGGGGATTTTTCACCAACCTCATGACACATGCTTCTGTGACTGACTGACTCTATTGCAGTCACACAGGTTTTATCATCAAATCTGAGTCTGTGCAGTCACATCAGTGAGAGACCAATGTGGCAGATAATACACTCTGTTCTTTATCTTCCAAGGTTTCAGTAGCATATTGTCTCTATAAATAGCTCGCTTTCTATCGGGACCTTTATTGTTTTAGCACAATAAGATTTCAAGAAAATATGAAAATGAGGGACAGTTTATCTATAGAGAACAAGTGTTCTGGAGTGAAGCAAAGCATCAGTGATGTCAGCGGTCAAAAGCATGCAAAACAGCGCGGGACAGTTGCGTCACCACTAACCTATAACGATTTGAATGGTGTCAGGGCAGACCGCAGTGATTAATTTTCAGAGGCAAATCTCTTTTGTTTCCGTCTTCCCCAGCTCTGCAAAAATGTTCTGGACTGTTTTTTTGTAGAGCTGGGGAAGCTCTCTGTGAAATTCTGTTTTCTGTCATTGATGGTAGCTGTGAGAAAGTCAAACTGCAGCTAGGAAGGTTTTATTTATTTATGTTGAAAAAAATATATATATATTTGGGATGAATCAAGTCTTTAAATAAGATGACTCTGTCTCTCTGTTTTGGTAAACTAGAGCTCATACTTATTTTTGTGAGGTAAAGGTGCCTGTTTTCTTGCATGTTAGTGAATCTAATTCCTCGTTCTTCTGGAAGGAAACACCTCAGTCAACTTTTAATGGTGTGTGTGGAGAGGTAGGGCTCTCAGGGGCAGAAACTTGGCTCTGCTGTGATTTATTGTTTAATTGAGCCGACTCGTTAAAGTTACCTGTAATTGATGCCATAAAACCCCTGGCCGTCTGCCAGCTTCTGCATTGTGTAACACTGCAGGTTAACATGCAACCCGACATACCTGTGGATATTCGACTGCACCAAACAGAACTGTATTTTCAGATCGTCTGCTTGTCTCAGTGTGACGGAGCTGAAAGTGAAATAAGGCAGTAATGGACTTTTAACTGGGGCAGTTTGTGCAGCGCTTTAGTCTGCTAGTACTTGAAAAAGAAAGGGAGATTGTGTGTGTGAGTGTGTATGTCTGGCAGTTTGGTATTTCCTGAAGGAGTTTCCTCCTACCGTCAGAGCGGAACCACCCTGGGCCCCTCAGCAGTCCAACCCACAGACTGACCCGGTACTGCTCCCAGAGAGAAAGAGAGAGACATGGCAACAGTATGGAGTCTCATTGGATGTGAAGGTGTACAAGTATAAAGAAGCATTGATAAAGTTGTTGCACACAGAGAACTAGGTTGTTATTAAGATTGGAAGACTTATTCTCGTCTCCCCAGTTCTGCCTCAGGCTATAGACACCTACACATTCTGTTAGTCTAACGTTCCTTATCATCCATATTTGGTCTGTCATTTGTATCATAATGCCCGTGGCTTGATGAAGAGGTGTATCCTCAGCACCTTACAGCAATTTGTTGGCCACAGTGTTCCCCAGAGATAGCGAGGAAGCACCAAGGAGGATCGTGGGCTGGGATTCCTGAGCTATTAGCCAGCATTACTCATCCAAAGGCCTGACAAGAGAAACCTGGCAGATGAGGAGAAAAGGCTGAGGGGAGGGGGGAAGAGAGTAAGAGGGTATTGTTGAAAGAGTTACAGAGGGAAGAGTGAGTTTTGTCAGCCCTTGTCTTTGCCCCCTTGTCACAGCTGGGCTTGATTACCCAGCGTTCTCCGCTGAGCAGCTTCAGGGAACGTGGATACTGGATTGTAAGATGCGCTGACCTTTTTCGGGAGAGGAGTGAAAGATCTAGGCACCCCAGGGTAACCGTTGACCTGTGTTACATTTTCCTAAATGGTTTTATAAATTCAGTTTCGAGCATTAGGCTGGTAATGTGGACATAATAAGAGCATGAAAAAATAAAACTCAGTCTTCTGACTGAATTGTAGATCCAAACCATTACCATCCTTTGGGAGACAGTCAGTGATTCTTTGCCAAAGCTGCTGGTGTGAGTAATTTTCTGACACCAAAGGACACCTTGTGCGTAAGGCTCATATGCACAAGCAGCATCTGACAAAATGGTGTTATATTTTGTTGGTTGTTCCTAAAAGTGACATTTTGTGTAAAGCATCTGCTTCACCTGGAATATTTGAATCTTTGACACTTACGTTATTGCTCCAATTTTGGGCACTATTAATAATATAATATTAATACTGAACATATTACATTTCAATCTATGGTTGACTGGTGGCCCGTCTTCAGTGTCTCTGTTTGTCCTTTCTTTTGGTTTTGTGATGAGGAGAGTCTCCCCAGAGACCTA
Organism: Oreochromis aureus; assembly: GCF_013358895.1. Lineage (NCBI taxonomy): Eukaryota > Metazoa > Chordata > Actinopteri > Cichliformes > Cichlidae > Oreochromis > Oreochromis aureus. Next base: position 27,960,436 of record NC_052958.1, on the reverse strand, counting down.
TTTCATGTGTGTGTCTTTCATAAACCTTTCACAAAGGGCCACTTTATAGTGATTGAAGTTGTGTTTACTAATGAATGCCAGACTGAATGTTCACCCACCAGCTCATGAATATGCAATGATGTCAAACCGGCGCTAACACCCATGAGTTGTCTTTACTATTAACCGCGACAGGAGGTGAAAACTGGAGCCCAGCTAAGAGTCTGGGAATTACGGGAGAAGCAGGAAGGAAGGAAAGGAAGAAAGTGAATGAGAGATGTAGGTGCAGCATTGGCTCAGAGCGAAGCCGCTGAGATTTTTAATGTGTCTCTGAGAGTGTGTATGTCCCATAGAGCAGTATGTTTATAAATCACAGAGTCAGGCAGTGTGTGTCTTGCAGGGCCGGTGTTTCCTGCAGTGTAATCTGAGTCTCTGGTGGAATGTGTGAACCACATCCGACTCCACTCCACTCAAGCCCCCGACTCACTCAATATCCCACTGTAAACAACATGGCTTTGCCAGGGATTCTTGAACAGGACAGGTAGAGTCGCTATATCTCCCAAAAATAACAGAGTGCAGGAAATGCTTCAAAATAAGAGCATATTGGGCCCTGCAGTTAGCGAAAGTCACCCCTGAAAAGTGATATTAAATTTTTATTCACTGTGTTTTCAGTGAGCCTATGACTTCTTTATTGTGTGTGTGTGTGTGTGTGTGTGTGTGTGTGTGTGTGTGTGTGTGAGTGAGAGAGAGAGAGAGAGTTTAGACTAAGAGGTTAATTGTAGTGTGACCTCCCTAATGTCTTTCCCTGGCTGGTTATCTTGATTGGGTAATTAATTCTGGGGCCGCTCTCTTCAGGCGACCCAGTATTCACACACTCACAAGTCTCTCTTTCTCATACACACACTTTTTTCAAACTCTCCTGAACTCCAGCACCACACATTCCTGTAACCCTAAGGCTGTTCTATTGCATTACTGTTACCTTTTCTCTTTATTTCCTCCCTTACTCGTTCTCTCACTCACGCTCAATGTCTTTCTCTTTTTCATTCATTCATTCTCAGAGCTGGCTCATCTGATATTTTATTCTCAATCCTTCCTCACAGCTTGAACCTTAAGAGAACTGACTGAAGTTAAAGTAGCTGCACAGTATCAATACAGCAAAATGTACTGCAAAAAGTTGCAATATAGGCTTTACTGTTGTAGCTCCAAATAGGGCTGGGCGATATATCGAGTTTTTTTAAAAAATATCGATATATTTTCATACGAGATATAAGATGTGGCAATATCGTTTATATCGATATAGTATATGTTACGTTATAATTATACTGGAGCCGCAAGTTTGCCTCTCTTTCGTCCACTTTTGTCTCTGTGCAACGATACTGGGCTTCGCCTCTCCTTCACTGAACACAACTCCCCCTCCTCCCCCATCGCTTCACCTGCAGGCAACGACAAGATGGACACAGCAAATCTCCATTAACGAGTTACTGCGCATCGCCCCGTGCGTGGGGCTGGACAGCGTCAACGTGTTAGCGAGCTAACCGCGCTAACGAGCTAACCGCGCTAACGACAAGCATGGCCTAAAATCCTTTCATCTTCTCAAAAGTCGACAGTGCGCCTTATGTATGAATTCTGGTTGTGCTTACTGACCGCGAACCAATTTTATGTGATACACGCTGCTCAGCAATCTGTCAATAAATGTTTTAGTTGGACTTTGGTAAGCTACGGAGCTGCACCGCTTGATGGACTGTCGGAGCATTACGGCTACCGTAGTCCGGAGCCTCGCGGAGTAATACGTACTGTGCTTCAACATAATATTACCGTATTGTGTGTGTATAAGGACCATAAATGGCACCTGTTAAGAGACACGGTTATGAAGCAGATTTCAAACTCCAGGCTGTCAGTCACGCAGTAGAAGTTGGGAACAGAGCAGCTGCGAAATCTGTCTGTCTTTGTTATTATGCTCAGCGTCTTTTAGTTTACATTTTGACTGCACAATTGTGAGCTCTTTATTATGCACAAAAAATCATTGTTTTCTTTTATTTATGGAGCATTATTATTTAATAAATGCTGCTAATTTATTTTTGAGTAATGTCTTCATGTACATCTACGCTGTATGTTAATAAAAGTGCCCGTGTGACATCTGGGACACAGCTTTGACTAAGAACTCTCTTTTTGTTCTTACCTTATGGCTTAAAAAAAATATATCGAGATATATATCGTATATCGCCATCCAGCTAAAAAATATCGAGATGTGAATTTTGGGTCATATCGCCCAGCCCTAGCTCCAAACAAGTAGCTGTGTCTGCTTCAGATTTGATACTTGCTTAGGCCTCAGTCACACAGGCCTAGTGAACGGTTAGCAAGCCCCCGGTCTGGTCACTAGGGAAAAGTGTGTTTTCCCCAGCCCATTGGCGAGAGGTTGTGGGAGGCTGCTGGTTCTCACTAGGTGAAATCAGTTGCAAAGAGGGTGCTGTACCGAAAACCTCACCGGTTGCTAGCAGATTGGTGAGGTTATCCATAGTTTAAAGGAAGACACCAACTGAGCGGTGCTGAAAATTAAAAAGGTATGATGCAACAGAGAAGCAGCCAGTGTTTTCAAAGTAAAGATTTTTCCTTACTGCTAAAACCAACTTGTATTAAAAGGTGCAATTTTTACCTTGAGAGTGAACGGTCTCCGTTTCTGGATTGCATTACACCAGTGATTCTCAAAGTGTGAGCCGAGACCACCTGCTGAAGGTACTGCAGGTAGACACCACAAATTCAATTAGAAATTACTCAAAGTGTGTACAGCGGCACATTTATATGAATGTATTTATTTATATGACAGTTAAATTAAAACTGATAACAAGAGGTGGTTACTTGCTTACAGTGTTTACTGCTCTTGTATTGAAGTTTGTGTCCCAGTGGCTCACACATTAGCCTTAACACTTTGCATATGACTGCGTAGCAATTTATAGCCGTGTTGTTTATGTTTTTGAGTAAATTTTAAAGGGTAAACATCACTTTCTCTTGTTTTTCGATTAGAGTGAAGATTTCAGACTGTAAATGATTTTAGTTACTTTGAGGAAGCTTGCACTTCCTCCCCTCTTTCTGAATCCATAGTTTTTTGGAGCATGCTCAGTCTTCAGGACTGAGCGACCACTTCCTCTAAGTGGCAGACAGCTCACTGTTTTCTTCCCCACCTTATCACTCTATCACCAGCTAACAGACACAGAAAGAGAGAGTCAGAGGACGAGAGAGCAAGCAAAGTAGCTGCTTTTTGCTCTCTCTCTTTCTCTCTCCTGTGCACTCTTTCAGGTTTGGCTCTCCCTGTTTGGGCACGATGAGAACGGCAGATTATTGGAGCTGATAAGATGAGGAATGCTGCTTAGAGAGGAAACGCCATTCTGGATGAGATGTAGCCTATAGAAGACTGTTCCCCTGTCCACGACATGTCATCCAACACCGCCACTGGCCTTTTCCTATCCTTCGTGTTATAGAGGCAGGATAGACATAAGGGAAGTGAGCCGGGATTGAAATCCATTGACCCAAAGCAGATGAGCATGTCCATTCAAGCCACCCTTTTCCTCCTGCTTGCCCTCTTTCTGCCTCTGTCTGCTCCTGTTGTTTTGACTTCATTTCTCTTGAATAATAATAAATTCAGAAGTGCGCACCAGTGGCCTAAAAAATATCAGTAAACTGTTGTCATTAGAACAAGTTTGTACTGAGAAAATGTCACTGGAAAATGTGCTAATGGAGCAGTATGTGGAGTATCTAGAGAGATACTTTTGTCAAATGTTATTCAGTTTTTTACTGTATATGTGCTTATTTAAGAAACGGAAAAAAAGTCTTTAAAATTCATCTCAAAGGGAGTGAAGGTGGAAATGTTGTGGTTTGTTCCGATGCAACTTTGTAGACCTAAGCTGTGCTGCCATGAGAGAAGAGGCTTTCTCTTGGAAACCCCTTTTTCTAATTGTACTGTTATGAACTCTAGCATTTAACATTCCTACTGAGTCCTGTAAAGTCTGAGATGTACAGCTTGGATTATTTGCACTTTATCTGAGCGTTCCACGTGCTGACTTTGGGCTGAATTTAGTGGGACATTTATTCCTGGGAAGACTGACAGGTGTATTTAACATTTTCTGCTTGTGAATCATTTTCTCACTGTACAATAATAGACTTTAAATTGTTTTTAAAATGGCCTTATAACACTTTTGCAGCAACAATTGTTTCGCTAAAATGATTGATGTCTTTCCTTGGCATTGCACTAAGACATACTTGGATACTCCAGACCAGCAACCTGCCAAAACGTCTGCTTAAATCAAAGTGTTCACACTTACTGCTCATCAGTTAATCAAGTAATTCTGATTAATGTATTTATCATATCATATATTTATATGATAAATGTTATACATTTATAACCTGTATTTGATTTGATTATGTTTGATTTAACATTTGAGTTGCCCACTTAATCCTATGGAATTAGTAATTGCGTACTTTATAAGACAGATAAGACAGATAATAGATAATATCTTACATGACTGTAACATATTATCTATACTAAACTTATGAAATTAAATTAAAATAATTTTTTTCTAGAAGCAGGTATAAATACTTCAGCTGTCTTGCCAGTGTTCTCTACTTCACCCCAGTAAAACATTTACCTGCTGCATTTTGCAGAATCTGAGTTGTGAGTTGTAGCCACTTGTTGAAGTTTTAAACCCTTGTAGATTCCTTATCGTGGTGCTTATCCTACATTTTTAAAAAATTGTTCAATAACCAATATTCCAATGTGGAAATGTTTCTTCCTCCATGTGTTTAATGTTCACATAAAAACAAAAAGAATACTAGAAGAGTCCGAAAGAAAAACTATTGTTTATTAGTCTCTCAGGATTTTCTTAGGACCACTGATCTACCTAAAGCAGTGAAATGGCAGTTTGTGATCAAAAATGAAAAGTACATAATATGTTACTGTCTTTGATCACATTTTATTACATTCTTTGATTGAAATTGTCCACTTGCACACATGTATGATACAAAGAAAAGCCCAGCATTCCTCTTGAACCAGAGCAAACCTGACTACATCCAGAAAATGAGCAATGGCTGGTGAGAGGCACGGAGGAGAGACAAGGTTGTATGTTAGCAGGTTCAGAGAGCGGCTGAGGTGAAAAACGGAGAAGGGGAGAAGGAAAGAGCAAGAGACTAATAAATAGTGTGCTGGGAGTTGAAAACTGCAGACAGAAGTTTTTGTGTGCGACTGCCTCGCTTAACCCCAACGCCACTGAAAGCTCAGCCAGGGCCTGAATTAGATCACATCAAGGGATCATCTCACTCTGTGTGCATGTGTATGCTAAAGTGTGTGTGTACCACATCCTTCAGCCAAAACTCACCTGTTGATCTTCATCCCATATAGCTGACATCTATGCCACCCGTACTAAAACAGCTCCCAAAACGAGGGCAGACATGTAACCTATACACGCTTGATGTGTGTGTTTGTATGCTGTGAGGCCGAACTAAAAGTAGATTGTTTGTGTGATAGAGGCCAAGGCAGGAGAGAAGTTAGACTTTTTTGGTTTTGGCTCGTCAAACCATAATTTAATTTTGTTACCACTGGGCATATAATAACAGATCTGGACATCAGTAATAACAAAATTGTACTCACGCTAAAAGCTAAGATCTAGAACAAAGTCAAACAGGGCAAGAAATACAAGTTAGACAGTCAGACAGGTTTCAAACCCACATGTTTGCCAACATCACTTGTTCCCAGCATTGAACAGTGAAACGATCACACAAAAACTGGCTGACTTCTTGGTTCAACTGTGACCTACCAGTAAGTCCTCCCGTACAATGAGGGATTACGCCATCATTTCAGGTGTACTGACTTTCGGCTTTACCTCAAAATATGTTGGGTTACATAATCCGCCTAAACTCTTGGTTGGTTGAAAATCTGCCTGAATGTCTGACTTGTGGGTTTTTGTAGAAATTAGTAGAAATGACGCTGCCATGCTCTCAGCAATTATTTTGCTATGCACAGTGTTAAGCAATTGCAAAAGCCTTCCAAAATAAGACCAAGGTTATAATTTGGTGTGTGTTTTGGGGGAAAAAAAGACAACAGCAACACTTATGTGAAGTTGTGCAAGAAAACAAGTAAACCACCGTGCCCAAGACTCCCACATTTAATCAGTTGAGGCTGTGATGTTATAATCATAGATAAGAATGCTGATTGTGCAGCTAGAAGACAATGCCTGCACAGTCCGGGAATGCAGGCAAAATCCAGTAAGCCAAACACAAATCTTTCTCTATATATTATTCCAATACTAATTTTATATTGCATGTAGTCTTATTATGTTTTAGAATATCAATAATTGGGGTTGTTGCTCAAAAAAAGTAGTGTTACACATTACACGTTATGCTTCTTAAAAGTTATACAGTAAGTTACTTAATTAGATGCCAGAGAATCTAATTTGTTACATTATTTCTCATTACTCCATAAAATAACCGTGTATTGTCACATATTTACCAGTTAACTATATAAAACACTGGCTACAGTTCACCACATGAACAGAAATCCCTAATGAGCACACACATAAGAGCTTTCTTTTAGTGTTATGTATGAAAACAAAGCCGACTACAAAAAGCAAAGATGACAACCAGCCCACAGAGATTTGAATTGGATTGCCACAGTGATTCTGCTGTAGAAACATGTACATGTAGTAGAACTGGAGGCTAAAATGCTGCAAGCCTGACTGTTCATCACGTTGTTACCTGCTGAAACTCAGGCTCTGGCTGCTGGGCTGGGGTCTGCATATACTCAGCTTTATCATCAGCCTGCGTTCTTGGCTAGCTTTGTATTAGTATTCTGTCTGTGCAGGGGCTTCCAAAGAGCCAAAGATGTATTAGTAGCATAATTGTTTCTATCCTGGGTGCAGATTGCAATTAACCATCACGCTCTTGTCCTGTTGTGCAATAAAAAATTATAAAAAGCAATGTCCACGTCTCTGCTGTAGGCTGCTCCACCAGTTTCCTCCTCCCGCACACCATCTGAAATCAGCTCATTGTGTTACAAGTGTGCAGGAAGAAAAAAGCATGTTGTCATTTGCAACACGTAGCAGTTGGCTCAGTCCATTCTGCTTCCTGAGTGAAAGAGCCTTTAGCCGTTTTCTTACTGTAGCATGTCTCATTAGTGCCATACGGTTTATGGAGATAGCTTGCTCATTATTTAAAACTCCAAATATTTTCATTTCAGCCTCCAAAACATCAGTAATCATTACGTTGAACCTTCAAAAACCAGTGGGGGACATCTAGGGGTGGGTACCAAATTCAGCATTTGTAAGGGTGCCAACTGAACTTACTTTGGTAATACTGAGTACAGATTTGCACCAAATCACTGGGTGCCACTTTTGATATCAGTTCATATCTGAGTTTAGCTGTTCCCACCTGTTCTTGTCACCCGTGTAAATGTTGGTGTGTGCCAAAAGTTACACATAATTGTTGGTGTGCAAAATGCAAAGCTGGCCATGCAAACCACATCTAATCAGAGAAAAAATCTGGTCAAAACAGAGAGATTTGGTTTTGTGTTGTGTGTAGTGTTTCAAAGAAATAAAATGTTTCAGTGGAGAAGTATAGACTCAAGAGAAAAATGTTAAGTTATTATTTCGTTTTGAGCAAAGTCCAGAAAAACAGCTGTCATTCACTTCTGGTACCAAATACAGGTACCTGTACTGATACCAGTGTGTTTTAAAGTATGAAAGGTACCCAGCTGTAGTAACGTCACAGTGCTTATGTCCATCTTTTATATATAGTCTTCAATTTTAATGTGTAGGCTTGAGGTCTTAATGTTAATCTGCCTGTTACCAATGTCCTCTATACACATCAAAGCTGTATCTAATGTTAGCAATGTAGCTGTTACTTTAATCCATTTCAATTGTCGCCATATTAATCATATAAATTGGACCCAGACTTTCCTTCAGCATGGAGAATATAGAAACTACTTAACAGTCATCATCTGTACCAAAACACTGAGGCTGGGTGTCAAAGCCTAGACAAACCCCTCGATGCTTAACTGAGATTACACAACAATTAAGATAAGAGAGGATGAGATTTTCCTCTCCCCTCAGTCTCTCACCCTCTCTCACTCAATCTCGCTCTCTCTCTCTCCTTTTTTAAGTATGATTGTAAAGAATGTTGTTTAAAGAAGGGAAATTAAGTTTGCCTTTGATGTCTTCTGAAATATGAAACAGCCAGATGCTTATAGAAATGTTAAACACTCACCACACACACACTCACACTGACACACACCAGCTGATTTCACTGGAAGCCGCTGCTTCACCCAAACTTTAGTATACAAATGCCCAAACAGACTAAACACTTACTTACTTTTCACTGGAAATTACTTAACTGCACAGTTTCAGTTTGACCTCAGTGGAAGTGAGCAGTCACCTGAGCCACCCCACACCCCCTCACCCTCGCCTCCCATAGTCTTTTCCCTCCCTCCACCTCTCACTCTCTCCCTCTCTCCCTCTGCTGCTTTCTGCTGACTCCTGGAATTATGATCTGTTTCCCGTCCACAGGAATAATAGAATACAGGAGGAAGAGGGGGGTCGGCAGCAGCTCTGTGGAACAGTAGTGAGGAGTCCAGCTCCACTGTGGTTACATTCTGTTTGTGTGTGTGTGTGTGTCTGCAAATGCGTTTATATCCAGATGTGCTAATGTGCGATGTTTTCCTCTTCATTTCCATAAACTTCACACATTAAAAGATTATCCTCGGACACGGACACACACATAGAAACAGAACTTAAACTCCATTAATGCTCATAAATCTTAACCCTCCTCTCATTATCTTGACAGTAAACGCCTCATGTATACAACCATGCGGCAGGCAGTGGGTCTCCACTCTCTACCAGAGCCTCCAGGCACTTAACACTATCAGCAGTCAGATCCAGCCACTCCAGTGTGTTTGGAGTGTGTGTGGAGTGTGTCCTCAGCCGCATAAATATTTATCACACGGCTACCCCAGGAATTTTAATGAGCACTGATGGAGAGCAATCAACACAGTAGAGCCAGGAGAGAGAGAGAGAGAGAGGCGAGAAGATGACATGAAGTGAGAGTTTGTGATATTTTAGCTTTTAAATATTAACATGACTTTCACTGTTTTCCTGAGGAGATTCACACACTCCTGTTTTTCTACTCATTTAGTTTTTTAAGAGTTTTTGTGTTTGGCTTTCTGCACTAAATTTGTCATTACTGTGTATACCTGTGTATTTCCCACTATACGTGTGTGTGTGTGTGTGTTCACATGTGCAGTGTAGTATTGTACATACTCATCAAGGTGACAGGGCCACCCCTTAGAGGTCACTTAACACATTGTGTGCAGGCCAAGCTGCATGGGGAGTGAGGGAAGGAAACCTGAGCTGTAACTCACACAGTTCGCTCTCTCTCCCCCGTAGACACAAGCGCATACATACAATGAGACACGCTGGACCTGGCCTTTGACATCTGGCTGGGAGCGGCTAATAACTGTCTTGGATTCCTAAAGACGCAGCAGCTTGGAGTTCATTGAAATTTACTGCAGTGATGCTTTATTGACTTGAGGAAACAATAAATATGAAATCACTGATTTGTGTTGCCACAGAGTGGCACAAATGAAACCCACAGGTCTTCGTTTCTTCTGCTCAAGATTCCAGGATTTCATAAGATGCCAGATAAATTACACTAAATAGAAAGTATGTCAGTTTGAAGGAGTAGTGCAGACAGAGGTAACCTACGTTTTTTTATGACTCTGGTTTCCATATTTTGTTCCAGTGTAAACAACATATTGTGTCAAAAAGAGCTAAAATAAGCGGGTGCAGTCGTGCAGACAATATTTTTTCTTCAAATGTTAAGTAACTGAAAGGAAAATATATGAGGAAAATTTTTAGATTTTAAGTTGTTCAAAATGTTTAACCCCCTACCATATAATAGTAAATTCCTCGTAATACTATTTTTAGTTTATTTAAAGCAATAAAGTAATAACTTAAAATATTTTGTATAATCGAACCTGTTGGCCTGAATTTCCGTCACTTTATTACATTCTCTTTTCATTTCAGTCACAGTTATATCTGCTAATGTAAGATCTGTGTGTGTTTAACTTATCTTATTAATCACTTGAACCCCACCTTAGCGATCCTGAGCCTCAGCCCCAGGCTGAGAAGCACAATCTACTGCGCGACAGATACTTCATGTCAGAGTCAAATTTTTGTATCACTAGAATTAAGTTTTAAGTTATTACAAGATTATGATGTACTGTGAATTTAATTAGAAAAAGAAATGGTGAATGTAAAGCACTTAAAGAGCACCTTTTTAACATTCACCTGTTAATGCACAAACACAACCCAGTGACAATAGAGCAGGCCAATCATCAATAACATCTTAGAATTCAGTAAGATGCTCAGAGATGCCTTGGCATGTGGAAGGGCCATGGATCAAACTCTCAGCCATGTGATTTGTGGACAGCTTGCTCTCACACCTGAGCCATTAAAACAGAGACAACTGCTGTTGTACAAATTACTGCATCGGTCTCCGATTTCATCCCTCCCTCCTTCTTCCCTTCCCTTTACTTGAAACTGAGGGTCTTTTGTGCTTTAAAGGAAGTGATAAGTTGAGGCGATGCTGGCGGAGGTGCGTTAGAAATTGACCAGTGACAGATTTGTGACTGTAGGTCCAAGCTGCACTGAAACGATGAAACTCACTGTTTTTGCTACAAGTATGTCCCCACCTGCACAGACACACACGCACACACAAACACAGACGGCGACTCACACACCTGTGCACATTGTGTATGCATTAACTTTCATGTTTCTGCAGGCAGGCTAGGTATCAGTCTGCTCCTTCCTCATTGTCCCGCCTTCATGTCCCTGTCATTGTCCGCGCAGTAATTCATCCCGGGTTTAAAAGCCCTGGATCAGGGATGACTTCTTCCATCAAAATCCCACCGAGGTCAAAGATCAGAACATCTGGGTCTGGTTGGAACATCTGGGTCTGCTGGGGACATGGAGACCGTGGGCTCCAGACTCTCACAGCGTTCTCGGCCCTTTATCTGATTTCCTTTGAAGTATTTGCAGCCTCATGTCCACTACTGTACAAATACCAGAGACACTACTGGACTTCCAAAGCCACATCATAGTCTCCCAGCATGCAATCCTCAGAGCGAGAGAGAGGAAAGAGAATCGGTTTCTTGAAAATGTTTGATCTGGGTAGGTTTGCAGTCGGAAGAAAAATAAATGCAGCTTAGGGACATTTAGCATTTTTTTAATCTATCCTGACAATTGTACTTGGTGTGTGTGTGTGTGTGTGTGTGTGTGTGTGTGTGTGTGTGTGTGTGTGTTCACACATCGCTGCCTGTTAGTGTGTATGTGCCCTTATGTGGGGGTCAGCCCGTGTGCTGTGTGATTTATTGAAAGGCCTTGTAGTGATACCAGATTCCTTTGCGTTAAATGCCTGCTCTGAGGGCCTCTTACTGGCTGTGTGCTTTATGGACCATGATCACACCCTATTTGTCTCTCACTTTTACATTTCGAAGGATTAATTTTACGGCTTCTCATCTTTATTAGACTGGATAGTGTAAGAAAAAGGGCAAAAGAGCAGAATGAGCAAGGGAAGGTCAGGCCGCATACTTGAGGACACGTCAGGCTTTTTGTATTACGAGTGATTATTAGATTGTTTGACTGTATAGGTTACAGTTATATTTTGAGTCTTTTCAATAGTCATACTGCTTTTGTTTTATCTGATGTTTCTTTCTAGTCCAAAAGTACTTTTTTAATGAACAGAAAACTGTAGGAAGATGTTGTGGCTTTTAGATTGTCCAGTGAAATTCCATTTATTTCCAGTCATTACCAGTACAGCTGATCAAATAAACTGAGCTGATCAGGAAAGGAAAGGAAAGGAAAGGAAAGGACCACCTAGGGACCAACTTATATGCATTACCAAAGCATATTACAATACAACTGGGCATTGAATCCTAGGCAGGCATGTGATGAAAATCCTTTTACATCCCAGTCTCATAACTATTGCTTTAGAGCTAATATTAGATAAAACTGGGGATGTTGTGATTTTATTTCAATCTGCAATTTGAGTCTGTTCTTTTTCTCTTTCAAATTTTGGATCAATCTGGGATCGGTTCAGCCACTACAATGACTCCATTTGTTCCTGAGGAAAGTTTCTGGCTGGTGTGTTCCACATACCGATTACTTGTGGCAGTATTCATCGCATAAACAGGACAGGAAATCGTCTCAGAAACAAAGATGTGTTTTTTAATGCTAAGTTAAGGTTTTTAATTCAGAAACTTGTAGAAATAACTTTACAGCCATGAGTTTACGATCAGAATTGACCGAAATGATGCGGCCTTATTTGTGCAGCGCATTGTAAATAATAAATGCGAACACCCTCTTTTTATTCTGTCTGACAAAATGAACTTCTTTCCTAATTCTTTGATGCTACTCACCTCAGAGACCTCAGTGCCCCTTCATAGGCTTTAACTTAGTCTCGGTTGATGATCGGGTGTAGATCATATTGTCATTCAACTTGTGAGAGCCACATTTTGTCACTGCTAAAAAAAATTTTTTTGTTAGATTTGTGCTGCTTAATTTTGTTATTATGACTGCTACATATTTGCAGACATGGACAGAACGCTGAGTTAAACAGGACGTACCAAGCTGTTGGGTTTGGTTCCAAATCGGATCCATATGAAGATTATATTGTGCCCCCATCTGTTAGTAGTTCATGTTGAATTATTCGCTACATGCTCTGTTTGGGTGAATTCACTTGGCCGCAGAACGCTCTTGTTAGCAGTTTGGACTCAGCTTTTATTTCACTGACTGGTACTCTGCAGTATGAGCTCTGAGGGTGAGGTTGTCTGTCACCTGTAGAAATCCTGGTTGACAAAGACCAGACGCTGGATTAACTTCCTGGATGCTGAACCGTGTGGTTACGTGCTAAGAAGGCAGACTTAGCAGACAAGAGTCTGATTTCAGCAGATGTTTTCCTGCCAAACTCCGATGGAGATTTCAGGCCTAACAGTGGTGGTGACAAAAATGCTGATTTAAATACAAGGAATGGCTCTGCCTTCTTCCTCCCAGCTTCATGTGTTGTTGGATTTACATGTATATTATGTGGTGGGCTGTATAGCCTTAAAAATATATCATGATATTTCAAGAAAATTCACAAAATGATATTTCTGAAAAAACAAAATACTGAGCGGTCTCTAAACTGAATAGTCTCTCCTTCCTTGTAGCCTGGTCGTACTCGATGATGTGTTTTTGCCTCAAGTGGTCAAAAAAGTGCCTCCACCTTTAGCAGGAACCGTTCTCCGAGGTTGTTACAGTAGTTTTACTTTATTAAATCCTCATTGGAGGCTGTGGTCATCGTGGCTGTCACTGCAGTAGCAGTGATATTGCAATATAACACTTTAATATTGCCAAAAAAGAATAATTTCACCTGTATTATCGTGGATAGTGCACACCCATCATTTAAATCCCAATCTGCTCAGTGCTTTAGAGCTTTCACTGTCTTAGTGACGTTACTATTCTACAGAAAATATACAGGTGGAGATAAAACAAGAGTACGAATACTTGCTCTAAAGATACATTCATCTTTTTAGATGTGTAGCTGGTTAACACATCAACTGGAATCCAACCATTTTTGACATCACATAAACTTGTAATATGCTTTAATAGGTCCTTTCCATTAGCAGCAAGTAAGGATTTATGTTGTCTGTTTTGGCACAGATTCTGCAAGAATTTCTTCTTTAATATTTAGATAAATTATTTAAACTCACAACCTTACGGTTACTTTAGCTTCCAGTCATATAAAACCACAAAACGATGTGATCTTTTGATGCATAATACCTATTAAGCACCACCACCGTGGACTGTAAATAGGGTATGAGGGAGATGTCCGTCATGCGTGTTACCCTTTGAAAGGAAAACAAAGTCAAAGAAGTAAAAAGTGTGCCATGTGTGGTCAAGGTTCACTTATAAAATTGCCTCTCCTGACCATTAACAGCACTGTCAGGCCATCTATCAGTCACACCGAATGGCAGTAAAGGAGGTGTATTAAGCTCCTTATGCAAAACGCTGCAGCTGGAAGTTTGGAGTCTCGCTGCTCTGCATTTCCATCACCCTCCTCAGTTTCCCTCACAGTTAACTTTGTGTTGTTGCTAGCCTGCATTACTGTTTCTACAGTGTTTCTAAGAGTGCTGTGATTTACCAGATAAGAAGAAGCTCAGGTTAAAGTACAAAGACCTCTCCATCTCCTCCAGATGTGACATTACGTTAAGAAAACACCATCTGTTTTGGACTTTCGGGTAAATTTGCTGGTCAAAGCTGCTGGTCAAACCTGTACCTGTAAGGCAGTCGCAGGCTTTGGGAGCTCGCCTCTAAACTGCAGGTGCATGGATGAATTTGTCACTTGTGTTGGTCTCGTTTAACAGAACGCAGACGCAGTGACTCTTTAAAGATGGAGTCTGCGCTCCAGGTTCAGTCCATTGAGTTCAGATAAGGGTCTTGCCATTGGCAGCAGGTGTTGCAGCTTCATATTTATTTCACTTCATTTGAACTACGTATGCATGCAGACAGAATCTAAACAAAAGGCAACTTCAGGATTTTTTTCCCTGCAGGTCAAACTTCCTGCATTTGTTTACTTTCCCTTTTCGAGCATCTGTCTCCGATACACTCACATCAGATTAGACTTAACTATCCTGCTGTTTAGCAAACCATCACTAACGAAGGTATAAACCATGTGACTGTCTCTGATGTATAGAAATTATAAAGGAGGTGTAGTTGCTACTTGTTAATGTCAGCTTACCGCTTTTCTCTAAACCAGTTCGTGACTAGACCAGTCGATGTTTCTTTTATGCCAGCTATGAAATGTTCTCCATTACAAACCCTAATCAATATAATTATGAAGCAAGTGGATTATTTAATATAATTGTGGAGTAAGTCGCCCTATAATAATTACATTCAGCCTCATGATAAATTATGTCTCATTGCTGCAGGTAATTAGTCTGAAAATGTTTCCAGTTATGGCTTTGAGTGCCAAAAACGTTTGTGAGTAATGTACAGAGCTGCTCACATGAGAAAGAGCTGTTTGTCCTGCTGTTACAGACGGAGGAGAAAATGGGCTGAAGCTTTCATCTGCTCGGCTGTATATAGACCATGCAGAGTTAAAAATAAAAAGACCGCTCACCCAGAATTGAACCAAGTTTTCAACTCGGGCCGAATAATATCAAACTGAACGCTGTCAGAAACCTGAATCAGCCTGTACTTGTTCCCTCCGTGTGTGTTCAGTGTTCTTGCCTTTGTGTGTAATCAGAAGAGTGTGATTAAGCGCTGTGGAGCCTCTCTGAGATGTGGGTCCCTGCTCTCTAAAAGGCTGAACTATGCCAGCGCTGCCGTGTGCGTTCCTCTGTAATAAGATCACCCAGAAAAGACGTTTTCAAGAGGTTCAGTGTCAGATGGTAACACTGCTCTGCTCGGTGCACTTTACCCTGGGCTGCTGTTCATAGGTGGGGTTTGGCATCCCACTTCCGGCTAACAGTGTGTGCTATAAAGCGATATTCATTTCAACTTTGCAACAACAGTTTGAAAAAGAGCCTACTGTGTTTAAACGACAAAGCCAGGTCCGTAAAAGAAACGGTTTGGATGTGGAGGAACTTTACCGACTGCACCCCACTTCCAACGTTTGCGCGAGAAGCGGGTACACCGGCTGTGAGTCGGGCCTCGTCGTTCAGCCTGAGTGTTGGACCTCACTGATGCTCATGTGGCTGAATGAAAGCAAATCCCCTGCACGTTCCAAAATCTTGTGGAAAGACTGAAACTAGAAGAGCGGCATCTGCACGCAGCAGCAAAGTCAGTTAAGTCTTAAAATGGTAGTTCTGGTTGACACGGTGACACTTCAGGTTGTTTAAGCTGGCAACACTAAGAGCGGATCGACCATGAAATTCCCTTTTGAACTGAAAGTTTAGCGAGTATTTTAAAACCGCGATTGGGTTTACAGTTCCCTTGGTTATTTGTCTTGTGCTGTTTTTTTTTTTTTTTTAAGTAAAACTTGTTTTTCTTCATGGATTGCAGTATCCTTACACTAACACTTACTGTATACGTATCCTCTTTCAAATTCCAGAGACCAGCTCTTTAGCTCTTCCTCTCTTTCAGGTTACGTCACTACATGTGATGTTCACACATGCAGGATCTTGTCCACTGAATTCCATCCAGTATGCGCATGCATCATTTTCTGTATACCTCTCTGTGCACATGGCATGTTTATTACTTATCAATGTATGTGCATATGTGTGCCGCAGCTAACAGCGAAGATCAGCAGAAACACGATTAGCCTGAAAACATAGATGCCAGGTTAGTTAAAAACAAATAATAACACCCTTTAGAAGCCACACTATGCATGCATGTAATCCATTGAAGCAATGACAGATTGCACCACTGATGGTACAGACTGCTGCCACAGTGAGTTTCAGAGGCTATTTTCTTTCGTTGTCCTCGGACTTTTGGCCTTGTAGCATTAGAAGGCCCGTGTAGCGCAGAGAGAAAAGAAGAGAGAGAAGCACAGGGGAAACCCAGCACAGCACTTTGAGCACTTCTTGAGAAACCACCACTGCAGCAATAACTGTGTTTAGCACGAGCCGTCCAGTATAAAAGTATTAAAATCACAGAATCAGCCTTTCTTCGTCTGTGTGTTCGACGCAGTTGTCTATGAGTGAGAATCTTTGTAAATATGGGAAATGGAATAGAGGGAATAGAAGTCAGAGAAAGGACTGAAGCTTAAAAAAGACACACAAAGAAGAGGCTTCTCTCTCTTTTTTTCTTTTTTTCTTTGGACTCACTTTGGTGGTCTGAAGCAGGGTCTCATTGGATCTTGAACCCGGTGCAAAACCCAGCGGGGGGGAGAATGAGTAAGGGGTTGAGGGGGAGAGGGTGAGTGGGGGGTCCTGAGCTAGGGGTTACGCCACCAGAGTCCCACAATTCATCATGCTCTGGCACCAACGGGGGCTGTCTGGACAGATCGGAGGTGGGGAGCCGAGAGGGGGGGATTGATGGCCGGGGAGACTCTGTGACCTCCTTTTTCCCCCAAGAGGGGAGATAATGTGTGCATGTATGTGGGAGAGAGAGAAAGTTATCATCACCCTCCATCCCTTGCATCCTGTTGAAGACATCAAGTTTGGATATTGAGTTTGATCCAGTACGTCTTCATATCGGAGTGACACATCAGCTGGGCTGCAGGAGTCTCCTCCTCACAGGCGTCAGATCAGTCATGACAGATCATTTGTTTTTCTTTCTCCCCCTCTCTCCTTTCCCTTCTTTCTCCTTTTCTCTGGCTCCTCTCTGTCTTTTTACTAGGACTACCTACAAGGTGACAGCACCAAAGCCTATCAGAAGTTGGGTTGGAAGCCAAAGGTGACTTTTGAGGTAGGTTGGTTTGAGAACACAGCCGGTTGGTCCTGCTGGATAGCATTAGCACACATATAATAAATGTAATGGGAGTAGTTTTCCATGCATGTACAGACAATGGAATGACGTGATGAAATCAAAGGTGACTGAAAAAAACACCAACTCAAAACATTTCAATGACAAATGAAAGAATGGCTTTGAAAGCCTGTAACGATTTCTAGAAACCAGCCTTCTTTCAGCGAACTGTTAAAATGTTTAACGTAGAAAATGCACAAAGGTTCACTGTATCAAATCCACACAAAGCAACAGAAAACCAACCAGCACACGAGTTTTATGTCTTTTAGCTTTTAGATTAGAATTTTATTACTGTTGTATATTTTATCTACTTTTAATTTTATACTGCATCAGATTATTATAAAGCTCTTTGGTACCAAAGCTCTTTGTTTATTCCTTTCTGTGAATAGTGCTATATATATAATTACTTGCTGTATAACATTTTGTATGTTGTTTAGAAATCAGCCTTTTAATAAAAGATTATTAAGCAAAGACTACTGTAAATTAAGCAAATATTTCTCAATATATATATTTTTGTAATTATATACTGAGAAAAGCACTTCTAATACACACACATATATATATATATATATATATATATATATATATATATATATATATATATATATATATATATATATATATATATATATATTGAAATATAATGAAATATACTTCAAATAAATATTATACATATTTTAGAAAACTGAATTTTTTGAAGTGCTTACACGCTTTGATTAAATAGTTTCTAAGGCTAAATAATATATTAATAATGCAGCCAGTGTTGAGAAAACACAACTGTGTTTTTTGGTTAAACCTTATTTATTTTGGAGAAAGAAAAAAAAAAGAAAACAGCGGTTCAACGTTTCATATTTTCTCAACTTTACCGGCTCGGGAAGTTTGGCTGAACTATAAAAATATAAATTCTGAATCTTCTGATAAACAAAAAACAATCTTATCTCCTATCTGTCGCTGCAGACACTCCAAAGCTCTGCGCTCTTATCAGTACAATATGACCCAATGACACGAAGCAGGTTATGGATCATTGTCAGGTCCTAATACTGATAAACTCGATGTATTTATTATGTTTATCCAGCTGCAATATAACTGTGTGTGGAAGGGAGGTCTTCACGTAGGCCGAGTTTAAACCGCGGGTGTAAACGAGCCTTACTTCATGTAGAGATGTATTTTATGTTTGTGTCTTTACCTTTAGAGATATCAACCTTTCCAAATATATAAATGTGATCCTGTCCTCTTGCAGGATCTGGTGAAGGAGATGGTGGATGCAGACATCGAGCTCATGGAGAAAAATCCAAATGCCTGAGGCCAAATGAGTCAGTCCTTATAGGACGGGCATGTTTCAGCACTCCTGTGTTCTGCCACTGAGACCCACAGTGGAAGACCCACGTTTCCTTTTTACTTGTATGACTCTTCCAAATGAATTGATTGTCTTGTTGCGGGTGTTCGAGTGAATCACGGGTGATGTTGTATCTGGTGTCTGTTTTGATTGATTAAATGCCTTTTACATTTTAACACTGATTATTTGATATTTTTATTACTGAGGGGTTTTTATTGTTTGTTTGTTTTTTTCATTGTTTTGGGACTGTCAATGCTGAAATCTTTTCCCCTGAAGTGTGACATGGAAAAAGTTATAAATGAATAGAAATGAATGGAGATTTTTATCTTTTATTAATATGAGCAGGTGATCCATTTGGTACAATAAAAAAGTCTTTAACATCGTGTCTGTTTGTTTTCTCATGAAACACAATAAATTCTATACAAGGCCTTATTTTTTTTTCTTTTTTTAATTCTAAGGAAATGTGGGAAATAAAAGCTGCAAATCCAGGTTTGAACCGCAGGTTGCGTGCGCGGAGTGTGCATGTGCACGCGCATGGGATCCCCAGTCTGTGCAGAGGTCTGGCTCTTCTCGTGTCGTTTCTTTCCTCTCTGTTTGCTCCTAATTCCAAGTTTTTCTTTAGAATTTACCAGAACACTGCGCCCCTTTATTCTGAGGGAAATGCGTTTTTCTCCTGCACTCATCTACCTGGAAACATCTAGATCTGGATCGTGAGCGGCCTTGTGGCCTAAAATGAATGCCCGCATTTAAACTGTTGGCCCTGACTTGGTGTGACCCTGACGGTGACGGTTGCTGGGTGTGTTGGACACTCGTAACTGTTCCCACTTTGCAGAAGTTGGATGACTTCTTCTTCCTTAACAGCCACACTGCTTTGTCTTTGCTCGTCTTTATTGTTTAAATCGAGGTATTGAATCCAAAAGGGTCGTTTTCACGAGGGCACGTCAATCATACTTGTTTAAGAAAAACAGTAGCCTGTATTTGATTAAAATGGTGCGACTGGAAGTGCTGCAGTGCTGCCATGTGTCTAACAGCCTAGTCATCCATCCTCTGCTGTTATTGACTGTATAGGAGACCTGACGCTCTCTATAGATTACATGATATTATTTGTTGTGTTTAATGATGGGCCTTACTATCTTACATCCTGCCCTCCTGTATCACACTATTAATAAATATGAATGCAGACGCAATCTAGTGTGTTTACAGTATTTGTGGAAATTTATCTCTTTTTAAAAACAGTCGAACAGTAACTCTGCATTTATATCTTCAAAAAATAAAGTATGTGCGTGTAGCCAAAATCTACTTTATCACAAATGAAAGTGCACGTGCACCAGGATGGCCTCTCTCAGATGTAGTATAGGATATTTTATTAAAGTATTATTACAAATATTTTTTAAACCGGACCTAACTGGAATCACTCTGATGTAATGCGCCTTTTCTCAATTTCCCGAAAGTCATTAAAGTTGTGAAATAAGTTTTTTGTTTTGTTTGCGTTTTTTGGGTTGTTTTTTTTAAGTGCAGCATCTTATTTCCATGTGGAATGCTAAATGAAGTATCTCCGATTTAAATGCAGCACTCGGGTAAATGTCGGTCCCTCCTCAGAGCACACTGCTGCTGTCAGGTTTTGACATTCAACTTGCGCGGACCCTGAAGGTCTCCCTGAGCGGTCTGTGGAGGTGGGATCGCCTGTGTGTTTTTCTGGACGGCACCTACAGGACATTTAAAAGTCTCTGTGATCGTCCTGGACAGCGCTGAGTCTGTGCGGACGCCAGATTGGAAACAGATGTTGCTCTGAGGTTGTTTGGGCCCCCGAAAGCGCGCTGAGAGCACACAAACACACTGAGCCCGCGGCCTCACACAGGTGCACCGAGTATTCCCCTTTAATAACACTTAGGCACGTTTTGTGATCGGGTCTGCTGTTGGCGCACAAACAAAGAAAAGATGACTGAGATTTGAACCGAGAAGGAGTCTCGGAAGGAGGAGGGGAGCAGACTTGTGCAGCTAAATAAACGTTTTTAAGGAGATTAAACGGCTCTAAAGTCACGATTTTCAGAATTCCTGAAAAACGCGAATATAATAATTTTCTGTCAAATCAAACGCACGAGAGATATTGTAGGGGGAGATAATCCCTCGAGTGAAAGCTGCAGGAGGGAGAAGCTGCTCTTTTCTTTCAAAGCTCCAGCTTTACTGAGCACATTTGGACAGACGGCCACAGAGTGGAAGACGGAGAAAAGGATCCGACCAGTGCCTTCTATCATTTGTTATTAGGAAGAGAAAATACTGATCTCGCCCCTGAATATTATCCGTCCATCCATTTTTTAAACCTCTTATGGAGTGAGCCTATCCCAGCTGACATATGAGAGGTACGGACAGGTCGCCAGCCCATCACAGGGCCTCACCGAAGATCAAGTTCAATTAAATTAACACGAATCTGAGCACTATCCCGGGACAGGGGAGGTCACCTGCTTGTCGTGTTACTGAGATATCAAGGACATAAAAGATATCCCATTCTTTATTATTACTGCTGGTCTATAGTGCAGATACCTTAAAATATTACGATTAAAAAAAACATGAAAACAGTGTAAATACACATAAAAAATTAAACAAATGCTGGAATTTAAAAAATCTGAAAATTCATAGTGCGAAACTGGCAAACTACGTGACTAGAGCCTTCACCAAAAATCCACGCAGACAGCAGGCACAAAACAAGACGCAAAATAAACAGTTTACACTGAAGCCTCGATTTCAGCCCGCTATAGGCTAAACGGTGAATCCTCACTTCTTTAATTGGTTTGATACGTAAACTGGGCGAAGGACTGAAGTCATTAGGACGCCATGGACGCCTTTCTTTCTTTTTCTTTTAAGAAAAATAATACATCGAGAAAAAAAACGCAGGAGGCCAGATTCGTGCAGGGTTAAATACAGACGCGATTTCAATCACTGCTGGGATTTAGCTCTGCTCCCGCGAACACACACACACACCTCAAACAGCAGAGGTGAGGAGTGTGTCAGGGGGGTACGGGCTTACAGTTTAACTGTGAGATGGCCGCAGTTGCCAGAACTTATATGCATATAAAATGCAAATTTGAAGTATTAAAAAAATAAAAACAATAACAAAAAAATTAAGCTGTGGATACAAAAGGTCTGTAATGATGGGAGAATCTGGTTGGTAGTTTGGACGCAAAACGCGCAGTGAGTGTCAGTGTGGAAACTGTTCCTATTTAATTTCAGGCTCAACCTTCAGAAATAATAAAAGTTCAAACTAGAACAAAATGCATAACACCCGTGAAAATGCGTTAAACTCTGTAGAGACTTTTATTCTATGTTGTTTTTTCTGTGTGAAACAGAAAGCTTTTTAAGCAGTCAGTAGAAAATAGAGCCTCCTTATTATTTTTTTTAAAAAGCCCCGTTCAAATGTGTGGGGCACCCACGTTTCCAGGAGCTTCATATGTTTCCCCATAAGCGCTCTGATACCTGCCAAACCTTTAGGGCGCATGCTGTGGGCTATCGGGTTGCTTTGCCACTCGTGACTACGGCACTTGTGCAAAGATCTGGCCTTCAACGCTAATCAGACACTGGGATGAATTCCCCGTGTAGAACATCTGCAGACTGCCGGGGCCGTAAACTACACCTACGCACGTGTGATCCCTCGAGGCTACAGTCATACTAATGTGAACATTAAAGTATCCCGAATGCGGCATTAAACAATAATTCCTTAACCGGGGCTTCTGTGAGCACTTCAGTGCGCGCCTAAAAGCTCCCCTTCTCTTCCGGGACTCCCTTTAGTTTGACTGTTTGTTATTGTTTGATACACTGCAGGCCGTGAAGCTGCCACGGCCAGCCCGCGATGTGCACTGCATGTGAAGCTGCTTTAGATAAAGCAGGGACGGGCTTTAACGCAGGCTGCTCACCGTCCTTCCCTAAAGTGCATTGTTGACATCCTCTCCACTGACCTCCATCACCTCCTCCTGTCTTGTACTTGCAATGAAAAACGACTGGCTTTTCCTTCCTGACTCTTGAGTGCTGATCAATCACAAAGACGTTTGTTTGGAGGGAATAACGCGTTTCTCGTATTAGCCTGCGCTCTGCGTGCAACTGGTGGTTATTTCCACATTTATTTATTTGATTTGTATGTAGTGCAGATTGCATTTGAACCGCAGTCTTAACCTCACCTGCGTGGTTTGTAGCAGAGGAGAAACGGCACATTGTTTATGTTAGCTTTAATGAGCTTGACTCATCTGACTGCTGGCCCTGGGGAGCGTTTGTGTGCTGGATTTTTTTCTTTCTTTCTTTCTTTTCTTTTTTTTTTTTACTTTTACTGACTCATTAAAAACCAATCCACACGGGCCGAAAACTAACAGTCACGTTTAAGCTTCAACTACCAGCTATTTAACACACACACACACACACACACACACACTACTCTGTTTTGTTTTCAGCTTTCAAGTCCTGCAGCTGGATGATTGCAGAGGTTAGAAGGCGCCATTAAAAGAATTATTGTTATTATTATTATTATTATTGTTGTTGTTGTTGTTATTATTATCATTGTGTGGAGTATATGTACTCGCTAATAAGATTATAATAATAATAAATAATAATAATATAATAATTGTTTAAGGGGTAATTAAGGGGTTCCCGCCATGATGTTATATATAACGGATATTTTTCCTGATTATTTTCTTCTAACTTTATATATATGTATATATATAGTTTTTTTTTAAAGTCAGTTTTTTAAAACAACCACAGAGACCATATCTAATTAACACTGAGCATGCGTGTCTCCGTGTAAAACTGCCTACGCGCATAAGAATGAAATTTGAAAGGCCGCTGTAAAGTTTTAATAGCAACCTTGTTTTTTAGTTGCTTTTATAAGGGAGGTGGTGGTGGGGGGGTGTCCCCACGTCATCGGGGAATTACTGGAATAAACACGTGACACAGCAGCAATATTTCAATCAGCCAGTGCTGCGGTAAATCTCGAGCCTCCAGGAACCAAACAAACATTTAAAAATAAAGCAAAGCTGGCTGCAGTACATCCCTCTGTCACATATCGTATCCATCAGGCCGTCATCCTCGTGCATCAACAAGGACCCCCCACCACCCCCACCCCACGCGGGGGTCTGCTCCAGCAGCAAAATGAACTCTGAAGACAAATCCAAAAACAACTGCATCCAAAAAGCTCCTATCATCATTCCCAAACAGCAGTCAGACGGAAGCCTGCTCACTTTGTAATGACTGATTTGTTTTGCTGTCAAGGCCTTCAGTGAGTTCAGACCGCGTTGGTGAGCTGCTGCCACACGTGCATTTATTTACCGCCGGCGTTTACACTCCAGGACTGAACATATACAGCGCGCAGGTGAGGCTGGAGCCTCGCATTAAAAAAAGAAAATGGCATCTGTTAGGCTGCTTTCACTTTGAAAGGTAACCTCGGCTCGCCTGTGCAGGGCCACAGTCTGAATTTAACTAAATATAAAGCCTTCACAGTTCCACCGAGTTATAAAAGCTTTTCCCTCAAGTTGGAAAATTTATGTATTCACTTAAATACTTTAATACGCGTAAATTGGTTTTTGTTTGCTTGTTTCTTTCTCCTTCTCTCTTTAAAAAATCAGAACGTTTAGGTGAATTTAGCGCTTTATAATACATTTTAAATGTTTTGAATTGAAATATATTTTAACTACTGTGCAGCTATTTCTAAATTCAAGAAATGTCCCTTTACTTTGGCTCTAGCGTTACTAATAAATCACTCAAATTCAAATAAACGGCACTTTATTAAACAAAACAAAATGTAATGCCTTCAAAATATTTTTTTAAACAAATAACACAAAATGAATAGAATAAGTCAGTATAGGCTACACAGTCCCTCTATTTCTATACAAGAACTGGGACAATTGAAATGCAGCAATAAGAAAACTGCGGAGAGGAAAAAAGTGTTTGGTCCTCAATATCCAACCACTCCCTTTTCCTAAAAAATAAATTACTATATTAGGCTATAATTTACAGTCTAGTCGTAACAGCCGGGTTTGAGCCATCTTTAGAAACTATTCTCGAAGTGAGAGGGAAGGAAACTTACGTGTTTTTGGTGTTACACAGCTCTGCACAAAAAATACAAAAGACAAAAAATCTCTCTGAATCGCTTGTCCATTCGGAGTGTGAATGAAAGACCAAAAGTACAAAAAAATATATAGAGAAATTATATATTAGAGTTATTAATTTAAAAGAAGCGCTTGGCTTTCAGAACTTGCTGCAGTCATAAACAAAAGCTCCTGAGGTGCGGTAGATGGACTGTCCGGACGGGAAGGCCATCTGACAGCTATTATTCCCGTTCACTGGGGAGCCGTTCAGCCCGATCCGCTGGGACTCAAAGATCTCCCGCACCGAGTGGAAGTTCTGCTGCTGCGCCGGGTAACCCGGGCTCAAGTGACTCAGGTCCCCATACCAGGATGCGAGCCGACCCTGGTGCGCGTGGTGACCGTCCTGGCCCGCCTGGCTCAGGTTTCCGTGCCCAAGTGAGGATGCGGTGGTCGTGGTGATGCAGTAATCGGGCAGAGCCTCGTCCACCGTGGTGGAAGGGGCCAGGTGGCCGCCGGAGGATCTATCCCCTGCGTACAGGCTCATGGCTTGCATGTTGCAGTGATAAGTGGCGTTGGAGCTCGTGGAAATGACGTTCTGGTTGCAGGTCGTTGAGCTGTAAGCGGGCGTCTGGTTCGGCGAGTAGCTGAGCGACAGTGAAGGGGCGATACCTGTCCGAGAGGAGGCGATGTGAGGTGGGGAGAGCTCGGCCTGCGGAGACCCCCGCATGGAGGTCATGATGTTATCCACGCTGAAGCCCTGCGCAGGGGCCTGGCCGTGGTGATGGTGCTCGGTTCCTTCGATGCTGAGTGACCGGGTGGAGGGGACGCTGTGCGGGCTGCCCGTTGACAGGCTGCTTCTGCTGTCTGGACTCTCGATTTTAGGCACGGCGCCCAGGGTCGGGGATGCGGCCTGAGGCGGCGTGGAGTTCCCATTCTCAGTCTTTATATCCTGGATCCGCACCGGCTGGGAGCCCTGCATTGGCGGCTCGGGCTCCCGGCCCGCGGTGCGCACAGAAGGATCTTTGCTTTGCCTGTCCCGCTCGTCCTTGTCCCTTTGCACGTCCTTCTTTTTGAACCTCTTCCGGCGCCGTAGAAAGCTGCCGTTCTCAAACATGTTGTAGGAGTCCGGGTCCAAAGTCCAGTAGCTGCCCTTACCGGGCTTCTTGTCGTCCCGGGGCACTTTAACAAAGCACTCGTTGAGGGACAGGTTGTGCCGTATGCTGTTCTGCCAGCCCTGTTTGTTGTCCCGGTAGAAGGGGAACCTCTCCATGATAAACTGATAAATCCCGTTCAGGGTGATCTTCTTCTCTGGCGAGTTCTGAATCGCCATGGTGATGAGGGCGATGTAGCTGTAAGGGGGTTTCACCATGTCCTTCGGCTGGTGCTGAGGAGTGTACGGTCCGTACGGCCGGGCCATGCTGGCCGGGTACTGCTCGTGGGCTGCATGCGAGTACATGCTCATAGCCGCAGGCATTCCCGTGTATCCCCCGCCGGCCCGGTAGTAGCTCTGATCGCTGCTGATGTAGGGCACGACTCCCAAAGAATTGGGACTGGAGACGGAATAACGCGCCTGCATCCTGCGCAATGCGTAAAACCTCCCCAAAGCGCTCTCCCTCCACAAACTGTCACAACTTCAGCTTGCGCTCCGATCTCTCTCGCAGCTCTCTGTTCACTATGGAAGTTCCTTTTTCTAAGCCGCAGCTCGCCAGGGTGAACCGAAGAGAGCACGCACTGCTACAGTGAACATTTGGAAACTGAGAGGGCTGGAGGAGTCGCAACGAGGAACTTTTTTTTACCCTTCACATTTTTTCCTCCCTTTTGGCTGCTTGGACTGCTCCACCCCGAATCCGAATGTGTGCTCCATTATCCAATGGGACGGCGAAATGAACCTGTGGAAACGCTGCACGGTGATAAAAGTTACTACCCCCACTCTTTCCTCCACCACTCCTTCTCCTCCTCCCCCGCACTTCTTTCCCTGACTTCTCAGTTCAGATCACAGAATTATTAAAATGCTTTTCAGGGTGTGCCCAAAGTGCCAAAAGATTCATTTATTGGCCCAAATTGCGAGTTATTTATTATTTTCTATTAGTTCTTCATATTGAGACTCGTAAAATAACTTCACGGTGAAAATGGAGAAAGTGGATTTATTGTGTATAAATGATCGGAATAAGTTTTTTTTTGGTTACCACACATTCTTAAGGAATTTCTCTCATAGCAGACACGAGCCTGATATCAATTTCCAAAATTTAAAAAAACGCGAACGCGTTCGTGCACAATTAAACCTGCAGTTAAATCCCGTCAGTGATGCACGGTGATCTGAGACCTGTCAGTTTTGTGAGAAATCAGATGAGCCTGAGCCTCTGAATAAACAAGCGGACATGAAAGAGCGTGGATGCCTCCCCGCTCCTCCCCGACAGCGCCGGTGGGCGGTGTGCGCAAACTAATTAAAGGCTAAATGAAGATCATTTGGCCCAGCTGGGTGTGGAAAAGTTCCCCAGGGCGCGAGCGGCTGCTGAGACGTTTTTGAAAGATGAAGACCTCCAAATGTCATTCGCACTAGACGGAGTGTTAATAGAGCCATGGAAGTTCTGGGTGATTTCTGTGAGGCTGGGGGTAAAAATAAAAAGTGTGAGAGGTGTTAGCCGAATTCAAAATAATTTAAAGGCTTTAGAAATTTACATTTGTTTATTTAGATATTCTTTCAAATAATCTAAACGATTAATCTTATCATACAAATAAAGAACTTAATTGAAGATAAGATTTAAAAAAACTAAACTATGTGGTTTGTTTTGTTGCTGATTTTCTGGTAAAGACGGACTTCCCCGCCATGCTGCTCTATTTCAGGCAAAACTCATATTTCTCTCATGTTTTTAAAGTTCAGTATTGTAAAGAATAATTTTCACAGAGAAGTCTGTCACATTTTCTGTTATAAATCAAGTTTTTACCGATGTTAGTTAATGAAAAGATGTGTTTATTATTACTTAAGAACTTATTAATATAAAAAATAATATTAAACAAAGCAGGCCTGCATGGAGCACCGCGTGGCTTTCTCCGAAATATATATTTATTTATTTTCTTAAACGATGCTTGTATGAAGGAGACACGAAACTCAAAGAATCATAAACGAAAAGCTTTTGGTGATGTAAGTATAAACAAGTGTTTGAAAAACCTTATTTGGAGGCAAAGCAAATTCTCAGGCAGTTTTTTATGAAATGTAAACAGTTATGTCATCGGGACATAAAATCCACATATATAAAATCAAAGTCAAAACTCAATATTTGATAATGCTTCTACGTTAGGCCTTGAAGAGCACAGAGACTCATCTGTTGAAAACACTGCAAAATGCAAAACAAAACAAAAAAATCATTCACGTCTCTGCGAACTAACTGCGCTAAGATCAGTGACACTCTCAGTTTACCCCTGAGCAAACATCTTCACATCAACTTCCGATTTACAAAAGTCTGAAGTCGCCCGACAAAAGAGCAGGGATTAATAAAATAAACAGGCCTCGTGCAACAAACAGGCCCATGTCGACATGTTTATGCTGAGCTCGCTTTTGAAAACTGCCGAGACTTGAACATTTTCAGAGACAGTTTTCACAATTTCAATTTTCCTGCAGCACAAGAGAAAAGTGGAGAAACTAGTTTTTGATTAGCTATAAAATCAGTTAATTTCTCACGTGTGTGTGTGATTATTCAGCTCTTTGTTCTGCTATTTGCATGTGTTTGCAGGGCCAGAGGAGACAAACGCTTTCACCTGTGAGGACCACGCACTCTGTGTTTCTGGCTGACCGGCAAACACGTCAGCTGGCTCCGCCACATCCAAAGCACACCCCTCTATCTGTCACGGCTGACATCTCAATGAAATACAACTACACCCTGTAATAATAATAATGTTAATAATAATAATAAAAATAATGATAATACTCCCTTCTGTCAAAAAACCCCACACCAAATTCAAAGGTTCTTATAATGACCTGCAAAAGGTTTTAAACCATCTATATAAAAATGGTTTAATGAGACATTTATTGAGTTCTTCAGCAGAGATCAGCGCTGGTATCAAGCCGGACGCGGTTCTTCTCCTAATGTGAAAGAGAACAGCTCCCCCGAGTGGTCAGTACATAAAAGTGCAAAATGCAGGCGTTTTCGCATCAGCAGTTGTAATCAGTATTAAGTAATGTTAGGCAATTAAACCTAACTACATTATAATTTGAGTTCCGGTCATTTCGCTCTGGTAAGCCGCATAATAAACTATAACAGCAGCTGTTCACAGGTGTAACATATAAATGTATCCGACGACAAGGTTAACTCCTCTTTGAGCAGAGGCGGGGAACGGTGTGTAAACAAAAACACTATAAACACAGCTGTGGGAAATTAAAAGTAGAATTTTGTAATTGTTGTCAAATACTACACATTAAAACGCAAACTGTAGATGCACAGAACTGCTACTGTGTGCTCTTAAAAAACATCAGAAATATCATATTAGAAATATAAGTTATGGCTGAGGCGCTGCGCTATAAATTACGGATACCCTGATATATTTAAAATGTCAGCAAATGAAACGATATATTGCTGAAGTGAGACTGTCACACTAAACTTATATTTATTATAAGTATCATGTTTAAAAGCGAAATGCTGATATTGTGTCAGTAATACTAAAGTGATATTTGTGATATATGTGATGTTTGTGAAAAAGACTTTAATAAACAAAGTAATAAGTCTGACCAATAGTATGATTGCTATTTGTTTGTTTGTTTGTTTGTTTATTAAGTTTTAAATACACAACATGATAATATTACATATCCTTTTTAGTTTTTGGTCACGATGATCATGAAGCAAGAATCTGATGTGTAATTTGTTTCATAAAAACTGCTGAAACATTTAGTTTTATCTCAGAAATGCAGTTGAACATGTGTTGCAGTCTATAGTATAGTATAAGGAATCCAAAGGAATCCAAATATGGCGATATAATATTAACTATATTTAAAATTAATATTCTATTCAATTCACAATTCACCTATTTATATAGCGCCAAATCACAACAACAGTCGCCTCAAGGCGCTTTATATTGTAAGGTAGACCCTACAATAATACATTGAGAGAAACCGGGGAATACCGGGCTTATTTCTGGTTTTCATTGTCTGACTGCCTGATCTTCCACACTACTGATCCCAGTAGTGTATTATAACCATCACCTTTAAAGGTGAAATGCTGATATTGCGTCAGTAATGCACATGACCATCTGCCACCCTTCTTTTTGTTCTTGTACAGTCGTGTTTACAGATTCTCTCACTACCTTCATGCACATTAATGATCCCTGTAGTGTGGAAACAGGCAACAAAAACAGCTTAAATGACAGTTTTCCAATATTGCTTAAACTCGTTTCTTTCTAAGTACTTTTCTGAAAATATTAACACAAAATCCTTTTTACCCACCCACAAAAACCTCTGACACATTTGGCAGAATCCCATCCAAACAGTCTGATCTACGCTCCAAACCCACACAGTGTCTTCAGGTCACTCACACAACCAGTCAAAATAATAACATTACTGAGCATTCATTATGTACTATGGGTCAAAAAGCAAAAAGTGGAAGCGCAGTGATCAGCACACAGGACTCAAGTCACACATAATTCTAAGAGGTAAGCAGGAGAGACTTCGCTTTAAGTGATTAGGATGATAGATGGATGGACAACAACGTGGTCAATCACGACATCTTAAACTACTGCTCTTCACCGTCAGCTTCCTCATCCTCCATCTATTCCTGCTATGAACCTGCAGCCACTCTTTATACTGCGTCACGTGACTCTATCATTCATCACAAGTGAGTCATTATAGAATATGCGTTTTGGTGATTGAGATTGTGTTTAGAGTTGTGATTGATTTAATAAACTGGCTTTGGGACGTTTGGTCTTTGGGTTTAAATGGTATACTGGTTCCACCTACTGGCAAATTGATGCATGTACATCATAAGCAGCACAACATGAGAATTCACAATAAAAAAATGGGTTGCTTACCCAGTGACAAGCTTTATGTATGTTAGTCCTGAGCCTCACAATAGTTTGCGATATTATGTTTAAGACTCCCCCACACGGGATTGACTGTAAAAAATTTTGTAGGCACTTTAATGTCATCACCATTGTTTCTATAAAATGCCTTATTAGATACAGATGAGTTTCCCAACCTCAGTCATCCATCGAGAAAGCACATTAAAATAAATAGCTGCCAGTCATCCATGTGCAAAAGATTCATTTTCTCTTTGATTCTGTCTTTGATGCTTCAGCCGTGATTGGTTTAGAGAGGGTAAAGCTGTTTTCAAGGCCACATTTGGTCGTTCCCCCTCCCATTTAACCCTAAACTGGACATTTAAGATCAGCCGACAGAAAGAGCTCGCTGGAATCCCAAATACGGGGTTTAATAAGAATCATATCAACAAGCAGTGAGCTGTTTCTGATTAAGTGACTCTGAGTATGCAATCCATTTCGAATGAGATCTGGACTAAGAGAGAAAGTGAGCAGAGTAAATGATCTAAGCAGTATTAACTACAAACAGAAAACATAGCTCAATAATTATCTGTCTTTGACTATCAGCTTTACTGGGATTTTGTACCCAAATTTTCTAGCATGAGGGAAAAAAATGCCAGTGGCTACTTTAATTATGTTGCTATTTTTAAACAAGAAATATCTGCAATATCACCCCTATTGGTTACCATAGCGATGTGTTATTTATCTTAGTAGGTAAATAACTACAACGCGGATAATTACTCAAACCAATAAAATCTGTTTAAACTAAGCAGGAATAGAAAACGTTGCTGCTGAACTCTGCCGCCTAGTGGAGCATTTAAAACCAACAACCAACTCCCCTTCGTTTTTCTTTAAAGAAAAAATATAAAAAGAAAGAAACATGTTTGGTTAGTGAGTGTAAATGCGCTTCTCTTCACACTGCGTGGAATATAGTTGTTTGACCATTAGAGGTCTAATGGCAACTGATCAGGTCAATTCAAGACCTTAGAGTCAAAGCTATTCTATGTCCCCCCTCTTACCAGATCTTTCCCATCTGCTTGGTGAGATTCATTAAAAGCCCTCAAGTTCACCCAACTCCTCACTAACTTCGCGTAAGTCTACTCCAGCAGGCCGTCAGTCTTGCTGCCCACACCCAGCATCAGCACACGAGTTTCTGCTTTAGAAAGGTTAGGAGCAAAGCAGTTTAACCTGCCTGTCAGATAAGAGCCACAGAACAAAAATGTTTCTATGATGCCAAGAAGTCTGCACCTGGAGGGTGTTTTTTAAAGTAGTCAGATATGTTTGTAGGCTCTGTAGAACTGATTGACCTCTGCATTATCCAGTGGCAAGAAGAGATGTCCTGTTTTAAGGTGCGTAACTGGTGACAGTAGCATGGTGTCCAAGCTCTGACCTCAGAAGCTGATGATATAGGGAGCAAAAACGGCCTGTGGCCTGTACAGGAGGAGTGTTCCTGGCTGAAGCCCATTTCTGTTCTAGGAGTTCTTGAAGTGAAGCAAAAGAGAAGAGCAACACCTGTGGTAACATTGAAACAAATACTCACACACAGCTTCACGCCCACTTCCAAAGTACGAGCCTAGCCTTGCCTACAGACATGTTGCCACATGGTCCGGTTATGCTTGACGGAAATCTGCCTATGAGGATGATAACCACAGTATCTATTACACCACAGTCTCTCTTGTGATGTTTTTTTCTTGTGAGGTATTTAAAAGTGTTTGAAAAGTATGCCAGTCAGTCAGACACCACTAAACTACTGGTGACAGTGTACACTAATCAATTTAATTAAATTCGGTGTTATTTTTTATTAACAATGGTTACCTGAAATAAATAGACCATTCCTCATAGAGCACATTTTCTTCTCTGCCTGAGCATTCAAAGCCTCATTAACCCATTCACATGGCCACTTTTCTCTAGTTCCTTTTGGCTGACATTCAGATTTCAATGAAGCCATCTGGGGGCATTTCAGCGTTCAGTATCTTGCCCTAAGACACTTTGACACATAGACTGGAGCAGCTGGAGACTGAACCAGCAACCATTCCTATTAGTAGATGATCTGCTCTGCCTCGTGAGCCACAGCCAAGATGCTTAATCCTGTAAGATGAAGACCCTACATTATTAGAGAGAAAGCCCTAATGGTCAGAATACCCCTATGATGAGCGAGGAAGAGGCTTCCAGCAGGACCAGGTTCAGGGAGGGGCAGACATCTGCTTTAACTAACAGCTGAAAAGAGAAGACAGAAAAGAGTAGTAGCTTATCAACATTAAGAGAACACAACTATCCACTTTGTGAAATATACACTACTACTTATGAAATTTGATAAAAGATTAGGTGATACCAGCCAAGGAAAGAATGTAGAATAGAATAAATAAATAAATAATGGACCCAGGATTGAGCCTTGCGGAGCCCCACGGGTTAGAGAGGCAGTGGCAGAAAAGAACTTGCTCTCCCTAAGAGAAAAAGTCTTGTCAGATAAACATAAGGCAAACCAGTCCAATGTGGAGCCCATGATACGAGCCAAAGATGTAAGCCTTTTCAGTAAAATATTATGGTAAGCATTATCAAAGGCTACACTGAGGTCAAGTAAAATGAATACAGAACAATTTCCTGCATCAGAAGCCATTAAAGGATCATTGGTCCTTAAATAACAGATATGATCACTGCCAAACATGAATCTGTGGAGTTTCTGTGTGCCTATGTTTTCTTAAATGTTAGCTATAGCTGCACTGGTATCATATCCCACACAACACACATTTAGTTTGGTGGGATCTGTTTTCCTGTAGAGCATAAACATCTGTATCTAATTTTTATGGCGGTCCCTTCAAAGTTGAAACTTTCATTTCAAGCAAAAATGCCAATCTCAATGTGATGCTAAAAGAACAGTCAGGGAACTGTTAGCATTACTAGACCAAATAGATGGGTCAGTTCTGGATTTCTTCTTTAATTTTGGTATTTTAGTTTGCTCAGATATTGGTTTCTGATTCTCTCGGGTAGGGATGCCAAACTCATTTTACACTGTGAGCCATATACATCCCACTTTGATCTTAAGAAACTCCCCCTTCTGATGATATTAAGATATTTTAATATAAAAAAGAAGTGTAATTTCAGCAATACATCTCATTTTTTCTACACGAAAAAAATGTTGCTTTGTGCTAAAACTTTACGAAATAAATCTGTTCTGTTAGCTCATTGCACAGAATGCCCTGCAATCATAAAATAAATGCTTTTTGTTAACTGAGAGAATGTTGTTTTATGGTAAACCCACTGCAAAAATTAGAGATTTGTTCTCAGTGTCCATCTATTACCTATTTACTTTGGTATAGCGTGAATGATCATGGAGGAGGTCTTTATCGATGGGAAAAGCTGTAAAACTTGTGAAAATGCAGTCAAGTCTAAAATATATGCCCTCCTTCACATTTTCAAAACTGTCCAGCAGGCCCAAGATTGTAGTGTTTGTCAGGCTGATTCTGGCCCCCGGGACTTATGTTTAACACCCCTGCTCTTGGATTTCCCAAACCTGTCAGTAAGTGTCCCTTTCAGGCCAAGTACTGTAGTTGTAGCAACTAAATATTTGTGAAACTGCATGTGTTTTTCATCATGCGCAGTTGATAATGTAATTTCGTTCAAACTGCTTCGACTTTTTGTCTTCAAGTATATCTTGTTTTACTTTAACAAATCCTAATTTGCAATTAACACCAGCACAGAAAATACAATGTGTTATGAAGAAAATAGCACGTCTGCTGCTGTGCTTTGAATTTACACTAGTTTTAGAACAGTGCTAAACCTACAATCATCTAGTTCAAGACCTCTGCACACCTCAGTGGGCGACTAGTCCAGGGAAAAGTTACACAAAACAGTTAAATATACATCTCAAAAACTGAAAGGAACACTTTGAAATCACATCAGATCTTGATGGAAATGGAAATGACCGACCTACAGAGGACTGAAAATCAAAGTGAAAAAATGATGTGGCAGGTTAGTCAGTTTTGCAGAAATTTTATTGCAGCTAGTCAAAATGGTACTCGGCCCCCATGTCCTTGTATGCATGCCTGACAACATCATGTTGGTGCCCTGGGGGATCTCCTCTCAGATCTGGACCAGGGCATCTCTGAGCTGGACAGTCTGAGATGCCAGGTGATTCTATTGGATTTAGGTCAGGCGAGCATGGGTGCCAGTCAGTAGTATCCTTACCTTCATCTTCCAGGAACTGCCTGCATACCCTCACCACATGAGGCTAATCACCGAACCCAGGGCCCACTACACCAGTGTACCAATACCTAATGGCAGTCAAGATGCGGCTGCATATTCTATTCTGGTTCTGGAGGTCATTTTGTAGGGCTGTGGCTATGCACTTTCCATTCCTCCTTCCACAAAGGAGCAGATACTGGCTGATGGATTAAGGACCTTCTATCGCCCTGTCCAGCTCCTTAGAGTAACTGTGTGTCTCCTGGAATCTTCTCCATGCTCTTGAAACTGTGATGTGAAACACAGCAGAACTTCTGATAATGGCAAGTATTGATGTGCCATCCTGGAGGAGATGGACTATCTGTGCAACCTCTGCAAGTTCAGGTATCGCCTTATGCTACCAGTAGTGATACTGAGCCTATCCAAATGCAAAACTACTGGGGAAAAAAAAAAGTTAGAAAAGATAAAGAGGGAATAATATCATTGGTCTCCACCTGTAACCCCATTCCTGTTTGGTGAATTTCATGAACATCATAACAGCTGATTAACTGATTAACACTCTCTCTTACTTCACTGACCAGATCAATAATCTGCAAAGTTAACTGACTCGATGCTATACTCTCATTAAAAGTGTTCCTTTTGCAACTGTGAAATATTGTTGTTAGTTAGACTTGTTTGCTACTTGCTACTTTGAAGGCTATAATGTTAAAATGCTTTAAGAGATGCTTTGTCAAAAAATATAATAATGATCAGTAAACTGATGCAACTAATGGTAAGTTAAAAAAAAACTAAACAAAACAAACAAACACCTGGATCTGGTAGGAAAGCTGCTTTTTATATAAATACACATGTGAAATGAATTACATTGGCCATCTGATTAAGAATGCAATGTTCTTGCTTTGGAGATGTGATTCCAAACCACAAAAACTGCCCAAGACCTCCACTGAACATGACAAACAGACCAAAATGTTGACTGGGCTCCCTCAAACCCCACTCCAATCAATCCTTTGCAGGAACAAGCATCCTACATTCA
This sequence comes from Oreochromis aureus, assembly GCF_013358895.1. Classification (NCBI taxonomy): domain Eukaryota; kingdom Metazoa; phylum Chordata; class Actinopteri; order Cichliformes; family Cichlidae; genus Oreochromis; species Oreochromis aureus. Next base: position 27,924,343 of record NC_052958.1, on the reverse strand, counting down.
TTCCCACGGAGGTCCCACTCTGTTGTCCCAAAGGACCCAAAGGAGCAACCACCAAACATGGTTCCTGACACCACAGCACACCTCCAGCCCGATCAGAGACATTCAGCGTGCATGGAGGTAGTTTACACAACATCGTGGTAGTTGTTTTTAATGTTGCGGCTGAATTGTGTAAAGTTGGTCACCTGAGTTTCTGTAAAAAAGTCTCTGTTCTATGGCAGTAACCACTAGATGGCACTGTTCACCTCTATATTGAAATAAGAGGCCCCTGGAAAAATCCTGTTTGGGAAAATCCAGCAGCTGCAGGGTCAGTTTTGCCACTTTTGTGTGACAATATTTTAAAAAAATGACTTTTCTGTCTAGTCAGAGATATTCTTCTTTTTGATATGTGGCTGTAGATGCTTGTTTGCTTTTGCTGTGTTACCAAGAAGGAGCCCACTTCAGAAAGACCAAGATGACTCAGTCGGCCACTCTCCCATTGTGTTTTCCTCACACTGACTCTCACGCTCACTTACACACAAATGATGAAGATTGTGAAAGGGTTTGTTGTGCAACTGCAGCCAGGTCATTCATTTTTCTCTGCAGCGTGATAGCAGCAGATTTCATCACGCGTGAAACGCAAACGTGACCATTGGTTTTTGCACCGGTTCAAATAAGAAGTGTGACCTTTTGAAATATGAAATGTTATCATTTGAAAAGGATTCTTTACTCTGCATAAAATTACGTTTAGGTTACGTGAGAACAGGTTTTATTTCATTAAGGGCCAATAAAAAGAAAAGAGTTTGCTGTCATGTGTTTAAAATGACAAACGGTGACGTGAGAGGAAAAAGCTTTTCTCACATCTTGTATTAAGATAGAAGGTGTGCCTGCACAGAACAATCAAAGGTGCACGTGATACCAGGGTCCTAATAAGGAGCTCCAACAGATGTGGAATCTGTAGGATGCTGCATTTGATTCGTGACCAAAAACCATGCAGGGAAAGAAGAGTAAGAGCACAAGTGCGGCAGCCCGAGTCTGCTTTGTGTTTGTGTGACGAGGCAGCTCTGTGTCAGTCTGATCTGTTTACCGCACTCTAAAAATACCACTTTGTTGCATTTCCACAGACTCGGGCCCAGTCGTTTCATTTGTTTATATGGCGTCTTGAGATGTTGGCAACCCTGGATGACCACATGGAAAGGAGCAGCCTCAGGATGCAAAAGATTTTCAGCTGCCTTCCACGGGCTAGACACGGCTGTGAAACATGTGAAATGAAGCAACGTTCAAACTAAGACTGGTCTGAAGCAGTGATCATTCCCCCCTCTGATCTTAGACTCATTATTGTCCTCGCTCCATGTTCACTCTGTTTCACTCAGAGCGTTAACAAGAATCCCGCTTCTCTTATCTATCAACATAATTTAATATAATATACAGTGGTAGCAAGTGCCTACATACATGTACACGCGTGTGCTTTTAAAGGCATTTTACTTTCCTGGATTTTCTCTTATACTGAGCTCCGCTACATTTTTCATTTTTACTGTATTTATTCAAAAGCTGTATCTACTTTAAACCCGTGACTTTATAAACAAAACAACATACCAGCTGATGAAATAGGAATTATTGTTTTAAATTTAACTACTTAACAGGATATAAATAAACTTCATATCATCCTCTTGAAATATTTATAGTATGTTGATCTTGAAGCAGTGCGCTTAAAATCCAGTAATATACAAAATGTGCTCACAGGACTGTTATAAGTTACATTGAATGCTATGAATTATACATTTTTCTGTTAATGTCTTTACTTAAGATTTAGATCTGTGATCCAAATTATACATTATGTATTTTAAATAACTGTAATCCCTTTACTTCAAATAAGTAAAAACTGTAATTACGACTACATATCCGAACAGAAACCAGTAAAATGATTACTCAAACAACAACAATAACAGAAAAAAATCTGATCCTCTCTCAAGTGTACCGTTTTAAGCAGAAAATTAAAATAAAGGCAATTATTGATTTCTTTTCTTGACAACTAAGATTCTAAACAAACATTATAGGGTTGTATACTGTATGTTACTGAATATTCGCTGTAAATTATTTTAGAGAATAACAGAAATGTATAGCCTGACAGTCAGTGCAGGAAAATGCACTGAGATCCTTTAGGACAAAGTAGTTATGCAACAAATGAATAGATGCTTAATAATAAGCATCCAAGCTTTAAGGAAAAGTAGAAATATTGCCATGAAATTGACCTAATTTATCAAAAATGCTCAATATGCAGCAGCATCTACCTTGTCCGTGTTTGTAGACCACGTGCGCTATCTGTTAGATGTATTGGCGCGTAACACATAGGTGACACTTTATTATGTAATCTAAATAGCTTTAACAATTTTAGTAAATAAAAAGCAAAAGTAGAAGAATCAGAAATTTAGCCAAGCACATCTGAGGCTGACCAAATAATCCAAGAACTTTCTTAAAGGGCCTAAAAGACAGCTCTGTTTAATTAGACTATGTGTTTTTGCTCCATGCAAGCTCGAGATCAGCTCATTTAAACTCAAGTGAATCGATTTCGTTCCACGAAAATGTGATGGATACACGCGCAGGGAAAGACTGACGGAATTTAGCCTAAAATATATATCAGCTTTATTGAAACATTTTACAGGACAAAACAAAAAGAAAAAATGGTAAAAGGATTATACAATAAGTGCAAGGTTCGTTGCAGTTCATGAAAGCCTAAAGCGTTGTGTGTGTAATAAGATACAGTTACATGGAGTATAATTGGTTTGCAAGTGTTACAAGAGCAAACGCATCGAAAGTCGTGTTTCTGAAACTTCTCTTGAAGAAGAAAGCTTGTCAGGGTTCATATAGGCGAAGTGGTATTTCTAAAGGCCTCTGGAGTTTCTTCATTCATGTTTTCTTCAATGCATAGTTCAAGTCCAGCAGAATTAACAATAATAAAGATATTTGGCTGCATAGGAGGCAAACATGTGAGTGCGGACTCCACCATCCATGCTAGCACGAATCCTTCAAAAATTACAAAAAAGACAAATAGACAAAAAAAAAAAAAAAAAAAAGTCTGCTTGTTTGTTCAGATGTGGCGGAGCTGTGATGCCTCTCTTGTTTTGAAGTCCGCAGTGACAGGAGAGCTCACATCACGCAGGGTTTGATGTCCTGACAGACGCTCTGGGGGTGGTGGTGGTGGTGGTGGTGATAGTAGGATCCGCCGGCCGAGGGGTGGAAGGAGGAGATGCCGTTAAAGTTCAACACAAAATCTTTCCTGTCGCACACCGAGGAGTGGCTCTGATAGCGCGGAATCCCCACTGTGGAGAGGCAGAGAGGAAAGGTTTTTAAATAAAGGAAGACATTTCTGATCGGTGTGAGGAAATTAACGGTGGCAATATAATATTCAGAAAAAAAGAAAAAAAGAACACAACAGCGTGGTGCTTAAACGTTATGAGCTGAACTTGCTGTCTTATGTAATCTTATCGAAATAAAACATAAAACGCTTTTTTCATATATCTAAAATCAGTATTTACTTTGATTCTAAATGTTTAAATTAGAACTTCTGAATGCAGAACATGAGCCATTCCTCTTTTAAACAGTGCTGTTGATCCTTTTGTGTGGCTTTAAAATCAGCACAATTGTTGATGGCGTAAACTGTCCTTCTATAGTATTTATAAAAATAAAGTGTCCTCTATGTGTTTACGCTTAAATTTTCAGTTGCCATAAAAATCTAATATTTCTTAACATAAGTTTAAAAAACCCCAAATTCTTTAATCACAATATTTTTTCTTTTGCAAGCCTCCCTGTTGGCTCACAGCGCAGTCACACATCCGTTCTTTTCAGTTTTTTTGGTTTCTTTAGCGTTCTTATATAAACCCAATTGATGCTTTCAGCTTTATATCCAATTACATTTTATCGTTATTTTTCGAAAACACTCAGAATGCTGCGTTATTTCAGTCAGATTCAGTGGCCATCGTCTGTGTCTGTGAGCGAGGCTCTGTTTCCAGAAACAGAAAACTAAAAGTGGAGACTGCGGCTCCGTCAAGGTCATAAGGACTCCAGATGTGATCGTGTTTTTCAGGGGGGAAGACAGCAGGCTTTATCCTCCGGGCCACAGCTCGCTGCCCTGCGCCCGTTTTCACAGACAACACACACACACATGCACACACACAAGCCTCTTTGACTGACAGTACTGTTAGAGAGTCTGCTGTGTACAGTCCAGCACGTCTATCCTCCGAGCAGGCTCAATTAGAACGCTGCGTAAAGTTTAACAAGGCCTTCCGTCTCTTGTGGATACGCCGTGGTTGAAATCCACCGCCAGTGTGGTCCGACCTGCACAGTCTTTGTTTGGTTAACCTCTGGGACCCCTTTCGGGCTCCAGCATGGGTTTTACTCGCCTCGGTAGATCCCCAGATTTTCGTAAAGCCTGGCTGTGTTCTGTTAAAGTAAATGAGGTTGAACTGGGAGGTGACTTGAGAGCGCAAAATAGTTGTTTTTCTTAATCTAATAATTCGCCGAAATATCCCGTGACGTGTTTTAAACATGTGACTTTATGGAAATTATACAAACGGTGGATGAAATGACGCATTTTCTGATTGTTAATGAAGTTACATACACAGCAAGAAATGTCACTATATTTACTGAAATACCACAACAAAGCGCTGTCTGGCTTTGTGATTCAGCCAATATTCGATGCATTTTTGCCATTTAACAAAATTAATGAAAACATTTGTTCTTATTTTGTAACTAGTGTGTTCGGGTTACATTTTGAGGCAAATGATGCGGATAATGAAAACTCTGCTTTAATCAAACAGATTAAAAAGAATAATCGTAAATTATCTCTGTGTTTTTAATCGCTTTGCACAGATATAAATTTCCCTTTAAGAATCTTTTTCATCTTTAAATAGAGGATCATCTTTAAAAATATACGCATATATATATATATCTATATATCTATATATAGATATATATATATATAATTTCTGTGTAGTATACAATTTCATAATTACACGTTACAGTTGTCATACGGGCCTCTGCAGAAGAAAAACCCACTCATTTAGAGTATTGCGCTTTAAATGTTCTTATCATGCAGATAAAACTTAGATGGAGTGAAAATTATTATTATTATTATTATTTTGGGGGGAATCCCAGAGATTTTAATCCGGATTCATCTACCCCTCTGTAAGCCTCGAGTTATTCTGTGGTACCTGAAATATCAGTGGAGTGGCTGTCCCTGCCATTCTGGTGAAGGTAACTCTGCTCCAGGGAGTAAGGCGACATGCCGGAGTGCAAACCAGAGGATGCTGGGCTGCTGGAGGCTAGAGGCTGTTGTTTGATGTAGGGGGAGCCGCCGGAGGACGCCCAGTGTGCGGATGTACTGGCGTACGGGGAGTGGCCGTCCAGCGCGCTGGCCATGGCTGGAGAGGACGGTACAGGACTGCTGCTGCTATCCGGCCCATATTCCCCGTTAGGAGGCACGGGACAACTCGCCATGTATGTGGAGCCGGGACTCGGGGACATGTGAGGTACGTGGTGCCCGCCACTCAGCCCGTCGTACCCCCCGGCCATTGAATTGCTCATCATGTCCAAGTTGTAGCTGTTACTGTGACAGGCGAGGGTGGCCGATGGACCCTGGAAATCAAAACTCTGTGGAAGAATTGAGGTGCCGAAGCCTATGCCATTCATCATCCGATACATGGGCTTCAGAGCTTGACATTTTCTTCTGAAGCCTCTGGGTCTGCGCCGAAATGAACCTTCCTCGAACATGAACTCACTGCCTGGATCGATGGTCCAGTAGTGGCCTTTCCCCGGCCTGCCCAGCCCTTTTGGCAGCTTGATGAAGCACTCGTTAAGCGACAGATTATGCCGGACAGAGTTCTTCCAGCCCTGGTACGAACCCCTGAAGAATGGGAAGCGAGCCTGGAGAAACTGATAGATTTCACTGAGTGTCAGCCGCTTGGTGGGCGAGCTCTGTATTGCCATAACGATGAGAGCGATGTAGGAGTACGGCGGCTTTTCCGGTCGCCTTAAACCGGAGCTCGTCTTCTTTCCCTTGACGCCATTAGAAGAATTTTCTGTGGCGGCTTGTGGGCTCAGCATAGCGGGATGCAGGACGCCGGACGCCGGGCTGGATCTCAGAGGAGGCGGAGGTTCCAGCTGCTGCTGAGGGGTCTCGGTCGTCATGTCAGCTCTGACGTACAACTGGCGTAGAGAGAAGAGAGGGGAGGGAGAAAAGACGACCTGTGAGGTGTTTCGGGGGAGAAATATGCTGGCTCCCAGCGGTCAGTGTCCTTGCAAGTGAGCGTTACACCGCCAGCGGTCCTCAGAATCCCAGCGCAAAATGGAGTGAAATCTGTCTCCAGTTACGCACGACTCTCCCGTTACGCACGGTGCTCCTTTGACGCATGCAGAACGCACGGCTGGTACGCACTGACAGAGAGAGGAAGAGGAAGAGAGAGTGGGGGGAGGCGGTTATCCACTGGAGACTAAGTGTCCAGAGTTGTAGCTAGACATAAGGACTCCACGGGGTGTCACAGCAGCGCTAAGTGGCGCTGTGTGACGCGCCGGGTGGCCATCGACCGCCTATAATAATCCCTCAAGTGCAGGAAACACGAAAACCCTTGGTCTTATTGCGCGCAACAGTCCAGCCAAACAAAGTCCGACCACCTATCATTGCATAAATCTTTCTTTCCTCTGCTCGAGCCCCCCGCCTCTTCCCCCGACCCTTTCTCCTCATCCGCACTCTGCCCCTGCAATTCTCCCTGAAATCAGTGTCGAATAGTTCCACCCCCCCACCCCACCCCCCTCACCCGCCCCCATGCCAAATTTGGCCCAAGTCCATTTACCGTGCAGCAGCCTTAAAGCCTCTCATTCTCTCCTCTCCTTCGTCTTGTTTCTTCCCCTCCCACCACCTCTCTCCAAGTTCGGACTACACGCAATTAAGCCATCTATCAAACCTCCCCCAGACACTCCAATCAACAACGCCACACGCCAGCCGCACAAGTTTAAAAACTAGCTATCCCCCCGCCTCTGCTCCTCCATATATGAAGCAGTGATTTCGTCCCGATGTGCCACAGAGCATAAATTTCCTCTGACAAGAATAAACTACCGCAATATGTGCAAAATGTCCAGCTTGCATCTGAGACCGCGATGCCCAAAACATTCACACGGGCCCTTACATGATGTCCCCCGGCAGATAATACCCAAGCACATCAGTGTGAAACACCGACAGAAAAAAAAGCCACATTGCGTTATTTGTATTATTTCGCTCATAATTTCCTCCCAAACTGGTCCAGAGGATAACAAAAACAAACTGTCGCGGTGCCGGGCTGGGGAGAGGAGTGTGAGAGATGGAGAGGTGGTGGTCTTTACGGTGCGTGTGTGTAAGCGGGGGGTTGCTCTGAGTAAATGACTTTGACATGAGTGGAAGCAGGCTTTTTCCATCAAGCCCGGCCCTGGATACCACACACAGCGCGCCAGTGTCAGCTTACCGCCCCGGGCCAGAGTCGGTCCCATGGGCCCCACGTTCATTAGACAGAGAAAAGCGAAATTAGGCGAGCGGGCGTCGACAGTTTCCTCCCCTATGGAGACATCACACACAGATTTGTCCAACATGATGGAGTTATATATCCCATAAAGGTAATATCAACATCCGTGCTGCGACAGAGCGGAGAATATTGGGCTTTGAAGAACAAAAAAAAAGAAAAAGGTTTTACTTCTGGAGCTTTTAGGTTGAATTGTGTATGATTGTAAATCTTCCCCCTTTCTAATTTTTTTTTCAGTCACGTATTTGTAATATTTCAGTGTAAATTTCAGCCGACTTCAACTTCTCCCTTCATTTCCACAGAACCCAGCACAAAGGGAAAAAAAATAAAGCCCCACGCAATCAAACATAAATATCTACGTTTTCGCCTCTTTTTTTAATTTCCCGCTCAAGTGTGTCTGTGCACGTGTGTGCCTAAGGGGCCTTTAAAGTTTAGATATAGCCTGGAGGATATAAGCAAACAATAACCAGACACACTAACCTTTGCACTTTGCAGAACAAAGGATGTGCGGATAAAATCGTTTTCCACTGCAGTTTCGAGGACCTTAACGGCCCCAGAAATTTCCTGCGACATCAAAACTTATGACCCCCGCCGAGATCAGGATGCCTTGGCTTGGAGAGGGAATCTTTGTTCTGGGAGGGCTTTGAAGACAGCGATCCGGTTGCTTTTTTACGCGCTGATCTTATAGGAGCTTCTAATTTGGTCTTTTGGAATATAAAGCTATCAGCTGCCAGCGCACAAACTAGATGTGTTTCTGTTTTTGCAGCACGGCCACGACTGGAGGCCGATATGAAGTCACTGCGGACATAATAAGGCCGTGTGTTTGTTTGCATGTTTGGACGAAGATATATGATTATCCCACAGAAAATATCAGACAGGGTTAAGAAAAGGGCCTGCTCTGACCTCAGGTAACTTACAGGCCTCCTTTTTTTCTTTTTGTTTTCTTTCTTTCTTTCTTTTGTAAAGGATAAAAACAACTATCCTGCTTCTCAAAACAATTTAGAAAAATTTAGTTTTTTGGACGAACATTTTGCACTTTCATTGCTGTTTTTATTTGTTAACTAATATAACCGAGCAGCTTTAAAAAGAAAACTCATTTCCGAATGTTACGCAAAGGCAGTGTTCACGTGTGTAACAGTTAGCTCTGTCTCAGTTGTTTTGTATGCTCCTTGTTTGTGCAACAGGCCTGAAGTAAACAATATTCATCAAGTGAAACAATAACAAATACAGATTTCAGGTCTCTCTCTCTCTCTTTTAAAGGTAATCTAATATTTTTTTGGCTGCTCGGCTTTTCTCCTGCCGCTCCGCCTGCGTTTCCTGTGGCGGTGCCGGGAGCTTTGGAGCTGGCTCTCCGGGACTCTAGGAGGTCAGGCGCGGTTCAGTTTGCCCGAGTGACAGACTGTTTGGACTTCCTAACATTGTGCCTGCCTTATAGTTTTGTTTCATAACACCGCGGCTCTCAGTCAGCCTCGGAAGAGAACACCCCCCCCCCCCCCCTCCCACAGTTCTCCCTACAGAATGCGTGATGGGTGCAGAGAAGAGACGAAGGCTGAAGTGGATAAACAGAGAGCGTTTTCAGCCTAAGGTATGCGCCTTGGTGTCGAGATTATTAAAAATGTAAGGGTACTGAGATGACTGGGGCCACGTGACAGGCTCTGAGAGCGACAGGTGTGCTGTTCCGGTGTTTCACCTGCAGGTTGCAGCATTGTCCATAGAAACAGGAACGAGTCTCACCTGTCACCTGTCTCAGCTGCTGAGTGCGCCCTGTAAACACACACCTGCCCCCGTACTGCCAGCTCAGTACAGGGGCCACGAGCATATGAGCTACTGCACGGCTAACTCAGACTATACACTTAACTATGCAAATATTTCATTTTATTTATGTTTTATTTATTTGTTTGTTAGTTCGTTTATTCCTCAAGATGCACGTAACAAAAATAGCTACGTGAGATATTCAGATTTTTTTCTCGAGTACAGTCAAAGTAACCTCCATTTATGAAATTCCAATAACTCTTATCACTTTATAATTTAGTTGCCCTGAACATCTCTAAAATAGAACTGATCCACTGTGTTGTTTTTTTCCACCCCAACAATGAAATGTTGCAGTTTTGCTATCTAAAGAAAGTTTAGTCCACTACAGTCTTCAACAAATCACTGACACTAGGAACTCTCATATTGTGAAATGTGACACCAGGTTTTGTGTCAGAACTGTGTATCTTTACTTACAGCTGAAGTTAAACACAGCAGAGTGTGTACGAGGCGCAATTCAAACCGAAACTTTCTGTTTTGTATTTGATGGTACAACAAACAGATAAACCCAGAATGGCAGAGTGAGAGAAAAAAAATCAGTTGGATTTTTATTTTGAACAACTGGTGCTAATCAAGAAAACAAAAATTATTATTACAGCTTAATTTGAGATACTTTTACTGAGTTTGGGCTAAAAGCGTCGACGCACTGATGAATTATTCTGTCTGAGCTCACGCGTGATTTTTTTTTTTTTTTTTTGATGACACCTCGTTAGGAAACCCGCGGCCCCGAGTCTCGGGGTCCGTTTCAGGACCGAGGAGAGCAACTAAAGGCTCCTGCAGGGGACACGGAACAACAAACAGCCCGCGTGTTTTTAAAGATCCTGATATGCGTGTATATCTCAGTGTGGTCACAGAACATAAATCATAAATGGCCTTTTGTAGATGGAACAAAACAATTAATTGAAGAAAAATAAATAAATAAATGAATAAATAAAAAGGATAATTCTCCTTCTGTTGTTCGGTTTAGTTATTTACTGATTTGTTTATTTGATGAACTTTTATGCAGTGTATATAATACCAGTAGATTATTTTAAACGTTGTTTCACTGAGTCGTGTTGCTCGTTTATGTAAAACTTAAGATGGCTATTACAAATAAAATAAGTACAGAAATAATAGGCTTTTTAAAAAGGTCTTTTATTTTGATACTTTCTTGTGAGTGGAAAATGAAACCCTTCTTGATTTGGGATGAAGTCTGTCTGTGAGGCAGACCTGGCACATTTGTTTGAAATGTAATGTGAGACGTTATGTTGTTACCTGACAAACTCCTCACCGCTGCGGAGGTATTTTCTTCCATTTGGACTGAGTACAATAAATAAAGTACACGGAAAATAATACGAATAACAACCATCATCACAAAAGCATTTCATATTTAACGTTTATTAACGATGGCTGACTTTTATTTTGCCATTTTACTAAGAAAATACTCGCTAATATTTATAAGTTTGGATAAACGTGCCGCACTAAACGCGACATCGTACAAAGAGCCTGAAGGCACCAGACTGAACATAACCTTTGATTGTATATATTTTATATAACTATATATCTTTTGACTTTGGTAATTTTGTAATTAAGGTTTCATTTTCAAACGAAAATAAGACCAACTTATTTTCATTTTTGGCTCTAACAAGAGAAACCACACCAAACACCTACAGCAGGTGTGAGGCCCTCCCTCTCCCTCCACCGCATATTCATGCACCTGCTTCTGATCTAACAGCTGCCTTCCCCCCTTTCATGTCAGCAGTGAATAACTCAGTGAACACCAGGGTCCCATTGTTTCACGTGTTTTGTTTATTCATAAAAATAACAGGCATGCACCTATTAATCAATCAATCAATCAATCGATCAATCAAACAATCAATCTCAGGAAAACGGCACATTTTTCCATGCGTTTCTTAGTGCAGCCACGTGATTCCTAACGCAGCCCAGTCAATAATATTATACAATATTTATACAGCAGGTCATACAAAACATGAAAATATAAATAAAGTGATACTTTTAACAGTTTTAACAGTTTTAACGTGGCACTTTGCTGCCGTCATACAGTAGAAATGACCAATGAACCATAGATACGAATATGAATACTCTCTCTCTCTCTCTCTCTCTCTCACACACACACACACACACACACACACACACACACACACACACACACACACACACACACACACACACACAGTGGAATGTCCTACAATGACTCTAATGATTTGCTTAGTCAGCACACAGTTATATCTAGATTAACAACTCGGCATGTTTGTTTTATTTTTCTTTGACTGAAGCTACAGTAGTCATGATGAGACACACCGACTCTCACACAGTAAAACAGTTGAAGCATTGAAAGCTGAGAGTGCCCACCAAAGTGCACAATGTGGGTGAGAACACACAAGTCCTGACAGCACTCTGGATGTCTCACGACAGCAAGGAGTCTATATGAAATCCTCGCGCTTTGCTGGGCATCTTGAAGGCGGCCTCAGGTGCAGCGGTGCCCGGTGCTGTGTGCTGGAGGTATGTGGGTACATCTCTGCCGGGCTCTGTGCCGCTGTACGCCGCCTCTGACATGTAAGTGTGCTGTGCCGGATAGTTCAGATTATAGGGCAGTACGTGGGCCACTGGGGGCCAGTACAGCCGGGGGCCGGGCTGCTCCACGCACGAGCTCTCCTCCCTTCGTTTGAAAGGTGTGCCGAGGATGCTGTCGATGGCGAACGGGCTGGAGAACTTGGCCCCCACTCTCTCTTCCGGGGCCGGGAGGCGGGTGTCCTCGCTGAGGATGTCCGGGCTTTCCTGCTCCTTGAGGGGCCTTTTGGCGATGCGCTTCCTCCTGCGGCGGAACACCCCGTCAGCGAAGGTGTACTCGCTGTGTGGGTTGAGCATCCAGTAGTTGTCCTTGCCCCAGGGCCTGGACGGGTCCCGCAGGACTTTGAGGAAACAGTCGTTGAGCGACAGGTTGTGGCGCACGGAGTTCCTCCAGCCGGTATAGCTGCCACGAAAAAACGGGAACTTCTTCATCAGGTAGTCATTGATCTCTGCCAGAGTGAGGCGGCCGCTGCTGGACTCTCGGATGGCCATGGCGATCAGGGCGATGTAGGAGTAAGGGGGCTTAGGTCTGCGGGTGTAGGGCTTCCCTTTGCCGCCATCGCTGCTCTGTGTGACAGGTGCCGGGCTGTTGGCTACGCAGTCTCCGTCCGAACCCAGCTCGTCTCCGGACAGGGGAGAAGGGACTCCCGCCTCTGCGTCAATGCACAACTCCAGCGGCTTCTGCGCGTAGTGATGCGCGGAGAAAACTTCAAGTTTCATTTTCCAAAAAAACAGGTTAACCGTCTCCTCTCGGTAACCTTGCCGTTTGAATGGTCTCCTAGATTGGACTCTCGTCTCAGCTCAGAAGCACAGCAGGTGTACGAGTCCTGACAGCAAAAATATGCCTGAGTGTTTGTTGTGTGTTGTAAAGGCTCGTGTGGAGCGCTGGAGGCACCCTGAGCCTCAGTCTGGGGCAGCAGAACACAGATCTGTCTCCGGAGACACGCTTGTCTTGTTATAATATAACGCCTCGGAAAGGGACGGCCCACAGGCGGGGTTTCCAACTCGAATCCATTGAAGCGACTGAAGTAATATAGTATATGTATGTTTACAATTGGACGTTACCATGCCACGCCAGGAAAGAAAAAAAAAACAGGGAGGATAAGTGAGGCGAGGCAGGGCAGGTATGACAAATATAATTAGCTTCAAACGCAATCGTCTATCTATCTATCTATCTATCTATCTATCTATCTATCTATCTATCTATCTATCTATCTATCTATCTATCTATCTATCTATCTATCTATCTATCTATCTATCTATCTATCTGTGAATAGCTCGTTATTTCTAGTTACGAGTTACTTTTTATGGATTCAGTAAAAGTGCGATAAATAAAGGCGAATAATACAGTAATTTCTTCCTCTCACTTCTTATTAAAATAACTTCAGCCCACTAAGGTTATGAAATTAAACACGTTTTTGAAATAAAATTAAAAAAACTTGGACAATTTTGCGCACAACAGCAAATCCTTCTTGGAGTGTTGAATGCCTTGGCTTTTACACACACACAAAAAAAACAAAACAGAAGACGACGACACAGAAAAACCCTAGACAGTTAAAAAAAAAAAAGGTGACACGAGGGTTGATAAAGAAAAATGCTGTTGACTGCTTGTCTCTTGAACCTCTCATACCCATCCGCCGGCGCTCCGGCGGAACGAGGAAGTAACGCTAAGTCTAAACTGAAATAAAAGCGATAGATTTTGGATGAGTTCCAATTAACGCACACTGGATGACGTATAAGTCGCAATAAGACAGAAAGAATTCACAGAAAATTCGCAAAGATAACCCGCGAGTTCACGGGGAGTTCAGAGTAGAGAACCATTGCACCTGCATGCATGGAAACACCTGAGCGAAGAGCAGAAAAAAAATACACTTTCTTCTGTCTGAACATGTGATGTAAATGAGCGAGAGGGAGGTATCCACTGTCTCCGAAACTCCTGAACCCTAATTTACTGGAAATACATCACGTTCTTGGATAATTATATTATAGTGCAGCATTTCCTTTAGTATAAGGAGTACAAGGAGACCGCGGCACTGACTGCATATCTGTACAAATAGATGTGCACTACTTCCATTAGAGCACTCAGACACCTGGGCCTTGCTGCTTTAACTTGCTGTGCGACAAGCGAAAGCAAACAGTTGAAATAAATTGTATTTTATTTCAACAACAATTGTGCACATTAGGACTTTAAAGCATTGAAGTTTGTAAATTAGATAAATTATTATGCAAAGATGGATTTGAAGAGAATTTAAGAACATCAGGCTTTTTTGTACTTTGTCAGTGTTGCAGTACAGGTTTGGTGACAGAATCTAATAACGAGTTAATATCTGAGCTATAAATCACAGCTCCAGTCGAGAGCTTGTCAATCAGTTACAGAATGGAGCTTACTTAAAACCTACTGGAGCAGGTTTTAAGTAAACTGACGCCCCTGACACCTGTAAACCGAATATGTTAGTGGCACTAACTCTTTTCCTGTCAGCGCCTCGGCCATGTGACGATGCAGAGAGCAGCTGGAGTTAACATGAGTTACGAGCCTTGCCTCAGGCCAGTTAAACTGTCTACTCTGGCACTCCTGTTCCTTTGTGCCTGCTCGGACTCTTCGGGGCCCCCAACAACACAGAGCAGGTTCAGCTTCATTTACCCTAATGCATGTGTGCGTGTTTACATAGTTCTGTTGAAAATGTTTCTATTGGTAGTTCCTAGTGAAAAATATAAGATAGGGTCACTATAAACTACCTACTGCCTTCCAGACAGCAGAGAGCACTGAGATACCAATCTGTGTTTGACACCCTGAGCAGTTTGTGAGTCTACAGTACATGTTTATATGTTATCACATAATTATCACTTTGGGTATACATGACGGTCGTGATTAACGATAGGACTCTGAACTGTTTGTGTATGTATGTTTGAGAGAATATGGAAGGTATGCATATCAACTATATGAACATGCACTTTGAAGCCTGTCTGTTTTTCCAGTTGTGTTATGAGAAGCCTGATGGCAGCTTGTTTCTTGAAAACACAGTTTCTGTTGTTTTGTTTCTTCGTCAAATTCAAGGTCCACTTGCCTGCTTTTAAGAGGGCACTGCTGGATGTAGGAGCCTGCACCTGTAAGGGCTGTACATGGCATCATTTCAAAGGTGCTGGTGGTTGATTATCTGAGAGCCCAAACTTTCTGACAGCCCTGTAAAAATACAATATATTGCACACAAAAATCATATTTCATTATGCATTCTAAACAAATCCTCACAGCTAAATGTGAAATGGGTTGCCATGTCATTTCTATCAGAACCTTCTCTGACACATTTTACATTTTTCCTGATAAGTGGCTGGTAGCCACACCTACCACCCACTTATCATGTACACCCTGCTAAAGAAACCTTTTGTCTTCAGAATTGACTTAATTCTTCATGGCAGAGAATCAGCAAGGTGCTGAAAATGGTCCTCAGAAATTTTGGGCTATATTGACATGATAGCATCACACACAAATGTGTTGGCTGAACACCCATGATGTGAATCTTCCCTTCCATCACATCCCATAAGTGCTCGACTGGATTGAAATCTACTAAATGTGGAGGCCATTTGAATACAGTGAACTCATGATCTGAGCTTTGTGATGTGGCGCGTTCTAAGCACTCCTTTGTGACAGGAAAGGAACGTCAGAGAAACCAAAGGTTGTCACATACAAATTTACATTCTGGAAACAGCTTTCTTCTCTCTCCGGGAATTCGGGGAGCAGCTGGAGAGCTGAAATTGTTTTTTTGCTGAAACTCAGGAGGCTGACTGCTGAGAGCGTAAAACCAGAGCTGAGGAAATCAGCGGCATGTGCGCTATCATTAACGCCGTCGCTGTACAACAACCTGGCGAGGCGCAAAGGGAATTTCACACTGCTTGGCTGGTGGTAGTTGTGTCTGCATGATTTTTTTTCTTTTTCTTTGCAGGAGTGAGATGAGGCTGTATATGATTTCAGGTACTCTGCCAAGGCAGCTACACACACCTGTGCCAAAGTGATGTGGTGTGAAAGGAAGCACACCTGTTCTCAGTTTTTTTGTGCGTGTTTTATTCTTTACATGGCAATTTGAAATCACAAGTGGAAAGACTGTTTACCCAAAGGGATCAATAAGGTATCACATTATCATTTCACTCTGCACGTTCGGATTAAGGTGGAATTCAAACCTTCAAATCGCTTGAGAAGGTCAGGCTCTTCTTTCACCTTTAGGCCATAATGAAAGATGATATATTTAATGCATTAAACTGCTTTAACTGCATTGTCATATCAGCAGAGTCAACTCTGCCCCCCTGTTAGGCTAAAGAGATGCGTTATGCTTATATAACCTGTTAACAAGTCTCTTCTAAAATTGGCAACTTGATGGTTTGGCTCACCTGTTGAGAATTAACGTGTCTTTTTTGAGCAGCAGAACTCTTTTAAGTGCTGACATGAGTGGCATTCCAGTTATGTAAATTGACTGGGTGAATCCCTCACGACTCCAAAAATAGCCCCACCTCTGCAGCGGTCGGCGCTCACACGCTAACCCTTGTCTGCAAGTCTTCGGATGACTTCTTACCTGTATCTCATCTTTGTTGTCTTTCTTCTCTGTGAGTGAAGGATGGCCAGCCCCCATGTCTTTGTATAAACAAAGTGTGAGCTGTGTGTGTGTTTTTATGTGTGTGTGTGTGAGCAGGGTAGAGAGGAACGGCAACAAGAGGCCCTGCGTGGCTGAGATTCCCAAGATTCCCCGCAGCAGATATAGTCTGACAGAGGCCGCCGATAGTAGACATGCTTCACTGGGGCGCACAGGTAGGTACAACAATGTGTCAGCTTCGCAGCCAACTCAAAGATCAGACATTCCACATAAGCTCCACTCATTCCTGCAGTCTGCTCAGTAGGCACCAGCTCAGGGGCGTGTGTGTACTGGGTGTTTGTTTGACTGCAGCTGTTTGTCCTCTCAGGTGTGTGGGTGTGGGAGATTGCGCATGTGCTGTGGCAAAATGCAAGAGCAAGACGCATACGTTCCATCTAGTTTATTCTTCGAGCGGTGATTACTGTAATTACCCTACGATGTGGCCTTCTAAGCGCTTGCTGCCTGCTTTGTTGTGCTTCTGTAGAATCAAACCTTTGTGTTTTGGAAGATAAATTGGCGGGGGGGCGATCAGCCCATGTAATCAGAGGCACACCTGAGCACTTATCAGTGACAAACAAAGTTCCCATGAAGCTGTTTTGATACATAACCCAGGAACTTTCCACACTGAATGCACTCCGGAAACTCCTGCATGTAGCATCAAAAATGTATCCGTGACACCTGATAGGCGAATAAACAGACACGAAAACATGCAGTGACTCACAGTTTTCATAAGCACGGTCTGATGTGCATAAATCTGTGCAGCATGTGTGTCAGCGATTAATAAATGAAATCTGATATATGTATAAAAAAAAGAAAAAGAAAAGAAGCAGCATATCCTGGAGTCAGTTGGCAGCTGCAGGTTGCTATTTTGGGTTTTCCTGCATTCTTACCTAAGGTGTGCACACCCTTGCCAGACCAACAGAGAGAAAGAGAGAGAAAATAGATACATATAAATAAACAGAGCCAACAAAGGTATAATTAAAGTAATTAAAGAAAGAGGTGAAGCACAGGTGAAGTACAGGTGAAATGCAGCCTGACACTGGTAGCACCTAAAAGTCATGCAAAGTCATGTGACTCAGTCCCCTGTAACATCCCCCCAACCAAGTTACTGTCTTGATATGCGAACACATTTTTAGACTCCCACAATATGTTAGTGCAGTAATTCTGAACTGCTACTTATTCTTTTGTTTTATGTTTTGCATCATAGTAGAGTCATTTCAAATAGAACGTGTGGTTATTTGGGCGGTCCAAGTGTGTCATTAGCACAACAGCTCCTTTGTTTCACCAGCTCCAGCTCCAGATGTTCCCCTCAGATTGGTGCAAATGACACTGATTGGCTCACAGGTTCCTCTGGCTAGCAAAAGAACCAAGTGCATGTCTTGGTGTAAGTGTCCATATAGAACCCTACAGAACCTCAGCGATTTCATGTGGTCAACTCAAATGACCTTATGGTAAGCATCAGTACATTTGTGATTGTATCAGTGCTCTTCTGTTAGGCCTAAATTAATAGCAGATTAACAAAACAGCTCCTTTTGTGACCTGATCCCATGATTTAATTTATCCTATAGTTTGTATAAATCTGAAGAATAGTAAATGCACTGGTTCATATGTAGAGCTTTTCTACACGAGCCTTATAAGTTTTCAACATACCTTAGTCACCCATTCGCATACAAGCCCCCTTTTCTTTCTAAGTGCTTTCTAACTTTCACATACACAATGCATCAAAGAGCAGCTTGGGGACTGGAGCATGCAGGTTGGAGCAGCTAGGATCAAGCCACCAACCTTCTAGTTTTTAGAGGCCCTGCTTTACCTCCTGAGCCACAGCCACCCCACTCAGCCAGAGAGTGTTGCTATGGTAAACAATTATACAACTGTCAATCAGAAGAAAACCTTGTTTTCAAAACTCACTGCTAGTTAACAGTTAGAACTACTTGGCAAGGTTTAGGAAAAGGTCATAGTTGGGATTAAAAACAACATGACCTGGTTAACTCATGACCACACATCTGTATGTGACAGACCCGGCTCATCACCGCAACCAATTTGCAACCAAAGCCTGCACCATCACTAGAACACTTCCAGTAAGTAAGTAGACGCTGATATCAGATGGTATTTGGCCATCTCCAAAAATTCAAAACATACCCCCTCAAGAGAACAGCAGACCAAAGTGAACTTCTTAGTCCTGCTGGTAAAATGTTACTGTTAGGGCTTGTCTGTCAATGAACCTCAGCCATGCGGGCCACACGGGCTTCATACCTCCTGCCGTATCTGCCGCTATCGTCCATTTCAACTCTTCACACGCTAGAGTCCCCTCATAAGCTGAGGTAGAAGGCATGGTGGGGGCTATAGAGAGCTGGAGGGTAGGGGATGGTGGGGTGGGGGAGAAAAATGAGCAATGATTGATCTCAGCTATAGACACCTCACTTTATCGCTGCAGCTGATAGGACCTAATTCCATTCAACTGCGCTGTAGGCTGTTTGGTGTAAGCATAAACACGGGGCCAAATCAGTACCTGTGCTGCTCTGTTTACCTGGCAGCCGTTCAGCTTTTTTCTGTCTAAACTTGAAATAGGATCCAAACACTCTACTCACGCATAGTGGTTTGCACGAGATGCTTTGCCTGCCTCTCAACCTACCACGAGGCTCCGCAGCTCTATTTCTGCACTGTCTGAACCTTAACCGCCCCTCTTATTTCTCTGATTGAGAGGTGGAACATCTCGCTCGAGGGCTTTAACTGCAAACACGGCGCTGAATTTGAGCAGTTACTAAGGAATTATCCCGTAGTTAACCCCAACAAACACCTCGCTGATTGATAACATTAGCGTGTGGGTTGTAAAACGAACTACTCCAAGCCTATATTTTTCTTTTTTTTTCTTTTTACCTTTTACTGGTTAGTCAGCAAATCTCTTTGTATTTTTATTAAAAGTATTTCTTAAGGGTCTTGTGTATTTGTTAGAAAACATACAAAATACAGTTTTTAGGAAAAGTCTGTATTTAATTACAGGTTAGATTAGTTGTTATTTCTTCTGTCATTCAAGTGTCGCAATACTAATTTGGCACTAAAGATATTTTATATATAGATGTTGATTTTAAGTTTAAACAGACATACTGTTATGTACTCTGTGTCCATAAAAGATACATTTCAAAAGTATCAAACGTTAACTATGTTCATCGCATAACACAAGACACCATTAAGTAATATGGTGGAAAATTTAGGATCCAGTGTTTTGTGGGATTCACATCGTAATACTAAAAATCAGTGCAGTCAGACATTCTGTCAGACATCTGTTTCATGCAATTAAAAAAAAATACTAATCTCAGTTTATATATGCAACCAACTTTGAATGCTAAGAAAGACTTTGATTTTCAGTGAACCAAGAAGAAAGTCAAAGTGTGGTTCAGTAGCTGTCTCTGTTTCCAAGGAGCACACAAAGGCAAAGCCACACTAAAACATTTTAGTTTCAAAACTTCTTCTAGCTAATAGCGTCCACACTATTTTGGTGCTTATGGTGCCTCTAAAAGTGAGACTCCAGTTCAAACACTTCAGGATTGTATCTAAGAGTATCGAATTCCCAATTAGACGTCATCAGTCACCATTGTGTTCTTCCCATATTAGTGTATACATTGAGCATAAAATATCAATGTAGCCACCATAACTTCTCTGACTGGTTTTGTCTCCACATTTGATTCAGCAGGAACATGCTGATGCTGTGAAGTGACCACATTTGGATGTGCAGTGGTAACGTAATAGCTAATGATGGCTAACTCCATTAGCAAGTATTGATAAACTGTAGGGTTAGAAAATACAGCTCTACCAATTATTGCTAAGTGACAGATAAGAAAATACTAGAATTTCTTTCCCTCAGCAACTGAACTCAGTACTTTACAGAGTACCTACCAAAGCATCTTCAGGTAATTAATTAGTTGGTTGTGTTATTTAATATGCAGGTTTACATTGTAACTTAGCATTTTCACACTGGCTACACTGAGATGTCTTGTCAACTTGCAATGTATGGTAAACAGATTATATGAGGGATTATGTCTGAAACATCTAAAACCAAGAATAATCTATTGTTACTATTTAATATTATAATTTGCAAAAACTGTGGCGGTGACATCAACATCACAGACGTTATCAGAGCGCAACCGAGGCAAGTAGAGTGGGTAAAATATTGTTATTACATTTTTTAAAAAGAGTATTTGGTGAGAGATGTTTTTTTATTTAGTTCTTCAAAATGAGTAAATTACAGAAAATGGCACCGTTGGATAGTTGTACTAAATTCCAGTGTGTGGGAAAAAAGGCAACAACAGCACAATTGAGACTGGATCAGAGATTTGAATTAGTAAAGGTAAAAGCTAATGTACAGCTATCAGATACACTTTTCAGCACACCTGACATCAAGTAAAGCAGACTTCTAATCTAAGCCTAGTAGCAGTGTAGTATTTAAAAAAATAAAAACTATTCAAAGAGGTCATAATTGTTGAGGGGTCATTATTGGAAGTGTGGTTTTTGATACTTTATGTTGCCTTTATTTTCTGTCCCCTAAGGCTGCTACTTGGATTATTCCACTACCAAAAAAATTAAATAAATAAACAGTGAAGGAAGATGTTAACCTTGACAAGAGTGAATAACTGGATAACAAATTATGGGCGTTGTTGACCTTGCTGTCCAACCTAGCAGCAGCTTTTCTTGTTATTGTTAATCTGCACCATCATATTACTGCTGCCTTATATGTGGTGGACAGAGGTCATGGTCATGTCATGTGCAGCTTATTGCCACAGTCCGAAGACATGCAGTTAGTGGGGTTAGGTTTACTGGTTATTCTGAATTCACATAATTGTGAATTGTTCTCCGTCTCTCTGTGTTAGCCACGTGACAGACTGGCGACTTGCCCATGGTGCACTTTGCCTCTCGTCCTATGGTACCTGGGAATGGCTCCAGTGTTTCTTATCAACCAAGGGAAGAATTCTGCTGTTGCCCACTTTGGCCGATGGATTACTTCTTTTTAAGAATCTACCAGATTGTTGATTTGGCATCTCATAAAATTATCATTTTGACAGTTTTATTTTGCTTTTTCAAGCTCATGATGGCCTCCTGCGTTTGAATCCACATTTCTTTAAACTTCTTATTGAGGATTTCAGTGAAAAGCTGCAAAATGCAAGTTCAGCATGTGGAATCATCTCCAGGTGTCTCATCTGCTAATTTGTCAGGACATAATAAAGGAACAGACTTCACCTGGCCATGAAACTGCTTGTTAGTCATTTACCTTTGAGTTTCTGAACACATGGACTAAGTACAAATATGGCTGCAATTCCTATAATGGCTATAATTTTGTTAAACCCCTTGAATTAACATCAGAATCTAAATCACATATTCATTATTGAATTAAAAACCCATTGTGGAGGTAGTCTGAGCACAGTTTAAAGCCATCAGTCATTTTCATACATCATAAAGATATAGATTTAGATTTTTAATAGTGAAATTAAATAAAATGAAATTCTTAACAATTTCAACTTTGATTTTTTTTTCTAACTAACCTTTGATGGGAGGAGAAGAAATTCTGGACTTATACTTTTTTATTAAGTCAAATATTAAATGCAGAGGGGGTTTTTCTTTCCTAATCTCCGTACACGGCTCATTGCAAGGGCAATTAGAAACCTGCGCTCCTGTGCAGATGTTACTGTTTGTAGAATGTGCTATTAGATATTGATCTGGTGATAATTTGTAAATGAATACTATTAAGGATAGGAAGTTTGCTGACAAAAAAGCCTAATCACCTCCAGCTGGCCCAGGTCTTGTAATATGTCCTGCCTCCGCTCCAACATTGATCCATGGGAGTAAACAGCAGCAGTCTCACTGCAAGATACAGAACTTATCTGGTGGTTAAACATACCCGATAATGTAAGAGGAGAATGTGTAGAAAAGTGTGACATAAATATTATTTTGTAGAGAGCAGATTATGTTGATGAACATTTATTTTATATTGCAAAAGCAATCCTTTACCTTGTGTTTGTTCTATCAACAAATCAAATGAAGAAAACCAACACAGTGGATTTATCCTATACTGAAAAAGAATGGTGATGTCTGAGGTATAGCTTACTCCATGCTACCACTGTAAGGACCCCAGTATGTTAGAAGTGTAACTATTTCACATTTCTTTAAAAAAGTTCAGTAAGATCTGCTCGTAATCAATAATCACAGATCCAGCCTGCAGTCTTTTTTATAAATGGCCATATTATTTGTTAGCTGACGCATCAGTTTTGCTCTTGTATGTGTTATACAAGAGCAAATACTGATCACATTTCTTACTTCATTTAATCTCTTTAATGATTCTGTAGATGACAATACAAAAGATAAAACGTTCACAGGCTTATCCATGCTATGTTGAAGGTGAAACAATTAATTAGTGGTCAGTGTTTATCTTTTTGAGTTCATGGTGTTGTTTTTGCATAATCCTCTTACTCTTGTTTAAGTAGTAAATGGGTCTGGCCTGGATGTATTAAGTCTAAGATGTGTTACCTCCAACTGCATGCCAGAAAACGTGTTTAGCCATTGGGTCTGCCAGGTGGATGGTGAGGAGGGACAAAGGCTTAGCGTCAGAAACTGCAGCACTTGCTTCTCCGCTGGGATGGACAGTTATGGGTAAACTGCATGATAACCGGAGTGTGATTCTATCCTGATGCCTCTAAGTGAAATGACCTTCAGCTGTGCCACAGTCAGAGTCTAACACCGAAAAATACTTCAGTTTAAGTGCTAATATGAGAGTATTACCAGTTCACAAAGGGGTTAGAGTGATTAAAAATAGAATCATGTGTCAGTGAATGATGCACACCTCTCTTAAAGTCAAGTTCCACCATCTGCAATTATGCTAAAAAAGAAGAAAAGCATAATTGCTGCACTGTGAAGCTGGGTCATGTTGAGAGCTGTGTCTCTGCCACACCACTCTAATTGAACTTTCTCTTTAAGGCGTTGTGAGAAAACAGGCGGTAACTATTTATACAGCTACACACCTGACCAGGCATCTATCCAAACAAAAGGTCTTGAACCCAGCCCTTGCGTGCCTATCCAACCCAGACATCTGATTAATTATAGTGTGGCCGTTAAGGCAAAGAAAAACTAGCTGATGAAAAGTCAGCGAGTCTGCAGGCTCAACCTGCCCAAACAGCATCATGCGTGTTAGCTTGTAAAAGCCTCGGTACCGCCTCCCTCCCCCGCCGCTCCGTGTCGTTCCTCCCACACACCCCCTGCCCCCCACCCATCCCACTGCCTCCCTCCTCTGCTCCGGGCCCATTCGTGCAGACGAGGTAAAACATCTCTCTCGCTGTGTCAGAGCCCCGCAGGTGGGCCCCGCGTTCTCAGGTAGATAATATCACTGTTACTATAGACCGTGTTTGGGTTAGCTCGAAAACACTCTTCACGGCAGGAGCAAAACAAAGTGCTCTGCAGTGCGTGATAACAGTCGGAGCTGCTCCCTACAAATTAACCTGTGGAAACACTTTGGCCTCGCACGAAACTCATACGCATAATACCTGCTCCTCCTACCGGCATTGAAGAAAAAAAAAATCAAAGTTTACACAATGTTCCTCTAGGATCATGGAATAATTTTGTAAGATTTCAGGAGATTTAAGAGAGTTCTCTTATATGTAATCCACCAAAGGACTAATGTTAATCCAAAACAGTGAAATAAGCCTGTAATGTCCTTGTGGTTATGTTATAGGACAGAGCTGCCTTATGTCCAGACTGAAAGCATTGCCCCGGTTGGACAAGTCTCTCTGTTTCTAATCTGCATACTGCCTGTGCAGTAGACTCTATAAATTGACTTTCTTTAAACAAAAGCGGCATGAATAGCTCGAATGTGCTCTGGGCCAGAAGCTGGGATGGCTTCCATAAACAGATCACCCAGGTGGTCCATGTGTGAGAGAGGGAAAGGAGCTTTGGTTGAGAGGCCTGCTGCTGCAATCACAACCCCAGATCTTCTTATTTCGCTAACTTGCCGTCTGTGTCTCGGCAAAGTCTGAATATCAAGTCCAATTCATTTGCAGCTGCTGGTAACAAAACAATATACATTTCATCTTTGATGTGTGGTGTCAGCAGCAGTGCCCCTGTCACTTTTCAAAGTTTCGGGTCCCTGCAGCTGTTGCCTTTTCTAGAGCCAGTACCAGTTTTTCAATGTAAAAGACCCACCTTTGTCTTTCTTTCATCTTCAGGAAAATGTTTTTTGTATCTCTATATTTCTGCTTATTCTGATCACTCATAGAAAGTCCTGTACTTTTGGTAAAAAATTAAAGGTACAATGAGTCTCTGGGGACACCTAGAAAAAAGAAAGACCACAGAGAAGATGGATGTCGTGAAGGCGAACATGCTCACGGTTGGTCAAAACGGAGGCAGATGATCCACTGTGATGACCCCTAAAAGAAGAAGATAACTCTTTTACATGAGTATTTCTTTGTCTACATTGTCTACTTCGCAATCCAGAGGGGGAATAAATAATCCAATATCACTGTCATCTCTGGTTTTATCACACCCAAAAACACATGACAGTAACTGCGACACAAGACAAATACTATAGGGTTTTTGGCCTGAAGTGCATGTTTGTTTGTTTTTCTTAAACTTAACACGATCCATTACCTCTGAATGCTCATTTCTCAATCATTGTGCCTGACTATAACTGGCACTGCGCTTGTTTATAGCCTAGCTTATTTTGTGACCAAGGCCATAGTGGCTCAAGATTTACCAGATGGAAAAATACATTCCTTCCACCTACACACGTCACATGACAAGTGTATTTCTCATTTTTAAGCTAGGTGAGGGTTCGCTCCAACAATAGCATACACCTCACTGCTTTATGCAATGTTTAGGTAGCATTTTACGTAACTCGCCTTGCGTTTTTTTTTCTTTTTCTTTTCTAATCACAGGTTGAGCATGTTACCTGGACTGAAATTGTCCCTGGCTTCCGTCGTCCCATCAGCCCCTATCTTATCACGCTGACCTGAGTTATTGTAAGGAACAGTTGTGCACGGTGATAGTTTATGTACAGGGAGTGTGACAGATCATCTATCACATGCAGACTGGTCATTCAAACCAACATGTCCAAACATACTTGTGCCATTAGCGGCTCACTCATGTTTGTCTGAAAAAAGGATTAGTGTGAAATATGAGGAAACAGTGACTGACAGTATGGGACTCTGAGGGTAACCCAGCTAGTGTTTCACAATGGTAAATAGTGTCAGGTAATAGCTGTGAGTCACTGTTGAGAGTATACTATCGCGTGTGTGTTAAGCAGTTGAGGTTAGGTCTGTGTGTGTGTGTGTGTGTGTGTGTGTGTGTGTGTGTGTGTGTGTGTGTGTGTGTGTGTGTGTGTGTGTGTGTGTGTGTGGGTGTGAGTGTGTGGGTGCTATTAAAAACTGGTTCTCGTGTAATGTTGTTATGACAGATATCAATAGCACAGGGATCACCAGATACAGGGGGGTTCCCTCCAGTCAAAAACAAAGCAAATTTTAAGTTCCTTGCTTTTACAGTATT
This sequence comes from Oreochromis aureus, assembly GCF_013358895.1. NCBI lineage: Eukaryota > Metazoa > Chordata > Actinopteri > Cichliformes > Cichlidae > Oreochromis > Oreochromis aureus. The sequence goes on along the minus strand of NC_052958.1, from coordinate 27,898,302 downwards.
TAGTCTTTGCCTGTAATCCTGGGCAAGTGAATCAGGTCTGACATTACTCACATGGGTTTAGATACAAGGTAACAAGTACATGTTTGTCTGTGTCTTAATGTGGTGTCGCGGAAATAAGATATAACCGGGGACGGTTACTAAAGTAGTGACAACGCCACCTGGGGGAGGGCGCTACAACCCCAGGAAAGATTTCTCTAGCCAATGAGAAGATTGTATTGGCTACCAAAGCCCACAGACTCGTTATTTAAAGGCAGAGGTGAGACAAAGGGAGTTTATAATGCAAAGTTTATTAAGAAAAACTACTAAAACATAACTAAAAGATTAAAAAGGCACCTAGGGTAGCAGGGGTAAGAGAGTAAAATAAATTAAAACCCTTTATTACCAAACAATAATTAAAACAACATACTCCCTGCCACAATGCTACCCTAAAACAAGCACAATATATTAAAAAGCAGCAACTAAACAAAATGGTGGAGACCGGCCACTTGAGGAGGCAACCTACAGGAGGAGTGCCCAAGGGTGCCACCAATTACTCACCCGTGTGATTTCACAGCAAACCTCACTCACACTAAACTCTAAATGGTGCAATCTGCCTATGCCCGGTGTGTACACTCGCATGCATCGGGAGGATTCCACCTCACGTGCCTAGCCTCTAAACAAGCGGCCACACCTCCACTAAAGCAATAAAGGAAAGGATAAAACATTAAACAATCAATAAAAGATCTACATAAAACCACATCCCAAATCACTATACTTTATAAAAGTAGTGCATAACAAACAAAACGGCATCTGACAAGACAGCAGCAGTATAATATACACCTGCAACAAAAGAGGAAAACAGTAGTCAAAAGTCCACCCTACTATGCCACAGTATAATAAACAAAAGTCGCACTTACCACTCTCTAAGGGCAACTGAGTAGCTTTCCTAAGAGATATGTGGAGCTCAACTGCCTAGTGCTGCAGCCCCTTAGATTGCCAAGACTGCCAAATGCCTTCTCCCAGTAGTGAAGCGCAGCTGTTTCTTATAGCCAGGTAATTGTCGGCTGAAAGGTGTGGATGTCAGTGGTGCGTTTAGGGACATCATGTAACATCCCAACCCAAAATCTACTTCACTACAATCTACCCCGAGATTTGAATCGTCGTCCCGACGATTGACACTCACTGCCAAGGTCTAAACAGGGTAACTGTAGTAGGCACAGGTGCCTGTGAGTTCACGGCCTCTATTGCTCTACTTCCTGCTGCCTGGGGCAAATGGTGCGGATTTGGGTGCATCCCAGCATTACCACGATTAGTCCTGCGTAAAGGGGCTATATCGTTATGAACACCAGCCATAACTGGCAGCTGGTCAGGGCAGGCCGACCTCGCGGAGGAGGACGTTGAGGGTTCTAGCTCATCTGACCTACGAGGGCTAGGAGTCTCTGGTCTTTGTTGGCAACTGCTTGGGGCTGGAATAGGTTCAGAGACCAATAAAACCACTCGCCACCGTGCATCGGTTCTTCTACAGGGCAGTAGTATACATGGACCCATTTTGGTGAGGGGCCTTTAGCACTTTATACGCCAATGAACTCATAGCACCCTTACTTTTATCACAACCTCCGAGTCCAACTTTCTTCAGATAGACCAACTGACCTTCTCGCAGGGGAGCATCCTTAGCTTGCTGGTCGTGGCGCTTCTTCGCCAATCAGCTACAGGATTTGCTTCGGTTGGGTTGGTGCATCTTGAGCCGACTGGCATCGCTCACACTCCTGGCACCACCGTTGGGCGTCTCTATACATCCCTACCCAGTAGCACCATTGAGAAACCACATCTACCGTGCTCCGAACACCCTGATGACCATGCTCCTGGCACACATGTTGCAAAACTTGACCCTGAAGGGACTTTGGCAGCAATACCTGCAGTGTCTCTCTCTCCTTGGATGACAGACCTTCCGATATAACACCCCATTCCGCCCCACTAGCCTACTCCATTGCCTGACCAACCCGAGGCCAGCCTTGAAGTGCGACCACGCTCATAGCGTCAGGGCCCCGCCTCCGCCTCCAAAAGGGCAGAAACTCCCGGATCACGGGGTCAGTCTCCTGCAACATACGAAGGTCAGACAATGCGTACCCAGAGAGGGGTGAAGTGATGGTTTTGACAGCGGGGTTACTGGTTTCCTACCAGTTACTGGTTTCCCACCAGTAACCTGCGGCAACGGGTCAGGTAATACAAACTCTGAGCCTAGGATGCCCCACCTGAATCTCGGCTCAATGGTTCAGGGGGTGGAAGTTTTCCTGCATGGAAGAACAAACGACATTACTCAAACTGGCTTGCGTTGCTGTACCAGCTGACTGCACAGGCATGACTGTGGGCTCACCAGGGCACTCCCTGGCAAAATGCCCAACCTTCTGGCACCGTCTGCAAATGACAGCCTTATTACGTGAGGCAGGATATGGTGTGGAAGCACTATTCAAAGCAGCAAGACTCTTTGCGAGCTGATTCAACTGCTCTTGCTGACTTTTAAGAATCTCTTTTAACTCCCGTATTTCAGAGGCATAGGGTGCAATACCTGCCGGACTACCTCTAAAAGGGACCTCCTGGACAGTGTGTTGGAAGCCTAGCGCCGGGGGAACCGAGTAACTTCTATCCCTCCCGCCCCCTGGCATACCTCCACGCTCCCATAATATAGCCTCATGACGAACATCCATCAAGGTGGCAGTAGGGTGGCTGCGGACATACTGTTTTAATTCTCTACGTAAGAAACAATCAAGCACATTTTCAACAAATTGGTCTCTAAGCAACACATCTTTGTTCAGCAGAACATGAGGGGACTGTTTCGCAACTCTGTCCATGAGGCACATAAGAGCATGCGAAAACTCTTGCAATGTTTCTCCCTCCTGCTGTCGTCTTGAAAAGAACTCTTCCTGCAGAGAAACATATGACTTAGTACAGCCATACAGTTCCTGTAAAATAGTCAAAATCTTTTCGGGATCGTCTTTCTCCTCTGGAAGCCGATATTTAATCTCTTCTCTGGGCTCGCCTTCTAGATGATCATAGATGAAAAGGGCTTGGTCGGCTGGTGAAAGATGTCGCACCCTCAAACAGGCCTGCACCTCTTCCACCCATTCGGCAATACCTATACCAGTCTTACCGTTGAACCATGGGCACTTCCTCTCCCGAGGAATATAAATCAGTCTCTCAGTCGCGGGAGCTGAAACAGCAGAATGCCCATTGGTGGATGAACCTGTAGCAGCAGCACTGGTGCCAGGTTGCTCGATCCTCGCTCTTGCTGCATCCGCCGATTTTCTGCTTGCAGCTGAGCTACCAAGTCTCGTAACTGTGTGAGCTCTTCCTCCATAATAAACCAGAGTATTTAAATATCACTTTATAAAAACCAGAAGTCCGTCCCGACGCTGCCACTGCTGCTGTCTTGCCGCTGCACTACAATAACCAAACAGATTTAACCCCAAAAAACAAACAACATGCAACAGATCTCTGCCTGAAAATATCCTGTCGACAACGCCAGATTGTGGTGTCGCGGAAATAAGATATAACCGGGGACGGTTACTAAAGTAGTGACAACGCCACCTGGGGGAGGGCGCTACAACCCCAGGAAAGATTTCTCTAGCCAATGAGAAGATTGTATTGGCTACCAAAGCCCACAGACTCGTTATTTAAAGGCAGAGGTGAGACAAAGGGAGTTTATAATGCAAAGTTTATTAAGAAAAACTACTAAAACATAACTAAAAGATTAAAAAGGCACCTAGGGTAGCAGGGGTAAGAGAGTAAAATAAATTAAAACCCTTTATTACCAAACAATAATTAAAACAACATACTCCCTGCCACAATGCTACCCTAAAACAAGCACAATATATTAAAAAGCAGCAACTAAACAAAATGGTGGAGACCGCCACTTGAGGAGGCAACCTACAGGAGGAGTGCCCAAGGGTGCCACCAATTACTCACCCGTGTGATTTCACAGCAAACCTCACTCACACTAAACTCTAAATGGTGCAATCTGCCTATGCCCGGTGTGTACACTCGCATGCATCGGGGAGGGGATTCCACCTCACGTGCCTAGCCTCTAAACAAGCGGCCACACCTCCACTAAAGCAATAAAGGAAAGGATAAAACATTAAACAATCAATAAAAGATCTACATAAAACCACATCCCAAATCACTATACTTTATAAAAGTAGTGCATAACAAACAAAACGGCATCTGACAAGACAGCAGCAGTATAATATACACCTGCAACAAAAGAGGAAAACAGTAGTCAAAAGTCCACCCTACTATGCCACAGTATAATAAACAAAAGTCGCACTTACCACTCTCTAAGGGCAACTGAGTAGCTTTCCCTAAGAGATATGTGGAGCTCAACTGCCTAGTGCTGCAGCCCCCTTAGATTGCCAAGACTGCCAAATGCCTTCTCCCAGTAGTGAAGCGCAGCTGTTTCTTATAGCCAGGTAATTGTCGGCTGAAAGGTGTGGATGTCAGTGGTGCGTTTAGGGACATCATGTAACATCCCAACCCAAAATCTACTTCACTACATTAAGCTCTGCAGAAGTTTCTGTTGTTTTTATTCTACATGCTAGTGCTCTGACTGCAGCTCTAAAAATAACACAAAGCCCATAATTATGGTTTTAACTTAAAGCCCCCACCCATTCCTCCTCCACTCCCTCCCATTCTCTTGCTTAGCACCTGTGCTGATATATGGTGTGTGTGCGTCTGTGTGTATTTTCCGGATGATTTATTGCATTACTGCTGTCAGACTTTGCGCAGGAATGCAGTCTATGATGTCAGTAAGAATTGATTCGATGGTGTAACAAACCCAGTGACTTTATAGAAACACTGACGATGACATGAAAGTCTGGGTCCTCAATAATAGCGATTAGTCTATTTATAGTGCCACTATTTTTTGGGGAAATGTGAGGTGTGGCACTGAGGATTAAATAGCCACCTGATGGAGTTCTTCTAACTTGTGCCTCAGACCACGTTGACAATAAATGAGACTATGCCATTCAGTGTAAAGTCACAAATGCACATTTATTTTGCTCGAGTATGCCATAATGTTCGCTTTGGCAGAACTAAGGATAAAACATTGAATGTACTCTTGGATATACAGATTACAGTGTTGTGCAAACGTTTTTTGTGTATTAGGAAACAGGTCTGGTGATTGTTTGAAACAAGCACACAGAAATATACAGTGGCTTGCAAAAGTATTCGGCCCCCTTGAACTTTCCCACATTTTGTCACATTACAGCCACAAACATGAATCAATTTTATTGGAATTCCACGTGAAAGACCAATACAAAGTGGTGTACACGTGAGAAGTGGAACGAAAATCATACATGATTCCAAACATTTTTTACAAATAAATAACTGCAAAGTGGGGTGTGCGTAATTATTCAGCTCCCTTTGGTCTGAGTGCAGTCAGTTGCCCATAGACATTGCCTGATGAGTGCTAATGACTAAATAGAGTGCACCTGTGTGTAATCTAATGTCAGTACAAATACAGCTGCTCTGTGACGGCCTCAAAAGTTGTCTAAGAGAATATTGGGAGCAACAACACCATGAAGTCCAAAGAACACACCAGACAGGTCAGGGATAAAGTTATTGAGAAATTTAAAGCAGGCTTAGGCTACAAAAAGATTTCCCAAGCCTTGAACATCCCACGGAGCACTGTTCAAGCCATCATTCAGAAATGGAAGGGGTATGGCACAACTGTAAACCTACCAAGACAAGGCCGTCCACCTAAACTCACAGGCCGAACAAGGAGAGCGCTGATCAGAAATGCAGCCAAGAGGCCCATGGTGACTCTGGACGAGCTGCAGAGATCTACACCTCAGGTGGGGGAATCTGTCCATAGGACAACTATTAGTCGTGCACTGCACAAAGTTGGCCTTTATGGAAGAGTGGCAAGAAGAAAGCCATTGTTAATAGAAAACCATAAGAAGTCCCGTTTGCAGTTTGCCACAAGCCATGTGGGGGACACAGCAAACATGTGGAAGAAGGTGCTCTGGTCAGATGAGACCAAAATGGAACTTTTTGGCCAAAATGCAAAACGCTATGTGTGGCGGAAAACTAACACTGCACATCACTCTGAACACACCATCCCCACTGTCAAATATGGTGGTGGCAGCATCATGCTCTGGGGGTGCTTCTCTTCAGCAGGGACAGGGAAGCTGGTCAGAGTTGATGGGAAGATGGATGGAGCCAAATACAGGGCAATCTTGGAAGGAAACCTCTTGGAGTCTGCAAAAGACTTGAGACTGGGGCGGAGGTTCACCTTCCAGCAGGACAACGACCCCAAACATAAAGCCAGGGCAACAATGGAATGGTTTAAAACAAAACATATCCATGTGTTAGAATGGCCCAGTCAAAGTCCAGATCTAAATCCAATCGAAAATCTGTGGCAAGATCTGAAAACTGCTGTTCACAAATGCTGTCTATCTAATCTGACTGAGCTGGAGCTGTTTTGCAAAGAAGAATGGGCAAGGATTTCAGTCTGTAGATGTGCAAAGCTGGTAGAGACATACCCTAAAAGACTGGCAGCTGTAATTGCAGCAAAAGGTGGTTCTGCAAAGTATTGACTCAGGGGGCTGAATAATTACGCACACCCCACTTTTCAGTTATTTATTTGTAAAAAATGTTTGGAATCATGTATGATTTTCGTTCCACTTCTCACGTGTACACCACTTTGTATTGGTCTTTCACGTGGAATTCAATAAAATTGATTCATGTTTGTGGCTGTAATGTGACAAAATGTGGAGAAGTTCAAGGGGGCCGAATACTTTTGCAAGCCACTAGGAGCACATAGTATATCAGGTAAACAGATTTCCGAAATCTATTTGAAAGCCAATAGTTTTCATGACTGCTTTTGCTCTTCAACGCAGCCTGAACTCTCTCAGGAAAGCTTACTTGTATTTTCTTTAAATAGTCTTCAGGAATAATTCTCAGGGCTTCTTAAAGGACACAATGAATCTGTTGCCAGTCAGATGTTTTCCAGATGGTACTGCAATGTGGATGGTGTGTGGTGAATCCGACTCTTCTGCATTTACATTCATAAATTCATCAATTTTGACATGATTCCCACTTGAACCAAAAAATTCAAATTTCATCACTCCATAAGACCTGCTACCATTGATTGCCACACTTTAGTCCAGTTCTTGTGTAATTTTAGCATACTTCAGCTTTATCTTTGTTAAAAATGGATCTTGAGAGCCAGTCTTCCAGTGAGACCATTTGTGATGAGACTTCAGAGAACAGTAGAAGAACTAAACAGCCAGATGAATCTCTCAGGTCAATGTATGACTTCTGTTTCTTAAAGATGTGACTTTTATGTTTCAAATATCTTTTAGACTTTTAGACACTGTTCATCTGCTGTAGAAAGTTTCAGGCCTGTCACTTCTTCTTTTGTCCTCCAGTTTCCTTCAAATTCACTGAGGACATACTGCACACCATGCCGAGATATGACAGATTTTCAGCTAATGGCTCTTTAGAAATCACCTTGTTGGTGCAAAAATACTATTTTATGCCTGTCAAACTGTTATGTTAGGGATTTTTCATTGATTTTGTTAAAGAAATTGGAGCAAATTGTGAGGTACAAGGACTGGACTGAAAACATAAAGGCAGCAGAGGGTCCTGTCCTCCTCCCATCACTCCCAACTGGTCTTGCCAGATGGCCACCTCTCCCTGATCCTGCCCATATGGAAAAGAAATAGTAAAAACTTATAAAAGACTTGCATAAGATGTGGCCTACTTCATATAGTGAATCATATAAGGCTTATATGATATACTCATGAAAGTGGCCACTTCCTCATTACTTTCATATATTATTTTAGGAAGTATCCAAAACATACAAGTTTCATTTATATAATTTTTCAAGAGATCTTATATCTGTTTTCACTCTTGTATGCTTTCCATACAAGTTTCACACAAGACAGATACAAACTTTATAAGATTTATATATATCTTTTCCATATGGGTGGTTATGATGGAGGTTTCTTCCTGTTAAAAAGGAATTTTTCCTTCCCACTGTTGCTAAAACACCTGGTTATAAGGGGTCATCTGATTGTTGGGCATTTTTCAGTTTTTGTTTCTGTAGTATTGTATGGCTCTTAGCCCACAATACTATCACAACTGGCACTATACAAATAAAACTGAATTCAGTTGAAGTGCACGACTAGGTGTTTGATTTTACACACATGTGCAAAGGGACCAAAAACACCATAATTCAGAAACGAAGAGGTCTGGCCCAATACTTTTGTCCGTATGTTATAAATATGATGGGCTTCTTCCGGATGATGCAAGCATTGCCAGCTCGGTTGGTCTATGTTCATATTACATCAATCTGCAGTACACGGTTTATGTTCACTGCCAAAATGATGCACTGATGAGTTTAATTTGCCTTGACTATACTGTCAACATATTGCATCTTCTCCCATTTTTAAAGTCATGATTTGTAATTGTATAGGTTTCCAAATAGTGTACAATGAGTGATAACACGGTGATAAATATTATTGCAATATGCAGCTACACATAAAGTTATGAATGACTTCTTGATTTACTGTATCATGACTTCATGCTCACATATTGCCCGTAAAAAGATTCCTTTCAAAAATGTATGTCAGTGGGAGTCATATTCCATTCAATTAGTTACTGAATGGTGGGAATTATTACAGCATTATTCAATGGCCCTGATGGTTATTAAGGAGGAAAATGAATCATTTTGTTGTGTGGTGCAAACCTCAACTGACCAGCGGTGCTTTAGCTGTGAGCTAATGTTATTATGCTGACAAGCTGACTAAAACTTTATATTCTGATTTATTTATTATTTATTATCATGTTTTATATCTTTAGATGGTCATATGATATGCAGCTGTGGTTCAGATGGTAGACTGGGTTGAGTATTCTAGTAATGAACACTAGAAGAGTACTACAAGATTTAGAAGGTTTATACACTGTTTGTAAATCTGTAAAGCTGTACTTAAAAGTTTATTTTTAAGCGCATGAAATCCTAATCTGACTGGAAATTCAAGTTCAACACAACTTTTTGTTCACAGTATTCTGTATGAACTTTACATAATTTAAAAAACGTTGATTTTTGTCTCCATTAACAATCAAGTTTGGATGTCATATGAATTTAAATGTTTTGGAATATATCATTTGTAACATGCCTCTGTCATTCCAGACTTCCTTATGGTATAATACAGTATGTGTCCCTTTGATCAGAGATTGTCAACTGTGATACCAACTTAGAGATGTAACTTCAAAAAAAAGAAGAAAAAAGAAGGTAAAAATGTACTTTGGCTCCACTGTTTTCCTCAGAGCTATGTACTTTACAAGCAATCTGCACCAGAGATGTAACAACAATGTTATCACATTTCTTCTTCTCACCTCTTCTGCACATTCAGTAGAGCAGTTCCACCACAGCGGCTGGCTGCCTGCTATCAGTCGCCTCATCGCTGCACCGTTTCTGTTGTTGCTTGATTATCAAGCATGCGACAATAACATGCCAGCGTATGCGGGCATCTTCTGTCAGTTCAGAGAGCTGGCACGCTTGGCGGGGCGCGTGACGTCAAAGAGGCGGGGCTGTAGATCTGATCTGACCATGTGGCGCAACTACAGCATACTACATGACAATACAGTATTCCGAACAATCAATCATATACCGGTTCTGAGCTTCAAACAAGCTTCTGCCAGCCAAAAATGTGTTTGTGCAATCTCCACATTGAAAACACTAAACTGTATTTTTGTTCCGGAACGTTTTCACAACAAACTCATCAAGAAATATTCTGCTTCACCTTTATCCTGTTTACATTTTATTGTATCTTTATGAGGCCACATGTCAAGGCTCAGGGGGTAGACGGGGTAGTCTGCTAAAAGGTTAGTGATTCCCGGCCCCCCTATCTGCAAGTGCTATATCATTACCAGCCCACTTACTATTTACCATTTACTATTTGATGAACGACTAAATATTATCTACATCCCATCTGTGGATCATAAATAACATGCACCCACAGACTCCACTCGTGCATCAGGCCTGCACTGATGGTCACACATCGGGACCCTTGAACATGAAAGGTGGTTTAGTTTGACACAGAAGTTGATAATTGCAGCACAAATTCTAAGTAGGTAGTGAAATCAATACATACTTATGTTTATGTTGAAAACAGGATTTCCAATGATCCAGGAGGGCTGAAAGCAGTGTATTGTTGCACAAGGAGTCAGAGCCGTTAGAGCCAAATTTAAATCTGGTGTAGTTTTGGGTTTTGTAGGTGCAGTATTTAAACACGGAAGTAATGTTGATAATAAATATTCATGAGTACGTAACCAGTTAACCCCTTTATTATGTGATCAGTGATGACGCTACCCTAACCCTCACTCTAACCCTAAGCAATCAGAATAGGTCTTTTTTTAAATGATTAAATGTTCTTCCAAGTTTTGGTAGTTAGCAAACAAATACAAGGATCATGCAGTTTATTTGAAAGAGTTGCCAGGAGAAAGCCTCTTCTGTTTCAAAAGAACATTGCCCCACAATTTATCTTTGCAAAGTTACATCTGAACAGACCAAAATTTATGGAACATTGTCTTTTGGACAGACAAGACCAAAGAGGAGCGGGCTGGCTATAAAGCACAATGTCACGTTTAGCAAAAATCCAAACACAGCACGTCAGCACAAACACTTTATACCAGCTGTCAAGCACAGTGGTGGAGGGGTGGTAATTTGGGCTGTTTTGCAGCCACAGGACCTGCGTGCCTTGCAGTCATTGATTTGAACTCCCCTGTATACTACAGAGTCTAAAGTGAGGCCATCTGTCCAACGGCTAAAGCTTGGCAGAAACTGGGTCATTCAACGAGACAAAGATCCCAAGATTAGCATTAAATCCTCAGTGTTTGAAAAAGAAAAGAATGAAGATGTTGCAACAGCGCAGTCAAATTTCAGAACACAACCCAAATGAAATACTCTTGAGGGACCTAAAGGGAAATGTGCATAAATGAATGCCCAAAAACCTCAATGACCTGAAGGAACACTGTAGAGAAGAGTGGGCCATAAATTCCTCCACAAGATCTAAAGTCATACAGAAAACCGAAACGTGGCTCTACAAGCTAACTATTCATGGGATGTACCTAGTTTATAACAGGACTGCATATAGTCCTTTGAAAACTTTCTTATCCACATGACTGTATATGGCAAAAACTGCACATCCCATCCTAACCCCAGATGGTGACCGAGCAGATGTTAGGACATTCAATCTGTCTTGTATTTTTAAGAGATTTTGTTGTGCAGGCAAAAATGTCTTATTATCAAGACAGCCTTGGAGCTCCTTCATCATGGGATTTCTTTTGGTGTTTCATGAAGCAAACAAACAACCAAACAAAAAGTCACACCAAAAGCGTTCATATCTGCTGTCCATTGTAGCTAAAACAGGTGCTACAGAAGAGCTGAGACCTCAGAGCATGCCAGAATTATCTTATCATCTTTTGCCACTATGAAGCAGATTAAATTCATTTTGTTTGTTTTTGGAATTAACTAATGCTACTGTGCAATCTGTTACTGTTGCCGTTTCACTGACATTTGAGAATTAATGGAATCCTGTGTAAGACAAAATCTCAGGGTGAGGAATGTGGTGGTGAAAGGGCACAAAAAATATGTTTGCAATGTCATTTGGAAAACAAAGAGATAAACATGCTACAGTATTTCTCTAGTAAAGAGCAAATACATTCTCGACGCAGTACACAGGTGCGTGAGAATTTCTTACACTTGATTTAATGAGCTGTTCTCTCGGATCAGATAAGTCTTATCAGATCTGTGCTTGAATTGTTCTGTATAAACATCCAAGATAATCTGAGTGTGTGTGCACGTTTGTGCATGCCTGTGTGTCTGTGTCCGCATATTAGAGTGTAGAATAGGTGGTTGTATGTTTATATAGGACAGATCTAAGAACTAAGATCAGGTTTTAAACTAAACAGGGCAGTAAATTTAAACTGGCAGATTGCTGCTGTGGGGCAACCAAGACTGTGATTGACAATCTCTCCAAATTCACCTGAGCGTGTGTCCCAGGTGTGAGCACTCACTCAGTTCATCAGCACGGCCTCGGTCAGGTGCATACCCCATGTAGTGGAACCCTATGTCTCTGCATCACAGTATGAAGATCATGTTTTAATGCTGTAGGCATTTGTGCGAAAACAGGACATCAAAAATCTCTGTCTTTTCATGCGGCACCTGAATTCAAGGACCACCTGGTTTCTCCTAAGCCTGGTCTTTGCTTCAGGTCTGTCTTTATTAAAAACAAACAACATCAACTAATTCACATTATCGCGTGAATTTGCACGTGTCACTGTGTTAACTGTCTTGCTAATATCCGACTATGGAAGAATTATGACGTTTATTTAAACTGGATTAAACAAGGTAATTAAAAGAGCTGTACAGTCAGCACAAAACAAGTCTATCTTGATAATAGTCCAGAAGGACAAGTCATTTGGAATTTAAATAAATAAATCTTATGGCCAGGGCGTATTTTCACTTAGAGGACTTAAACCACCTGCTAAATTTGTTTGTTGCTATGCTTAGTTCAGATGTAGACAACTAAACGTGGATAACTTAGTTAGGGGCGTGGCCACGTTGACTGACACTTAGACAAGTGTCAGTCAATGTGGCCACGCCCCTAACTGAGTCATGGTCTGCTAGGCCTTGTTCACTACATCAAGTCACTGGACTGTACCTCTTAATGATGTGTGTGTATGTGTAATAGATGCATTTTTGATTTTTTTAGTGAATTATTGTACTAATATTATGACTTGCTTTGTAAGAAAAAACTTTCAAAACTTCCTTTTTTAAAAAACAATCCTACTAATTCAAATAGCTAAAGTTCATCTAACATTTTCTTCCATTTGCGTTACTTCAACTTATTATTTTCGATCAACTTCAGCTATTTTGCATAGTAAGTGCCCAATACCTAAAAATATAATTGAATTTTACTTATTCATTTTAATTACATGGCAATCATCTTTGGAAGGTTTTGATGCCTTTTGTCAATTTGACCCCAAACATATAAGATATAAGTCTTTATTCTGATATAATTTAGATTCTTAGAAATCAAAATTTAGTTTTTGACCGGTTTTTGCACTTACATTGTGCACAAAGTTTTCTTTGTGTTTTCTGCCACTGAAGACTCTTTGAAAGTCCAGAAACAAACGGTGGCTCTCAGTGATGTGCGATACTGCAGATTTTGGTATCGATAGAATCAAGTACACATATAGGGCCAGTATTGTCGATACCAGTACCGATAGTGATACTTTTATTCTATAAAGGCAGATTATGTAGGGGAGAGCAGAGTATCATGATTTATGACATGAATCATCAGACATTTGCAAACACATTTTAATGACCACTAAATGAAAATGCTTTTTATGCATTTTGAAAAAAATAATTTCACATATTTCAGTCGGGTACATACTGAACTTAGATAGGATAGGATAGAAACAAAGTATCAATCCTATCACACTAGTACTGATCCAATACCAAAACTGGCATTGTTTTTAATGCTTTTGATATTTGAATCAATCTCCCCACCTCTAGTGGCTCTGCATTCATCACTGTTGAATGTTGCCAGCATTGTTTGTATCACAGTAAGTAGTCAAATTTTCTTTAGATTTTTCTTTTTTCCAAACCACTTTAGTGAAATGTCAGCAAAGAAATTCTCCTTTAGTGGCAGCTAAAAGTTAATAAGCTAACAGCTAATGAGCTAACAGAGCCACTTTCCTAGTTAGCTTAGCTCGCCACAGCTGAGACAGACTGCTAAATTTTTAAACCGTATTCTAAAGTATTTGTTTTTTTTTTTTTTCTCTTTTTCAGTTTTAAGGTGAAGGAGTTAAATAACATTTTAGAACTGATGAAAATGGACAGGAGTAGTTGTTAGGTAAGTGACATGAGCTGGTTAAAGCAAAGAGAAGTCACCGTAGCAAAGATGCTGGCAGGTCAAAACTTGAAGTAACCCTTACACTTTGCTGTGTTGTCAACGTGCTCTTTTTCAGTATAGGTGTGCTACACCATGTTCATGCAGAGCATGCCCAAGACATTCTACACCAAATTTGACAGCTGTCTTATTCAACCGATAACCGATTTATTTAAATATAAGGCTGGTATGTCAAGTAGTAAGTATGTCAGCAAAGGTTTTGGCTGAAATTTTAAACTTTCACAATTGTTACAGCCCATCTGCGGGTGGCCAGGCCATAGCACAAGGGAGATCCATCCTCGTCAGACTACAAGCAGCACATCACACAACTGATAGCATTTGATAATGATTTATTTACAATGAGTTGATTCCTAAGGTGATTTGACACAAAAAGAAGAACTGATTACAACTTCAGGGTGGACCTAACGCCAAAACAACAAACAAAAAGGGAGCCTATCTCGGGGATTTAACAAACTTACCTACTGAACAGAGTTAAACCAAAAGACAACAACTTACCTCCCCTAAGTAAGAAAAACAGGAGAAAACTATAATGAAACAAAAAGGGAGTCTACCCCTACATACTCCAGTATAAAGCAAGTAGCATCAAGCAAGTAACAAAAGGGTTTGCTAGTTGGAGTGCGCAGAGGATGAATCCACTGGTCGTCGATGGCTGCGTCTCCAGGTAATTAGCCAATCCGCATGAACCGTCCCCCGGATCCACCAATGACGGAAAGGCGCCTGCACTCTTAAATCTGCATATGATACAACATTATGACAGCAGTCGTAACACAATGGAAAGAAATTTAACATGAACCTCAAAGTGAGATTTTGAATTCTAGCATTAGTTCACTTTGTTTTCCTATTCCTCTTCTTCTTCTGCCTTTCAGCTCAATCTTCAACAAACTTTGTCCACACTATCCCTACTCTTTACATTTACATTTTACAACTTAAGATTGAGACTCAGAGTCTGAATCACTGAAGAAGAAAAGTCAAACAATTAGATGACCCTTTAAGAGCATGCTCTTGGTGAGAGTTGGAAGGAAAAACTCCCTTTTGACAGGAAGAAACCTCCAGCAGGGGGGATCAGATAGGACCAGCCATCTGCCGCAACTGGTTCAGGGTGAGGGGAGGTAGATAGGACAAAAGACACACTATAGAAGACTAAAAGACACTGATTAAAAATAAATAAATGCCAAAATTATGTATAAACACAGAAGAAGAAGAAGAAGAGCTGAAGAAGAAAAACTCACAGGGAGCCCCCAACAGCGAGGCCCATTGCAGCATAAATAAGGGAGGATTCATGGTCACCTGATCCAGCCCTAACTATAAGAGAAGTTTTAAACCTTATCTTCGATCGTGGCTCAAGAGTTGGGGGTTCGCCTTGTAATCGGAAGGTTGCAGGTTCGAGCCCCGGCTCGGACAGTCTCGGTCGTTGTGTCCTTGGGCAAGACACTTCACCCGTTGCCTACTGGTGGTGGTCAGAGGGCCCGGTGGCGCCAGTGTCCGGCAGCCTCGCCTCTGTCAGTGCGCCCCAGGGTGGCTGTGGCTACAACGTAGCTTGCCATCACCAGTGTGTGAATGTGTGTGTGAATGGGTGAATGGCTGGATATGTAAAGCGCTTTGGGGTCCTTAGGGACTAGAAAAGCGCTATATAAATACAGGCCATTTACCATTTACCATTTATCTTAAAAGTAGAGATAGTGTCTGTCTCCCAATGGGCCAGAGCTGATTCCACAGAGGAGAGGCCTGAACACTGAAGGCTCTGCCTCTCATTCTACTGTTAAATACTCTAAGAACCACAAGTAAACCAGCAGTTGAGAACATATGCTTTATTCAGGTGACTTGGAACTATCAGGTCTTTAAGATAAGATTATTCAAACCTCGTAAGTGAGGCAAAAGAAAGTATGTAATAACTGAGTAATAACAAAACTGTAACTGATGCGCGATTGCTCAATTTAGTACAGCATTACATTACATTACTGCCTCACAGAACAACATAATATGAGGACAATGTAATGTGTTACACCCAACACTGCACATGGCATGTGATAAACAAGCTGTTAAAAACAAACATTCTTCCACGTCAGGTGATCTTTCTTGACACTCAGTGTTACAGAACATTTTGAGTTTTTTATTTTGAAACGGCTTCAGCTAATCCAATTCTGATCAAGAGAGGAATAATATTAATCTTCACAGCAACATTATGTTGATCATTGCACTCTCCCTTTTAAACTTAAACCAGCTCAGTCTGACAAGGTTTCCAGCATATATGTGTGAACTTGCTGGTACTGTTTTCAGTTTGTGAATCTGTCATCAAAACGGGGTCCTGAAGATGCCTACTTTAAAGGAAACCACCGTAAATGCTATTTTGCATAATTTGGCAAGTGTTTAATGTTTGGGTATTATTTTGTCAGCTCACATCCTTGCAGGAAAACATCATAGGTAACTGATAACTCGTGTTAATGCTACTGGATATTGGTCACTGAAGTGGCACTTATTTGCCACTTTGGAAAAGTTGGTCTTCATAGTGTGTGCGTATTAGGAAGTGAACAAATAGCATGAAAATGAGAAAGTAAACATTTTTGGGGATTGCGAGGACAGAAATAGTTAGTATGGGGATTGAACCATTGAGGCTGCTGTTGGTGACATCTGCCAGTCTTGTAAGGATTCCCTTATACTGCGAGGCCTTCAGATACACACACACATACCTCACATGCAATGGACTTGCAGTGATCTATCAGAATGTTATTTGTGTACTCTGAAATGTAATCCGACTGCTGCCAGTGGAAAATCTTATCTAGTAACTGCATTCACAAACCAGATGAGATGTGTAAGCATGAGGCTCCTAACTGGTTCCATTAATTGAAAATATCAGGAAAAAGAAAATGTTGCCTTTTACAAGCTGAGAAAAGCAATGTCCCTATCAACTTTTACTGGGGGAAAAGCTACATCAGCATTCAGCTGAAGCGCCTGAGCAGTGTTTCAGAGCCATGTCTCTGCATGCGTAGGATGATGGATCTCCTGCCCCACTACAGTTGCCATGTCCACACACAAACATCACACCAGTATTTCCTAAAGCAAGCCTCCTCTTTGCGTATGTAGGCTCAGGCTGGTATGCAGAGCCAGACATTCCTTTGTATAATGTTGGTTCGGAGGATGAAAACCAAACTACAAAGTGACGCACGACACTCAGTGACTCACCTGCTCGGCTGGTTGATGTTATTGTTTTCTTTCAGGGCAGATATGTTCCAAAGACAGCCAAGTATGGAAGGCTGAACATGCCTCAGTTATCATCAGTCACTTAAAATATGTAAAATAAAAATACTCTCCAGCAAGATGGCTTTCAGACGGTTAAACAGTTGCTTGTATTTATAACTGTTCAATAACTCGTCATTACGCTTAACATCGGAAGGGTGCTTAAGCAAATGCTTTTGGTTATTTTACACATTGTGTGTGTCTGTGTGTGTGGGGGGGTGTGTGTTTGTGTGTGTCCTCAAAAGGAAGATTATCTCATCTCGATTAAGAAAACTGGGGAACACCTGCCAAAATACTAGTTACATTAGTACATACCAAAAAGAGAGCAAAAGAGAGAGGGTGTGTGTGTGTTTTCTTGTCTACCAAAGTGATAAGCAGATCAGATAAGCTGCATGTAAGCATAGTCATGGCGGTGGAAGGCGAGTCGCACGCCATGGGCTCCTCATATCTCAAACACATTCACTTTACCTCAATTTATTTTATATATATGCATGCATATGTTGCTGCAGGATTGTGCGCATCCTTTACATAAGAACGCGTATACCGCATGTTTGTGTGTGCCGGCATGGGGTGTCTAGCATGAGAAACGCAGCAGGAGTTTTGCTCTGTCGCTCGGCAAAGTGAAGGAGGGGGAGCAAGGGGGAGGCCAAGCTGTGATAACAAACTCCATTTACTTCAGAAATAACAACACAGCACTTAGAGTGAACCACGGTCTCTATTCCTCTGAGAGCCACTGATCTGCCCGAGCAAAGAACCTAGACTCATTTACTGTCATTAGCTGTTACATCACAGGAAGGAGTCCTGGCTCTGCTTCAGAATGGATCACTTATCATCATATTTGCACTTTGTACATAAGGACACACCTGCACATGCATGCATAGACCCAGAATTTTTTTTTTTAAGTATTCTATCTTTTAGAGTACACTGAGAAGTACTTTGAACTGTTTCACTTTTTCAGCCATCTACATTAAATAACCCCAGCATACCCAGCCCAATGTCACTCCTAGGGCATCAGTTAAGGCCATTTTTGTCAGAAGCATCTGGGATCAGGATCCTTTGGCTTCAGCAAAGTCATTCTGCTAGTCTCACATCACATCTAGCCATCCTGGATTTATTCATATAAACATCGTGAGTGAAAAGAGGAGAGTAGATGTGAAGTGCCTCATGAGAAGTCTCCCAGCAGCTTGAGCATATAACAACAGGATAAACCTTATCAAAGATTTATAGGTGACCCTTTAATTACTATTACAGGGTAATTATAATGAAAAAATGCAATGAATCTGTATTACAGAATATGGTTCAAAAAGTTTTTTTTTCCTACCGCACATTTGCTGCTTTTGAAAAAGTTGATGAAAATATGATCTGCTAAGATTTTACCCATTTTAGTCTTGGTTTCTTTGAGGGCAGTGGCAGGACAATGCCTGTCTTTCACTATTCATAAATTTCCTATGGATTTCTAGTACAAAGCAACACTTTGGGTGTGTATATAAGTGACACGACTGATTCTCATTTGAAAAATTCAGAATTTCATGTTGTTTTCTTAGCAGAGTACTCTGAGTGTAAAGGCTTGAGCAAAAACTACAGTACTGTATCAGAGGCTTATCCATTTTCCATTAGTTTCCAACCATATTTAGATCACCCCTCAAAAGAAGAGGTATAACAATTAGAGAGGATTTAAGTTTTGTGTTCTAGTGATTAAAGGCACTAGCCTAGACTAGCCACAACCTTTGCCCTAGTAAAAATAACTGTCAGGCTGCAGAAAAGCTTTGTTATGCCCTCCAGGTTTGGCATCTGTAAAAAACACACCATGAACTGTCGTTGGTAATTTAGTATTAAATTATGTGGTTTGCAAATTAGATATATTAGCTGATATATTCAAAACTGATTTTGTGAAATAACTTACACAAATTTCTTTCACTGTTCATACCTTATATACCTGGTATGTGCTGGGCCCATTATGTTTAAGTCCTAAGGGATCATTGCTTGAATGCTTTACTATGGACACTGCCAAGCACAAACAAGTAAACAAAACAAAACAAAAAACAGCAAAGATTTGGAGTGCCTTGACAATTTGGTTCACCTGGCAAATTGTTTCATTTGTGATTTCCGATATTAGCAGCCACAAACTGAATGCACAAAGAGCAGAAATGGAAAATTGTGTTTTTATTAAGTTACGGTATACTCTAATTAAAAAACACATTTTTTTTTTATTCACTCCTGCTTTTGGTTCTCCCTTTCCCATTTTGACCAGTGACAGAATGGCACGGACATCATAAAGCAAACAAGCATGCCATTACAGGTCAGCTGCAGTTTATAGGTCAGCAGTCAGTAAGAGCAATGATGTTGTCATAGTAATTATGACAGAAGATCAAATCATTTAAACTTTTAAACCTGACTCTGGCATGTTGGGATCACTAGTTATTTTTTACCTCAGCGATGACAGCAGCTGTTCAAACCAATCAGAGAATTACCGTTAGTCAAGTGAAAAAAACTAAAAAAAACCCCATTAAAAATGATTTAAAATCAGCTTGGATGTGAACAATTTTAGAAAGCTTCAAGCCCTGATATAATCTAAACAGAACAATTCTATTATTTGCAATAATTATATAATAACTTTTGTTAAAAACGTGTCAGCTCAGTTGTACTTCTGAGCTATGTAGAGACACCAGAACACATATATAGAAGCAAACAGCAACGTCATCCAGTATACCATACCATACATTAAGCTTTGTTTTGATGCATTGACATGAATAATTTCAGAGCTACTGGGACATGAGAGATTACTATTAGATCCCCTGCTGAATATGATGGATCAGCCCAAAACTACACAGGAGGAGCTCATTAATGATCTGAAGGCAGTGGAGTCCACAGTCACCAAGAACATCGTTGGTAACACACTACTATGGACTGAAATCTTGCAGCGCCCACAAGGTGCAAGGAAATCTGTGGAGGGAGCTGAAGCTTTGACTTGCCAAGAGGCGGCCAAGAAACCTAAAGGATTCAGAGTTTCTTTAACGACGAATGGGCCAGAATCCCTCCTAAGGTGCGTGCAAACATGGCGGCCAACTACAAGAAAAGTCTTACCATTGTCCTAGCCAGCAAGGGTATCTTCACCAAGTACTCGGCCATGTTTTGCTTGGGGATTAAATACCTATTTCACATGGTGAGATGCAGATCAGTTCACAACTTTGGGTTTGGGTTTTTGGTTGTTATTCTATGTCTCTATCAAAATGAAACTACCATAAAAAAGAGAGACTGTTGATTTCTTTGAAAGTGAGCAAACTTCCAAATTCAGCTGGAGGTTGAAATATTTGTTTCCTCCACTGTAAAACTGCATGTACAGAATCATCTGTCAAACCAGATAGAAAGTTTTCAGACTCTTTCGCCTTCTTTGCTGTTTCAGAATTCCCCAATGGTTTTGAATTCAGCATTCCCTGAGTGCCACGTTTCTCTCTCTCACAACGCTTTAAGTCACATGAATGAGGTAATTCTGAGCTGTGATATTACAGGTAAACACCAGTGAGTTCTTGGAACCCATTCATCAGTCATAACTCTGTCACTCTGGCCGATATAGACTGTATGCTCTCTCTCTCCCAGCAAGGCAGCCAACATGTTCATGACTTTCTACACGTAATGTTGTACAAGCACCCTGGTTAAACGGGCAGTAATAAAAGAAAAGCGGGACAGAATAAAAATGAGAAAGGCTTTGCTACAGATACAGCTAAATGCTAAAAAGTAAGTTTCAATTCATGTTGTTTGAGTAAGTGTATTTATGTAATACATGTAACCCAGAATTATACCTGACTTGGCAATAATCATCGTATATAAAACTGAAATACTGATATCATGTTAATATAATATGCTACCTTTTGTTATTAAAGGCAGCTAAACTTTTCCATTCTTGCAAGTTGGCTGTGTGCTCATGTGGGACACAGATTACAGTCAATCAATTCATCATATTTCTGTGCACAAAATCAAGCAAAAAAATCCCTCTTCTGAATGGATTCCTCGTGTGTGTCTGTTTGTGCTGTATGCAGTTCACCAAAGATAGGATGATGAATACCTATTTACACTCCTTCAGTAGCTATGCGATCTGCAGTAGCAGCCTTTTATTTAGATGTCGCCGAAGAGCTGAACCCTCTAGCCTGTCTGGTGTATTTACACGGTCTGTCAAGTCTTGAGAGACAGAAATCTTTGGAGGCATTGCTCATTCCTTCACATTCCTTCCAAAGAGCGTCTGTTGGGAGTGGAGGTTAATAACATAGGTGACTTTGGCTGTGGTATGTGTCTATCCATATGCATGTAGGTTGATAATAATATTGCTCAATCAGCTGTGCAAATGCTCACAGATATATTGGGGTGGAATGAACACACACCTCAGTACACAACACACTCCTATCATCAGTGTCAACTTTCATAATGGTTTTCATTCCATACAAATGTCTCATGCCTTTTCTAGTTTGAGAATTTCTTTGTGTTTCACAGCCTTCAGTGAAGACTTGTAGCAAAATTTGTGAAAATCTAACTTCTATGTTATTTTGGAAATGTGGTGAAAGGCAAACACGGTGTGAGTGCGTTAGCTTGGTTAAATCAAGCATCCATGATTTTAGGTGGTTGTAAATCCAACAAGGGACAATGGTTGAAAATTAGTGATAGCTACAGGTGCATTACATCAGCTTCATGTTCCATACTTGAACTATGTTAAACTGTACGGTCCATTTTAAATGAAT
The DNA here is from genome assembly GCF_013358895.1 of Oreochromis aureus. NCBI lineage: Eukaryota > Metazoa > Chordata > Actinopteri > Cichliformes > Cichlidae > Oreochromis > Oreochromis aureus. Next base: position 27,876,380 of record NC_052958.1, on the reverse strand, counting down.
AAAGAATAAAGGTGACCCTGAATCCTCCCTTAGTTATGCTGCTGTTATGCTTAGTTATGCTGCTGGGGGATTCCCATGATGCACACGACGTTTCTTCTTCACTCACCTTTTTCACTCACTATGTGTTTATAGACCTCTCTGCATTTAATCAATAGTTATTATTAATCGCTGGCTCTCTTCCACAGCGTGTTCCTTCACCCTGAACCAGTTACGGTAGATGGCCGCCCCAACCTAAACCTGATTTTGCTGGAGGTTTGTTCTTGTTATAATGGAGTTTTTTCTTTCAACTGTCACCAAGTAATTGCTCGTAGGGGGTTGTCTGATTGTTGGAGTTTTCTTTGTATTATTTTAGTGTCTCTTCCTTACAGTATAATGCACCTTAAGGCAACTATTGATTTTAATTGATAATTGCAAATCTTTTCCTGTCTACACACTGTACACAGAAATTCACATTAAACAGAAATATACTACTTACATTGAGAGTTCAGCCAAAACCTACAGATTTAAAACTGAGATTCTTCAAAATGACACTCAGCACTCAGCAATACTTGTATTATGTAGGATTATAAACAGAGTTTAACTGGCTGGCAACCAGTTGAGTCAAATGCCCTAATGCAAAAGGACAAATCACTGACAAGTTGTGCCACAACTGACTGGAAAATGTCTGAGACTTATTACGGTCAGTTGGAGCGCAATTCTTTTCCTCCTACCAGGTGATATAGCCTGTTCCACAATTTAGTAGCAGCTTCAGCAAAGGCCTCATCTTCACTGTGACAGCTATTTGCACGGCAGACTTAGAAACCGTGACTGATGTGTAAAGTTAAGAGATCAGATGGGTTGGGAGGAGCAAGCCATCCTATACAAAGCACCTTGAGGCGACTTGTGATTCATCACTATATAAATAAAGTTGAATCGAATTAAATTGAACTGAAGCAAATGGATTAATCTTTGCAAGTATCTTGTCCCGTTAACTCTGGTGCAAGATCCATTTTATAAAACACACTGACATAACGTCTGATTTGTTTGTTTCTTCCATGAACTCGTGCTTGAACAATGTCATTTAGATCTATGCTTCCTGACAAGGGTTTTTTAAAAGGCTAGTTACAGATGTCTGAATGCTTCCAAGAGCATAAAACAACATAAAGTATAATAGAACACTTGAGTTTCATTGGATTTTAATCATTTCTGTTGTTTTTTGGAAATGGAAGATCCAAAGCCAAGCTTGTAGCTCTGATCCGCATCCATTAACATCTCCAACACACTCAGTGTGGTACAGTACTTTCTGTTGACATTTGGCCATTCTCTGACATGAATATAATTCCTGTTTTTGTGACCGTCCTCAGTGTCGCCGAGAATGTGCTGACATCCATGAGATCATCTGTTGACATTGCTTAGCCTCACAGGCATGTCAGATGCTGCCTGGAGTGTCATTGTCTTTAAGGAACCACAGTGACCCGAATGAACCTTGACTGCTTACCAGATGAATGGCACCAGCAGTAGGCAGCAATCAAACTCACAAATCAGCTATACAAGCCCACAGATAAATGCCTTTAGTACCTTTGTAGACACACAAACACCCACACTCAAGTTGGAGCATGACAGGTCTGCATCGCCACCTCAGAGGTTGTTTGGCTATAACCTATCACTATTTGCAGACCTGTAAACAGTATTTTGAACTCAGCATATGAATGGAGAAGCTGTTTTCTTTTAAAGCTTCACATTTTCAATGCATGTTTAACTAACAGCAAAATATGCTGAGAAACACACACACACACACATAGAAGGGAAAAAAGGAACAGCCAGATACACACACACACAGTTTGTATGCAAAGACTAGAACAGTGCTGAAATGACTCTACCGTACACAGATTACCTCTCATCTCTGTCAATGGAAGGTATTCCCCTCTGATATTGGGGACCTTTTTTGGGGCTTTTAAGTAAACTAATCTTTGGGCAAATACCACAGGCTGTTTCTGATGTTGGCACATAATGGGAAGTCTTAATATATCTGAATGAGAGCAAACAGACTCAACAAGAGGCTCACTGGAAGTTTGGGATCAAAGCTTTGGGGCACAAAGGCAGAGATTTAGCATGTTAAAGTGATCGTCACTCTTTCACAGCCAAGTATTGTCTCTGTGTTTCTCTCCTCAAGTTCTCTGAATTCCTGCTCTGTGTAAAACGCTTATTGTTATCCGTGGGTTTTACCACCGCAAACCGTGTTCCTAAACATCTCTACTCTGCCTTTCAGGCTCTCCTCTATTGAAGTAAAGATTAAAAAAAGAGAGAGCCGGGGAACATCAAACGGGCTAACGTTGTCAATTCACATTTTGCTGTTCAGTTATTGTCAGCAGACTTGACCGAGTGTGTAGTGAATCCAAGCAGCTTGCAAAACACCTCTTTTCTGTGGTTGCGTTTTAAGTGGTTGTGGGCCCAGTTGCCATGTTTACTGGGTGTGCTCCAGGTGTATTTGTACAAGATGCAGAGTTTCTGTGTGCACAGGCAGGTTCTCTCCTCATCTCAGCTTCATTTTTAGTCATAAAACTGTCTGATGATTTTTGGCGCTGGCGAGCCCTCAATCCCGATGCAAAGTGGAGGCCTTGCGCAACGCCGGGGTTGAAATTATTTTGTTTCCAAGGCATCAGCCTTGCAGTTATCACAGCCCACATTTAACAAACAGGTTTCATTGTTGCGAGAGGGCCAATCTGTACGAGCCCTGTGGTTAATTTGATTTAGTTCGATCCGTTCGAGGCTATTACACATCGCTTCCATCTGATCATATCTGATAACCGCCTGCGCTGCAGATTGTCCGTTCATTTATCTTTAGAAATCTCTCCCTCTACCTCCCTGTCACAGCATGTGGGAGGAATAAACCACTGTGATGTTTGTACAGCACACCTGTGCAAAGCAGGTAACACATTACCAGCTTATCTGAGTCACGGACCTGACTGACTGGTCACATTTATACACGATCCAAAGGATTTCTTTTTTTTTTAAAAGCACATATACAGTCATTTTTTAGTTCTTTTAACTCACATGCCATCATACCTTTCTCTCCTGGTATCTCCAGTGCTTTCCAAAACAACAACAAAAACAAAACAAAAAATGAGCTCTGACTTATTTAAGAGCATTTCTTCCTTCCAGGCTGGACCCTTGTGTTTTCTCTTTCTTCTAATTTGTATTTCTTCTTCTACATCATCCCTCTCCCTTTACTTTTCAGCAGGTTTCTCCAGCTTAGGAGCTGCTTTGTGGCAGATGGTTGTCCTTCCAGAGTCTTGTGACTCTGATCTCAGGATGGATTTAAACAAAGTTACGTGTACTTTTTTATTATTATTGAGACATAATCTGATCGATTGTTTATATTTCTGACTGATTTCTTTCCTTCTTTTTTTAAACCATAAAAGTAGTTATATATTAAAACATAACAATTTGAATACAGGTGACGAATTAAATATATCGAGCTTTCTAAAAAAAAAAACTATTCCTTCCACAAAAGAAAAAAAAACATATAAAGACCTGAAATAAAAACAAAGATTTTGCATATGAATTGTTCTTTCCCACCTCTTTCTTTATGAAGCTTCCGTTATTTCTATTTTAGCAGTTCTTTTAAACAGGGCCTGGGATTTTATTAAAAGACTGGCTTCTGTTTTCTTTTGATGGGATTAACTTTTGTGTTACCTTTCCTCCACATCTCCAACTGAGCTTTTAAACTCTTTTGTGTCCCCACCTGCATCTCAGAGTTTTCACCAGAGCTTGGCAGAGCTGATAGTGCTTCCTGGCACACAAGAACGTGTTATTTTTCTAAGGTCATGTTAAAGGATGCAGGGTAAAGTATGATGAAGCTGTGGTTGTTGCAGCATGCCAGCGAAGGTCATGAACCATGATTGAAATATTTTAGTCTGTTTCACCTGTCTGTTATTATGTGCGTATCACCCCGTGTTATTCCTGCTTGTCAAATAACAGACATCCATCCAGAGCAACAGAAACTAAAAGCCCTTTTGAACTTTTTCAAGAACCTGGGTTAAATTTGTGTCTTTCTGCTGTAGAGTGGTGTTAAAGCAAACAACAAAAAGAAAGCCCCAAGCAAAGCCATCCGGAATAATTACTTATCAGTTTAATCTGAGTAACATTCACAGTTACAGAGATGCAGTGAGAATGCAAATATGAATAAATGCAGTCCATGCGTTTCTCATATATATTCCAGGGAATTGTAGTTCCTGGGAATACTGCCAAATTATCCCATAACAGCTTCTAGCAATGGCTCAAGTATACACTAGATATAAAAGATTGACCTGGCCTGACGTGATATCCCCCATTTAGTTGTTATGGAGCCAAATCAGACGGTATTTAGGTAACAGGGTGGAATGCTAAGTCATCAGCTAATGCTAACTAGCTTGGTTAGCAAGCTAGATTCTTAAGCCATTACAAGTGAAAGGCACAGACACAAGATATCTGCTAGTTAGTGTTAAAACGTACCAGAATGTTACTGACCAAAGCTGAAACAACAACCTTTTTCATGGGCTGTTTTGTATATTTTGCATATAATTGCATTAAAAATTATCCAAAAGGCATCAGTACCGCAAATGCAGTAGAAAAGTCAAGTTCAGTGACCAGAATAAATGGTGACAGGGTCTAGCAGACTAAATCTGCCACCACAGCTTTGTTATAAAAACAGAAATCATCTAGTCAAGTCAAGTCATCTTTATTTGTATAGCACATTTAAAAGACATCAAGTGCCGGCCAAAGTGCTGAACAGTGGGACAATGTAACCAAATAAAAGAAAGAATTAAGATAAATCAGGTAAAAAAGACTACACAACATCCAGACTAAATCTGTTTTTTGTAAATAATAATAATAATACTAGATGAGTTTTTTGCTGTAAACGTGTGTTTTTTTTATTATGTGATTTTAGCATGTCGCTTTAGAAGGATTGACTCAAATTTGGAGTAAGGCTCAAGCGGCAGCTCCGAGAACCTCAGTTTGTAGCCGTGTCCGTGTTGGCTTCAGTCCCAGAGGTGGCTTCATGGTCTGAAGGAAGTGAGAGATATGCAGTAGCTTTTATGGGTCTGTTTGGCATATAACAAGAGGCTTCGTGAAGACAGTTTTGTATTCAAGCCACACCCAAATTGCACTGAAGTAAGTTATATGTCAAAATTTGGTTGCTCTTTCGCTCTGACATCTTTCGAGCTAAGAAAGAAAAAGTACAGGCCGTAGCATTGTTTGAGACATGCTGCATGATTTAGCAAGATTTTGTCTTCATTTTATAGTTTTCAGAAATTTTATTTGCCAGTTTAAGTGTAGAGTTAATGGAAACAGTCCCTTGGGACAGTCAGTACAAGTGGTCAAACAGGTTCAAAACAAGTTCCAAGTTTACTTTACAGTTCTTATTAAATCAGTTATTTGGAAAAGAAAAGAAAACCAAATGTACACAAGAACCACTACACAAACTTGTGACTCCTTTGTAAACAACCATTACACGCTGTCGAGCTACTTTCACTTCCGTGTCATAGTTGTGAGCGCAGTCAGTTTTACACTGTAGTGACAGCGTTAGCTAAATGAATCTACGTTTTGAACTGCATTTTCGGTTTTACTGCCTTTATGCTTTTGTTTTTTCTTCTAATGAACTCATCTGATTATGCCTACAAGAATGGTGCCCAAACCAGTATGATGAAATAGGATCCAAGCTGTGAAAAAGAGAAGTCATAAAGTTACTTTTGGAAAGTCATTAATAGAACCAACACACTAAGAGTCAAAACAATTAAAAAGCCTCCATATATGGAAAGTGAAGGAAACTTCCTGTGTTGCGAAACCAAGGAGTTTGTTTGTATCTGTTTGTTTAATTTCAGGTAAATGACTGATGATTCATTTTCCTGAGCATTCATTTCCTTGCCTACCTGTGGCTTCAGGTTGCCACCTCTAATCGGCATATTGCCCTCTGTTTGCACCTGAACTGCCAGGTTACATCAGACAGACAGACAAACACACGCACTCACATTGGCAAGAGTGCGCCTCAGCTGGCATCCAGAGATGGGTTACAGCTTGCCTGTGTTTTATAGTGCATTTATTTACCACGGAATACTCCAAGTTTCACCCTGATGTGCAGTGAGAACTCTCCCAGGGGTTCACAAAGGGTTTAGCCAACCTGCAACTACAAATGTGTAAGCATGCATGCGTGTGTGTGTGTGTGTGTGTGTGTGTGTGTGTGTGTTTAGCAGCTCCGGCATTTCTGAGTGTGTGTTTGCACGTATAAACAGGTGAGCCACAGAGTGATTATGCTGTCAACTGCTGCTGAGTCATTCACATCTACACCAAGTTAATTAGAGATGGCAGAACATACCTGGGTTTTCACACACACATAAATGGACACGTACATACACGTATGCAACCGCGTACAGCACAAAAAAATTACAGTAAGGGAACGAGACAATACATAAAAATAAACTTGCGTGCCATCGGTAGGTGTACACTGAACACCGTGACAATGTTTGACATTGTCAACCAAGGTACACGTGTATGCACACCTGTATGCATTACATGTTTGGGTGTTACTTTTTCCAAGGAAAGCCCCATGATTTCTCAGTCAAACATGCTTCTGAGTAATGCATCAGGATTCTGAGAGATAAAATAGTTTATTGTGCCACTATGTGAAGCTATATATGAAATAAAATCACCTTTTACATTTGAATAATTGGCTCTTAGAGTTTAACTTCAACCTTAGAAAGTCTTGAAGTTTTCTTAAGTTCTAAGAACACATGCTTTGAGACTGGTTGGCGACTGTTCCACAGGTCGTGAGGGAAAAATGTGTCTTTCTAAAGTGGTTGTGAGTAGTTGCTGTACAATAGCAGTCATTGTGAAATTCACGCCAGCCATGAGAGCTGTCAGTGGCCACTGGCAAACATTGTTTGCTATGAAAACGCGTATATTCTGCAAATGTTGGCAAATGTTTGCTTGAGGTTGCTGGCAGTTGCTAGCATGAATTCGATCACATACAGTGCTGCACCAAAAACCTCCTTGCGATTGCTAATAGATGTAGTAGGTTGCCACAGTTGCCAGTAGTTTAAATGGAAGACATCAACTTTTCTGCAAACACTACTCACCAGACAGAAATTGTTAAAAGTGCCATGCAAACTGGAAACGGACACCATTCACCTTCAAAATAATAAAATAAATAAATGTAGGGCTATCAGCGTTAATCTCATTAAAGTGACGTTAATGCCATAACCGCATTAACGCGGCAAATCTCCATTAGCGGGTTAGCGCTAACGCAAGAGGCGCCGTTACCTCGCTAACACGTTAGCGCCGTGCAGCCCCACACACGGGGCGATCCACGCTAACTCGCTAACAGAGTTTTGCCGCGTTAATGCGGTTATGGCGTTAACATCATTTTAACGAGATTAACGCTGACGGCACTAAATAAATGAGAATTTCACTAAATAAATGCATAAATGCAGAGTGTTTGAAGACACGTCTCCATCTCCTAAAAAAATACTGCGTCAATTTTCTACCAACCAAAGAATTAATAAGGAGGTTTCAGGTGCAGCTCCTTCTTTGTGCCTGATCTTACCTAGTAACAGATAGCAATCACTTGCCTAACAATTGGGGACCACATATTTTTCCCTACCATTCGGCAAATGCCAGGGTGTTGCTGCTGCTAAAGCCACAGGCCTGTATGACTCGGGCTTTAGTAAGGGAAATGTTTAAAAAGACGGGACCCAAAATATATTTAGCTCATTTTAATGCAAAACATGAGGCTTTGCAAAAGTCGGTGTTCTAGGAGACATGAAAGTCTCCCAGTTATTTTTAACTTTCGGGAGCCCTCAAGCAAACTTGTCTGGCTGAAAATAGCCGACATGAATAGTCAAAATAATAATAATAAAAACCCTTCCCTGTAGTTTTTAAAACACGTTTGTCTGTCTGGCAGAAGTGAGGCATTCGGGATATTTTTGGAGGTGGATCAATCTCTATCTGGTGCTGTAGTGAATGTGAACCAGCATGACACTGTGTGTGGGACTGAGTAAAAAGCAAACAACAGTGTGTGTGCTCATGGTGTGGCTTACTGATGTGAGTTTAATAGTTTTTTGAACACACGCTCTGTTGCCCAGAGGAAAAAGAAATGTCTGCTCTAGACACACATAGTACGTTATTAACAGGACCAATTCTTTATTTATTTTTTATCTTCTTATAGAACTTATAAAAGACAACAGAAGTACCTGGTGCCCCCGGCTTTATTCTTGAATATGACTTTTTCAGTAGCACTTTATAATGCAAGCCTGTTACTTATGGTGTCAAACTTCCAAACTCTTTCAAGATTTAGGATGCAATTTTCAGTAACTAAGAATGTGTACAGTAAAACAGTCTTTTTGTCTTTGTTCCAGTAATGGTAATTAGATGACAAGGTTTCCAGTTTCCAGAGAGGAAGACCTAAACAACATATTGTATTGTTATCATTGCAAAATAATCTCCTTTGAGCGCACGCAACACCCTGTGGTCATTTTGTCACAGACACCAAGTCACACCTATGAGAATTATGCCAGGACAACAGACATTCATGTCTGAGTTTCATCTGGCCTTTATAAATATACGGTGACTCTTTTCTCAAAGGTGATCATTAAATTTGAGCTGGTTGCCAAAAATAGACACACGCAGGCAGGCCTCGCTTCCTAAAAATGGGACATAGCATATAGCCGAGGTTATATTTTAACCGATGTCAGTTTTGTTTTCCCACAGTCGATGACCTTTTTTCTGATAAAAGCAAGATGATAACTAAATAAAAAACTGATGCACCAGGACAAAACCTATGATATACTGACACTTTTGAAAACGAATAAAAATATTCTGGAGAGATGAGATCCAATCAGAACTAATTTGGTTGTGTAGAGAGCCGGAACGTGTCTGGAAGTTATCCAATCAGAAGTAATCTCCTTGAGCAGAAAGGTTAAATGTGAATATTTGATCTGCCCTTAGGAAATGGTACAGCTTTCTTTGAGGGGGGCGACTCGCTCCCACATTTGATGTCAAGGAAAATAAGATGCTTTGCGAACCATGTGGAGCAACTCTCACTGGTAAAATCTTTTACACTTTATATTTTAGTCAAGTGTGTAGACTTAGATTTAGTCTATGATAATCTTAAAATACTTAGCTGACTAAAACTGAGGTGAAACTAAATTTTCTGTCAAACTTCACACTGATCTTATAGCACATATACATTTCTATATTTCAACAAAAAAAATAGATAATGCCATCCTAATGCCTTCTCACATGTGGTATACAGCAATTTTCATATAGCTCAATGCTCTGTTATCGCTAACGAGTGAAGAGATTGTAATGTTATTTGAAACATGAAACCTTCCTGGACTTTCCTGGTTGCCTACAACAGCATATGGACTGATTTGTATGTGAAGTCTTTCCATGAAAACAAAAGGATATGACATTAATGTTTCCTTATCTCAGCGCCTCTTGTTCGCTGCTGACGGCAAGCAGCTAGCCCAAGTATGTTTGAAAGGGAGGTGGACTGCCATTTACGCCTATATAGCAGTTTTCTAATCTTACTGTAGACTACAAATCATATTAAATCATACATTGTTGCAGCACTTTATTCACCTCACATCATGGCCAATTTAGATTCAAAAATTAAGCTAAGATAAATGGTGGAGCAATGCCACAGTGACCAGAGAAAACGCCACATAGAAGTAGAGTTCAAACCAGGAACCTTCTTGCTGTGAGGCAACAGTGCTAACCACTCTACCTCTCCACTACCCATGAATACATTGGCTTATTGTTTTCATATTACTCTATCAGTAACATTACAAACTGTTGCCTCATTGATGTAGTGTAGCTATAGTGCAGCTAGGTTGCTAACTGTAGCTGTCACCAGCTAGTGTGATTAATAATTTTTAAATCTATTATGTCAGACTGTATTTATGATGATCAACATTAACAGTAACAGCCAAGGATAATTTTAAACAGTAGCAGTTATCCCTACCTTTAACTTGGCTGCACAGAACGAATGAAGTGGAGTGGAGGAGGAGACAGATTGCACAAATGAGTCTGAGAGGCAAAATGACAGAAGAGCAGTAAGGTTTAACTTTTTCTCCCTTGGACGCCTTCTTTGGACACTAATCCTTGTTTCTCTTTAATGAACTGAGTGGATTCTGTCACATTTCGGGCCTTTCAGAACAAAATGACTGGGATTGCATCAGATGAGGGTTGATCTCTCCCTGTACAGCTTACTGGCACTTCCCTTGGAAAAACCTGGAATCTATTCTAATGATCATCAAACCACATAGATATATATTGAGATGTCAAAACTCGTCATTAATAGAAACAGGAAAGGTTGTCAAATGTCATTTTTATGGACAGAATTAAAACACGTATGGAATAGAGGTTAGTGACCTAAAGAATAAACTAGCAAACATCCAGGGATGCAAGCAGATGAGCGAATACAGATCTGCCTAACATGCATGTTTCGTCACTTGAAAATGTTAAAACCTACATGGAATGTGTTACGCACGAACGCAATCAAAAGTATGCAGACTGCAAGTCACTTAATGGATGTGGTGTCATTAATGACGTTTTTACTCTGTGCTGCATGCATATTGGAAAGCATGTGTGAAACTCTTGAAATTTGCTTGTGTTGTGTATTCACAGTGAATATAAAGTGCTTTTTGTCAAATAAACATATATTGTCCGCAGGAGAAGCCTTATTATACTTTAAGCTGCAGAATAACAGCATGTAAAGAGATAACAATAAAAACATGGACTCTGTAGATTTGCAGAAGTGTCAGTGCCTTGTTTTTATCACTTCCAGATTGAAAAACGAAAAAGAATAAAATGCTCAAAATTAAAAGTATTAGTCTTAAAATATTAAAAGGTCCATATAACATAGTTGAGGTCTGTTCAGCCATCTGAAGTCTGTCTGTGTGTGTGTTATGCTGCATGGTATGATACATTGGAGAAACCCTTTTAGAGAGTTCTGAAGGTTTTCTGAGCTGATGACTGACTAGCATAATAACCCAGAGGAAATTTATAATGCCTGGATTTTCAATTGTAAACTAAAGAAAGGTGAACCTCTGTTTCACATTTCACTCGTTCAATTACAAGATGCATTTTTCATAACTCCTTGTCTTAGGTTTTCCCTGGGTGTGGATGGAAATACAGAGAACAGTCCACCTAAAATGTAAACAGCAGTTTCTCATTTCTCTGCCTTAATTTCAATGTAAACCAAACCAATCGCTCCCCCTGCTCGCGCTCAAACCACCAAACTTGATGGTTTCTTGGTGTTCCTTGCCCCAGGCCACCCATTTGGCACATTGTACCACACTGTGTGGCTCTGTCTGTAGGTCCCGGAAGAAAAGCAGAGACACACAAAAAGAAACGAAATGTGTTTGCTTCTTCACATGTCAGGTTCCCTTGTGAAAAGCAGACTCTATTGATCTGGTTATAATTTTTGCATCCAACTCTGACAAAACAAGAGGTCTGGAGTGATATTCAGTTTCAATGCCTCTTTGTGGTGTTTGTAACGGAAAATTAATGCATCACTGAATTCAGCTCTTTTGCAACAAAGGAACGATTTCTTATGTTGAGTTCTCACTCGGTAATGGTTGTAGAGATGGCACGATACCACTTTTTTATGTCCGATACCGATACCGATATCATAAATTTGGATATCTGCCGATACCGATATGAATCCGATATAGTGTGTTTTTTTTAATCAATAAAACTGTTTTTTTAATATCTTGCTGCATTTTGTATAAGTTCATACTCAAGTTTAAATAAACAACAACACTAAAGCTATTCTGTTATACCTGTATGTAAAAAATACACTGCGCCCAAAATATTTCATAGTTCAGCAACACTGATCAATCTAATAAACTTAAACCTACTCCATCCTCCCTATTCTGGTATTTTAAAGAGTACTTAGCAGAAATATTAAGCAACCTAACTAATAGGGTTGCAAATTCCCAGCAAAAAAAAATAGGGAACCACCCCCCACCCTCCACCTCATGATGCTTAATCGATGTAATCAACTTTAATTTGATGCAGGGCGAAAAACAATGCACAGAAATAAATTATTTTTCAAGAATAATTAAATAGATTCAACATCTTTCTTCAACAGAATTGCAGACTGCACAGATGGTACCTTCCCAAAGGAAAAGTACTATAGCTTACTAGGGTATATTAGACTTAACAGTTACTATATACAGTAATGGACTTCTATACATTTTACATCAGATTAAAACTTTGGGTGTAAGATTCAGATAATTATTTATTAAAAGCTAGACATTTTAAATGAGAATAAGAAAGAAAAGTATGTCTTTGTGCCCCTTTTCCTGTTAATGCCCTATCGGGCCCCTGGCTAAACTTTGCTAGATCCGCCCCTGCACAGTTACCAGCTGTCAGCTACGTAGAAAAGGATCCTGGTGTAGAAAGTAATATTAAATAAATTCTAACAACAGCTTATCAAGGTTAAACGTGCTGCTGTTGTTCAGCCGCTGGTTTCCTCTTTCTGGTGCAAAGTGGGCCAAAAACAAAGAAGAGAGACGGACTTGCGACAAAAAAGCCGATCAGCTGATCGTTAAGCAGTTTCACGATTGAAGTAGCGGCAGGAGAGGGAGAGAGAGAGAGAGAGGGAGGCAGTCGCTCCATATATTGGTTGTTAAGCTTAATGCGGGTATGCTTTACAAACATTCAGAGATGAACTTACACACTTGCTTTACTTCTCTCTGGGATAACTTCCTCGGAGATGAAATGCTTGTTTGGTAGCGAGGCTACAAATACACACAGCCGCTCTATCACATGACGCATACTGCTGCAACGTGCTACGGTTATGAGCTGAGTTACGCAGTGTCGCAAGTTTTGTGAGCTGCTTTTTTGATATTTAATGGATCGGATTACATTTTTTATTTCTCCCCGATATCCGATCCAGTAATTTAGGTCAGTATCGGACCGATACCGATACGTAATATCGGATCGGTCCATCTCTAAATGGTTGTAGGTGAATGAACAAACTGACAAAACCAAAGGTTGTTTTCTACAGTAAACTGAGGGTCAAGAGTGTATTCACCGTAACCATGATATCCTAATTAATGGAATATGGATCGTCTGCAAATAAATCAGATAAGATAATACTGTGAATAATTATGTAATCAGTCTATTGCATGTCTTTGTACAATTATAGTTACAAGGTCTCTTGCATCTTCACTAACACATTATGTGGACAAAAGTACAGGAACAGGAGCTGTTATGAAAACCCATGAAGCTCCCGGGACAGAGTTTTTGTGCTGATGTTAGGAAGTTTGGAATACTGGAGATACTGAATGAGCAGAGTGTTGACACAATGTCTCTCAGCACTCTGCAACCCCACTGAGTAAACTTACGTGCTCTGCCACTTGTTTTGCAAAATACTTCCACTTTGCATTAACCCCACTCACAGCTGATTGTGGAATATATAGATGGGAAGAATTTTAACAACCTCTGTCATGTTCTATTATAGCACTAAGATCAATTTAATTGAGCTTCATTGTTCTTTAGAACAAAACACCTGAAATAAAAGATTAAGAGGTGTTGCCCAATACTTTTTAATTTAATGAATTTGAATTTAATGAGCACAAAAAAAATCACAATTAATTTTTACTTAGTATTATTTCTTTTCAAATTTTCTGTAAATATAGTGATAGTAGCTTTATCGTGATTTTTTAAATGTATCTTTTGCTTTAGTGAAAATCTGATACTGTGATGTGCTCTGTACAGTGTGACCCCAGTGTGTAACTGCAGTTTGACTCCCATTACAAACGATTATTTTGATAGTCGACTAGTCACCGATTATTTTTGCGATTATTCGACTAATCAGATCATGCATCCATTGGACGTAAAACGTACAGCTTATTGCACCAGCATGCATCTGCTCTTATATAACTATCATTAGCTTACAGCTTTAAGTGTTTAAGGTATGTGCTAACTAAAAATAAAGACACGATGATAGTTTATTAAATTTTAATGACATTTGCAGATTGTTACGGTGGAGTTTAATAAACTCAGCCGTCTGCTCCTTGCTATCTAAAGTATAACAGGACACCGGAGTATATTCTCGAGCATCTCACACTTCTGATAATCAGTTGTCTGCTTGACGTTTATTCAGCTGTGTAAAAACTATAACTTTAATCTCAGCCAACCCGATTTACTCAGGAACAAATAAAATACTGAAAAAAGCCAAACAATAACATTTTTAAGTTATCTAAGTGACATATATATCATGTTTAACCTGAGTAGCGAAAGATGGCGATGGGTTTGAAAACGATTTGCCGGGAGTCCGGTGTTCTCACCGGCTCTAGTGAGCCTTCAACCCCGGGTAGCTATCGAGCTGGTGGGTAACAGACGTCTCCAAAAACGTCGGAGCGCTTTTGAAAATATGCGGTGTTTTGATAAACTGAGCAGATATTTGAGGTTTACACAGCTACATTCTCGCCTGAAAATATGTTAAACATTTATTTTGTGACCCAGAAAGATTAATACGAGTAATATTTAAACTAACTAGCGGTCGCCATTGTTGGAAACTGAGGTGGGCCGCGCTATGAATTCTGGGATAGGTTGGGCCATGAAGTATACACCTGACCCATCCTTCAAATGTGGGGAAATGAAGGATGCATTTGTCAGCCACATTTGTCGGAGTCTTCGAATTTGGACAGTCTTCTCGTGTCGCTGTAACGTAATCGGCCTACAAATGCGGGCACAGGAGGATGCAGTTCCTGAATTTGGACACAGCTACGATACCGGACACTTCTTCTTCTTCTTCGGGGTTTAACGGCAGCTGGCATCCTTGTACATGCGGTGCTGCCATCTTCTGTGTTAGTCCATTATTACACTATTAAATCCTACTACTTATTCCTGCGTGTTTTGGGATCTTACAAAGCTTCAAACGACGCGTCGACTATTAAATTTGATAGTCAACGTAATCGTGACTAGTCGACTAATCGTGGCAGCCCTAATTAGCAATCAATCTTAATGTATTGTTATATAATGTAAATATATCACACCACTTTTAAATTGCATCTCTCACCAGGATAGCTTCATACATGACTACAATATATTATGTTGGCAATTTTTCTTTTAAAAAAGAAAGGTAAATAATTCAGTTTATATCACTGCTAATCGCTTGGAATCAGATATATATTTCTCCATCAGTGCCTGCAAACCTTCCTCTTTACAAAGTTTACTGATATTTAGTTTCATTCACTTATTCCTCAAAGTGAAAATCATGTGATGATTTTACTGTGACAATGTGAAAGTAGTAACTTGTAATGAACCAACGACCCTCCACTGCAGGGTTTATTGTGGGCTTCCACGCTTCCCTGATCTAAAGATCAACTGTACTTTACCTGCTTAGCCTAAAAGGCTGACAGGGACAGTTAGAAGCTAGCTTGTGACCACAGTGAAGCATTTAAAGTGCCTGACAATAGGACAGAAAGTCACTTTCAATGAGTCACTTAGAATATATATAAAAAAAGTTGTTTTGGATTTGTTTACGAGTTTGCCGCTTCAACATAAAACGCAAAGATATGTCATAGTGTTTGGTCCTCAACTTTTTTTTCCACTCAAACAGCCAAATTTTAATGATGTAGTAAAGAATGCTTGAACTTTTGAAATAAATTTAGGGTTTGATTTATTTACAGCTGGTGTAATCCAGTCTAGCAGAGCAAGAGAGATTGATTGAATTTATTGTACTCCTACTTATCAGCTGTGCTTTGATTTCTCTACAAAGCTCCAAATAACAGGCATCAGATTTCTCTTGACATGACATAACATTCAAGGCCAAGATGTGGACTATTACATAAACATTCATAAATTATGGTTCTAATGTAGGGTTTGAAATCCAATGTAATCCAGAGCATTTTGGGAAAGTGCTACACTGATCAATTTTCTCGTGTTTAAAGCTTCAGTGTTTATTACGACTTTTGTGTCCTCTGCAGTGGACATGAAACAGATGATAATTAACGAGCTTTATTATACCTTAACTGCTTCTACAATTTGTATTTGCCCACATATATAGATAATAGGATCAATACAAGATGAGAAATCATGCTCTTGTAAAAAATGTAGAATAAACATGGATGTCTGCACTGACATTCAGGCATATTTGATCAACTAAGCTCAAATACAAACTGCCACCGGATTAGACAGCTATAAAACAATCAACTTGCGATAGCATGAGCCTTTTTATCAGCTTGTTGAGTAACCTGTTCCCCTACTGTGCGTGTTGCCACTGTGCTGGCCTGGGCCTGCAGGTCATCTGTTTCTTAGTCAACACTGATAGCGCACTGACAAGGCCAAAACCTGCCCCTGGGCCTGTTAATAAATTTGTAATGGGAGTCAAACTGCAGAGGATTGACAGCATAAATCCTGGTCTTCTGATAAGACTGTAGTGAAACTGGTGTTGATTTTGAGTTTAGGGAGAATAATATAGTAATGATGAGTGTCAAATTTCCACACACATATTCAGTGACTTATTTATAATTTGTGCCATCATTTCCTTTACTAAAATTGTGTTAAAAAGTGGATGTGAACTAGAGCATTAAACGAGTAAAGTATTTAAATGTTTCCTAATTTAATTTCAGTTGCATAAAAGAGAGAGAGAGAAGCTGAGAACACGATTTACAGTCAAACCTGTATGGACACAATAGTGAAAATATATGCCAACATTATCGATTACGGTTGATTAATGGTTTTAATGCCTATGTGTAAATGTATTAACTTGAGGCCACACATGACAAAGTTCACAACTTTATCAAAATATGTGATATTACTTTACAGCAGCGTTCAATTTATGCTGCCAAAAGTGCCGAAGCACACAAAAAAAGGCCAGGTCATGTGTCGTGGTTGAAAATGGTGCATATTTTCTAACACAACTTTAAAAATGGCAATAATGGAAGTTTGGGTTTGACAGTGATTTCATTGGCCTCTTGAATTTGATCCTTATCAGAACAATGGAAACATGTTCATAGAATCATATTTGGTTTTACAGTTTGTTTGTTTTTCATTTTCAGTTTTTATTATGCAACACTTATTCAGTTTTGTACAGCGAGTGAAAATGTTAAGCGCAGGTTTTCGATGGGCAAACATTAATGCAAAAACCACAAAGTGGTTTATGTGATGATAACAGGTGGATTGACATATTTACTCATTTTGCAGCATTAATAGGTTGGCTAATGATTAAGTTCAAGCCGCTTCAACAAGCTTGATTAAATCAGGGTGTGTTTGAGGTCTAATACAAATTGTATGAGGTGCACTTCTCTTCAGTTACGTTCCCTTATGTAAAGTACTGGTATGAACTGTATAACATTCTTCAACTGAATCACCGTGATTTATTTAGAACTGAAAAGCAACGTTTAATCCTGTCTAAAAAGGAGATAATTGCAGCTGAATCACTTGTTTTCAGATTATAATAAAATCCCACATTAAGCCTTAAGAACGTTTCATCTGACAATGGTTTCCTCTAACGGTTGCAAAAGTGGCATACTTGTGCGTGTATGTCAGCTTAGCAGGCTAATTAAATTATCATGCAAGGCCACAAATATGTAAACAAAACAACCTGAGCAACAGAGCAACGTGGCAATACGCAGTCACATCCAGACATTAGCAACAAGACAAACAGTGGAATTATTATTCAAGCAAACTCCTCTCGCTGGAACCTGCTCTTACCTCACTACCTGCTTGAAATGTGCAGCCATCTCGACTGTTCCAGGTTTCCTTCTGAGCCTCCAGCTGTTGGCTCGGATAGTATATTTAGGCCTGAAGTAATCCTTTCTGATGGAGTTTGCAGCCACTGACTGTTTTCATCTCTTTTTGCAGGAACGTTCAACCATGCAGGCTCCTAAGAGTTCAAACAATTGAATCACTGTCTGTCACTGTCTATCATGTTGAATTGCCTTTGTTCAAGTATCCCCAAGTGTTATTTAATTTTATTTGTAAAATGGTAAGGGTTAAAATACCAGGGCTGTTTACATTTTATGGAGTGTGTGGATTTTTAGCCCTCTTTCTAAGCTGTTATCATACTAAAAGCCATGAGTCAAGTAGGTCTTCAGTCAGATATTTGACTAACACATGTTTTTCAAACATTCGTCTCTTCTTGCTGTTGTCTTGGAGGTGGATTAATGAAGCTGGGATACTCCCAGGTTTCACAATGCCTGGCTAGATAATGGATACGAGTGCCTATTAGCAGAAGAAGAAAACACATTGTTAACATCCAGCTGCGGCCAATTTTTATGAGTCATCAAACTCTTTGGAACTCTTTGGAAGCCTCAGGAGCTCAACACAAACACAGGCAGTTGATTAATTGTTCGAGTAGTTGCACATACTCATAATGTACACTCCATATGTTGGCCTGAATCTGCCTGTGACAAGCTGACAGACTGACTGCACTTAGAAGTTTTGGGCTACTGTAAGGTTGGTGGTTGGAGAAAAATCTATAGAGTGGAATACATTTTTTCACAAGGAAAGTAAACTGTGTTAGGCTCCTCTGGAATTGCATATGAATGTATCAAGATGGTAGAAAATAATTAGGTGCTTAAATACAATATTTGTTATTTTAAAGACACGTTTTCATGGTCTGACTTTTAGGACATGTTGACCTAAACATTTTGGTTTTAACAGCCTCAGCTGAGTCGTCTTAGTTCTTTTTATTGACTTATTTATTTCTCTTCTATATTTTGCTGCATCATTGTTGTGCATTTTATTTATTTTAGTGGCATTTTGCATTGTTAATCACTTTGTGCAGCATGGACTGTTGGAAATGTGCTATCTAAATAAACTTGACCTTGACCAAACTTGACCTTAATGCCTTTCAGTTTGCACAATAATCTAATTTTTCATTGCTAATTGCACCTTTTTATTTAATCTTCATGACAGATGGAGAGGAGTGACACATGAAAAGAACAGTCTTGATAAGTTAGTTTTCACAGTAATGTACTGCATGGTACAACTAATTAGATAATATTTTATCATTGTCTGCGGGATAAAGGCAGGTTGACTGCGATTAAGGCTGTGTCAACCAAATATCCAAGTTACTTTGAAGAAAGGCTCATTGCTGCAGAATTATTTAAGGCTGCTCAGCTGGCTCATACATTTGCATCCAGAGGAGGACACATTGAGCACTTGTGAACATTGTAAGTTTTATATTTAGAACTTTATATTTGACCATGTATTTTAACATTTACTGCAAGCTTTTATGTAAAAACAAATATATAGCCTTTTGAAATCAGATGATTCTCTTTGATAAACCCTGTATTTATATTTTAAAGCATGGCTGCATGCAGAACGCTGCAATGCGTAAATGAAAATGTTGTTGATGATGGACGGTACAGTGTTTGCTATCTTGGCCATATAAGAGAAAGGGAGCGACCACTGAACAGTAGCTACCGAGTTAGTAGCAAATTATTACAGACATTGCACACAAAGCCACACACGTGTTTACCATTGTTTATTATTTTGTTTATTCAAATGTAACAAGTTGCATATCTCTCAGTAGCTAGCATAATAGCTAATGTATCTTTATTGACCATTTGAGCAAATTTGCAAGTGCAATCCACACACATGGTCGAGTTCAATCTGCCAGTGAAATAAATGAGAAAATAAGCAATTCATTGTAGACACTGGTGGCTGTGCCTCTTTTTTTTAACTAGAAAGCACCTCTGCTTGTCAATAGCTCATGGAGGTCATGACCTGTAGAAGGAGACGGTAGCAATATGCCAATAAAGGCTGTGGAACCGAAGACTGCAAGCTAGTGCATATGGAAATAAACAGTTTTACATGTTACTGGTGTTCTATGATGATCGAAAGGAATTTACATGTTGGAATCAGAAGCTGGGCAAATTTTTTAAAACTACACCAAACCAACAAAAGGAAGTGGTTTTCAAACACTGATAAACAAGTCTTCAAATGTTATTGATTTTGTGAACACGGAGGAGGATAAAAATAAGAAGAGACAAGCTTTTTTTTTTTAAACTTTGGATCATGTTAAAGAAGCTGCAACTTAATATCAACAAGACGCTTCCAATATAAGTATTTAAAATATACACTGCAAATATCCGCCTTTGTTGTTGGAGCACAAAAATGTTCTCAGTCATTAAAAGAAGGATGAAAGTTTAATGATCCCCGTGGGGAAACTGGGAGAATCATATTTTAAATATGAAAGGATGTTTTCCCGACTTCATGAGGACACATGAAGGCAACGGCAACAAAGGGCAAAGTTTCCGGTCTTTGTTATTTTAATGTAGCTCTGCTGTGTGGAATTG
Organism: Oreochromis aureus; assembly: GCF_013358895.1. Lineage (NCBI taxonomy): Eukaryota > Metazoa > Chordata > Actinopteri > Cichliformes > Cichlidae > Oreochromis > Oreochromis aureus. The sequence continues at coordinate 27,856,098 of NC_052958.1, read as the reverse complement.
GTTTGGAGTTTGAGAACAAATATCACTCCTTGTCACCACTGTTGTCTGTTTCTCCTCTCGCTGCTCCTTCACCGAGGACTTCTGTTTATGCAGAGGCAGCGGTGCTGCTTCATCTGCCCCTCCACAAAGGAGAGCAGCTCATGTCGTTCTCTATGTTAATGGCGCTTTCTTTGTGTGTGTGCTGCGTATGTTGATAACTCCCAGCTTTAATCCAAGCCTGTGTCTTGGGAGTGGAACATTCCCGGTGGCATGCGTGCAAGGATTAGCCACAAGGGTCGCTGTAACAGAGCCTAATCTACAGCAGGCCTGTTCTTCAGTGACTATCTGCTCTGAATACGTCTGTATAGTGAACACAATAAAGGTGCTAGACATCAGCTTTCTGCATATGCGTGGCATTATAACGTCTCACAATAAGAGGCAGGTTTCTGAGTGGCATGCAGCTTGTCATGCATTCCCAGAACTAGCATGTATTTGTGTCTCTCTCCTTCCGCTGAACATGTTCAGGTGTTTTCGGGGCTGTTGAAAAGTGAGATATCAAATACGAAGGCTGTTTATCTGGGCTAACAAACCTTACGTGACTAGATTCGGTGACATAATGCAATAACATTCACAAATAGCTAAGGTCAGGCCTCTTGTATTAGCAGCAGCAGATAGGCCTGAGTAATGACTGCAGATACACTTCATATGAGCCGTGGGTGTTACCTCAAGCCTTTGTTTAGCCAGTCACTCAAGCACTTTCCAGTTAAGTGGAGGTTGGTTTTGGTTTTGATCCCCTACGCCAAGCCCCCTGTTTCCCTTCTTGGCCGACGGACCCTGGACCAGACGTTCGCAACTCCCCTGTCCTGCAGGTGAACCATAAGAGGTGCTCTTGTATGAGGGTGTTTAACTTTGTCGACATATTAGGCGTGTCTGAGGGCATCTGGAGTGTGAAAAGCTCAGACTGACAGACGAAGAAAGACAGCACAAGACACGAAAACAAGCTGCTCCACTACTGGTTTAACTCCATGGTTCAGTGGGTTCAGCCTTTGGCCCCAGGCCTGTGTGTGCAGACAGCTATGGAGGTCAAAAGAGCAAAGAGGTCAGAAACGTGTAGGTCAGGAATAAAAAATCCAAATAAGAAACATTCTGTAAATGTGCTGAGTCATTAACGTAATCAGTGATAGAAGAGGTGCTCAGTTCAACTTTTCAAGGAAAAACTAGCATTTTACAGCAGAAAAACACTCACAGTGGTGTTCAGCTATTTCTTTTTCAGGTGAAACAGAAATACTTAATCACCAGGCTTTACCTGAAGATTTTTATTTTAAGGCACTTTTATGGCAATTATTTTAATTTCCTGCACATATACCCTTCTACATTTCCTCAACAAGTGTAGCAAATTGTTAATTGTCAGATTCGTATATTATTTATACAACCTGATATCAGATTATGAAATATGCTGGACATTTAATAACTCAGTTGTAAAATTGCTTGATTTGAATTTGATTTGAATAATATCAATCTAAAGACCATATTTGAAGTTTGCCTTCATTTTTATCTGGAGTATATTTTTTTCTTGAACTCAACCCCCCCCCCCCAAAAAAACTAAGAGTGCATGAGTAAATTTTCCAGGGGCGTAAACTGGTGGGCCACTGGACCCATCTACCACATTTTCTCCAGTGCAGATTACATGGTAGTCATGTATGGCACCATGCAAATCTTAATACTCAGCTTTATTGCTGCATCTTTCATGGATGCATTGACTTCCACTTTCCTAATTAACACCTACTAAAGTACATGAAGCAGGCATTTCCTGCTACATTAAGTGGACCCATTTTTATCACGTTGCACACGCACTCACACACAAAATTAACGCTGCACACCTTTTATAAATACATTTTGTGATAATATTCTTTTGCTTTATCGTTATTCAATTTGGTCCCAAAGTAAAAGCACAAGAATATTATCAGAAAATGTATTTCTTAGAAAAAGATTTCCATTTTCAGCATTTGTTAATGTTACAGTCACCATTTAATGTCATTTATTTTAGAAATACCAGTAAAATTAAAAGCAAGTACTATGACAGTGTAAACTGTAGCCCCTCTGTTACACAAAAAGTTGATATCTTTAAGTGATTTTTACTGCAATGGATGGGAGTAATGAAAAAAAGTAAACATGACAGTAAAGTGGCTATAAAAGCAAAGCAAAGTTGCTAAAAATGGCAACATTCATGATGAGAACAGACATGTAATGTACTTGCAGTGTCTCTCTGCTGCTGTCTCTGAGGCTGAAAATTGAGCCAGGGAGGTAAACAAAGAGGCAAAAAAGCTGGAGGGCAGGGACGGAGTAAAAATGACTAGTGAGGTTTTCGACACCTCTACAGCAGCTGGCTCTGGCAGTCACGCCATCCTGCGTGGGTACACTGACATGCATTACTTCACCTGCCCTGTGGTTACCCAGCTAGAGACCAAAACACACACACAGTTTCAGTCTTAACTATGCAATGCCCTATTTAGAGCCACCATCTGTTGGTTGAAATCCCAAAAGAGTTGTCTTGATTTCATGCAAGAGTCTGTGGATGTAAATCATGCTTAATTATTGCTTCTGTTATAGATTTTCTGCTGTTGAGGTGAGTCTTCCATAAATAAAACATTAATGACAGCATTCGGGAAGCTTAGGATGACGCAGACCAGGGTATTAACATTCATAAAATTCTTCAGGAAATTTACAAAGATTCAGTTGAATTGTATATATGACATGTGAGCAGTCAATCCAATGACTTCTTGAACTTTTATATTAATAATGTTGTTTTGTTTTTTGCCTTCTTCACAGTTCTTTAGCTCCTAATAGAGTCCTCCTCAAACATCCTATAGAAACTATCCAATTTTAGTATTTTTGAAGTTCTATATTTAAATCAATTTCAGTATGTTTTTATAGAATTATCAGGTTATCAGGTTGCATAAATTGCCCACCATTATTGTATTACTTATGTAGGCAAAGCATGTCATTTGTTTTACACAACTCTAACTTTAAGTTATCAGTTAATGTTAACTAACTTAGTTAGCAAATTTTATCAACGGAATATATGTGTGCAGACCTCGGACAGCCTAAGAGTTTAATTTAAAAATGATTTGTAAAACTGTTGCCTTAAAAATCCCCCCAAAACACTATAAAGACAATTGTTAGCAGAGATCGTTCAGTGTCTTGAATTAAGTAAGATGATGATTAATGCCAAATGCCACTCCAAATAACCATGCTTTTTATTATGCATAACTTTAGGCCTTAAATGTGAACATATCAGTTATAGCAAAAGTCATCCCTAATGAGGGCGAAAATTAACTGTAGACATAAAGGCTGTGGAGCTTAAGCTTATCATTAAGCTCCACATTCATATGCTCCCAAATGGCTTTATTCCTGCTGTAAAGTAGGACTCTGGGTATTCATTCACTTTTGGAGCCAGCCTGTTGTTGTCATTAAAGGAACTTTTTTGGCACAAAGACATTTATTTTCCGGGTTGCTGCTAGGTCAAAATACACTGTTAGATACACACCCAAGGACATAACATCCCTTTTTATGTCATGAAAGAAAGTGGCAGAGGATAGAAGTGATTAGTTCTCAGACAGTCGCCTAGGGACATATGCCAGTTACACAATGTACAGACACAGATACTCTCAGGAGACATTAGCAACAAAGGCAGCTTGATAACGTGACAGTTACACAGTCCGGTTTCTGGTGGACTTCTGAGGTGCCTGTTACATGCGATATTGTCCACTTAGTTATATAAATCATTTACGTTACATGAGAAACTGTACATCTGGGATTGTGCAATGTTATCCATATTGTGGCATTACAAACACACTGGCTTACCATCCACTGATTGGTCAGTATCACAGTTTCTTTTGTCCTCAGATCAGCAATATAAACACAACTTATTTTATGGTATAATTACAAATATTAAGATGTTTTATTTTATCTTATAATATAAAGTAGTGACTATTGATGTGAACTGGTGCTATATAAATACAGTTGTATTAAATTAAGAGGTGCTGGACGATTTTTACAAAACAAGCTTATTTAATTGGCCTTTTTGTACTCTATTTCCAAAAATATTCACTTTACATGTGGAATCTGACATTTTTATCTGTCATAAATAGTTTCAGAGCTTATATTTGTCAAAAGCTAATGCCAGGAAGATGTTATATTTACCTGAGGTAGCTTATATTTGACAGTATCGGTGTGTTGTTTACGACAGTATATTATGGCCAAATAATAATGTTAATCATTCTGAGAATAAAGTTGAAATTTTGAGAATAAAGTTGAAATGTGGAGATTACCGTTGTTGTTTCAAGTCAAACTGCCATGTTTTCTATACGCTCTATCTACAAAATGCATTGTGTAGATGAGTTAGTGAAATAATTTCATCAGCTGTCTTGTGATAAAACATACATCCTCTTTATTGCACGATGGCGTAACCATCGATAACCTTGAATCTGTCCATCACCATACATTTCATTTTGTACAGATCCCACTCTTCCAAGTTTGTGTGTTTTTCCCTCTGACCAAATCCAGCTTTCCACACCATGTGTTAAAAGTTTCATTTCCTTCCTCATTACTAAAACCGATTCTGAAGTACAATTTTGTTAATTCAGAGGGTTTAGCAGCCGTGACAGTTTGTCTTGAAACAATCTCCACATTTTGCCTTTTCTCTCAAAACAGAATTAAGACTTTATTCTCAAAATTCTGATTTATTCTCAAAATGATCAATAATATATTTTTTTCTTAACGTGGCCCTAATACTCCTTCGTAGTTCTTAGACATCTTCCTGTTGTCAATGACCCACTTGGTTGACGATTAATTTGTAGGACTGTGCAAGTGCGGCCATAGCTACTCCCTAAAGCTCTTTTTTTGTTGTTAAAAATTTGGGGTTAATGAATTAGTTTATTATTCATCTTTATATTATGTAGTATAATTTGTATTTGCATCATTTAGTGCACAAAGGTTTTGTATTTGTACTGAAACTTCTGGGAAAATATTCCCAAAGGGATTATGCAAGAGTGTTGAGAGACTTTTCCAATGTCTAAGATGCAAGAATTAAGATTTTTTTTTCAGACTTAAAATGAGGTTAAAAACTATACCTATAAATAAATATCTTTCTCTCAAAAAGACATTAATTATAGTCTAAGCAAATCTTAAACAACAATACATAAAAGTGGATTTCAACTTATTTCAACTCTGTTCTTTAAATTATCTGTACTTATTAAGCCATTCATCAACTGTAAAATCAAACTGAAAAATAAAGTTTGGCATTCTTCACTTTGTTAATGATCTATTGGAATACAAATGTGTTATAATAAAAGGATGATTAAAAATATGTACAGTTCCCAGGTGCTTCTACTTGATGTGCTCATTAACGCTTTTTCTAAACCATGAATATAATTGCATGTATGGGAACTTTGCGTTTGCTGCTTGTTTCTAAGTGAATTCTTTCCCTTGTGTTTACACTAGGTAGCGTGACTGCAGCTTACACAAGTGTTCTGACTGTAAACTGAGGTCATCTTCTGTATTTAAGAACCTGGGTCCCCGCCAGGAATTCGGCAATACCCGCGGATAACGGTGTTTGGTGCCATTAGCACAGGGTGTGTCTGCATGCTGTCCAATTTTGTGCTTTGTGCAAATGACTAAGTGTTCACATTAACTTAAACAAGATGACAGCTTTATGGTTGTTGAATTGAGATTAAAAAATATCGATGCAGTGTTTCCAGCAACTGGGAAATACTTGTGAGTAGATGTTCCAAAGGTCGCGTTTTCATGTTATGTCACGAATAACTGAACAAAATTTGAAAAGCTCGAAAGAAATGTGTGTCGAAAGAGTCCGATAGTAGTAGTAGGTCTGTTTTATTTAGGATTTAGTGTCAGATTACCCAAGTTTCCACCGGTTTTTTACAACAATGAGGAAAATAGTTTACATCTGAGCATATTTCGCGAGAACAATGGCAGATAAGCTCCGGACCTGTGTTTTTTCTTGTTTCTAGGAGTGAACAGCTCCCCATATCAAGAATCAGAACTGTTTGAATAAGATATAGTGAGTCCATTACCAACTCAGGTGTGTAACCATTAGAAACTAAGACCTCAAGTCAACTTGTACACCTGTTCTGATATGTAGCTCATAGATTTACCTTGTCGGATCCTCACACAAAGCTTGAGACATGCAAATGGCATTCTTATCAGCATGTGAAATGACAGCCATTATTGTCCAGAAGCAGTTGATACAGACTTTTTAATACAGGCGGTGTTCTTTTAATAACCTTTGACCCTCAATAATTACCGTTTCTTTATTTCCTTGTTACTCTACGAGTGTACCAGCTATTTAGATTTCTTCTTTTTCGCTTCTTTTTCAACAGGCTGGTACGATACTTTCAAAACAGAGTGACTTTTTTATGTAATACCTACGTGCTTGTCGTTTCTACTCAGGCTGAAATAAATTTAAGGTTCTTTCATCCTCATCAGGTAATTACCCCGGCATGACATATCATCAATCACCCATCCCATTAACTGTTAACCTATTCCCAGGGGAACTTTTACATGACAGTTGGCCATGATTACTCATTTGTATATGATGCACACAAGCACACTATTAGTGTCAGACGTAGGCTATCAGCTAGAGACATCTCACCTGTAGATTCAAATGCACGTGTAACGGCTCATTTCAACCTGCAACAGCTATCACCTGCCATCAGAAGACCACACAGAGCAGGTCGCAACTTTTCAGCCATGTTTAACACAACGCTGTTATGTTTCTATGGAAGGCTGATGAAATAATAATGCGTGCTTGGATCATATTAAAAGTTTGGGACAAGGGATTTCTGAGATATGCATATGTAACAGCTAAAGAGGAACTGTGTGACAAAGGAGAACAATGGATAGTTGCAGGAGACAAAATGAAGGGGAAGTGCTTGCATCAAGGCTATTAGAGCTAACCAAAAACAAAACTCTGACTTTAGGAAAAATGAAATGACAGTTAGCTTAAATAATATTGGGAAATATGAGGTGAAATGATAGAAATGGGAATATTTTTATATGGCTGAGAGTACAAATGCTTTCACAAATTTTATTTGTATTATTAGACCTGTTCCAAACTTTTCCAGTGCTTGCCCTTAAAAAGTACTCCCCATTTCACACTTTCATATTCATAAACATCAACACCAAATCTAATAAAAAGAGTAACCATTTTTATACAATACAAACCCACAGTGGAAGCAATCAATAGTTTGACTAGAAAAAAATTAATTAAATTAAAACCAATTAAAAACACAAAACTATAATTAATACTAATACTACTGGTTTGGGCGTGCTGCTAAATGCTGCAGGTTTGCACGTATTGTATTAAGAGACAACAGCATTGCTGAGTGTGCCTGTGCATGCTTGTATGAGCCACTGTATTGGAATGCTGGCCCAGGGCACTCAGCAGCTCAGAGCTTTAACTTCTGTAAACAAACTAATGGCAGAAGACTGGAGGACCACACAGCCTCTCCGGTGAAACACTAACTGCAGCCTGCAGTCCCACACTGCTGCTGCTGCTGCTCCAAGAGACAGAGGAAGCACAGAAACTAGTGTTTTAACAGATTTACATTACTGAAGGAGGGCCTTGAGTACTGGCTTGAAATATTATCTCAGTTCACTGTTTGTTATATCAATGCAAAGATATAACAAATAGTGAATTCTTCCTTTCTACACTAAAGGGACAAGTGGAATCCTCAAATTGCTTTACGCTCTCATCCAACAACAAGTGTCCCCTCTTAGAGCTTTTACATACTCGATGCAAGAATGATAACAAGTGCAAAAGTGCCTGTTGTATCTGCTGGTCTGAGCATAACCCAGGGTACTCCCATAAGTGAACGGTGCTTGTATAAAGAGCTGAACCGTTACATTGCTGGTGTCCCCCATCTCCACACACATTTGTTACTGTTTGAAACTCCTGCACTCTTTGATGGTTCAAATTGTGATGATACAATTATAGAATTATATATACAGAGTCAATTCTTTTATGACAGTTGTGTCTGGGGAAAATGGTCTTTCAGCCAGTGTGTTTCACACAATCAGCAATTCTCACTCGGATTCTGGCTCGGATGCCAGAATTACCTCATCAGTCCTGGTGTTGGTCCTGAAGGCTTGAGCCAAACAGAAGTCAGCTGCATCTTGTTGTTTCACACTACGCTATATGGTTGCTATTTGCAATGTTAAGCCTGGAGCTCATGCTTGAGATGATTCATTGTATAATACAGCAATTGACCAAAAAAAATAATGTTTGTTTTATGTTAGACGGTGCTCATAGTCGTTTCCAAAGATAATTAGGGCATATGCTATAACTCCAATGTCCACTGTTTTATTCCTGCCGCTCTTTCTCACTTTCTGTCTGTATCTTAACGAATGCTGTCCAAGACACAATAATGCCAGAAGTTATAGCATTTATAATATACAACACACTGACACATACATAATAAAAACACATATAAAAACAGTAAAAACTGGAAAATCACTGGCACTTCAAGGAACTGTTTTTAAACCAGTTTTAGTCTCTTTTACTAAGTATTATAAAATGGTCAGAAAAACAGAAAATTACATGAATTCTTCTTAAACTGCATTAATTGCAAAAGACAGACAAACTGTCTTTATTGTTCTTATTGTGCAGTATTTATTTTTGCATTATATTATCATATTTATTGATATACACACACAAATTTCCCACTCGGGGGGTCTTTATCCTTCAAGCTCGGGTCCTCTACCAGAGTTCTGTGCAGTATCTTTGCTGTTCCTAGGATTGCATTCTTCTGGACAGAGATCTTGGATACTGTTCCTGGGATCTGCTGAAGCCACTCACCCAGTTTGGGGGTGTCACTGCCTGAGTGCTCCAGTATCGGAGGTCACCATCGGAGCGCTCGGGGCAGTGACACCCCAAGATGGGCGAGCCCTTCCTGTTTTCCTATTTTTTTAATGTTTGTCACACTTAAATGTTTCAGCTCATCAAACAAATTTAAATATTACACAAAGAAAAAAGATAACAAAAATAAACACAAAATGCAGTTTCTAAGTGAAGGTGTTTATTATTAAGGGGAAAAAGATTTTTAAAAATCTAAACCTATATGGCCATGTGTGATTTCCCCCTAAATCTAAGAACTGGCTGGGCCACCGTTAGCAGCAGCAACTGTAGTCAAACATTTGCAATAACTGGCAATGGTCTTTTACGGCTCTGTGGAGGAATTTTTGGTCCACTCATTTTTGTAGAATTGTGGTAATTCAGCCACACTGGAGCGTTTTCAAGCACGAATCACCTTTTTAAGGTCATGCCACAGCATCTCAAAAGGATTCAGGTAAGGACTTTGACCAGGCCACTCGAAAGTCTTCAGTTTATTTTTCATAATTGATTTAAAGGTAGACTTGCTGGTGTGTTTTGGATCACTGACCTGCTGCAAAACCCAAGTCTGCATCTTGAAGTCATGAAGAGATGGTGGGACAGGCAGTAAAACAGCCCCAGATCATCACACTATCACCAACATATTTTACTGTTGGTATGATGTTCCTGTGTTACTTTTACGCCAGATGTTATGGGACCCACACCTTCCAAAAAGTTCAGCTTTTGTCTCATCAGTCCACAGAGGATTTTCCCAAAAGTCTCGGGGATCATCTAGATGTTTTCTGGCAGAACTGAGATGAGCCTTTTGCTTAGTCGTGGTTTTCATCTTGGAATGCTGCCATGTCTTTTTCTTATGGTGGAGTCATGAACATTGACCCAAGCGAAGCCTGCAGTTCTTTGGATGTTATTCTGGGGTCTTTTGTGCCCTCTTCGATGAGTTATTGCTGCACTCTTGGGGTAATTTTGGTCGGCCAGCCACTCCTGGGAAGGTTCACCACTGTTCCATGTTTTCACCATTTGTGGATAATGGTTCTCACTGTGGTTCGCTACAGTCCCACAGCTTTAGAAATGGCTTTATAACCACTTCCAGACTGAGAGATCTCAATTACTTTGTTTCTCATTTGTTTCTGAATTTCCTTGGATCACTGCATGATGTCGGGCTTTTGAGGATCTTTTGGTCCATTTCACTTTGTCAGGCAGGTCCTGTTTAAGTGATTTCTTGATAGAGAACAGGTGTGACAGTAATCAGGCCTGGGTGCGGCTAAAGAAATTGAGCTCAGCTTTCCAAAGATGATATACACTGCAGTTAATTTATGTTATAAAGGGTGGGGTGGTTGGTCTGGATTTTATTAGTATAAATATTTTTTAAAAACTAATAAACACCTTTATTTATTGTACATAATCTATCTATCTATCTATCTATCTATCTATCTATCTATCTATCTATCTATCTATCCATCCATCCATCCATCCATCCATCCATCCATCCATCCATCCATCCATCCATCCATCCATCCATCCATCCATCCTTCCTTCCTTCCTTCCTTCCTTTCTTTCTTTCTTTCTTTCTTTCTTTCTTTCTTTCTTTCTTTCTTTCTTTCTTTCTTTCTTTCTTTCTTTCCCCAATTGTAAAGGCTGAGTTCATGATTTTCTTTATTTTATACACCAACTGTAATGGCAAATAACGCAGTAACCATTGGAACCAATCCTATTGTAATTCAGAACAGAGAATAATTTTTATTTGTTTTTTTAAATAAGTTTTTATTGCCATCATTACTTCAAGAGAAACAACATGTTGAAGCTGTTCCTATTATTTGTACTGTACACAACACTGAACAGCAGTACAGAAGACAGAGTAAGCTGTCTTTTGTTGCCACAGCAACAGAAATAGGAAAATGAACTGTGTGTTGCAGTGAAATGACAACGTGTCAGCTGTTTATAAGTCATTATATCAGTGTAGTAGGGAGAATTTTGGAGATAAGAATACCAGATGGCTAACTAAATCCTGTCAATAATGCTTATCTGGCACTATTTATGACTTTATTAAACCTTATTCTCCTTTGCTCTTTGATGATGTGCAGGGTAGTCTGATCACAGGTCAATCAGCAGCCCACTGAGGTGTCAGCATGCCTCAATCCTGTCTTTGTTTGACTGCCTGATAACAATCCAACTGTCACCTCATTATGAGCTAAAACAGGTTGGATGAGATGTTAAAGACCTAAGAAACCTCCCTGTTTGCTCACCTCCTGTGCTGCTGTAACACAATGATGGCCAGCCTTTGGGTGTTGAAAGAACAGAACAAAGCTCTGCGTTACTGTGTGTAGGTTTGTGTAAAACGAATAGCCTAAATTATACAAATCTAAGGAATTCTCTGCAGCAGCACATGGGTACTTGTACTCTCCCTATTTTAAGTGCCAATGAGCATGTGTTTGTGTGAATAAGTGTTAAGTAAATGCATTGTCTTCTGGCTGTGAACCCATGATGGATGTATACAGTGAAAATTGCTAATCTATAATGATATTTTGATATTTGCACTTATGAAACATATTAACCAACATTAAAGCATTGCACTCCATTTCCTGCTGCCTGAAGGAAATCTAAAGGTGCGCTGTGTGAGCGTGGAAGGTAATTAAATGTGGAGTGGGAGTTCTTGGAATTATTTTTTTTTGTCCTCATTGCAGTTCGCAACTTATGGTGTAACTTCCCAGCATTACCATGTGATTCTTCTTGTTAATAAGTATATTGAATATGTGTATATAAAATGTCCCTGTTTAACATAAAATACAACAAGGGAGTAACAACTGAAGATTTTAAAGGAAAAAAGAAGTACATTATACCTAATAGTATTTTTAACCTTGTGAAGTTTATGTCACACACAATTATATCTGCTCCTTTTGTTATTATTATCATTATTTACAAGAATGGATTGCTTATTAGAGGTTCTGCTCGAAAATCCCTCAAATTTTGCATGTATCTGAGGTCTGATATTGATGTACATATTGTTTTGGGTCTCACACGTGGCAACTGGCACCATAACGCCACCTAAAAAATTCAAATGTATGAAATTCAATCTTCATACAACCATTCGATCCTTATACAACCATTACAAGAGCTTGATCCGCATAGCCAGCAAGAAGTTGGATTTGTTTCTGGTGGGTGTTGGACGCGAATTCTGTTCATCATTTTTATTGACAAAGTTTCTAAGCGTAGCCAAGTGGTGGATGTTGGTTGGTCTCAGAATCTCATCTCTGCTTTTTGCAGATGATGTGGTTCTGTTGGCTTCATCAGGTGATGCCCTCCAGCTCACACGATCCAAGTGTGAAGCAGCGGGAATGAGAATCAGCACCTCCAAATCTGAGGCCATGGTTCTTAGCTGGAAAGGAGTCGAGATACCAATCCAGGGCAGCGATAAGTTCCTCCCCAAGTGGAGCGGGAGATCGATAGATGGATTGGTGCTGTGGCTGCACTGATGCGGATGCTGTACCAGTCTGTCATGGTTTAAAGAGAGTTGAGTGTAAAAGTGAAGCTCTCAATTTACGGATTGATCTATATCCCTACCTCCACAAGCTTTGGGTAGTGACTGAAAGAATGAGATTGCAGATACAAGGGGCAGAAATTAGGTTTCTCCGAAGGGTGGCTGGCCTCACTCTGGGAGATAGGGTGAGGAGGGGCTCAAAGTAGAGCTGCTACTCCTCCATGTCAAAAGGAGCCAGTTGAAGTGGTTCAGGCATCTGACAAGGACACCTCCTGTGGGCCTCCTAGGTGAGATGTTTCGGGCTTGTCCCACCCAGGTCATGCTGGAGAGATTATATCTCTCAGCTGACAAGCTGGAGGTGTTGGTTGGGAAAAGACAGGTTTGGGTTTCTCTCCTTAGGGTGCCGCCCCCACGACCTGGCTTCGGATAAGTGGAAGAAAATGGATGGATGGATGGATGGATGGATGGATGGATGGATGGATGGATGGATGGATGGATGGATGGATGGATGGATGGATGGATGGATGGATGGATGGAATTTGGTATGTCCATGTAATGTCCCAAGATCCGCAAAAACACCTCTTGGGATCATACTCTAAACCCAACAGGTACTCAGCATTTTTTAATTTGAGATGCACTTTTCCTGATATCCTCAACATTTTCAGGCTTTCATACTTTCACAAGCTCCTCCTTGAGTCTCCGTGATATATAACAGCATGACAGTGTGTGTTCTCCTACGCCTCCTAGTGGGCACAGGAAGTGATAAGGAAATAGTTTATGCAACAGCCAAATTAGAATTCAGGGCTTAGGATGTCTCATTGAAGAAATTTTCTACTGCAGCACACCCTGATGTGCAAACATGATCGCTGCTTGCAACTTTAATTTTTTAACTGTGCTCTGAAGTCTTGGCAGTCATACACTTACGCTTTTCTAAGGAGATGAGTGCCATACTACAAACAGTTCACTGCATAAGATGAAATTACCAGAAATAAGACAGAAAATAGTAATCAGTGTGATTATTATTTATCTCAGTTAGGCATAGAAAGTGATTTGATTTGGTTTGCCTGAAATTCTGATTTCAATTCTAGTATGGAAACCACAAATTTGCCTCAGTGCAGTGTAATAAATCCTCAGTTATGCCTCCACGTAAAGGCTGAAGTATAAATGATGTATAAATTATATTATTTTGTCTCTTTCATCCCTTTGTAAGCGATAGGCCACAGCGAATAGGAGTGTCTTTTATGTGTTATTGTTTCGTCCATTTAAGCTCAAATTGGCACACAGTGCTGAGAAATTAAGACTTCCCTCAAATGCGTTAAACCTGAAGCAACAAGCGTGTTTTGAAAATGTAAGGAGTGATAACTACAGATATTTGTGTAAATCTCTTTTCTGTAAATCTACAGAAGTACACCAACAAAGTAATCGTTCTTTATCACTGCCCAGAACCTGTTTGTGTCCCGCATCAAGCACTGTTTAGTTTTTGTTTTGCTTTGTGTTCCTTTTGCTTTCTCTAGTTGTTTGTTACAGTCTAATGATTGTTGTCACTAATTATGATCGTGGTTCTACTTAAAGCATGACAGGTTTACAGGGAGACCAAGTCTCAGTATTGTCACCACATTTGCATCACAGGACCGACGTTAAAATAAACTTAACTGCTGTTTGTTAAGAGTTTAAGCAACTTTCAATCAACCATTTATTAACAATACTTACAAAGTGATCCTCTCCGTTGGTCACTTGTGTGAAAAAGCTGTTCTCAGTGAATTTTATTAGCCTCCTCTGTAGATTACGATTTTACAGCCAAAACATGTGAGTAAAGTATAAATACTGTAGATGCCCAAACAGTGCACATACCGTAAAATGTTTTTTGTTGTTCACCAGCTAGAACATTATTGTTGCTTATGTGTTTGCAGCATAACTGAACAGGGAGTGGTTTTACTCTTAACAACGACGCATAATTTATTGAAAAAATGTTTGGTATTGGTGGAGTTTGAAGTAAAGCTTTCCATGCATGACTTAAACGTGTAATGGAGCATTTGTTTTTGGCCATATTTCTTCTTCTACTTGAATAAAAGACTTAATAACTGACAACGTGCATGCAAGACAAACAGCCGCTAACAATAGCCTTCTTGCTGTTAATTTCATACTTAGCCGAGCGCTAATCCTTAGAAGAACCTGTTTATCAGTTCACTGAACAAGGTGTTTTTCTGGCTGCAGAGCTTGTCAGAGGAGATTAGTTTAGAGAGCAAGAGAGATCCCCAGCTGTTGTGACTTGTCTTATTATGCAACAGGGCCGGTGATTCCGTCCCTATTCTACGACTAAAAAAAAAAAAAGAAAAAAGGAGGAGAAGAATTTATTTCATTCAACAGTTTCTCTATAGGGCGTATTGGCATTTGGGCGTGAGGTTTCAACCTGTCCATCAGTTAAGGTTGGGCTCTAAATTAAAAACTTGGTAAACAAGACTATAAATAATATTTGCTTTTGTTTCCTGATCTGATTGTTAATGCCTGTGTTAATCATGCATCTTGATTAAAAGCATTTCAAACTTGCATTCCTCGCGTGCATGTGCCCTTTTGTCCTGTGAATCATCATTACTTTGCAGATTTGTATTCTTGTTTTCATCAGGTAATCTAACATCTGTTGTGGGATTTACAAAGTTATCTCAGGAGGGCACCCTCCTCTCAAAGGCGCTGCTGCTGACGCACTGTTTACTGACGTGCAGACGCTCTTTGTTCACGCACATAGTGTGAAAGGATTCAGGCTGAATGGAAGCCAGATCAGCTCAGTTATTCAGTTATTGCCACAATGTCACATCAGGGCAGATAATCTTCCCAGATTTGTTTGTAGCTCCGATTTACTTCACAGACGTCATTTGCATCCTCCCACTTCTTTAATCAAACACCAGCATGCATATCTCCCACATGGTCCTTGAATGCCTTATTTTCCCTCTACCTGTGATGAATTCACTTAAGTGTCCAATTTCTCTTCCCAGTTAACTGTTTCCACATTTACTTCCACCCTGACAAGAACAAATAAATGCAGGGCATTTGTGGGCCTGCTTGTCCAGTGTCAAACACAGGAAAGTGCTCCTCTATTAATCCTCTTTGTTTTCAGCTTCTATTGTATTTGAACTCATAGTTCCATCCTGTCATTTATGTTCCATATGTGTCTGTTTTTCTTTTTCTTTGTGGGTGTCTTTGAAGTATTTCAAATCACAGGACAAAATTGAAGATGTACTCCTTGATGGGTATTTAACCACTACTAGCAGCTATGGAGCAATACTCTGTGAAGTATTCTTACTTTTTCTGCTTTTTACACATCCATGAGCACGTACACATAAGTTTGAATCCACATCCTGCCACCAGTTATTAACTGAGAGCTAAGGAGCCAGGAGAGGCAGTGAAGAAGACAAAAGCAAACTAGCAAAAATGTGTTTAAATAATGTTTTTTTGAAACTACCAAATAATTGATTTAGAAGGAACAAAACATTTTCAACGCTGATCTAACTTTCTGAGATCTGGGAATGTGGCGGTATTTCTACAACAAAATTCATTGTGTTAAAAACACAAGCAGTCAGCAATAAACTGAAACTTGTTGCTCGTTGTCTGAGTTAATTATTTGGATTTGATGCCGCAATCATCTGTTATTAACAATCATCATATCCAAAGAGTGTTTATAAACCACTTCATCTCTCTGTGTTATTTCTCAGTTTTTTGTGCCATGCCTTCCTCCTCTTGTTGCCACACTACAAAGTCAATATTCTGTCTTGGCTTTCATTTGGACAGCCTTATCCCTATACAGTACACATAACAAAGACCCTACAATCCATAAATTTCATTTGTCAATGCATTCTGATAGTACTGGCCACAGTGGCTGCATGAAGTATCCCACAAATAAGTTAAATCACTTCAGAAACAAATGATCTAACTATTATGATTATGTTTTAAAAATATAAAAAGTACCTAAGATTGGCAAATGATCATCATCCGTACACTAATAATCTTATGATTTTTGAAACTTTTGTAGCTACTAGTCTAAAGTCCAGTGTTTCACTAACCCATTCATCCCCCCCAGACTTATCTGTCTTCCAAATAAGTCTGGCTCACCTGAAGTTTATCTGATTCCGAGCTGGCTGCTTTTGCTCCTTGCTTCGCTTCAGAGCAATTACTATTGTAAGTATTGTGTTAATGTAGCTAATAAAAATGATAGCCAACACACAAAAAAAATAAACTAAGGCTGCAATCCTAGAACAATGCAACTGGCACTCCAAACCTTTTCCCATCAGTACTTTCTCATTATGAAGACACATTAATGTCTTGGTGATTCAAGTCTAAACAACATAATCCCATTAAGTAATTATTTTTTGATCACGAAAGCAGTGATTGACATGGATGCTTTAGCACTGCACTGCACATGTGAAAAAAGAATACAGAAGGCCAAATACACACACGCAAACAGCAGATTGCTTGAGGCTGTGGGTCCGGTATCTGACAGGTTGTGGGAGGATCAAAGTTCAGATTTTGAATGCACTGTGAAGGGAAAGAACAGAAAGAATAGAGGGAGTCAGGGAAGAGTAGATAGAGAGACAAAGCATTGATAAAGCCTCATCAGGATTTATACTAGCAGGAAATGAGGAGGGACGATTTACAGAACAGCGTGGGCGAGAGTGCGACTGAGTTTAGCAGAGGAGAGGCGAGACAGATGAAAATAAGATATTGTAATAATAGAGGAGAGTTTGGACTATATTAACTCATATTGAGGTAGAAAACTGAGGTCCCCTACGCCCACCCTCCAACTACCCCCTTGCTCGCCTCCCTGTTCTTCATGGGAAGGAAAGCAGGATGTCTTTCATCCAGTTCAGCTGAAGGATCAAAGCCAAAAGGCTAGTCTGCTGAAACTGACCTCAATTTGCACTGCTGCACACTCCACACTCTCCAACATACACAATCCTATAGCTCTCATTATACCCCCTACACCACCTCCCGCTGAACTACATACATGCTATTTCCCTTCCTGTATGCCACAGCACCTTATCCACTTAACACAGGAAATCTCTCAGTCCCTCCAATCCAATAATAGTACAATTTATAGCCGCCGCATTATCACTACGAAATATTACCTCCAGTAGCTATTTATGCAGTCTTTTACCATATATAACCTTTTACGAACTCTGATTATCAGATACGTGCTGTGCTAACATATAACTTGCATCTGTGGTGGTTAAACAACCTGTTCACAATAGCGTTACCCTGCTGCAGACTTCAAAGAGCAGCCTGTGTTTAGCTTCCTCTGTGTCTTCTTTCTCACTGTTTTCACTACAAACAGCCACTCTACTTAAACTCCCCACCCACCAACACACACACACACACACACACACACACACACACACACACACACACACACACACACACACACACACACACACACAGACAATTTGTGTACAGATATGCATATACTCTCAAATGTATACATTTATACAACCAAATAAGTCAGAAATCTTTTCCTGTTGCGGATTAAAATCAGGTAAAGTTTGAAGATTGGATGACACGTTAATTTATCCATCAATTTTACTGTTTTTTAAACTTTTTTTTTTCTTCAACTGTACATATGCATATTTATAAACTGTTCATCCTGAAACCAAAATAAAGGCACTTGTTAACTTTATATCATTATACCCACCTGTGTTACCCATTAAATATATATGTTAACATTACATCGTATGCAACAAATCTCACTGAATTATTATTTAATGTAGGGTGGACAGCAGTTGTTCTCATACAGCAGTTTAAGAACGAACAGTAATGAGTGACTGTTTGAGACTTTGTTGACACTACATCAAAGGTGGCTCTTAGCTTTGTATAATTATTCCACTGTTTAACTACATTTTCTTTTTATATCTATTTTAAAGTTATTTTCATTTAATTGTGCCTGATTTATTATTATTTTTCATTTCTTTTCCCATTTCTTTTTTTTTTTACCCTTTGTTCTACAGACCTCTGTCTCGAGAACAGACTTTATTTTCCCTTCCAGTTGAAAAAGCTTTTTGTTCCTCACTTGAAATGAATTTTTGAAAGGAAAATACTGATGTTGTTATAGATTGTTTTATATTGAATACTATTAAAAATAGAATTAAACCGGTTATTTAGATTTTAAAAATGGTCAATTTGTGAATTGTCATATTTTGCTCCATAAATATTTCTTGATTTAAACACGGATAGTTTTCAGATAGTTTTACTGAATCATTTGAATGAACAGCTTCTTACAGCTGTTTAACATTTAACATCTGAAAGAGGTTCTTCATGAAACTAATATATTTATGCTATATTATGGCTTAGGAATCAATAAAAACAGTCTCTATATATCATTGAATTCAGAGGGAATGTATAACATAGAAAAGATTTTGCTTTAATTTTATTTTAAATATTCAAAATATATTAATCTTTTCCTTTTGTTCACACCTAAATTTATTCTAACTGTATTCTAGGGCAGTTGTGTTGCTTTATATGTTTATACAGACAGGCTGGTAACCCTGCAGTAACATTTTCCCACTGTTCTTATACCTCACAACAAAGCTTTTCTCGCATTTGTCCACCTTCACTTCTTTCTGAACGAGATCCTCATGGGGATCTCGTTCGCCAAAGGAGGCCAAGTTCCGAAATGACGTTCTTGGGCGCCCCCTACTGATTTGCAGCTGCATTTTTTTTCTGTATGAAATATATGAAACGCACAGATAGAGGAAAAATCTTGAGGTCACAATGAAGCAGCCCGCCAAGCCCTGGATCCTCACTGTCGTTGATTTAGCAGCGGAAATGAAGACGTGTTATGAAATCATAGTTATGTGAGCCAACATGCTACACAATAAGTCCGGTTAATATTCACTGAGGCCAATGCAGTTCGTCCTCAGGGTGTTAAGACTTTGCAGAAGGATCCATGGGATAGAAAGCCCATGTGTGGCATTAGAAGGCTCATTCAAGTTAAAACCCTCTCTTCCGTTCACACAGGGGAGCATAAGATTTAAGTTTATTCTCAGCGTTTTCTCCTGCGGTATTTTTAATCCATGATGTGTCCTTTAATTGCCTAATTTCTTTAATATCTTGAAGTAGGTCCCATACTGCTCCAAATACTCTCTGGAATTATTGACGTGCTCAGTTCTTTATGTTTTACAACATTTTTAAAAATCTTTCATGCTGTCAGTATTTCACATTTGGGTCAGTTATTAATTTACACTGGTTTGTACTAGAGGAAATATACTTGCAGGTGTCTTCCCCCCCCCAAAAAAAAATGTTTAAAAATATCTAAACTGATACAGTAAAACACATGCTGATGATTAAACTGAACAAGGTTGAGTGAGAATATTTAAGTCTTTAAAAAGAAATGCTTTGCAATAAGATATCATTTTACATTTGAATTAATAGCTACAATAAAACCCCACCGAAGGATAAAAAGATGGCAGCATTAAACTGTATAAATATTCAAATTAAAACATCTGACCTACAACAACAGAAAGCAGAGCTGGAGCACATCACATCAGCCTGCTGAGTGTATGATTTTTTAGAATGTCCTCTTGATTGCAATTGGCATTGGCCCATCCTGCACACAAATAACCCCGAGCTGTAACCAAGTCCACCTGTTCATAAACACAAACAGTTATGAACGCACTCCAGCCAGTCACATCTCATCAGAAACAGAACACAAAGTGCAGCATGCATCGACGGCTTCAGCTTGCCCCCGTGGATGAAAGCTGTTTCCCCTCAGTGCTGTGATGCTCAAACGAGGAGGGGCTGGTGTACAACAGTAAAAAAAAAAACAAAAAAAACCCAAAACAAAAGAGGTGGTATTACACAACAAACTATTTGTGAAGTAAATGTTTCTAGTTTGTTTTTACCATCCATGAGGATTTTTCATTTTACTCTTGTAGGCTCCCCCTAGTTCTCAGAGCTGATCTGGACTGTGCCTCTAGAGACACAGTAGCCTGTTGTCTGGCCTGGGGGGAAGGGGGGGTTGAAGGAGCGTTGTTATGAGAAGGCAAGGAACATGTTATGTTAACCTGGGTGGTAAAAGCCCAAGCATATTTGGGAAAATGCCCCTTTATACCTTCTCACACCCACCGTTTTCGGCCAAATTCTCCCGTAGTCTTTATGTCTTGGTTCCAAATTTCTAAAACTAATATTCTTTGACTTTCCTCTTAT
Organism: Oreochromis aureus; assembly: GCF_013358895.1. Classification (NCBI taxonomy): domain Eukaryota; kingdom Metazoa; phylum Chordata; class Actinopteri; order Cichliformes; family Cichlidae; genus Oreochromis; species Oreochromis aureus. The sequence goes on along the minus strand of NC_052958.1, from coordinate 27,835,549 downwards.
GGTATTTAGCCGTAGCTATCCTGCAATTATATTTAATTTGGTCGCTAATGAAAACATCATCAGAAATTTATTTCCAAAGAAACAATTGCCCTGCATGGATAGTGACAAGGTTTTGCTGAGGAAATGTACCCCAAGCCTAACAGTGAACTTTTCTGAACTCATCACAAATGTCTTTAATAACATAATAACATTCATAACATTCATAGGGCCAAAAGTAGAGTGCCCACTAGTGATGACCCTTTAAGCTGATGGAACAGAAATCATTAGCTGTGCAGTCATTGACAGTGTTGAGCAGTGTGTCAGCACTCAGACTGAAAGGCTCTCTGTTCCCCTCAAATCTCATTTTTGTATTGTGTTCATCTGGATGCTTTTCCAAGCTAAGCCTGGCACAGGCCTGGATTTCCGGAGACCAAAATGTGAGCCCAGGGAACTGGGCTCCTTCAGAAAAAGGGGGGAGATAGAGCACCACTCAGAAGCCAAACAAACCCAGAAATCAGAGGTTTATTTAAAATCTCCTGTCTTATATTAACAGCGGTGCTACAGGCTAACCCTGACCCATGTGGGGTTCCAAAACTTCACTTAATTTCCTTTGGAATACATATTTTGTGTTTATTTTGAGATCCATAATACGGGCACAGGTTGGACTGATATATGGTCATTAAAAACATATTATTAGTATTTAATGCTATGAAACAGACTAAAAAGTAGCTTTGGGACAGATAGAAGACTTTTTTGTTTGCTCAGTTTTTGTTTTAGTAAGCAAATGGAATTGCATGTACTGTAGATACTATACCATAGTATAGTATCTACAGTATAGCAGCACAGGTTATTATAATGTCAACACTGAGCATATGATCTCTGCAGTAATCTTTGACATTGAGGGATTCACACTTGTTTGATGTCATACAGTTGAAATGCCCTGTGCAGGAAGGAAGTGCTCACCCACTGGTCGTCTGTTCCATCTTCAGGAGCTCTATGGGAGGGCGGGAGGATTTCAGTGCAATATTTACAGTGACCTTTTCCTCTCACTGGCCAGGGGCCCATGGGAAAAAACTGGAGAAGACAAACAATGAACAATAGGGTTCGGGGATGAGCAATGGTGCCAGCCCAGCATGTGCCATTGCGAGATGTAGATTACAGAAGGTTAGGGGGTCAAAGCAAGGATGAGGGCACCAATCGTCTCCCTCAGGAGCACACCTGCTCAGAAAGCCTGCACTATTTAAAAACGCAACATGCAATCGCGTGTTCCTCACTAAATAAATAATTTTGAATGGAGATTATATTTCTTTGACACTTTGGGATATAGATGAGAAGATCAATACGACTCATATATTCCCTGGTTGGGAAACAGCTAGTCTGACAGCTGAGCCAGACTAGCTGTTTCCCCTCTCTTTCCAATTGTTATGCTAGGCACACACCACCATGTGCTGGCATGACCTTCATCTTTAACAGAGAGACAGGACAGTGGTCTTCTCACCGAGAAGGAAATGTTTATTCCCCAAGATTGTGAAATGTTCCTTCAACTAAACATTTAGTGCAAAATTGTCAGTATATTAATGTACATATTAATTAATATGTACAAATGCACAACATTTATATTACAAAACATATATAATATATGTTCAATAATATAATAAAATATGTGATATATACTGCCACTTATTTCTGTATTCCCTGGGTGATATGTGTGATATACTGCTGATGTAGTCATTCATTGGCAAAGACTGTACCACTGAGACTGAGATCAAAATCTTCCACCATCATTGCTTTAAGTAGATGTTTATGTAGACAAACAGCCTCTGTGTTACATCAGCATCTGTGCAAACTCCCCAGTCACAGTTTGATCCCTCAATTATCAGATTAGTCAGTCTAATTGGACAATATGCTTTCCCTGGGGATTGGGCCTTGCCTTATCACAGAAATTCTTTCTGCCCTGCACAATTTGGTGAGATAAATGTAATGCCATCAGTGTTCTAGTGTGTGCCTGGGTGGTCTCTGTTGCATTTCTAATGATGCTGCGCCTTTCCCAGAACAAGTGGAAATACCTCAATGATGCACCGTGAAAAGAGAGATGAGGAAAGGAGCAAAGCTCCCAATGGGCTTCAAAATTCTCACACAATGGACAACCAACACTTCAGAAGAGCAGGCTGATTTTATTGCTGCATGGAGACTTAGATCCACCATGGATACATAATTACATTAAAACCTTGGTCAGCAAAGTTTTGTGTTTGTGTGTGTGTGTGTGTGTGTGTGTGTGTGTGTGTGTGTGTGTGTGTGTGTGTGTGTGTGTGTGTGTGTGTGTGTGTGTGTGTGTGTGTGTGTGTGTGTGTGTGTGTGTGTGTGTGTAATATAACTGCCTAATTAAGTTTCCACAGGTAATTAGGGTATCTGCTGAGAGACTAAAGTGGCTTTAGTGATCACGCTGTTTTCTTACATTGATCTTTTATTGTTCCGTGCATCGTTTTTTTAATTTATATAGCACATTTAATTACATCACCAACGTTGACCAAAGTGCTGTACAGAAATGCAAAATAACTAGTACCAAAGAATTTAATTTATTTATTATTTATTTAATTTTAACATTTAAAAGGCCTGAAATGTATAAAACAAATAATTAAAGTTACTATGCTACAGAGTTTGTTTGAAGTTATGGAGATCGCTGAGTTAAACACATTTACCGTCAGAAATTGTAAATATGCATTTACAAAGTGATAAATACTAAAAAAACAGGCACATTTACTAAGAACCCGAAAGTTTTAGGCACATATTTGATTACTTAAAATATCGATCACAAGCAAATTAACTGCATTACATACTTTATTTCGTTTTAGTTCATTTCGTTTTATTTTGAAGGCTGCATGAAAAACGGAAGACCGGAAATAGTTAAATGATACAGGAAACACCGCAGAAGGCAAGCGACTGTAAATTGTAAGTTAAATATTTCCCTTTATATCTTCTACTTTTTCTACCCCAAATAGCTCGCTATAATTATGCCATGTCATTTAGAAATCTAAGCCCTTTTTATGGTCATGACGAACGAGAATGACAGCCTCTAACTCCAACATCATTCTAGCATAACAAATCCGGTTAATGGCAAACGCTAGCACAAGCTAACTGCAGCTGTCAAATTTCTCAGTAAAGCTTGTATTCTTTTCTCTAGTAAAACGAAAGAGCTATTTACTTATTGTAGCAGTTGGCTTTAACCTGTCTGACGAAAAAAAATAACTGGGAAATGGTCTATTTGTGTCATTCTGCAGTGTTAGAGACATTACGATTAGCTGTGCCAAACTCCGTTAAAATTTCTGTCTTATTAAAGTAAATTTGGTGTTGCGTTGTTTATGTAGCGATACACTTAGTGACGAAACTTCTTACTAGTAATCATTGACTTCTGGTAAATTCGGGAAGGTTATACTACGTTAATAGCTATAAAAATTCATCTTCTTGTCTTGCTTAGCTGTGACCCCTCCTTTGTTTTGTTTACTTTTCGATTAGTGCTGAATAACAGCTGGGTTGTTCATAAAGCAGATGCATTATTAAAATGAAAACCTATGTGATGCTCAAAGCATTAAATTGGCACTTCACTTGCCAGATGTTGTAATCCACAACGCTATATTCAACGGGTGCGGTTGTCTGCAAATATAGAAGATACATCAAGATTTCATATAGAAACCACCTTCTTTCTTACGTCGACCCCACCTTGCAACTAATCTCTTGGGTTTTTGTTTTATAAATAAATACATAAAATCTGCAATAGTGACTTCACATGCATTTGAAGTAGTAAGAAGTGATTGCTAGTGTGATGAAATTACACTTAAAACACCTTAGTGGCACTTGGAGAACGAAAAAGAAAAAACTTGGAGAGTGAAAACAAGAAAAAGAAGAAAAAAGAAACAAAGTGATTACACTCATTTAGCTCATGTGACAGAGAAAGGCACTGACTGGAAAACAAACTGATAAGACTAAACATTAGTATATTTCAAATTAGGTAACTTGACTTGTTTTGGGGAATTAATTTGGTATGATTGTTACGTTCTCTCAGAATGCTCATTCAGTTCATGTGAGAATCATATTCCCTCATTACCCCTGCATGAATGGCACGCTTATCTTGGATGATTATGAGGTATAATTACATGGTAATGTGGCGCATCAAAGATAATCACTTCTTGTGGTTGAAGCTACAGTTTGTTCTGATTTAGGTCAGTGCACCTGTGATGTTTTTATGCATATTTTCTATCTAGTTAATGATTATTTACATTATTGATTTGTGTACCCATTACAGTTTTTATAATTGAGAGGGTGAAATCAGTGAATTTTTATTTGTTTCCTGAAATAGACCACAAACACACTAATTCTCGCTGAGTGGATTGTAAGATGAACTGATTTAAGTGGTTATATTATGAAAGCACATCTTGAATTTCAACAGCTAAGCAATTGCAACAATTTGACCCTTAACGGGAAAGCACATTGTTTTACTACAAGGCTGTAGTGCTGAAAATTCTCAACACTCGGGTCTGAATCAGTGCAGGATGTAACTGACCTACGATATGTTTAGCGTTTATTCCTAATGTTGCTCGTCTGTCACACTTCAGTTGCACTACAAAGTTACAAAGTGAAAAATCACGTTGTTCAGAATCATTTTTGTCATTCACCTCAAGATTCTTTAGCATAATGCTGCCTCAATGATGAGCATTGCTTCTTTTTGTTTTCTAAATATTCTAACCAGTCTATGTTAGTCAGAGATCAAGAAAGTGCATTTCAACATTTCAAGCTGTGGCTGCACATACAATCACTCCTAGTATATGTAAACAGTGAGATACAACTTAATATACATAAAGACCTCCCAGATATTATGTAAACGCTTCTCACTTCAGTCTCATTAAGTTTAGTGTTTTCAGACAGAACACAGTTTAAGCCTCTGTAATCCTTTTTCTTGTGTGCTTTTGTCTAATGTTGTTACACATACTTTCTTTAAATAGCTCTATCCCATGGAAGTGGTTCCTTACCATGTGTGTTAGTTTAACTGATTGATTGTATGACAGAGTGAATGAGAGCAATTTGATTGACAAGTCAACAGCAGGCTGGTGCCGTGTCATAGAAATAAGATGTCGATCATTCGAGTTGAGGTCCATGGTAGCAATTCTACAGTTAGAGCCTACAGAGCTCTGTGTATCACTTCTCTTTCTTTAGTCCAGAGTCAGCATTGGTGACAGGGGAAGGTGGGGGGTGGCTACACTGATCCATTTCCTGTCCCCTCCTGGGGCTCTAATTGAAAAATTTGGGTGGCCCTGTTGTTTGTTTTGGTGGAATGTGGTGGGCTGCGTTTTTTTTTTTTTTTTTCCTTTTTCTCTTTAGAATTTCCTGAGTGACGCAGCTCCGTAGACCTCGGGGTGAATCAAGTGATGGGGGCTGGGCAAGACTTTGTTTGTAGCAGCACTTTTCGCTTACCCCTTTCTGCTTTCTGCCCCACCTGGCATTACCCAGCCTACACACAGAGCTTGCTGGGCCACTGGTCTTCACTCCGGGGTTTCTGTGACCTTGTCAGATCTAGACAGGCAAAGGGGCTGTGGCCCCGTGAAAACAAACATGTCATAAGTTATGTCAACTCTTTTTTTAAATTAATTTGTTTTTTACATATTTTAATACAAAATGAATAGGTCAATGATTATTTGTTAGCTTGGTAATCATTTTTGTTGCCTGCCACTTTTTTGGGGGGGGACTTTCATATATATTAGCTCTATGCTGATTGTTTGGGATTTTAATTTATTTTAGACCAAAACGATATAAACTCTTCTTAAACATCATATAAGACTCAACAGAGGTGAGTAACATTATTCTCTTGAAGGCAGATAAAATCCCAAAGGCTCTTTTATTGGAGAAGTGAACTGAAACCTGTTTACAGGTTACAATTATATCACAAAAAAACCCAAACACTCAACAATGTATGAACATTTAAATGGCCTAAAATCATGCCAGTTGTCTGACATGTACACCAACACAGATCACAGATGGAATCACGTCATTCAGACTCGCTGCCGTCATTCACCTCAAGATTGCTTACTATATTGCTGCCTCGCTGATTTGTTTATTTTATGAGGTTTATTTTACTTTTTTTTTTTTTTAACTAGTACCAGCAGTCACCAAGTAGTAAAAGTAAAGTAAAATAAATGTTAGCTGCCCTGTATAATTGGTCAGTTTGGGGGTTGTTTTGTTTGTTTGTCTGTTTGTTTGTTTGTTTTGTTTTGTTTTTTGACATTAACAAATACACTCCCCAGCTATTCTGACAAATGGGGTAAAAAGTTTAATGTGAGTTATGATTTGACAAAAAATATAACTTGTTATTATTATTATTATTAGTAGTAGTAGTAGTAGTAGTAGTAGTAGTAGTATTAGATTAGCTGCATGATTTTATAAAATGAAGTCTCCTTTCTGTATTCACAAAACAGTAGAGAAATATATATTAATTTAAACATGGATTATCATCACAACATCATTTGCCCTAAATTCAAATACGAGAATTATGACTCAAAAACAGGAAATTGTTTTTAAAGAGTAAATATTGCATTTTTGAAACAAAACATTAGACTTATTTTATTTATTACATTAAATGAAATGCTACTATTTTGGGGAAAAAAAAATCCTAAATTGCACTCTTTGAAAATTGCTAAGTGGATTTTGTTTTTAATCATGATTTGGGTTTGAAATCAAGTAATTGTTCAGCGTTGTTCTGTGGTACTAAAATAAATATTTTTGGGTTGTTTATAAGACAAAATAGTTTAAAAACTTGAGCATAGGGAAATTGTGATAGACATATATCAATATTCATATGCTAGACCAGGGATGTCAAACATAAGACCTGGGGGCAAGAATCAGTCCGGCAAAGACTCCAGTCCCACCCGCTGGATGGTTTTGGGAAATGTGATGGAGGGGGTAAATTTGTGGACTTTTAACTATATTTGTATCATTTTTACAGCTTTTCCTGCTGATAATGACTTCCCCACAGCCATTCATAGTACACCAAAGTAGTCAAATAATAAACAATTAAATGACAAAAAATTTCATGTTTTTCACTGTGTACAGATATTTCAGTTAAAAAAGTATTCTTTATGAATACACTTTTACTGTCGTTTTACACATTTTCATGTAGAAAAACTGAGGTGTGCTCAGGGATTCTCAGGGATTAAATGTGCACTTAGACATCTGTACACTGACAAAAAGGGCAGTTTCACTCGTCTAGCGCATTTCAGATCAAAATGTGTGGGGCAGTCTGTGGTCCTCAATGTAAAAATGAGTTTGACTGTATCCCTGTGCTAGACAGACCGAGTGTAAATTCAACACAATATTGGCAGCTCTTTGAAGCATTAGACATAGTAAATGACTTGATGCTGTAAACCTTAATAATTAATTACAAGCCCACCAAAGTGTTTTAGTGTAAGCAGCGGTCTTTGTATAACTCCTGGTAGTATATGAGTGGATGTTTCTCACGCTGGTGATGTGTTGTTTTTAAATGTGAAAAAGCTGGGGCAGCAGTGTTATAACCTGGCTTATGAAGGTTCAAACTGCTCAGTTTCGCCTTGTCATTGGGCAGAGCCGCCTGTCTCCAGCCTGTTAATCCTCTGAAAACATTGTCTTGCATTTGCAGGCCTATACTTCATGTTTGTGTTTATTAGTACAGGATTTTTATATGGGAAATTGGGGACTCCGCTTCATTAGGCATAACTTAGTAAAGCACTTGAGACTGACAAACAAATAAACAGATAGCCCTAAAGATAACAGACCCTGTAGGCAGACATCATGATGCTTGGCCAGTGAACCAGAAGCACACATTTGATCATCTGCTCTCCTTATCTGTCACGGAAAAGTCTCCGTGAGGGCTGAGACTGGCCGCTCGCAGTAGAAGCGCTGACTCATTGTCAAAATGACTGGTCAGTAGTTCCACAATTTGTTAGCATTTGGTCCCTTTCTGGCTTTGAGCTGCATGGCCCTCTCCATACCTTAGAGGTATGCAGTGGCCTTGGTGTGAGCAAACACTGAGGAGGATTTTTTCAGAATCCACCCAGGCTGTCTGATCAGACCAGTCATCTGGGTGATGTTTGGCCAGCTCTGTGCATTCAGAGGAGTCGGGGAGGGGGGGGGGGATCTTTGATGGAATCTGGTGTTTGGGTTACGTTAGAGAGCACAGCGTGAAATGGTGAATGTGTGTGTGGAAGAGGTACCGAACAGCCAGTTAGATTTTCTAATGATTGGGGGGGGGGTTGAGTGTGATGAGCTGTCTAAATGGGTCTCTTTGTGCCCACTAAACCTATCACACTCTCCCTGACACACACACACACACACACACATTCACACACCAATCACTGCCATATGTGGATCACCTTTAAATGCTCAGTAGCAAATTATCTGAGGTATAAACGCTGTAGTCATGGCATGTGTTGATAAGTCTGGTCAGATACCATAGATGGTCACCGATGGTAGACATAACTGTTCTGCCATATATCAATAGCAGTTATGTCTGAAGCCTAAGATTTGTTGGGGGGGTCATTTCCAGGAAGACTATTAGGAGTATATTGGTTCCTTTTTCACCAAAGACAAAAAATTGGGAGAGGAATATGGGGGGTCTGACATGGAGCTAATCATTTAAATTAAAAACTCATCACATTCAGCTATTATCCAGTTTCCTTTATCTAGTGGTTGTATTTCAATTCATAATAACAAAATAGTGAAAATGTCTGGGATGGACTGATATATCGGCCTCGTTTACTGATATTGGCATATCTGCAAATAACATTTTTTGGTACTGGCACCGGATATCTATATCAGCCCAGAATTTTGCATTCATTCGTAAAAAAGTTCATACCAGTCATTCAGATGTGAATTAGATGGTTTCAGATTGCTTTGTTTGTGTAAACCAGTACCACCAGTGTAAAATCCAAATATCACAGAAAAGCTACAAATGCTCACTTTTGAAGAGCTGGAATTAGCCAGTGTCTGTTTTTAATTTCATTATTTTGCCTTATAAAAACTTCCTGTATTTGAATATTCAATGTTAGTGAATACAGTATGTATACAACCACCACATCATTTACAGGCTAAGGTGATTTGTAGTTCCCGTCCCCAGACGGTCATTTTTTTGGTTTTAATTGAACACAATAAAAATAGACAATGGAGTACTTAACAAAAAACTGAAGTACAGTGAAACTATATCACTTGAGAAATTGTTCCGTTTTTTTGAGTCTGTCTGTCAGACCGATTCTTTAGCTTTTGAGCTGATTACAGCTACACATCAGTTCTAAGGTTCTAGTGACATCAGATCACGGTTTATGAATCCATTTTACTGGATTCTTTTTTCCTGGTACATCATTTGAAATAACAGTAAAGTGTAGTCAACATGAGTTGGACTGTTTATGCTTTTTACCAGAAACATTCTGCAACAATATTCTTTTATATAATTCTTTAACTGTTATACGTTTGATCATAAAATACATAATAAAACCTGATTTAATCCTGTTTGAAAAATACTGGAAATGGTAACATACTTGCTGGTAGCCTGTTGATTTAATGCATCAGATCAGAACGTGCGCTCATAATAAAAAATATCAACATCAAACGCTCGATTTATATGCAAGACGTTCCATTGGGATTCTAAAATGTATATCTTTTCTGATATGTTTTTTTTTTGTTGCATCAAGAAATGTTACAAGGAAATGGTTTTATCTATTTTAGAGATTTAATGGAAAGTCTTTCATTTGTGTCTGCATTTTCCAGCGCTGAGCCAAGGAAGGGTGGTCACTTGTTAGTGGTTCTGCAAGAAGATCCCAAACCTCAAAGTTCCACAGCTTCCATACAGATTAGAGCCAACCCTGCTGTTTGTTAGTGAGCCTCCAAGGAAAACAAACCTGCCTTTTTAGTACTAGAGAGAGAAGGGTTGGAGTTGGTGGTATTGAAGGCGGGGAGGAGATCATGGTTGGAGGAGACTTGAGCAGGACGAAAGAGGCTAAATCTGTTAATGTATCATCATTGTTTGTTGGCCTCACTTGCTAGAATTAAGTGGGGTATCATCTTAAGGATCTTAATGCCCCCTAGAGGCTGATACCTCTGTAAGTCTTGCGGAAAATGTTGCCTGCCTCATAAGTTTCCAGTTGGAGATTAAGATTTTGTTTTTCTTTTCATGCTACTTTAAGGAAAATCTATTCACAGTGAAGCCTCTGCCCGTATGAAGTTATAGTTTCTATTACCTTGTTTGCAGTTTACTTGTAGTGGTGCATGACATGAGACTTGTGCAGAGGTCTCTGTAGTTTCTGTGTGACTCTGTGCATCGCATGTGTGTGCGTGCACGCTGCTGTTATAGAGAGGGGTCTGGGCAGTGTTCCCGTGTCCATGCACAGCCCCCAGAGTAAAGTAAACACAGCGGCTCTTTTCTCATCCAAGCCGTCAGCAGGCTCTCCCCAGGCCCGCGCCAGAGACCACACACCCAGACCACACACACACATGCACGCACACACACACATACGAGCTGCCTGGACCTCTTTGCAGATCCTTCCACACACTTGCAGAGACCACACAACACCAACTCGGGCCCCTCGCACGCAACCTAGCTGAGCTGTCATTCTGCCCAGTGTGTGTGTGTGTGTGTGTGTGTGTGTGTGTGTGTGTGTGTGTGTGTGGCCAGGCTATCTGTGTGTTTGTGCACGTGTATTTCCAAGATTAGTGGGGAAAGGATAGAAACACTCCTGGAAGCAGAATTAGAATTATAGAAAATAAAGAGCCCTGTCCTCTGCACCCTTGCCGCTCCCACTCTAAACATGTGGGATTGATGAAGGATATACCAAGCTCTTGTTTTAGACCTGTTAACCTCTTATCTTCTGCATGTCACACCCATAGCCCCTCCATTTCCTCTGACAAGCACAGGGCAGCAGCAACAACATGAGGTAAATCCCGCTGGAGGTTTAATGTTAACTGTTCGATGTCAGGGTAATTGGGGACAGGGGCTGTAGTGCGCGTGTGTGTGTGTCAGTGGGGTGAGGTGAGGTTGCTTTTGTGCTTCTGTATTTTTGCTCTTTCATGAGCCATTTTTTAAATATAGTTTCATTAAACCTAAGTGCTACATGTCGAATATTCAGCAACTGTTGAGTTTTGAGGTGCATGTGATTAGTACTGAAATGATGCGTCTCAACCATAATTGTTGTTAATCTACAGAAAATGTATAGACATTAATTTAGGTTATTGATTATTATTATTATTCCAAAAGTTTCACAACTTTTTAATGCTACATATGCTGAGTTAGCATAGAATATTTTACTGTACAATGTAGGACTGTCACCATGTTAGATTTTTACTCAGAGTTATTGTGTTTGAAAAAGTAAAACTGCTTGGATGTCGCAAAATGGTCATTACTTTACTAAACCTCATCAATTATACAGTTATTTGCAATATTTAATAATAATAAATAATATTTACAATATTATCATATGTGCATTACTGACACTGGCTATCAGTACACACATGAAGCACATGTTGAAAGAAAGGTTTATTTGCACTCACCATGTCAATTCAAAAGCTATTGTGAATGTAGATATAACTAATGATAATTGATAAATATGTCTGCTTTTTATTTAGTTGAATTTTATTATGTAATCTTTTAAAAGAAAAAAACTTGATTTGGTATCTTCAGCATACATATCAATAGCATATTATTATTTTAGGATGGTTTTAGATTTTCAGATTTGAATAAAGCTTTACTAAGTTTCCACACTTTAGATTTAATTAACTAAATAATTTCATGTAAAAGGTTAAGAATTTTCTATTGTTATTCATCCTTCCAGTGATAACCAGAAATAAATATCTAATCTTATTCAATAAGATATGAATAATAATACGTAAAAAAAAAAATATATATATATATATATATATTGTTTTCACAAAAAACTCAAAAGCACCGAATTATTGTGACATTAGTAATGCTATGAGTCAGACTCATCTATAACTGGTTATTGTGCCTCAACTATTTTGCATATTAATAAGGACTTTAAATACAAGTTAAAATAGCTTGTGAGAGTCTGTAAGCTGTACAAAAGCATACAAAAAGAACAGTTAAGCAGTTATCAAGTTTTTCACAGGTGCCTTCAATAACCAATGAATAGAAATTAAGATAAGCACAAGCTGCACCCATAAATGTAGTTTATGGTTCCTGATGTAGGGTTTCTGCCTTTTTTGGGCCCCTGCCAGGATTATGTGTGAATATTTATTTATGTTTTTATTTTTATTTCTATTTAGAACAAAACTACAAGCATTAACTTTAACTTATCTTATTATCTTGCTATTCTTGATAAACTGAGGTGAATAAAAAAAACAGCTTTATAACTTTAAAGACATTAGAAAAGGGATTAAAAAACAGGCGGATGTTATTTTATGTAGGCTAACAGAATAAAGTAAAAAAAACGTACTTGCTCTTTATGCTGGAAGTGGGAAATCATTATTTTGTGTCTAACAACTAATAGTTAGCGTTATAGTCATAGATAGAGTTAAATTATTTGAGTGCAGTATTAAATTCTAGCGAATCCCAGCCCGTTGCCCCTTGCTGTTTCAGGTCTAACAACTTTTCTGTTGGAAACCTTGTGTCATATGCAGAGCCTGCTGCAGGTGTTGAAAGTTTCACTTTTTTGTTGTAGTCTTTATAACAAGCAGAGTAACCAAATGTTGTGCTCTGTCAGTTTTTATTTCCTTGACTTTAAGAGCCTCTGTTCATTCTTGGAACTCTAACTTGTACACCTACAACTAATTATTGGCCATATAACTGTGCAAAGGGTTACCAGCATGAACACACTGAAGGTCCAGTCCGTGTGAACTCCTGCATTGTTTGTGGAGAACGTGTTTTGGCTGCCGAGCAAAAGGGCGGAAGCCTTTCTCAAGCTGTTTCAGAGAGTCTTGACTGGTCAGCCGTTTTGAGACCTGGCAGTAATTTATTAGCAAACATCTGTGCTGCTGAAATACATCCTTTCATATTTTTTTCCCTTCATTTGGAACCTTTCCTTGTCTTCCTTTACTCAGGCCCAACATGAACTGATTTGCATGGGTGCTCCTTCTTTGGTACCATAATCTGTTCAGCATTGTGTGGGCTTATGTGGAATGATTGGGGAGGCCAGGTTTATTTATCCTGTTCTGTGAGGTTTACATTCTTCCTTTCCTCCCTGCTCTCTGTCTGCTCCTTCATTCTTGGCTAGCTTCTCTATTTTTCCTATTATCTGAGAGATAACTGCTGCAATGCATACATTGTTTGGAGAAGTTCAGGGTGGAAAATGAACCCTAGCTGCCAGCCAAAATGTTACTCATATTTTGCCAACTCTAGTCAGTACTAAATAACATAATATTGGGCTGCCTGGAAATTTAGTAAGAAATGTTTTGGGAATTTAAAAAAAAGGGTTACATTTTTTGTTATTAGGATAATGTTTTTACATTAATTTGCTATGGTTCCATGTTGACATACAAAGATGTTTTTCTTCCCCTCATCTTCAGATTCATGCTGGAAATGCTTGTACACTACAGTTATTTGACAATACTTGCCCAGTCGTGGGGCAGTAATTATTTAGTATTATAAATGGTAAATATTTTCAGTCAGTTGTATTACCTTTAAATCAACATATTATGCTTTAAATATGTCAAAATGATAGCGGCTTACTTTTACTGTACATTACAAGCTGACTCCTTTAAATGGTTTTTATGATGAATAAACAGTGGTTAAAAAAACAGAAAGGTGTCAGACTAACAGTAGAAAATCAGGCAAAAAAAAAATCACATGTTTTTACTTTAACACTGCTTTCATTTGAACTAATTAACTGATTGTCCAAACCTCTGTTTAATGTTCTGTCAGTAGGCTGCTTCATTGATTTTTACACAGATTGCTCTGTCAGTGTGCAGCGTTCCGTGTTACTGACCTCATTCTGTTGTGTATGCCTCTCTTTCTTTTGCCATGACCAGGTGCTGATTGACCCAGATTACCTGTTCACCTCAGGTCACCATGTCTCGTGCCCGGCAGCCCCCGCTCGTCACGGGCATATCGCCCAAAGAAGGTGCAGCCTGGACCAAAGTCACGATCCGTGGAGAGAACCTGGGCACGGGCCCAGCCGACCTCATCGGTAATCCATTTTCTAACCACATAGCTAACCACACAGGCGGCTCTGTCTTGGTAAAATGTTGCAGGTCTGCGTTTGTTTATTTTTTTAACATAAATGTCTGTTACACAGTATTGATATTTTTATGGGGAGTGACATCCGTATTTAACTTGGTCCTGTTTTGCATGCTAATTATCCATATTTCTTTTCTTTTTTTCCATACTCAAATGTGCACGTGTAGTTCTACAAATGAATATAATACAGAAATACAGTACAGTTTATTGAGATTTTTAGATCTGTACACAGAACTGTCTTCACAAGATATCAACACATTAACTAATTAATTAACAGGAGTGAAAATAAAACTATAAATAATGAATGATGACTTATTTTCATGTTTATTTACTACTTGTATTACTATGTGGTTCACTGAGAGAGAGTTGCTGGTCTGAGAATTTTGTAATTGTCACTTGCATTAGCTTCTTTTATTGTTGTAGCCCCAATCCCTATTTTTAAAGCAGCTGCTGTAGAGTTTGTTTTTCATCATTTATTATGTAAAACATGAACTATACCTGTTTTTTCTGCTCTGGAATAAGAAATTCATGACAACAGTTTCATAAGTTGAGCACAGAGCTGTTTAAACTTTACTCAGTTAATCCCCAAATATGCAATCAATATTGTATCAATTTTTTAACACATGTGAGCAACACTCAACTGTTAATTTCTGACAAGTATTGAAAGCATTGAAAAATAGAAGTCTTTCCAAAAGTAGGCCAACACCGTTCATAAAGTCATTTAAATATTATACCTACTTTAATTTGTGGTGCAGTTGTAATCCATGTTTCTTGTACTGTAAATTCTTTATACATTTAGAATGACCTTTACTTTTTACTTTTTTCACACAAACACACATATAGAAAATGCCACATTTAAAAAAGTCTGAATTCACCAGCTAAACTTTGACTTTTGACATTTTTTTTTGCTTTTTGTGTGACTGATTACTCTCTAAAAACATTTTACTGCGATCACTTTTACAAATCTAGCGTACACTAATGTGAAAATTAGTTTTCACATTATTTTTCATTAAAAACCCCCAGAATTCTACAGCTTTACAGGTGGGCTACCGCCATCTTGTTGTCATCACACTTTTTCTGTGCTGATATTTCCCCCCCTCATATTCGTCACTCTATCCTACTTCTGTGATTTTACTGGAGGTGAGGAAAGGAGGGGGCCAGTCCAGAAGACTCACACACTTGGCAAACAGTGAACTGGCCAGTGATAGAGGTCTATTTCTAACCATGAATGCCCCAGGGCCTGGAATTATACAATTAGATATGCACAAATGTGTGTGAGTGCTTATGTATTCAAACAAAGTGGCCAGTAGAGAACAGAGGCAGGAAATGGGGCTCTAATAGGCATATTATTCACGGTTTTATGGGCTATTTGTTGATCGGCTCTTGTGGGCTTTTGTAACGTTTGATTACGCACACGTGAAGCTTTCTGAATCCCCTCAGCTGGAAATATCAAACTAATCCTTGTGTATTCCTTCTAGTGCCTAAATAGTATTAGTAAGGGGTTTTAAAAAAAGGATGACAGATGCAGGGGCATAGTGCACATTGTGAAAGTAATGAGCCACTTAGCACTGAAGTGGCACTCATTAGCTAAAAGGAGCTGAGTGAGAGGAAGGAAGATCAAGGCCACCCACACCCATCGCAACCCCAACTTGAACTTTGACCCCGGGTGACTAAACTCGCTGATAGACGTCAGAGCTGCCTAAAGTGAGCTCCTCTTGTTATAGATTGTGTGTCTGCATGTGCTACAGTTTGTTTGTTTGCCCTGTCACTGCATGTCTGTATTTCTCACTCCTTCCACCTTTTCCCTCTCCCTTCCGTCTCAGGTCTGTCCATCTGTGGTCACAACTGCCTGCTGACAGCCGAGTGGATGTCGGCCAGCAAAATAGTGTGCCGCGTGGGACCTGCCAAAGACGACAAGGGAGAGATCATCGTCACCACCAAGTCCGGAGGCCTCGGCACCTCTACGGTCTCCTTTAAACTAATAAGGCCAGAGAGGATTGGTAAGATTGAGATATCACCCTCATGTCATTTGTTATGTGCTAGCCTGGACAAAAGGAGCTGATACAAGTTTAAACAAGGGCTGCAGCAAATGATTATTTACATTAGTTTAGCATTAAATTCTCTTTATTCATTGTGTTTCTCTTCTTGTGTATAAAATGTCAGAAGATATTCAACAATTGGGTTATTTAGCCACAAATGGCACTCATTGCTAAAGCATTTGAATAAAGCAAAAAACAACCTTACATGGAGAAAAATGAGTAACCTGAGGGAGAGTACATAAAAAATAGCCATAACTGAAAAAAACATAATAATAATTTTGACAAAACAATTAATGATTTTTAAGAAAAAAAAAATATGAATAACTGGCATGTGTGATTCTCTAAAGCCAGCCACACATCAGTGATGTTTTTTAGATGAACTCACATTGTTTATTTAACTTGAAACATTCTGACCAGAAACTGATGAAAAGGCACAGGCACGTGTGATTGGCTGAAGTCGACCACACATCAACGATGTTGCTCAAATGAGCAAGGAGTGTTTATTCTTTTGGCTGTAAAGTTGGCATTAACGTTTAACTAAGGCCGGCCACGTTCGTCATTTTTTCATGCCCCACATCCTTTGTGCCCTGTATACGTTGCATGTGTTTATTGAAGTTGCAAAATGTTGTGAGTCACTATAAAGTCCTTGACAAGAGCCTCCTAGTGTACTGTGTAATTAATTAGGTCAGGTACTGTATCTTCAGAGTACAGTGGTCAGAATTTGCGCTAAATTTAAGTTAAAATAATTTACAACTGAAAAATAAATGCATATTTGTCGTGCATTTGCATGTTTGAGTCACTGTCTAGTTGTGTGAATACATTTGTAGTATGAAGGATATCTCAGTCACAGTGTCTCGCCTGTCCTGCCCCGCAGGTATCCTAGATCAGTCTGCAGTATGGGTGGATGAATTAACCTTCAGGACAGACCGCAACAAAGGAATCTCTCCGCTGTCACTGCGCCCCAGCAACCCCCTGGGCATCGACATAGACAAGTATGAACCAAGAGCGTACAAATACACACGCAGAAAAATGGCTCGGCACAATCCCACCGCCATAAACACAAGTGCTCCAGCCATTGAGTCATGGTTTACATCCCTAAACAGAAACAAACTCTCCCCATATGCCAGCGTTTGAAATATTATGCCAGCACAGCAATGGCTGAACAGCCTCTAACCGCTCACACAGGCAGTGGAAACACAATAATTGTGTATAAAGCAGACAGGATGACGATAAAGAGATAAAAGCTAAGGCAGCAAACCCACACATTTGTAGAGTGCCTGAGAGCAGGCAACATGCTGCTGCCTCCCACGTGCCTGGCAGGGAATACACAAGTTGTAACGTATAGTTTTTGCTGTCATGTTCTGGCATTTCTAGCTTAGTGTTTGTTTGGTTTAGGGGGCCGGGGGCAAGTGACCGCTCGTGGTCAGGAACAAGACCCCCATAAACAGGCTGTACCATTCACTTGCTCCTAGGGATGCATTAAGCAGGCACTATGTGAAGTATACAAGATTCTCTTTGATTATAATATACAAACATGCTATTGATATCTGTGTCCCAGCAGTTGCTCTTAATTTGTTACACAAAGGCACTCAGAAGGTTGAGATGTTTTTTGTTCACCATAAAGCGTCACCCTGTTGTCTGTCTGGTCTGTGTGTCTGTGTACATTTTTGTGTAGTGACGTCCCTGGAAGGTTACTCAGCTGGACTGTTTGCACCAGCTGTTCATAACGTAATGCTTGGACTAGTTAAACTTCCAAGTGTTTGAACAACTTCAGACAGATTGAGCATTAAATGGTTACACTCACTGAATATTAACTGTTTGTTATGTGTGCTGTATTTCCTACCAGGGGTGCAATGCTTGGTAATACCTGTTAATATCCAAGCTTATAAAAAGCTACCTGTGGAGCATGTAAATTATGGGTTCGCCAGCATATCAACCTAATAGCAGCTTTGTTGACTGAGCATCTTGTCAACATATTGTCAAATATAACATTTACTGTTGTCAGTGGTGATATTTCAAGGTTTACTAACAAAGTTGGCACTAGCTAAATGTTCAAAGGCAACTTGATGAGGAGCTGAAAAACTGCTTGTTTAGTGTTTGCTTGCCACAAAAGATGGAGAAATTACAAAGACAAAATAAAAGAAAATGGTGTCGGCATCTGCATGTGGTCAGATTCCTGCATACTTAAATATTAGCATTAATAGCAGAAGTAAGTTTTATCATTACAGGATGAGCACAGTTTGTCACAAGTTGAAGCCAGAACTGCTGCAATCCATGCTCCGAGTGGAATCAAGTGGGCTAGGAAGAAATTCAGTTTTATGTGGATGTCATGCCCTTTCACAGCAAAAGTCCTATCTTTATGAGAGCTAAAATTTCCCAAGCCATCATACAGGCCCCTAATGAGCAAGTGGTGATGGTGCGAAGGGAAAAACCCCCATTTACAGGAAGAAGGCTCCAGCTGAACTAATAAGAGAGGTGCATATAAGGACGGCAAACATGACAAAACACCAACTACAGCAGAGAAGAAGTTATAAGACATGCAAAAGAAGCATATATATTAGGTTTAAATAGGTATATAATGAGAGCAACACTGGAGTGTGTGTGTGTGTATGTGTGTGTGCGCGCGCATGCGTGCGAGTACGTCACCGAGTGTGTTCTTTTACATGGATTTTGTGTTTCTCTTACTTAAATGCTGCACTGTTTATGTGGGTTTTGTACATATGTGTGACTGCAGAGTGGGTGGTGGTGGTGCTGGTGGTGGGGAGGGGTTGAGTTTGTGTAGGCCACAGGTCATTAGTAAAGATCAAGCTTCCTTAATGAGTACTGGGTCCTCCAGGGGGAACCAGGCGTCACACACTGCACTTCCCACGCCAAGCTCTCCCAGCCACAGTACATCCCCGCCGGATACTGCCCCCTGCTGGAGAACTTGATCTCCCACACATCACATTTAAAAATGTCTTCAATTGTTTTACAAAGGTCTGCTCACACACAGTTTACTATAAAAAATATTTATAGGGTATTTTCTTTATTTTAATTCCACCACAGTTTTTACTCTGTTTTTTTACTGTCGAGTTTTATCTTCATCTTTTTTCTCTCTGACTTCTTTCAGAGGCAAAATATCACCAAAAGATTTGGAGCTGACATTTCCAGGAATGAGTGCAGACTTCACCAGTGAGAACTTCTCTGCTACCTGGTACCTCATAGAAAACCATGCAGGCTCCAGGTACACAAGCTTCAAATTTGTCACTCATGTTAAGCTACCATCTCTCATAACTAACGATAAGAAGGAGGAAAGGAAAATAGAAAAACAAGCAGTAAAATATCTCTACCTTTCACAGAGGTCCACCAAAAATTGAAGCTCATATTTTCTTTAACTCAATTAATTAGACACAAGACAGGAGCTTACAGCGTAATACATAAGGTGCATCAGTAAAACTCACACTAATACTGGTATAGGAGCAAACTCAAGGCTCGTATATCGTTTTCAGCAACTGCTGCTGGTTTGTTGTGTCTCTTTGACTGAACTCTTCCAATATTACTCCTTGCCAATAGGTGTGATTAGTGCTGCTATGATCTTATGACTTAACTAACTACTGACTTGGATAAAGTAATCAAAGGGCCACACATTACTAACACTAGTATGTTAACAGCTAATTTAGAATATGGTTGCAGGTTACAAGGAGAAATATAACATTCCAATGTAACAATCTGATCATTATGTTGGAATTGAGTTAAGTAGCAGTTCAGGCTGGATTTAGGTTGTCTGCAGGCTAGTCTCAGACCCCATCATGTTTGACAATTAGCTAAAACAATTCAAATATTCCTGTATGGATAGCAGTGAATAAACTGAAAAATGTACACAAGGGCTGAATCTGAAGTCATTCACTATTTACTATATAGTCAGTTTTGTTAAATAAGTTTAATGTACTGTTTATCACAAAATTGCATATCTGTCTTTTCTCTTACTGATCATAACCTGTTACATTCTAATTGTGTGACATTAGACATAACATAACATAATTATTATAGAGAAAATTACCTAAGAAGATGCAAAAGTGGGGTGGGTTGTTTGTTTTTAATTTTACAGATGAGATCACCACAGAGTAATTTACATAAATAGGTAGTAGCCAGTAATGAATGAGTTTGAACACAGCTGTGGTTTTGTGCCATTGAAATGAGGTTATATTTTCTTCACTAAGTTTCTACATGTAGACAAGGCAGCCTGCTGACCCAAACAGCTGCCAGGGCAGAAAAGAGGAGAGTTATTTTGGACTCTCCTGGCTTCCTCTCCCCCTGCTTAGCCTTCCAGTAACCCAGACCCCGGGATCCAGCATTAGCAGGGGCCTCTGTTTGGACCTCACTGGGTGACTGTTTCTTCCTGCGGAGGAAACCTCACCGAGGACACTGACACACAGACACACGCACTCAAAGTGCCCCCAGATGTGCATGTGTCTCTGCACATACAGAAACACACGCACGAAGTTTCAAAAATATGACTGTATGTTTTGGACTGTTGGTTGCACAAAACCTTCATGGTTTATGTCTTTATTTAAAAAATGGAAAGTAATCATTAATTGTAGCTTTGATATACTGACAGTGTCATTTTGTTGTTTTCACAGCTTCGATCAGCTGAAGATTGCAGCCAGTAATCTGAAGAAGCAGGCTACTAAGAAGAACGAGGGGAGTCTGGCCTATGTGAAAGGAGGCCTCAGTACATTCTTTGAGGCTCAGGACGCTCTGTCAGGTGAGGGGAATTAACACATTTTTGTGTGCTGTGGAAGAGCACCAAATGATGTCTGATTAATACACTACATTACAAATCATCACTCTTCACTCCCCGCTTAGAAAATGGCTCTTGATTTTTGGAAGAGTGCGTCTTTGGATTTTTTTTTCCCCACATGCGGTTTAGCTGCAGTTGATTAAAGAGGCTCATTTGGACGCCGTGTGAAAGCCCTCTACTTGGCACTGAAGTTGCACTGGCCAACCACAACACAGTTAATTCACCTCCATCAAAATGAGATCAGCTCTCACCTGTCACACACAGCCTCTCGCTTCACTCTGAAAAGTCGACGTAAACACACACACGCACACACTCACTGACCTCTGCGTGCAAAAAAGATTCCAAGGTAGCAGAGACTGACGGCTGTCGCTCTGCCAGGTACCTCAAATCGATTGTTCACTTCATCATTCATACTTTTGTCTGTTTACCCTTTGCTCCCGCCTTAGCTGCTCAGTTACTTCCCCTTACTATTTATATGTACACTTTTCTGCCTCCATCATTATTATTATTGCTTTCCGTATGTTTGTGCCGCGGTTGGAAGAGAGGCAATGTTTTCATTGTTAGCGGCTGAATCTAAATAAACGGAGCAGCCCAACACAATGCACGCCAGAGTATTAGGACTGATAGTGCTGATAACAGACCCAATATGACCAGTGGCAACAATGCGCAGTCATTCTCACGTTCAGACTGAGCGTGCCTACTGTGTGCCCACTGCACCAATGGGAAATGTACAGTTTCCAGGGGTTGAAGGGAAGCAGTACCCCATGGGTGGACTCATGTGACCTGTGACTCACAAGCACATACTATTGTGACACTTTCTGGCTTGTGTGAAGTTTCTGAGATGGATATAGCACTTATCAAAAATTAATATGTGTGTAGCCAACAGAGAATTCAGGATGACTAAGTCCCCTTAAACATTCTTCAAATGTTTTAAATGGACCTTTAAAATGTCTTAATTTGTTTTGGATGGATCTTAAATGCTTGTAGTATAGTCACATCACCACATGAATTTCCAGCACATAATACCTTTCTAAAACAGAAATAGAAGAATCTCTTTATTGTCATTGTATGACATTACGAGTGGTGCTCCTGGTTGGTGCATCAAAACACATTTAGATTTCCCAGTAGGACTGTGTTGTTAAGCTCGTGCTTCATAGGTTGACTAACTCTTTTTGGCTTTTTACTTATAAACAGAGTTAACAGTTGGCTGACAGGATAGATTAGCCAATTAAATGATTGTGGCTTATTTCCAGAAAATTACCCGCAAAATACTAAAATCCCTCATGAGTTGGTTTAGTGGGGATCAATTGGCCTCTGAACTTGTTTGCTTGTTTGCTAGTCTGTAGAAATGAGAAGCATCACTCTTAATGACAAATGTCTTGAGATTAACAAGAACTTTTGTTAGTTAAAGTCTTGAAATGCTGAGTAAGGAAATTGTTCTGTGTGCCAGCCAATGATATTTCTGTTCTTAGATATTTCTATGACTCGACCAAAATATGTCACAAGTTTAATTTAAAGTGCTTTTAATAAGTCTTAAATTTGACTTGGTGGTGACCTTTGGGCATCCTGGGATTAGCACTAGGCTGTCTTCATCTCCAAAGGACTGAAGACGGCAAAATATTTCAGCTCACTCGACGGTACGCAACACGGCCAACTACTTCAGTACATGCAGACACACCAAGAAACTAATTACTGAATGTAGTGGAGCATTTCTAAGCTAACAGAAAGTCACAGGTATTTCACTGCGGGAGTATGCGTCAGTGAATATAGTATATATAGTGTTACATAATCAGATGGCATGAAATGTGTCTTCAAATGAATACTAATGGTGTTATTGAACTTCCTGATGTGTAAACTAGCAGTTTTTGGTTTTTGTCATATTAACTTTCTTCCCGTTGACTAAAGAACCGTTTTTTTTATTAAAGAAATTCAACAAATGTGTAGATTTTTCAAGCTTTGCTTAGAGATATTTTATGTTCAAGCTTTTTGGTAGATGTCATGATATCTTTATCTGTTAGCATTTTCCTCACCGATATTTTCTATTGTGCACTTGATTGTAGTTTCCGTAAGTTTATTTTCTTCATGGCACATAAACTTAACAGTGACGTATCAATGTTTTGAAGGAACACTTGGTAGCACAGGAGACGTTACGAGAGTGTCGAACCAGTTAATGTCTGTTACTGCAATGCTATGTGACCACTGATTTTCAAAAGACATTTTTATAGAACTAAGAACAGAAACTGTCTCATATTTGAAGAGGAATTATGACTTAAAAGTTCATTTTTCAACTTCCTGAATCTTGTCTGCTCACTATGACTCATTGCAGGCCTGCAGCATCCTTTTTATGCCAAAATTTGGCTTCCAGTCATAAAAGATGAAGTGGAGACCCAAAACGGATGGCTCAAGTGGAGCTATTTTGTACATTATGGATGGTCAGCCAAACCGACATACCAGCCAGCATGCTGCTTTTGAGCCTGCCAGCTCCACACAGCTCTGCAATAGTTTACTGCCAGGGCTCGTTAACACAGCTGTCAGAGCAACTGTGAATCCTTTCTTTGTCTCTCTTCGATGTTTGGCAGCTCTCTGCAGTTCTGAATTGGTCCAAATGAACCTCACCTGAAAAGTGTCCATTAGAATTAGAAAAAAATTAACAGTGAATAGAAAAACTTAACAGGGCACTTATGTGTTCTCGTAGTTCAGAATGTGCTGCATTAGAAGTTGCTGTGGTGCTTCCAAGCCTCTTCGTCACCATTACAACATTCTCGTCTCCTCTCCTGTTTATTTTCAGTTCTGCTTGCATGTGAGATTTTTATTGATGACTTTAATAGGCGACGTCTGGAGCTTTTTTTTTTCTTCTTCAATGCAAGTGTACTGCTGCCGACAAGGTGGAAACAACAGAGAGGAGCCAAATGTAGGAAAAGAAATGAGGCAGCTAGAAAATGTTTAGAACAAACAGCAGGATTCTGACTTGAACATCTGTGGACTTTCTGCCTCTCCCTCTCTTCTTCTTGTCCAAAATAATTGCCTCTTAATTGCTCTCCAGTACAGCTAAGCTTCTCCAGCACAAAGCAAAATAAAATCTCATATCACCTTATCTAATTTAGACTTTGGCAAATCAAGAAACAAGGTTACCCAGCTGAAAACAAGCTGAGAAGAACTTGTAAATAGTGATGACGATAAGTGAAAGCTGAAAAGTAGTCCTGTTAGGTTGTTGAAAACAAAATGTTTCTTTAAACTTTACTGTGGATAAACTTCCTCCTTCACACCTCTGCAGACTAATCAGACAAGCAGCAGGTTCAAATCCAGAACCGTTTTGTTATGAAACAGCTGTGCTGCACACTGCACCACCGTGCTGCACTAGCATATTGCAAGAGTGCATGTTCACTGCACAAAGGAGCTCAAAAAAAAAGCTCACCAACACATAACAAGACCGCGTGCCAAGAGAAATCTAAAAGATAAGGAACAAAAAAAGAAAAGGGATGTTGTCAACTTCTAAAATTCAGTATATAGAAATATAGAAATAGATAGATAGATAGATAGATAGATAGATAGATAGATAGATAGATAGATAGATAGATAGATATAGATATACATACATATATATATAGATATATATATGTATGTATGTATATGTGTATATATATAGAGAGAGAGAGATAGATAGATAGATGCATGGATGGAATTCTGGCCCTGTGAACACCAGCCCTGGGTAGACGTAGCATTAGGTTAATAAGGTATCAGACACGAAGTCATGCTTAACTTTGTCAAGTGTGCTAGTTACCAAGAAGTACAAAGGTAGAAGTCTTACATTCTGTAAAGGGAAAATTTCAGTGCCTCCAAAAAAGGCTTTACCAGCTTCAAAGGTAAATATCTTCCTCACTTAATGAAGAATAAAGATTTTTTGTTTCTTCTCAGAGGGTCAGGAATGACCAGAAATTGCATGGATTCCTGTAACATAAGCTAACAGTCTAATTGCTTTTACTATACCTGGTGATCAAGCTTACTGCCAGATATACTCAGCCCTGTCAGTCCTGATGTTGGAGGCCAGTTGAGTTGGAATGCTGAAAATGTACATTTTTAAGCAGCTCTAAACCCTTGTAAATTTGTATGTTTCAAATTCCTTGGCATGTATGAGCTCTGTTTTATAGTTAAGGTAGTGTTTTGTGTTGGTGTTATTTTTATGCTGCTGAAGAAACCCTGTTCACTTGTACATGTTTGTTTTGGTTTTTTTGATACTACCAAATTTCTGTGGATTATTTTGTTTATGTTTAGAAAGGAATTGTTTAGCAGTTTTAAAAAACAAACAACAAAAAATCCACTGCTTGTGAACCAGCACACACTGGTGAAAGACATGGATGGGGTTTGGCCATGGAGCCTCGGTGACAAATGTGACCAAGCCATCAGCCAGACACACACAGTCAGTCAGTTTGTCTGCGTGCTTATGGGACGCAGACAAACTGGCTGATTGACTGACTGACAGTCCGTCAGGGACTCTGGGGTTGTTGCCACTAAAATGTTGAAATTTGAGGTTTTTCATTGTTGTGTGAAAAGGAAGTCTCCCATTGACGCAGGAAGCGGAATGGCTACCGTGTTCCAAAAATGCACGATTCCCAGAGCCTATTCCCCGAGTCCCCATCCCCTGCTGGAGTCAAAACATCTCCGACTTTAGAAACCAGGGACACTGTATTTTTATTCTTATTCTTTTTTTTGCCTCGACGGTTCCAGGAAGTTAAGCAGGAGCTGCAGCTCTTCCTCAGGTCCTGGCTCGTGTGTTATCCGGACCCTGACCTAATGTTTAGGTTAGCTGTGACGTCATGTGATCTTGAGTATGTGACACATGCAGAGGACAGGCAAACTGGCAGTAGGGCAAGGGGGGAGTGTGGAGACATGAAGCAGACCTTCAGTGTATGCATGTGTCTTCTTTTGTGTTCAGTCCTATTAATTCAGCCATCTCCCGTATACACTCCCACGTCTCTGAGCTTTTGACCAAACCGGCATCTGGCCTCATTTTCTGGTGGTCAAGAGCAAGAGGCCAGTGACGTCCATACTGATTAGGCAATGGCATGTTTGAACTGGGTGTTTTTAGGAATACCTCGGTCTCTGCCTTGAGGCTTCTGTCTGTCAGAGCGGACCCATATATTTATTTTCAGAACACTCCCCCTTCACTTTGCCTCCCGCTCCCTCTGCTGTCAAGCTCTGCTAACAGCCAGCATCAGAACAACAGCGGGAGGACAGAGAAATGAAGAGAAGGAAACGGAGAGGTGTACTGTCCTTTTTTGCCATCTGTTTCTATCCTGTCTTCATTCTTTAGGTGTCTGCTTGTCACATATTTGAGTTGCTTCACAAGTGTGTATGAGAAAGTCTTCTAAACCCTCTCCAACTCTCTTCTACTCTGTCAATAAACCCACACTGCAGCTCTCACCACCCAGCTGCCCACTTCTTTATTTATATACTGGGGTAGCCCCGCTGCTCTCTCTCCCTATTTTTTTTTCTCCTTTTCTCCCCTCGTTCCTTTTAAAAAAAAAAAAAAAAAAAATCCCTCTCCTGCGTAAAGCTCTTCTTGCTAAGTGATTGATACAAACCATCAGAGAGTTCCTGCTCCCCACCACGCTCCCAGTACAGTCATTTTTGGTATATAGACCTCAAGCTCTGCTCTCCCCAAAATTGGAAACATTTTAAGATTCACATTGCCTCCAGGTCAGAGGGCTCCAAATGTCCCAAGACCACCACACTTTGTTGTTGATGGCTTTGGTTAGGTGAATTGATCCAGTACAGTCATTTGCCGGGACAAGGTCAGGTCCTTGTTGCGTGGGAACAACCATGGGGGTGTGTGGCTTCAGTAACAGCATCTGTGGGTGGAGAACCAAGGCATTTATCTCCCATCTACCGCGGGGGTAGGGCATGTTTATTTGTTTTACCTTTGGTTCCTGAAATTGAAAATGTTCCCGGGGATTGGTTACTCTGCAGCGTTGGGAACGCAAAACCAGTCTTATATTTCTCACCCTTCTATGCTTTAAGTTATGATTTTTGCATTTTGTGAAATAAGCTAACAGTGATTTATTTATTCATTGCAGCTATCCACCAGAAGCTGGAATCTGATGGCACAGAGAAAGTGGAGGGATCAATGACTCAGCGGCTAGAAAACATCCTCAACAGTAAGTGTTCGATCAGTGTGCAGACGAAAACTCCACAAGGGCTTTTCAACAGAGTCCTGTGATGCTTTTTTAGGGAGTGTTTTAATTTAGAAATCTCAATAATACACTGAAAGTTCCAGAATTAACAAAATCTCAGTGACACAAAGTTTTGGTAATACTGCCGGGGAATAGCCTACATTAAAATACAAATCAAAATGAGTATGTAAGGAGCCAGTGCAGTGCTGTAGATCACCCACCTTCAGCATCCAGCAGTTGTCACAGACTCTGATGCACTGTGCCGTCAGACCAAACACGTCTACATTGTTTCACCGTTGCAGATTGTTCTGTTTTTAGCGTGCAGATCCCTCAGCAGGCCCTGCGTGTGCGTGCTCGTGTGTCCGCCATTTCATGTCATACATGATAATGGGACTGCTCTAATGGAGGGTCAGTAAGCCGGTCCTTTCCCCTTTTCTAGTATAAATAAACCTCGTAGCCGGACATAGCTTTCATCCCAGACTTGAGGGCCCATGGTCCAGAGGGTCCAGTCTATCGTTCACCCCCAAAAACCAAGCGATTCAAACTACCATAGGCGCCAGTCAGCCTATCACGAAATAGTCTTGTGAAATGTCACAGCTAAGATTGGTGAGGGAAAAATGTTAGATGTTCCCCTGTTTGGTCTCGTGCTGTTTTTCCTTCAGGGATTTTGTTTTGCGGGTGGAGTTTTGTTTTGATTAGAAGAACTCGAGTTTTTTTTCTATTTGACGGCACATCCAAGGCCACCCACGAAGCAAGTCAGCTGTGCAAAGGTCCCACCAAGCAGCTTGACTAAGAGATAGCCGTCACTTTCTCCTTAGCAGCTCAGTCTCTGCTCCTGCTCCTCTCTGTGTGTCAAATAACATCCAGAGCGGGAAGAAAACCAGAGACCAGCAATAAGAGGGAAATGTGGTATCAGCATTTATTTATATAGGATCCTAGTTTCTCATTTTCTCCAGCCTCCTTCACTCTCTCTCACTCTTTCTCACTTTGTCTTTCTTGTAGGAGCGAGCAATACCGCCGATACTCTCTTCCAGGAGGTCTTGGGCCGGAAAGACAAAGCTGACTCCACACGCAATGCACTCAACGTCCTGCAGCGTTTCAAGTTTCTCTTCAACCTGCCACTCAATATTGAACGGAATATTCAGAAGGTACTTAACCCTGTTTTCAGGTGTTAATGGGCACATTTTAACCTAAACCGCAATCATTTCCTAAACCAAGTAGTCTTCAGTTCTTAAACCTAACTACTGAGAGAAATAGAGGGTAAAAAGCCTGTGTGGACAATGTGAAACAGTAAAACAAGTGCAAAAGATAAACACAGCTCTAAACAGGACGTGAACCATCCTCTGGATGATAACCCACCTTTCCTCAGATTGTCTGCCCTCACCACCAGCTTTTCTTTTTTGTTGAGTTATGGACTAGATGAAAATCTGTTTTATAGTCTACAGCTGAAAATTCTGGACAATGTTTAGGACTGGTTATTTGCTTACCATTCGTTTAATCCTGTTTCAGTTAATGTAGCTATCAAGCTGTCCCGTGACTTATTATTGTTTAGTTGGTGGAAAAATAAAAGCTAATGCTCCCCATGAGATGTGCTACCTCATTTCACTTCACTTAAGCTGTTTCCTCACATGCAGCCCTGACCTGTACTTTTCTCAGCTGAGCTGCATGTGGAAACACAAGCGCCTGACTTACTGGGAGTTTAAGCTTCAGTGGAAAATCTATGCCATAGCAACATCATCACCACAAACTCCTCTAAAACCCTACAGCGTAACGTAACGTCCACCTCTCTAGAAATGTAACTGCATGTTGGGTCCAGGCAGTGCACAGCTATTGGGATTAGCCTGTTCACCAACATCAATTCTTCCTGTGCATTTCCATCTACATTTTTTTTTCATATATCAGTGAGAGAAAAACAATCATCATCTCAACTTAAAAAACCCAATATTAAAAAATTGGGGGGCTTACAAATGTTAGCAAATTCCTGGAGGGAGATTGCTGAAACTATCAGAATGTATGTGAGGAAATGTACACAAGCACTGGCATGAATGCTGCCAACAACACGGTGCACTCACATGGGTTACGTCATAGGCTCTACGAGGATTCGTCAGGCCGTAGTTGAATCAGACATTAAATGATCTTAAAGCTGCCAGCTGTCAGCACATCTGGAGATAGAGAAGGTGAGTTTTCAGGAGAAGTCGCAGGAAGCCAGTGGGCTGAAGATTTTTCTCCCTTAGCCTCTAATCAGGCAGTTCTCATTTCTAAAACAAACAGAGTACTTGGCACAGTGGTGCAGTGGTTAGAATTGTCACCTCACAGCACTCACACTCTGTGGAGTTTCCATGTTCTTCCTGTGCCTGGATTTGGATTGGATTTGGTGTGGATGTGACAAGAATAAAGCAGGGAATAGCATAAAGTGCTGTAAAAAGGTGTGAGTAAATGCTGCTTGTAGAATAAAGAGCTTTGAATGATTAGTAAGAGTAGAAGTGGTGGTTCATTTCTACTAGTGAGTGTGGGACTAAAGCACAGTGCGCCCTGCTGTTTTCTAAATGAAAGAAATGACAGTTGGGAACATTGTCCTGATTTGGTTCTCCCAAAAAGTTTGGAGTTTGTGTGGAAATGTCTGTAGTAGGCAGCACATAAGTGTATAAATATGTAGAGCAAATCAATGGCTCTTTCTAACAGTTGAAGCCACATAATGGCACAAATAACACACATTTTTTTCTCTACTTCCTGATTTCCATTTTTTTTGTATAAGCAAAGGTGTTAATTAAAGCAGTTTTGATCTTTACAAATGTTTATTATCATTATTATTATTAGTAGTAGTAGTAGTAGTAGTATTTTTGGGGGGCTGTATAGGTGTCTTAATCTGATTTATAAACTCACCACAGGCCCACAAAATGCAATGTTTTATTGTTTTAACACACAGCTTAAATGATTGTCAACCAGAGGGTGGAGCTAGAGAGGCTTAAATGCAAAGTGTGTCTCATGATTGATGAGTTAAAAAACTGTACATTATGAAATGAACAATTTTTTCTTTCCAGGGAGATTACGATGTGGTGATCAATGACTATGAGAAAGCAAAGTCTCTCTTTGGCAATACTGAGGTCCCTGTTTTCAAAAAAGGTAAACTACTTTAACTTCAACAAATGCATGAAATTCATGGCTTTTTCGAAACTGATTGTTATGGTGATTACCAATGTTTTGACTCTACTTTACTGCAGTGTACGCTGAGGTTGAGACGAGGATTGGAGCTCTGCGGAGTCTCTTGTTGGAGAAACTGCTGCAGACCCCATCTACGCTTCACGACCAGAAAAGATACATCAGGTCTCTTTACAATTCTATGACCCTGTTCAAGTTTGGATATTTTTCTTTACACGTCTACTCTGTCAGCATCCAGCAGAAAGTCATGACAAGTCCCTCCACTCCCTTTGGTTTCTTTGATGTCTGCTTGTGTCATCGTTTACCAGAACTTCAACCTCCTCCCCCCACCCTTTCTTTTTTTTTTCCCCTCTCACTTTCCTCAGTTCACCAATCATATTTCTGTTGTCTGGCTCTCTTATTTCTGCTTCTATTTTTCTCTCCCCCTGTCTTTCTTTTCCTTCTTTTTTTCCACTTCATCCATCTGTCCATTCATACTTGTGGTCTCTGCCTATTTATTATTGTGAAGACCAACCTGTCAGGATCACAGAGACCAGCTCTCAACCACATGGCAAATGGCAACATCTTTCATCCTGGTACATTAGGCACAGCTCTGAACGCCCACTCAGCTCCTGTTTACTCTTCACGTGGATGGTGGAAGCTGTGTGTGTGTGTGCGAGTGTGTGCGCTTGTTTTGTTCTTGTTTCTCAAACTTTTGAAAGATACCCTCTAATGAGAAACAAATGAATGGCTGGTTTTTAGAGTGACAGCAGAGGGGGTCAGGCCACAGCTTTGGGGGTGAATCGTCTGATATCTTAACTTAAAAGAGCCTAGCTATTCAAACCCCCCTTAGTTTTAATAGAGGATGATAAGAACACATGTTGGTGCTCGCAAGGTCACTCTCTTTTCAAAATAAAATTGTAGTCTTTTTGGTGGTTTTTTACCCTGATTTTAAAGAACAAGAGCATTAATTAATTCATACATATATATATGCGCTTATGCTCATCTCATTTTCATTTCTGGACTCTACTAGAGTTGCTTTGCATAATTCAGAGTTCAAAATGTTCCTCAATTATCTTATACTGAGCCTTTGCCCAGCCTCTCAGTTCATCCTGTCTGAAACAAGCTTGTTTTAGCTTCTGATGCGGTGCCTCATGTCAAGAGAAGGTTTGTACATTAGGTGGGCGGGGCTTTGTGCTCACAGCCAGACCCCTGCTCTTATTGATGTCATATAGAATCAAGAAATGAAGCATGTAGAGCAGAGGACTGAGCTTTTGTCTCTGAGGCATTACTGAGTGTCATTATCTTGACACTTGGACTGTGTTTGATATGAGCATCCACCATCCAGAAAAATCAGAATTGCATATCGTAAAAAAATATTTTTTATAAATGTCATGATGGCGTCATCGTGAATTTTTTTTCATTATGATAGTCGAGAAGTAAAAAACAGATAATGTGTCAGTCATATCTTACGCTTAGTGCTTCAAACAGCTTTTTATTTAAATGCAACTTTCTCTTTCTTTCTGCTTGGTGAGGAGTTTGTGGTGGAATTTTTTTGGTGATTTGAATTAGCCGTCCTCTACGCTTTATGCAAAAAGACAAAGTGCAGTAAAACCTAATGGGGATTTTAGGCTGACATTAGCGGGCTGTCCTGCCCCGACTTCAGCCAGAGCTTTTATTGTTTTGGGCCACTCTTTGTTGTCTGACATTTGATTTGTCACCCATTTAAGCGTGGATTTTAATTTTGTTGATCTTTTTGTCCCATGTCATCTTCCTTCTCCCTGTCCCACACTTTCGTAGGTACCTGTCTGACCTACACGCTCCAGGAGATCCAGCATGGCAGTGCATCGACGCTCAGCACAAGTGGATCCTGCAGCTGATGCAGAACTGCAGAGATGAGTTCATCAGTGGCCAGAGAGGTGACTAAAAATGCACATTTGTCTGAGTTGACTCGTTTTGCACATGTAGTGAAAAGCCCCTATTTAGCATTTCCAATCAGGCAGCTGGTGGATGTTGTGAGCTGAGGGAAGAGAGCGGTGTCTCAGTCGTTCCAGAGCTCTGCCTACATTCCCTGCTCCTTCGCCGGCCTCCCTCACCCCAGCCTGTGCTGCTTGCTTGAGGCCTGTGTGTTTATTTTTTCATGAATGTATGAATAAGATGAAAGTGATGGAGCATTGGCTTTGGATTTAGGTTTCAGCGCTTGACATGTTACTGCACACACACAAACCCGCTTTCTCACTCACACACACAGCTTCACAGATGGATTGGAACAATTAACCCCAATTAAGCTGTTCCTCTGTTAAATCAGCCAGCAGAAAAATGTGGATCTGAAACTGTCCACTCAGGAAGACCAGTGATTCGCCAGCCCTGCTTAGACACATGCGTGCACACTCAAACTGAGGCACCCGCACAAATGCATTGTGGGGTGGGTGGCTGCTTCACATAGCACAGCTGGAACATAAACATGTCTAATGCTAAAAGTAACAGTGGTTTCCGGGGCTCAGGCTTGATGGATCTGGGGATTGGTTCGTTCCCCACTTCTCCACATTTAAATTTCATCTTGATGATTATGTCAGGGATGGCCCCTTTTACTTCACACTTACATTCCACTGCAGAGCAACATGTGGTGGAGAGGGAGTCTGAAATCTCATCCAACCCAACTGTGCAGAAAATTGCTAGTTTGCAAAAAAAAAAAGCACAGAAACACGCATGCTGGCATGGACATGTATAGTAACTTATTAATAAAGTCCCCATACCTCAAAGCATCACATCAGTTGTCAGTGTGTCAGTGTCATTTTTTAAACACCAGGCTGTAAACAAGCTTCTTAGTGATGTTAGTGAAGTTGGGCCTTTTAATATTGAGGTCTGTAGGATGGCTTGCTTATTGAACCAGCCTCAAGTGGTGATTCCAGGAACTGCATTTTTGGAGCCGAACTTTGAGAGTGATGTCTGTTCTTCAGGTAACATCATTTAAAATTACCGTCTGCCTCTGAGAAGACAGTAGTTACAGTCAGCATGTGACCAAAATGACCTACATTTAACTGTGCAGTCTTCTCATAGATGTACACAATTCTGTTGAGAGTTGGTTGAGAGCCGTCCTGCAAACCCAACTTTTTGTCCAACCTGCATTCTTTAAATCCGTTTTTACGTTGCTTCGAAAAGACTTGCATGTCTGCTTGTTCCTAGTCCACTGCAAATGGAATCAGTGAAATGGCATGCAGCACTTGTGCAAGGTCAGTTAGGGTTTGTATTTTTGGGGGAACTGATTTATATTGAAAATTTTGAAATTCCAGAAAAAAGGTCTTTACCTCAGCTTTTACAGGTAATCCCACTGACACCCAGTGTAGCAGCCTTTGATAAGGTGGGGGTTCATTTGGTCACCTGCAATTCAGACTGTGGCTGCTGTGTGCCTAACACCTTACAAGCCCGGGGATATATTGAGGCTTGGTTAGGGTGCCAGCAAAGCACACGGTCCAAACAAGTGGAAAGCCAAGAGCACCACTACTGTGAAAAAACACTCCGTTGTGTTTAAACAAATTACCCATGCTGTCATTCTTCTGGTGAGCACAGTGTTCACACAGACATGCAGAAAGGTACACGCAATCTTTCCTGTTTTTCTCCCTGCTCTTGTTC
Source organism: Oreochromis aureus (assembly GCF_013358895.1). NCBI lineage: Eukaryota > Metazoa > Chordata > Actinopteri > Cichliformes > Cichlidae > Oreochromis > Oreochromis aureus. The sequence continues at coordinate 27,801,610 of NC_052958.1, read as the reverse complement.
TTTGTTACAGCTGTCTCCTGTCTTCTCTGTTGTCACACAGCGCGCCTCTTCCCCTCACATACACCTCTGGCAGATATTCAGCATCTTTGGTCTTCTCTGCTCACTTCTGGCCCAAGTGTGAAACCCGTGCCTCCACCCAGGCAATGCTTCAGCAGCCATCATTATAAAAACCACATCCACTGCATTCCCCCAGCTTCACTCTTCCTCTCCTTCCTTCCCGCCCTTACCCTTCCTTCTGTATAGCCCCCATGGTACCTCACAGCTACCCACTCTTCTGGCGGCCTCCTCTTCCCTTCATATAGATGCATTCACTAGCTTTTTTTATGCTATTGTCAGCATCACACGTGGCAGAGATTATTCTGCTGTAAGCATCAGGCATATTTGCAGTAACTGGTGTCATTTTCTCTTTCGACTGTTGTTCCTAGTCAGGAATATAAGGCCAGAGGTCGTTCTGGTGTAGTCACGATTCCATTAATTACCCTATAAAATGCCTTAAATGTGAAATAAAGCCATCCATCTTTGTTAGAAACAAAGGCCTGAAAGCTGAAGTTTTTTTGTGAGGGAGCACAGCAAGTTGCTTCCGTATGTCTAAACACTCCCATCGTGCCCCAGTGTTGCAATCTGACTCTGCCCGATCCAATTAGAAGCTGCAGTATTTTTATTTCTCGAACGGCGCTTCTTCTGCCAATGTCAACACAATTAACAGGAGTTTTTTCCTCTGGAAAAATAGGTTTTCAGTGAGTAGTTGGTGGGAATTCACTGTTCAGACACTTTGACGGTGTGTTTGGGATTTTATGCTGCAGAAATGCTGCTGTAAGAGCAATGCCGTGATAATACTGGTTAACGTCTGGCAGGTGTTTGCCTGGTCGTATTGACTGATTGATTCATTGATTCATTAGAGAACTTTTTTACTTGTATTCAGAAATTTTGTGACGATCGACATCATGCACATGAAGCCTGGAAGTTCAAAACTTTAAGTCACAGATTATTAATAATAGTGATTTTATTGTTAGTCCCATCTTTACTTTTCCTTACAAGATGTCCTGTTGTCTATGCGCACATAAAATCTGGGTGAAACACTGGGGCGTTTTTCAAGAGAAGAGTGTTGAAGCTTTTGTATTCTGTAGCGTGGGAATAAGGTTTGTGTCCTCTTAGACAGAAAGCAGGTATGTGTGCGTGTGGTCAAGGTCAGTGACCCCTCTGGAAGAGGAACCCATCCAGCCTGCAGAGAAGCCCCAGACCCGATGAGGAAGTGTGTATAAATGACACACATTGTGTCAGTTTATTCAACACGCATACACAGAGGCTTCTATAGTTTCCCCCTGCAAATTTGAGCAAGAAGCAGTGCAGCAGCATAGTAAATCCTTTGAACGTACAGAGCAGCAGAACACATGCAGTCCTCAGAATGCACGTGCTTGTCCATTCTGAGGATTCGGCCGCCACCTGGGTCAACAGCAGCTCTCATCCCTGTAAAAAGACAGGAAAGCTTCACAGAGATGGAGCCTGCAATGCACCATATGGGGTGTGTGGGTGTGTGTGTGTGTGTCTGTCTGTCTGTGTGTATTTGCGATATAAGAAAGCCTCGTCTGTTTACAGATAGTCTGACTCAAATGAGAATTTCCTTACATTTTCTGGCCTGGATGGGTGTGTTGTGTGCACAGCCACCTCAACCACAATTTTCTCCTCTGCTTGGGGATTTCTCAATTCTTGCTTACACACTACATTCAACATTGTGACTCACCAGTACGCTTTTCTGTGTATGTGAGTGTGTGTGAGAGACACATGTTTTGGAAATGTGGCTCATCAGTCTCCATTGATTTAGACAAACTGGTGTGGGCGTAGTGCAGCGTTGCACGAACCTGTCCTTAAAGTTTCATTTTCATTGTAGCAATTTTGATCCTCTTAGCACCGCAGTCTTTCACTTTCATTCCTTTTTGCCACCCCTTGTTCTGTTATCATTAAGTTATCTCACAGATTCAATTTGCTAACGTTGTTTCACATGCAGAGATAGGAGTGTGTGGTTGCAGGACTTTCTCATTCACTGCATAGCTCCCTGTTGCCATCTAGAGGAGCTCTTAAGAATCAGATGTGACAGAGCACATTGTGGCCAGCGTAAACCCACTTCACCCCAGCACTCACAAAGCCCACTGCTCTGTTTCCCCACCGTGAAAACAAGGGGACATTCTCTCCGCTGAGATGGATCAGAACACAAATAAAGAAAGTTGGGAGGGATTGTTTGGTGTGAAAGCCCGTTAAGCTTATTGAGGAATGTGGAATTATGAAAATGTGATTATTTGATATGTGGAGTACGTGTTTCTTTTCCCTTCAAGCTCATTTCTCATCCCTCCCCACTTTCGTTATGTCTCTCAGTGGGTGCGGGAGCTCTGGACCCGGAGGGGGATACCCGTCCATCAGCCCTCGGAAGGCTCAGCCACACCGCGTCTCTGAAGAGAGGGGGCAGTCTCCGAACGCCACGATCCAGCAGTGAGTAGTGCAGCACTTCACAGATTCGCCCACACACTGAGTTCTAAGGGGGGCTTCCCTGTCTGCGCTAAATTCTGTACACACGTTTGTTTGTTTGTGTGTGTGTGTGTAACACTTTTGGTCGTGTACAGTGTTTAGGGGAATCTTCTTGCATCACGCTGTACGGTAAAGGCACAAATAAAAAAACAAACGTCTTAAGCTTTATGTGCCAGGAATTAAACCATTCTGATGTGTGAATATTTGAACTGCACAATCATTATGCCAATATCCTCTATCATATCATATGTGTGTCTTTTTTTCTAGACTGGCACTTTGAGACCCCGCAGCAGGTGCAGTTTGTGGAGAAGCTTTCAGATGTTGTGATCGGCCAGCTGCCCAATTTCTGGAAGCTTTGGATCTCCTACGTTAATGGAAGTCTTTTTAGCGAGGTGAATACTCACCAAGTAGACAGAAATCCTGCATACAGCATGTTTTTGTGTGATTATTTTTGTAAATACAGGGGTTCAATTCAGTGATTGTCATTTGGAGGGTCAAGATTAGAAGTGAGTCAGAATATCTCAAGTCAGAGGGGCAAGGCTGAGATGGTGGTAAAAAGCTTTGTGTAAATACTGGGAAAGTCACAGCACCACAAACCTCTCCATGGCGTGCTGCATTTTGATGTCACACATATAATGCACAAATTTTAATCTTCAAAAGTGTGGTTAAAGTGTAGTGAAAGCAAAAATAAAATTGTGTTTTTGTTGAAATTGTTTGGAAAGGAGGGACCGTGTCCTGTCGAAAATCTTTAACCAGCAAATCGATACGCGTGCTAACACCACATTATGGACAACAGCTGCAAAAGAATGAAAGGGACATTAGTTTTGTCACATAATCAATACAACAATTGAAATAAATGAAAATAAAAACTGGTATAATAAATAAATTGCTATAAATTTAGCTCCATAGTTCAGCTTTGTTTCACTCATATTCATTGAGGATTATCTCATGAAATTCCTTTGGTGAGTTAGGCATTTAGTTTGGGATTAAGAGAAGGGGAATGATTTTCCATGAGTCAACTCAGGTTAATATGAGTTTCTACTGATAGGCCAAAACGAATGGTGTTCTTAGTAATACACAAATGTCTCTGTGAACACGAATATTTCCCATGAAAACTTTAGGCTAGGCTAATAAAAGCTTTTTCTTAGAAACTGTTTTTTGTTTTTGTTTTTTAAATTCTCTGCAGATTTACATTCCATATCTGTGTTTTTCAGGGTTTCCATTTAAGAGAAATTATTTGATTATTCTCAAGAAAAGCTGAAGGAATGTCATTTGCATTATCGTAGTTTGCTCTAATGCAGCCACGGAAAAGCAACATAAAATATATTTTTCGTCAGTAATCTGGACTTCTAAGAGGTGACAGTATTTGTGTCTTTCCCTACAGACTGGAGAGAAATCTGGGCAAGTGGAAAAATCCAAGAAGAATGCCAGACAGAGACAGAATGACTTTAAAGTATGAGGATTTCTAACTCCAGTTTACTCTAATAATGTTAATTTGAGATATTTTTTTGAAAGACAAATTCTGCAGCATATACTGTATGTTGTCTGTTTTGTAGAAAATGATTGAAGAGCTGACCAGTCGGCTCGTGAAGCTCATTCGGGGTGCTCTCTTACCCGCCACCTTGCCGCAAGGGGAGCTGACTCTTTATGGAGGCTGGGAGAGCAAGACAGATTTGGCTGGATCATGGCATACACAAATCATACACACTGTCAGGTCCTCACACTTTGGCTGTAATTAATTTGTTTAAATGTTTGGCTAAATGGAGGCATTTGGGAGCCTCATGCTTACCTTGCCTTTAATAACAGACCTCTGTTCTCTGGCGTTTCTCATCCAGGGGTTGTCATGAGGCTCTGTCTGCTATGGAGATCCCAAATGATTTGCTGCAGGTGATCCAGGATCTTCTGCTGGATTTGAGAGTTCACTGTCTCATGGTGACTCTGGTGCATACAACAGAAGGTGAGAGAGCTCTCAGTAATGGACAAAACATATTTTCATCAAGATCTCCATTTTAATTGACCCCAAGTTACCAAACAGTTTATTTTATTTTCAATGTTCATTGTGGCAGGATCATAAAAACTAAAAGCAGCTTTTGCTCTGTCAATGCAATCTTCATGTAACAGAGTCAATCATTGGACTGAGCCCATTATTACTCAGAACACCCATCTAGTATATAAATAATGTACAATGGCTTCCTAATGAGAGCCTTCTAATCCAGTCATCCAAGATATCACAATTTTCAGGCAGCAAAAAACATCCAACAGTTTCATATTAGATGAAGTACTGAGAACTAAAATCAAACTAAAATTACCACCAGTAATAAACCTGGAGGTAGGTAGGTAGGTAAACAACATCCAGTTGCTTAAGATTGAAGCCAGATAGATGCCTGTAAATCACTCTAGTCCTGGACTGAGAGGAAAATGGCTTCTTTTCTCTGCGGAACCTAGAGAAGCTAACATGCAAGAAAGCTAACATGCAAGAAACCAAGGTTTTGTCAAAGTTTAACAAGATCGGTATGATATTTGAGGAGAAGCTTGGCATCTGCTAGTGTGCTGATGTACAGTGAAACATGAAAAACTTACTCTAGAGAGGCGCATAACATCCTTAAAATCTGTATTTGTAGTGTCTACATTTTACCTTGTTTTTCTGGGTTTTTAAAAAAATATTAAATGTGTTGACCAAGTGTGCTAAGAAGACGTTTACTGGAAAGTATGCCTGCAAAAAAAACAAAAAAACATTAAATCTCGTGAATTTGCATGTGCTGGTACCAGATACATGGGGCAAAATAAACTGGGCCCTGCTTACCCTTGCAAATAACGCATTTGTTAGTCTAAGCAAAACAGCATTGGGAATCTTTACCAGTAGAATAAAAAAGCGGTCACCATAGACACGTTATTAATCTCCACATGAGAAAAAAAAGCTGCGTCATTCTGAAATCACACTTTGATTAGCATCCGTTACTTGTGTAATCCCCCGCTAGACAAGAATGCGAAAGGACATGAACTCAAAACCTGCAGATAACAACAGATTTTTATAAAACCATGTGGATTTGCCTATAATGGTAAGCTCTTAGTGGTCAGTGTCCTCAAGTGTCACTTTTAGCTAATTCAACTTCCAGCTTAGTAATGGAGAAAGTGTTATGAGACTAAAACCAGACATGCTGTGTTTCACTTGTGGTTAGGTATGGTCATTTTGAGAAGAGTGACTGGTTTTTTTCTTAACTCCCCCGACTCACATGCACATTCTCACACACACACACAAACACAGCACACGCACACACCAAATTGTGGTCTGGGAAGAAAGGGTTTGATTTTATATCATGCGGTTTTCCCTCAGAAACCATTAATTCTGTTCATATTTCCATTACTTATGACCCCATATGAAAGTCTCCACACTCCACATGTAAACGGCTCTGAGTTCAAAAAACTGTAGCACAGTTTCAAGTGATGGCCCTTTCGATTTGTGCTTTTCATACCCACAGATGTCAACAGGCTTGCTGAAAAGGAAGACTGGTTGGTAGATAATGAGGGAATCACCAGCCTGGTAAGGATGAGTTAATTTATCAAGCAGCGCTCTGTGTCTTCATAGAAAACAATGCTTGATGTCTCACAAAAAGTTTAATATCTATGTATACTTTCTAGCTAGCAGCAATTCATTGCATTTGTTTAGTCCACTACTTGTGGGTCTGTTTTAACGAATCTGTGTTGAAGTGTGATGTTATCTAATGTAGCCCGTGTTTGTAATCTCTGTTTTTAATATTTTTGCAGCCTTCACGCTTTGAGCAGTGTATGGTCCAGATGCTGCAGTCACTCAAAGAGCCCCTGGAAACCAAACCCGGAGAAACAAATGTTCGTTCATACCCTGCAAACATCAGCGCTACAGAAGTATTCACATGATAATCAGTAGTCATGAGTTTCTTCATCCATTAAATGAACTTAAATAGCTGAGACGTGACAGTTACTTGTCATCTTCTAGACACAGGCTGTTATGGGGCTGGCATATGCCTCCTTTCAATTGCAGTAATTGTCACACTGAATGAATGAATGTGAATCCTGCTATTCCTGGCACTATCACAAACTTTAGCATCGCTGAGGTCATGTTGAATTGGATGGCAGCAACATGTCTCAAAGAAAGAAAAAGACTTCTGGCTGAGAGTTTATGTTGCTTTAAAACCTGTGTATAAAATCTGTTGTGCCTTTCCAGATGTGCAAGATCCGAGTTCCACGGACTCTAACGCACACCCATACTATCAGAGATGGATACCTTTTAAATATGACTGGTTCATCTCCTCTTTAGTCGAGAGTACGCAGCATCAGTGTTTTAATAAAATAATTTCGAATTTTCATTAGTCTGACCTGAGCTTTGTCCCAGAGACGATGGCAGTGTTTCACATAGGCTGCTTCTTTTTGGTCGATGATATTGTAAACTGTTTTCTAGAAGTGTGCCTGAGCCCATGCAGTGATTTTGCCTGCTTTTACTGCAGTGCCACCTCTGAAACCATAGAGCACGAGAGTCCAGTTCTGATTTTCAGACTTGCCCCTTCCACACAGAGATCTCTCAAGATTCTCTGTTTTTATTTTGTTTGTTTTTTTTAAATGATAACACATAGTGTAGATGATGTTATATTCAGCCTTCGTGATTTTACAGTAAAGAACACTATTCTGCAGTCGGAGTTGTTTTTTGCAGATTGGTGAAACTGTGCCTCTCTAAGACACTTTTATTTTTTACCAGCTAACCTAGTTTGTTGAAAAATGTTCCTCCAGCTGCTTCTTTAAGTACCACTAATGTTTCCAGCTTTTCGTTCCTCCATCCTAACTTTTTTGAGGCATGTTGTTGCCATTACATTCAAACTAACTAATATTTTTCATAAAGTAGTATCTTAACATCTCAGGTTAAACATCTGATATGTTTTTGCTGTGTTTTTGTGAAAAATATAGATTCATGAGATTTGCAAATCATTGCATTTATTTACATTTTACACAGCAACTTTTATAGAAGTGGGTTTTTATGAAAAAAGAAGAATTAAAATCTTGGTGAATATAAATCAAGCTTAGCCACATGGACTGTGTGACCAATATGAAAAAATTATGCTGATATCATCTTTAGTCATGTTTTGAAAACAGCACTCTGTGTTGCACAATGAGAGAGGTTCAAAGTTGGAATTGTGAGGAAAAAAAAAAAAAAAACACGAAGTAAATAAATTGAAGTAGAACACAAAACAAAAAGAAAAAAATAAATAAAGAAGAAAATGTAGTTAGCTTGTTGTAGCAGAAGTAGTGCAGGAATAACTGCTGTGCATCCTGGCCTCGGTTCAGTGGGTGCTGCATTCATCACTCTTCATTCCCTGCCTCTGTGCAAGTCGCACAGTGCAGTAAACCTAGAAGAATGAAATTTCACTCTGTGTAGTTGCTTTATGTGATGATCTTTTATTTGAACCTCTGTTGCAAACAGAAATGATATCAAAACTTGGTTTTAATTTGGCTTTAAGCAAAGTAGTATAGTATAAACCCATCCGACACAAAGAAATCCTTTATGAATTTAGAATAAACAGCTTTAGTCACGTCAAGAAAGCATCGTTACCGTTACGTTCTTTTCCACAGGTGTTGCAGTTGGAGCAGGTCCAGGACCAGGCTGCAGAGCTCAGTGTGAGGATCATGAAGGTAAGACGTGTACACTTATTTCCAAGAACATACATAGGATTTTGTTATGAAAACAGACTGTTTGCATAGGATGGAAGTAGCCACCATGGTGTCTGCCACTGGTTTGGATTTCCACATTTTGAAGCCTCGGCCTTCATGTGTTTATGTTGTTTATCGAATACAGAACTGGCCAAATCTGGATGACAGAGTCGGGTGTTATCAGCTACTCCTAGCAAGCATTGGTGGCAAATAGAGAGACACATATAATTAGTGCTAAATAAAATTCTATAAATGAACTTACTAAAACTTACCTTTGATGATCTTTGTCATAAGACAGGTATATATTTTTAGATTATTATTTTTAAAATGCTTTAAACATTGCAACAGCAAAAACGCAACCATCTGACAGCTACCAGCCACAGAAGGCTTCCTGGCAGCTCTCTCTTTTCCTCTAGTAGCCAGAGGTTGCCAGGGGCGTTGCTAACCAGCCTCTAGGCCTGTGTGACTGAGGCCTACTGTACTTGGATTAGTTGAGGTGGGTCCTAGCAGGCAGCTGTAAGCTACACCTCACTGTCTTGGCTCTCCTGTCAGTCAAAGCAGCCACTTTGAGCATTTAACACTTGAACACTTCACATGAATAGTATATAAAAAAAATAAATCAGCTACTTGTTTAGAATTAAGAGAAGATCCTTTTTAATGCTCTAAGTGAGGCATTTTAGCACAGAGACTAGACCGTGATGGCGATTCATTTTTGAAGTCAACCTTAAGTGGCCATTAGAGGAACTGCAGTTCATTTTCTGTGTGGAGTTTGCATGTTCTTCCTGTGTCTGTGTGGGTTTTTCTTCAGGTACCACACAGGCTTCCTCCCACAGTCCAAAGACGTCCACTTAGTGGAGTTAGGTTAATTGGTGATTTTAATTTTCCCGTAGGTGTGAACATGCGTGCAAATGGTTGTCTGTGTTAGCCCTGCGACAGATTGGGGACCTGTCCAGGGTGTACCCTGCCTCTTGCCCTGAGGCCCTGTGCACTAATCACCAAAGTGATATATAGACCTGAAAACCTATGTATTCTATATTTGTCTTACATCTGTTCAGTCACAGAGCAGTTGCTAAGATTTTATTTGGTCTGTTATGTACCATGAGGTGAAGATAACCCTACATGTTGACATGCACACACTGTCCACTTTACCACTAACTCACAGTGTTTCAGTGTACCTTAGATCTAAGTCTGTACTAACCTGCTTTGATCACAGAGTAACATATGAATGATGCACCTAAAATTGTCTTTTCACATGTCTGATAAATGCGTCCCCACAGGTCTTTGTAAACAGTTTGGAGCAGCTGAGTACTAAGACAGATGGAGACATTAACACATCTCAGTAAGTATTTGGATGATTTTTTTCTCATCTCTGTGATTATTGTGCTTCACTTGGACAACATTTTAAAATCTCTCCCATGTTTACAGCAACATTTCATTGGACCTGTCCTCTCCTGATCGGTTTACTGGCATTCAAGAGGGCTTTACTCCAACATCTGTAAGCACAGTGTTTTTCTTCATTATATTCTTTAAATCGTATGAGGTTTAAACACTCGAAAACCCACATGTGGCGACTGCCAGCGTCACACCAGAGCGTGGGCTCCCTCCTTTACACAACTAGAAAACATGTGTGTCACTCATTCGAACCACGAAATGTTATCAGTCTGTTTCCTGGTTATGGACAAGAAGTAGAGACGTCCTTATTTCCTGTAACTTGTTTGAGATGTTAGCGAAGGGGGTTAAGCGCAGGGGAGGACGAGGAGGAGGAAGAAGAGCAGGGCGTAGAGTGCTTCTGGTAAGGGGAAATGGAGCAAGGTGCAGAAGGGGTTTCCCCAGCCTGAATATGCCGCCAGACTTGACTGCGAGCAGATGACCAGAGTTAAGACTGGTGTCAGTCATGATACAAACGGGTGTTTTTGTGAGTTGGCAATCTAGCAACCAGCACATGCAAACTTGGACAGTGCCTCACTGCTATTAATACAAAGACATCAGTTTACTTTAGGCCACTAAGCTTTTGGAGGAAGGTTGGTTTGCTTAATTTTGGGCAGCAAACTCCTGCCAATGATGTTGTAGGCATCAGAATGTCACTCTGACAGTGTCTCTATGCACATGTTTAATTGGCGTGCTTTATTGTGTGTTTGTAAGGGTGAATATTAAAAGCACGAGCATTTTATCGAGTGAGAGCTCGTTAAAAATAGTTTCAGGTTCCTGCAGTTAGGAGACCAGGCAACCATTCTACCAAACATCAAACACAGACACTGGACAATATTCACAAAGGCATTGTGAGAAAAAAAGTGCTCCAAGCTTCACTGAAACCACAACTTTAAACCAAGGACATATTTTGGAAAGCAAAGCACATTGTGGTTGGAAGAACCTCTCCAGAATTGTACGAGGATTAAAGGTTTGTCATGGGTTTCAGGTTAGGAAGTTTAACCACAGGCTACAGAGCTCAGCGTGAGCATCATGGTGGTAAGATCTATGTTTGCAGCAAGAACGCCACATACACTGTGTATCTTTTGAACATAAATGATGGGGACTGCAACTGTCATTGGTTAATGATGTCCCCTTGAGTCAATTGTTGCTGGTTTAGCGTTTTAAACTTTATATCAGGAGAATGGAGTGAATGTCACGATGCTCGAATGCTAGTGTCTCAGCCTAAAGTGTACCCTGCTTACTAGTCCTTGAGCACACCATAATTTATAAAAATTAACGTCGTGTTGTATTCAGTAAGACTCGAAACTAGCAACTGAGACCCGAAACTCATCAGAGAGTGTTTGCTGAGGTCAAAGAGCGAGAGAGGTGAGGACTGTTTTCCAAGAGATTTCTATGTATTAGGGCTGCTTATTGCAACCAGAGGAGTCGCCCTCTGCTGGCCAATAGAAACAGGCTTGAGGCACTTCTGTATACACTTTTACATCCAGAATCCAAATCCAGATCTACAGTCTGTAAGGTGAACCTAAGCTGTGCCAGTGTTGTGTTGTGGCAGTGAAAGTATTCAAGTGTGTATGTGTGTGTGTGTGTGTGTGTGTGTGTGTGTGTGTGTGTGTGTGTGTGTGTGAATAGGAGCAGCGTCTACTGATCATCCTGAGTAACTGCCAGTACCTCGAGAGGCACACATTCCTAAACCTGGCCCATCACTTTGAGAAACATGGCTTCACAGGGACAGAGAAGATCACACGGGTCAGTATCAACACTTCTAATCTGCAACTGTGCTTTGAGATCAAGACTTCACACGAAGGAAGGAGTACTCAGTGTTGTTGGTGAGAAATGCGTTGCGGTGTCATTAACAACAAAGCTGTCCCCTGGTCTCTTCTAAGCAGAGAGATGACTCCTCTTTAAAAGAAAAATACAACAGAAAAAAAAATAAAGGTCGTGGTCTTGGAAGCTCAGTTCATTGTCACCCTAGTTTTTTTCTTCACACGTACACACTCATCCAGCTGCACACAATGACTAATGACTGAATCACAAAGCAAAGAAGCATTCTGTTGGTTTTCCAGTAAAAACTGTTTACAGCCATTTTCTTTGAAATATCATTTTTAAACCGATTCTCATGTGTCATTTATATTTAGATACCGTTGTATGGGTGACAGTTTGTCTAGATTGTAATCTTCAAATGTTAAAATAGCTGCGAAAGCAAATCTGAAAAATAAGAATTCCCACACAACACATCTGCCACACAGCTGCCTCCTCATGCAATCGTACTGTAAAGAGTTAGAAATGCAATAAACTCTCAATGAATTCATGTAAACTTGAGAAGTCACTGATATATGCACAGTCTAAATATATTCATGCAGCTTATGAAGGATACAGGATTTCAATATGGACTGGAAAGTAAAATTACTCACAACTTCCACACTCCATAATCAAGCCTTTAACACCACAGTCTGCAGTTTAAAACAATAGGCATGGAAATCAGAAACTTCAGTGTTATGTGTTGATGTAAAGCAGAATCATGCATCCTGTTACAGCAGTTTTGAAAGTATTCCGTTTGTTGTGTGACTTTTTAATGTTTTTCAAAAGTAAAGCCATGAGATAGGCAACATCACTGGCTACGGTAGTTAAATATTGATGAAGATGCTTTTACGTCAGTGTTCCTCACTGCTTCAATAAAACATATCCGCCACAGAGGCAGAGAAAACTTTGAGCGAAAGCCTTGTTGTATTTGTAACGAGTGAGCAACAACTCCAGTGAAGAGTAGCCACAATTCTGAGCACCTATGAGCAGTCTGGATCGCAGAAGGTGAACATGAATCCTTGAGGAGTAGTTTCATCTTATTTCAAACTGGAATTATGGGTTTGTGAGATAATGCTACAAAGCACAGGTTATCTCTGTTTATGTGGAATTCTCTAATGCACGTGTAGGCGTCTGTATGCATTCACACTGCTGTTAGATTGATGCATACGGCTCACAAGACAACCTTGGCAAGATTGTCGTTGTGACTTAAAAAGGCAACAGGAGACGGTGACATCTTCACATGTTATCAATGTTTTAGTGTTAATGTTAGAACCTGCACACAGAGATGGAATCAGTTTAATTGGCAGGGCCGGTTTCTCTGCTCGCACCTCTGAAGCTAAAATTGCAGACATGTAAATAAGCTAACACAGCAAAGATTCAGCTAATCTGTACAACTAAGATAAAAATGCTGCTAAAAATCCAAACAAGTAATGCGTCATTGCAAAGAATGCTGAGTAAATAGTGTATTATAATATGGATCTGTTCATATTGTGTTGTGCATGTCTAATGATGTATGGATTGGGGATAGAGACTCTGTTATCTAGTATCTATCATTGCAGTAACATTGTGTGTTCTTGACCTGCCAGGTAAGCGTGGACGCAGTACGGGGGCTGGACCGGAAACTCTTTGAAGCCTACATTGAGAGACGAGCTGATCCGATCGCAGGCTCCCTGGAGCCCGGCATCTACGCTGGGTATTTTGATTGGAGAGACTGCCAAACACCTACAGGTACCCTGTTACCCTGCGCTGATAAAACAGTGAAGGAAATCACCTTCAGCAACCACTAACTGACCCTGGTAGAATCATATTTAAGCCCCTAGCAGGGCTGTGGGATGACAGCTCAGAGTCTCTCATGTCTAATCTTTCTAGCTGTGGTTCACATGTGTCATGTGTAAAGTACGGCTCTTTGATGGCTTACTGTAAACACCACTAAGATCATTTAATCAGTCTTCCCAAGGCGCTCATGGCCTTTGTGTCTAGCTGTGGGTGTGCAGCGATATGTGTGTACACTTGAGTTGTAGCTTGACTTTTTTCGCTCACGCAGTGCACCCCAAACCCAGGTGAAACTTGACTGTGAATGTGTGGTCTACCTTAGTACAGGATGTGAAGCAACATGTCAGACTGTGTGAGAGCTGTGCGAGTCGTCTCAGGTGGGCAGCAGTTCATAGCAGGACGCTTAATCTTGATGAAAAGTTGTGAGCGTTGATCTGGTTTGTCGCCTGTGAGTTTGTGTGTTTGGACTACATGTGAAAGAGGAACATTTTGGACAGCAAACCACAGTTCTAGGATATGATACTTTCACTTGGTGCATTTTTTTGTGTGGGATTCAAGTTTGTGTGTGGGGTGCTGCAAAGCATTAAGAATCCGGTTTCAGTACTTTCTTTCTGTTTTTGCCTTTGACTGTTTCACCGTCAACGTAATGTTATATTTTGAAGCTTCCACACAGCACACTAACTCATCTGCCCCTTATCCTCCCCACAGATGAGGGAAATTAAATAATGGAAAACGTTGCACTGGCACAGTGTTAGCTTGGCTAATAATGAAATCCTGTTGGCACATTTCTATCAGAAATCCAGATGGACTGTTAATCAAACAGCCACTTGGCTCTACTGTGGATGGGGCTGTGATCTTAGAGAAACATGGTTTTGCAGTCTTGTTGAGCTGCTACAGGTTCTGGTGAAAACGACTCTGCCCTGAATTTTCAAATAAAGAGAGAAAGATGAGTTTTCAATAGTCAATAGTCTGTTCTGGCAGAGATATAGTGTTAGAATTCCAGATGTTCATCTAAACATGAGTTTCAAATAACAAGGTCAACAGTATGTACAAATGCTCAGGCTCACAATGCTGAACACGCTCTCTCACATAGTTTTTTTTACTGTCGCTCTATATGATGTCAGTGAGAACAGATATCCCAAGCACAGATGTGGCTGTGAAGCCCCACCCACCTGCTGGTTAAACCTTTTGTTTATGAGGGGCAACCAATCTGAAGAAAGCTGGCTTAAATTGAGGGGGAGGAAGCTAAAAGTGGGGTTAAACTGAGGAAACTGTGGCCAAGTATATGATGTATAGTTAAGATAAAATATATATAAGATATAAAAAGCTGGAAATAAACAAAACAGATCCACTTTTTCACTTTGTGCCTTCTTCTTTCACAGGTGTAAGGAACTACCTGAAGGAGGCTCTGGTCAATATTATTGCAGTTCATGCCGAGGTGCTTAAATGCCATTAAAACTCATCACTCATTTGTCAGACACTGCTTCTACTAGGTGCTTTTGCCGCCTTGCCCCCCATCATGACTTTTTTTTCTTTCTTTCTTTCTGTGTCAGGTGTTCACAGTCTCAAAGGATCTGGTTCCTCGGGTTTTATCTAGAATCGTTGAGTCCGTTGCGGATGAAATGTGCCGTCTTATGCAGTGTGTGTCCTCCTTTAGCAAAAACGGAGCCCTACAGGTAGGTACACACTCACACGCACATACCCGCAGTCGCAGAGCAGTTTCTCACTCATAGTAGGACCCTGACTCATAAGTCGACCACCGCACTTGGGGGGAATTACCTGTCATTTTTGATAAAGCCATATTTCAGTTCAAGGTACCATCTGGTGTCAGTTGACGATGATTACATGATCTCATCTCCATTGTTGCCCTTTTTCTGTAAACCCCCATCCAGGCTCGACTTGAACTGTGTGCTCTGAGAGATGCTATAGCCACATACCTAAACGCCGACAGCAAGTAAGTACAACAAATACAGATCCACACAGTGGCAGAGACAGGAAGTCCCACATATGTGCCCAGTGATTTATGGCTGTGGATGTCACGGACATAAATCTTAGCAGTCACACATCCCTCACTACAATCCCTATTTATGTTAGTTGGTGGGTTTTGGAAAGGAAGTGAAAGTAATCTGGTTCTGTTGTGTGCATGCACTGTGATGTGCGCCTCTGTGTGTGTGTGTGTACGTGTGTGTGTGCGTGCGTGTGCGTGTGCATGTGTGTGTGTATGTTCATGTATGCCAGGTTAGTGTGCCCGCATACACACACAGACCCATCTTTAACTGTGTTTTCTAGTTCTCTATTGTTAATAAATGGGTTCCTTTCTGTGACATTTTTAACTAAGCTTCTCATTTTCAGCGCCAGCTTCAAACTGGCTTTGGAGTCTCTCCCTCAGTTACACAGCGGCGCCGATAAGAAGTGAGTCTGATTCCGGTATATGTTACTAATTGGAGGGACTGTGACCTTTTGGCGTTTCCTTTTATGTCTTTGAGATTAACTTTAACTTTAATATTATCTGCAGGTTACTGGAAGAGCTGCTGAACAAGTTTAAGAGCAGCATGCAGCTCCAGCTCACCTGCTTCCAGGCCTCGTCTGTCCAGCCCATCAAGAGATAAATCCCATTCACTCCACCACCCAAAACAGCAGTCTGTGTCTTATCTATTAGCTAATGAACTTTGCCTGTATCTCTTCAGTTATCACTTTTTTGTTTACTCATCACTTTCAATTTCTGCTTTACTCGATTAAACACAAGTGTGTATTCATCTAATCTCGAAGACACTAAATGAGTCGATTTCATTGTTACTGTGCAGGACAGTCCCTGTTACGTTGGGTATGCTAATCATGTACGGACACTCACGTACTGACAAGCAGTGAGTGAGTGGCTAATGTGCTTGTTTCTAGAAAGTTCAGGAACAGTCTGTCAGTGGGATGTGGACCTGCAGACTCTGAATGAAATGTGTGTCAAAGTAACTAGATTGTTTTTAATGATGATGATGACAACAAGATGGTTTTCATGTACTGTGCCATCTGTATTGCTCAGTAAGTTAACTAAACATACGCCTTTAGCTAGGGCTGCAAAATCTCAGTCTGTGAGCTCCATGGAACTGGATCAGATGACCAGCTGATATGGTCCTGTCAGGATTTTTAGACATGGTTGATGGTTTGTTTTTTTAAAGCATTGTACTGCTTTAATCCTTTGCACGCAGCCTTATTGTCCCATCACATTTCATTGAAATCCAGCATGTCTTTCAGTAAGCTTTTTCAATGTCAGGACAGAATCTTCTTCTCATCTGTGGAAACCACACTGATGTAACTGTGAGTCAGTTATATTGATGCTTTTCTTCTAATAAAGCACCATCATTGGAATTTACCATCAACTCATTTTTTTCTCACCTCATGAGACATTAATACAAAAATGCTTCTTTAAGACTGCAGTAAATCCTTTTGTATTCCCTGCCAAAAACCCAGTAATACACAAATGCTTGATTTAATATCTGTGTTAAAGAGGGTGTGCTAAATAGCTTTATTTAACTATGTATAAACACAGAACCTGCATGTGGCACCATATACATAGACTCCTACAAGCTAGTGGGATTCAGTGGGTTGTACAACCACCTTGAGAAGCAAAAACTTGATATTTTCTGTGTAGCTTTATCAATTTCTCATATCATTGTGGAGGGAATTTGCTGCACTCTTCTTCCTAACATTGCTTCAGTTCGTTGATATCTGTTTACGCACAGCACTCTTAAGGTGAAAGCATTACAGTAAGGTTGAGGTCTGGACTTTTTTGTGTCATTGTAACACCGTGATTCTTTCCTTTTTCAGTCATTTAGAATACTTTTTGTGCACAGAGTTCTTGGTTGACTCAGTTTCTGCAAGGTACCTGGGTCCTGTGGCTGCAGAGCAAAACAAATCCAAATCAACACCCCTGCACCACTCTGCTTTGACAGTTGGTATGAGGTGTTTGGTTTTCACTAAACATGGTGTTGTGCGTTATGGCCCAATACCACCTCTTTGGTCTCATCTGTCCAACATTTTTCCACAAGTCTTTATGCTATTTTGCAAACCTTTCTTCACAAGCACGAGAACCTCACGTTTAAGCCGCATATTCGGTTTTGTCGTAAACTGCAACCAAATACTGTTGAGCTGCGTGCACAGCGACTTAGGTCTGACACAAAGGACAATCAGTTATAAAACATTTATTTTGAATTGTCAGAACGATGTCACTCATTGTGTTAAAGGGAACAACTTTAACAACTGGTGAAATACATGTCTTTATACATCGTGCTTACCTTATGCAAAGGCTAAAATCATGAAATTCATGCAAAGTTTAAATGAAAATGTACAAGAGCTTTCATGTCTTTAATTCGTCTGACCAGACTGACCAGTTCCTTTTTTCAACAATGTCTTTATTAGTGTTTTAAGTAATGACAAAATGAGAACAGAAATACAAGCTGCACCCCTACAGATGCATGGACATGTAAATGTTCCTTCAAAAGGTGACCAAGCATGCATGGCATGTTTTACAACTGACTTCATAAAAGCTGTTGTAAACTTGGTCTTTTTTTTCTTTCTAAAAATAGAAATGTCTAAGGAACATTATTCTTTCTTTATTTAATCTTTCTTCTGTTTGTAGGAGGTAAAGTAAAATACCCTTACAGGCCACTATATAATGTTTTAAGGTTTCTTAACCAATGCCATGCATTTGTCTGTCGTATTGGATGTGATACAACTGGGTGCTAAGGATAAGTTTGTATTCCCAACTGGTTTGCAGTGGTTCCTGGACGTTGCTGGGTGAAAGTGGTTGCAAAGAAGTTGCGCCACTAAAACACTCCTAGCGTTTGCTATAATTGCTAGCAGATTGCCTGTAGTTGGTCTGCAAACATTTGCTAACTACTAGTTGAGTGGCAGTTTGCTTGCCTTCAAAATTGTGCCCCAGCACTGCTGCCAACACAATTAAAAAGGTGCAGCTTTTATTTTGAAGGCAAACAGTCTCTATTTATGGTTTGTGTTGCACTTTTCACGGTTTCACTACAGCTCAGAGAGCAGCTGGGCAGGGTTTGTCACAAGTCCATCATTTCCATTTAAGACAACTGCAGCAATATGCTAGCAACTAAACCAATCACTAGGGGTCCTTTGTGAACCGATTAGGAAATACCCATTTTCCTTTGCAACAGGTGGCTTGTTAGAGAAAACAAATGGGAGTTCACAGACTGCCATCAACCTCTAGCAACTAACCAGTCAATGAATACTCTGCCTCACCACCCCAACTGGTTGTTGCCAAATGATCAAAGACCAGTCTCTGAGCATTTGTGACTGGGACCTTATTAGTTCGACCCAACAGTGTCTTTGTGATTGTCCAAAGTGGTCTGCAAGTTATCACATGGTTAGCTGTCACACGTCTGCAATATCTCCATGTCTGCTGTGCAGGATTTTCCCACTCAACCATCTCTAGGGTTTACAGGGAATGGTTAAAAAAGACAAAATGTCAATGTCAGAGCTCATTACAACCAAGGAGTGAATGAAGAAACATCTCTGAATGCACAACACATTAAACCTTAAAGCAGATGAGCTACAGCAGTGAAGACAACTGAATGCCACACCTGTCAGCTAACAACAGGAAACTAAGGCTACAGTTTGCAGAAGTTTACCAAAATTAGATAACTGAAGATCAGAAAAAACATTGCCTGGTGTGATAAATCTCAATTACTTCTGCAACATTCACAGAATTTGTCCTATATAGCATCAAACATGGATCTAATCTATTTTGTATCAGCGGTTTCTTGGTGCACACTGAGCCCCTCAATACCACTTGAGCATTGCTTAAATGCTACAGTCTGCCTGAGTGTTGCTGCTTAACATGTCCATGTCTTCTTCTAGCAAGATAACATGCAATGGCACAAAGCATTGAGGCAATTCTGAAGGCTACAGCAAAGTGTCTCTATAGACAGTTCTATTCAGAATAAACCTCTACTGAAGTTCTTCAAAGATAACATCAAGTTTTGGAAGGTGCACATTTTTTCCACTTAATTGTAGGTCTGTGAGAATGAAGGGACTTAACCCCGATTTTAACCTCAAGAGTTCATGCAATATTTTTTGTTAAAACCCCCTGAGTAAAAGCTGAAAGTTTACACATTAATCACATCTTGGTTTTGTCATTTCGATCCACTGTGGTTGGGTATAGAAACAAAATTGTGACAACTATGGTTCTGTAAGACAGGTATTTCTGAATCAGTCGGTATTGATACTCTCAGCTACAGTGTAAAACAACTAAAAGCACTGCAAGGGTGGACTTGATTGCAAAAAGCAGCTTGCTGAGCAGTTGTTGCCTTGGAGATGAGATTGTAAGGGTGTGACTGATATTCTTGGTCCAAACGTGATGTATGGTGACTGTTCAAATATAGTCGTTAAACTTATCTGCAGATCCAAATGTCACGCTCAGTAGTGGAAATTCTAACGAAGGCACACTTGCAGACAGTTGGTTTGTCTGCACCATGGCTCAGTAGCGGGTTTAGCTATTCATCTCTGGAGCTGCAGCTCACCAGTTCACTCATTCTGTCTGGCATGTCAGCATCTAGCTGTCAGGGAGGAGCATGAACACAGGGCGTATGCAGGGTGGGGACGGAGTGGGCCGTTACTCGGGGCAGCGAGCAGAAGACGCAGATCCCAGAGGAAGAGAGCGACAACAGAAAGTGTGGTTCTGCGTGGGTGTAGGGACCTAAGCGAGCAGTTGTGGTAGGTCTAGTCGCCTGGGCAGACACGCCCACAGCTCACATGAGAAAGTTTGATGAGACACAAAGGGTTAACTGAGGACACTGTGGAGATCTGCTGTTGTGTTTTCTAGCAGGAGATGACCCATTAAATTTCAGCTTTTGAATGTGCAAACCACACCTATGCATTTCTGTCTACGTTCATCGACCTCAGACTTTTTCTCTGACTTGGTTTCCCATCTACAAGTAGGGGAAAGCCATAGAGAGCAGGCAAGAGTTGTTTTGATTCTCTGCGTTCTAAACTTAGCACTCTGCCTCCCACGGATTCATTCACAAAATAAGTTCAAAACCCCAAAGCCTTATCCGCTCTCCACCAGCTCTCTGTTTACAGTAACAGAGGTGAGAAAGGGGAGTTTTTTCTCTTTCTTTTTTATTTCTATTCACCAGTATTCTGTTCCATTCTGGAGACAATATGACAAGACCTGCTTTAAAAAACAACAAAAACATTTTTGATCTGCAGTTTTCTTTGCTGTGAGTGGGTAAATAAAAGGATGGAGAAATTTGACACATCACAGAAAAGTTGTCCCCTCGATTGTACCTGTTTTTAAGACAGATGTTTTACAGCTGAGATCAAAAAAGAAAAAACATTTTATAGAAGTGGCCAAGATTAGTAAGAAGCAGAAAAACACTGGAACAAGACTGGAAAAGCGTGGCATTTAGACGTGTCCTACTTTTTGATTTGTTTTTGTTCCAGATAATAAGCGTTAAGATGCTGTAGCTATTGTGACTGAGATCATGATGTTGGCCTATGTACTGTACATAATTTTGTATATAATGTGATGTGATATTTTAGCCCATCACAAAGCCTTTCACTGATTACAACCTCCATCGATTCTATGTTAGGATGCTGTGTAAAATGTTATGGGAACTTTAGCAGTCTGGACTGTTTTTGCAACAAATGCTGTGCAGAATGAATGTGAGTTGTTGCATATATGGTCTTGCTGAAACACAGATATGTTTGACCGCTAGAGTTTGGACAAAACTGATCGTGCAACAGGACAATGATCTCAAGCGCAGCAGTTAATCTACAACAGAATAACTGAAAAAGAAAATCAAGGCAATGGCTTAAAGGCCAGACCGCAACCTGACTGAAATGCTGTGACGGGACCTTAAGAGAGCTGTGCATAAACAAATGCCCGCAAATCCCAATGATGTGTAGTAAAGAAGAGTTTCACAAAATTCCTCCACAATGATTTGAAAGATAACCAACAGTGATTTTGCAATTAAATGGTGCATCTTTTTCTGATACATTTTTTTTAAATACTGAAATCAGTAAAAATTAAATCAATTAAACTGAATAATATCTTTGGATTTTAGGAGAAGAAAAAGATGCAATCAAAAAGATTGGGTCCAAAGCCTTGTAATTACCCACCCTGCCCTTCCTGCTAAAAAGGCATTTGTTTTCAAAGTAAGCTTTCTGAGTTGTTTTTAACCTCAAACTTATGTCATCTTCCTTTCTTCCTTGCTCTTCTTCAAAAATATTTTGTGGCAGTTACAGAAATGTTGTTGTGGGGTTTTATGGTTGTTTTCCATGAAAGTGGAAACAGACTCTAATCTGTGAGCAGAAACCAGGAAGGCTCTGTCGAGCGCTGCACGGAAAACCAACCTCTTCCTCTCTCTCCTCCCCTCTTGATGTCGTCATATTGTTTGTGATAACCAAGTGTTTGATTAACCAGTCACATCCTGCATCTGAACCACATTTCCTGTTCAGACGCTCACGCGTAGTGCTGATGTTACCATAGAGCTCACACAGTTATGCACAGATCTTGTCACTTGTTACGTTTTTAGTCATTTATTTATTTATTTTTGAAGGAAATGACACTTTAAAAAAACAACAACAAATGTTCACTTTAACTCTTTCTCAGATCTGCTATATAACAGTCACATTTAACATCACTATTTGATATAAAATTGAGTTAAAAAAGCTTATCTAAAATCAGCTCCCTGAGTTGCTCTCTCTCACACACACACACATACATAAACACAACCAGGCACAAGACTCCATTCATAATTTACTAAATGATGGTGATAGTGTCTCCTAACAGAAATGTATTTACAAGGAAAAATGTTTTTTAAAATTAACTGAAAAATAAAAAGCTCTTTTACTTCACTTTCTTGCAGACAGTCAAATGAAGAAGTATGATAACAGATAGTTGAATACAAAAACAACAACATCAAACTGGAGCCAGTAGCTCCTTAGCTAGCAGTGGCTAGCTATGGTTTTGGTTATTAGCTTATATTAGCTTATATTAACTTAGCACAAAGTCTGAAAATTCTTCCATAGTTTTGTCCAGATATAAAATTAGATTCTTGAGCTTAATTATTTGTAAGTTATGGGCCAGATTTACTAAATGTGACAAAATAGCACATGCGCACAATCCCCAAATAGACACCTCATTGGTGTGGTTAGTTTTACAGGTGATTTACAATTGTTGTGCTCTTTTCTGAACATGCAGTTTCTACGCTAAATAACATCTTTACTGGTTTTCATTAGAAAGTACCAGAAGGTACATTTGGTAATTTTCAGACAGACTCTGTTTCTCTTATTAATTTTTTCTAGTCTATAACTAAGCCAAGCTAGGCTAATCTTAGCTAACCAACTACTAGTCGTTGCCTGGATTGGAGTGGTTTGTGAATGCTAGAGATCTTCTAATTTAACTATTGCCATAGAAAGTGATTAAGTTCAGTTGCTAATTTTTTTTAAGGCACATAACTTTCGCTCACAGTTTTCTATGATACAATCACCTCAGCTGTCAGTTTCATTTGCATAGTAAGCACATAGACAGTACAAAAATACGACCTCTGGGTCCGAAAAATGAAGCTAATGCGCCAAGTGCCTTAAACCTGCATATCTGAAAGGCACCAGATGGCGATACTTGCGACTGCAAAAAGACTTCCAATTATATCAAAGTCTTCGGGAAAATAGCTTTCTGTCTTGACCTCTGTAAACACTTTCCTGATGTGTTTATTGTCCTAGTCACTTATTTTGGTTCACATTGAATAAAAAACGTGACATTTTTTAGAAATCTTGATCACTATGTTTAAAATGGTATGCTCATTGGCTAACAGCTTTTAAGTGACAAGTCGTTAGCAAACTAAGCTAGCGATAATGAAAATGTTCATCGCGAGGCTTCGAAATGGAACTTTAGAAACCGGTGGATGACATCACAATCATCTTTAATACTTTAACACCTTCATTTTTAATACTGTCTACGAGTAAGCATGAAAATACTCATTATGCCCAAAAGAATACAAAAAGGGTAAAAATAACACTGCAATGTTGACTTAAGACACACATACACACACACACATACACACACATACATGCACACACAGATACAAAAACCATACGGGGCAGATGGTTGTTGACTTAATGTCCATCATTTTTTGTATACCACTGTCCACTTTGTCCTCATCTCAGAGTTTTCTTGCCTGTCATGTAAAATGTCATCGTGACATTTCCAACAGTCACTTAAACCCCCAAAGTTCACTCAGGCAGGCTGCTGCTGTGGTGATGTGTGATGGCCCTCTGGTAGTCCTCGGAGGCGTTTATGTGGTCTCCTGGGTGCTCATAGCTGCGGTAGTAGTGGCTGCCCGGCTGCTGGGCGTAGTACAGGAGCTGCCTGGTGAACAGAGGCTCCACCTGCAACACACGAGAGCCAAGGAGGTCAGCAAAATCCATTCAGCTATTTTACACAGCACTATTTATTTATTTATTCATTTTTACAAAAAAAAGTGAAAAAGTAGTTGGTATTTTTGTCAAACTTAATTGAAAAAAGAAAAACATTCAATACACCCTTGCATTTTTCATTTAGGGCAGGGGTGGGGAAACTCAGGGCCTCAAGGGCCGGTGTCCTGCAGGTTTTAGATGTGCCCTTGATCCAACACAGCTGATTTAAATGGGTAAATTACCCCTTCAATATGTCTTGAAGGTCTCCAGAGGCCTGGTAATGAACTAATCATTTGATTCAGGTGTGTTGACCCCGGGTGATATCTAAAACCTGCAGGTCACCGGCCCTCGAGGCCTGGAGTTGGACACCCCTGATTTAGGGTGTTAGAGTTTGGGAGTTTGGGATATATTGAAGTCTTCTGTTGCAGTTCTGTGACACACTTCCAAGCTGTTTGGTTTCTAATAGTTTATTATTTATGGGCGTTTGACTGTTGACAGAGATCCAGGAAGGATGATTCGCTATTTCAACTTTCCCAGCTTTGTTTTATGAAACCATTTTGAGAAGTCAAACTAGAGAAGGGCAAACCATTCCTAGTTTGGTTAAACCTCAGCTACGTGGTTAGTTTGATTGAAAGTGTGTCAAAAATCTGTAGCTAAAAGGCATGAACCTTCACTTGGCTCATCCATTTTCACTTTATATAGAAATCAGAGTCTCGGGAGGGTGACAGTGGAACCAGGCTGGCCCTGAATCTCAGTGCGACTTATTTAGAAACCAAATTTTGTTATGAAACACTGTCAACGTTATGACTATGAACAAGGTCCTACAGACTTTCAAATCTTAGGTTTAAACTTTCAAATCCTATTTTTCACTTTTCAGTCCATACTTTAAAGTTTCAGCACTCTACTTTGAACCTTTCAAATCTTAGTTTTGATTTTAAGAACACCAGTTTGAACTTATCGTCAACTTCCCAGTAAACATTAGGCTTCACCGATCCTCAGAAACAAAATGACAAAAAAATGAAAGATCTCTGGATCATAATCAGTGGTTAAACTCGGGGGCGGCAGTCACCTGCACAGTGAGGGTCCTTCTTTGTCTCTGTGGGTCCAGACACTCATCTCCGAAACACAGAAGGACCTGGAAGCGTGACGGCGGTCGTAGCCCGTAGCTCTGAATCTCTGCAAGAAGGCAAAAAGATGAAAATGCATCAGTAACAGCTCTGACACCTAAAACACATCAGAATTGATGATTTCAAAAGAATTTCACTTGAAGTGGTGTGACATTTAGAGTGATTCGAATGGAAAGTCCTGGTCACACCATGTATGCAAATACAATTAGCTGTCACAGCTGGAGCTGCTTAGCATGTGGGCGGGGATGATGTGGCTGTGTAGACTTCATGTGACTATCAGCTTATCATAAAATACTTCTTTAAGAAATTATTCTTTGCTGGCACAGTATGTCATGAAGTGACTTCCAGAAAATCATGTGAGTAATGAGTCTCAGTTTGTGCTACTGCTAATTAGATGTAGTGGATTTGGTTTTGAGTTGAGGTGGATAGTTCTTGACTGAAATCCAAATCTTAGATCAGCTGGTGTTAGTCTATCTATGTACAGCAAAGTGCCAACTGGTATGAGTTCTTCTCAATCAGATTACAACATATCAACCAAGCTCTGTCCAGTACACCATGCTGATGATTAAGATACAGGTCAGGTACTTGGTGAATTACGCATGGCACCATAGATAGGCCTTCATTTTAAAGAATAGTAACATACTAACCCAAAAAAGTGAAAAAAAAAACCTTTTAGTCTTTTGAGCACAAGTGATTGTTGATCTAAGATACTGAGTTGAGTTGAGTTTGTGTCCTCTCACCTGTGAGGTAGTCCTGCGTGTGGAGCAGTTTACAGGTGACATCTCTCTCCAGCTTGTTAAGTTTGTCTCCGTACGGCGACGGGCTTCCCTGCCAGTACACCCTGCTCTGGCACAGCCTCCGGGCGTAGAGCCCGTCTGCTCGCATCCACAGCAACACTCCCCTTTCTAGGCTGGCCGGTGGACTCGGAGGACACTCGTCTGGCCTCCTCTGGGATGATAGGCTGTCAACAGGCAGGGGCACCAACTCATGACCTCCAGGCGTCAGGTAGTGCTTCTCTGGGTTGCACGGAGTGATATGGCAGCCATCCGGACTGGAAGTGGTCACTTCTCTCACCAGAGTGTCCCGGAAATATACGGACACGTGCAGACGGAAGTCTAGAGGAGGACATAGGTAGAAGTTAGCTGAAATTTCCTTTTTTTTAAACTCTTTTATGGACTGTCTTTGTTTATTTTTAAAAAATGAAGCACGTAAGGTTTTCAATGTTCACCACAGCCCAAAGTCACAGGGTGCTGCTTTATATCATTATTTCAATGTTCTACATGCTGCTATGTCTTGTACTTATATAGGAGCGTTTTGCTGAATCTGACAGCAATCTGCATTTTTCTGTGTATTGTTTACATGATCAAAATAAACACACACAAACAAGCACGATTTGCATCAGATGCAAAATTCCTTCACATGTCACTAAAACTAGACAGAAAAATGAAGCTAGTTTGAACACGCTCGGTCGTCAGCTTTGATTAAAGTTGCGTTCCTTTTTTTCCAGCCTCTAGGGGGCAGAGTAAATATTCAAAATTAGCCGCATGTCTCTTGAATCAAGCTACCAGCAGTCCCTAAAAATAAATACATTTTAGATTATAGCCACCTAATGAAATTCCACTGATAGTGGCTCTTTAGTTGCTAGATATTTAACTTTATTATTAAATTTGGTGCTGATTTTCTGTCTGCTGTTTGTTACGGGCAGGCAGAGTACAGTTAATAAAAATGGCAGCCTGCAGCACGACACAGAGCCATACACTAAATAGAAGAAGTGAAATTAAACTGCGCTGAATAAAGCCAAGGAACAAAGTCTCAGGTGAAATTAGTAGTTTTCCGACTTTTGCACAGCATTACGCAGTTTCAACCTACCTGTACCTTTAAATGCTAAATTCTGTGTCATACCATGACATTTTCAGCTGTTATGAGCTTATGTAAATATGCATTTGCTGCTTGTTCTATTTAGGTGGATTTTTGCTTTTTTTAAAAAATAGGACCTAAAGTTTAATTCTCAGCAGAGGATTCTGGTGAGAGTTCCTGATTTTATAGCGTGAGGGGAAAAAGTGAACTGAAAGTATTCATGTACCTGAAAGTGCCTCTGCTGATCTGATGCTGGCGTCCAGTGTGAAAGGCGAGGGCTGACTCTCAGCTGGACCGTATGAGTAAATTGAGGCTCTTAGCTGGTATCCTGCACACAGAACAAACTATGTAGACAATGCTAAAACTGATAAAAATGCTTTTATTTTGCACGCTACATAATAAGCTGTGTACCATTTTCCATGGACGAGCCCTGCCATGGCAGGGTGCGGGGCGGACAGGGACACTGAGTGAAGGGCAGCTCGGGCAGAGAGGCCTGCTCCTGACAGTAATCTCTCCAGCCACATTCTGGACTCGCCATGTACTGTGGCATCTATAGAGAGAAAAGCAGTTAGCTGAGCGCACATCTTTAATAATAAGATACCAACAAACAGTCTTTGCATAGTCCTTTTGTAATAAATTATTCTTTTAGTAGGCTTATAAGGACTTTTTTGCAACTTGTTTTATATGATCATTGCAGAATTCTTTCTTCATCCATAGATTTTTGCTTAAGCTAGTCGTAAAATCCCTGCACCATAACCTCTGACAGAGCCTCTGATTAACTGATTTGTTTTTGTAGGAAAAGATAACGCCAACTCACTGACTCACAAAAATAACTTAAATCAACTTGAGAGGAGAAAGCTGACTTGTTCATTCTGAGTGTGTAGTACTTTAAAAATGATAGGTCACATGAACTAAATGTAGTATAACAAACTGAAATATCTGTGCCCCATACACCGCACAGTTACAGCAGTACTGGTTTTATTGGCATTTGGACAATAATCCTGAATGAATAACACTGACTGCAAGAGATTAATCAGTGCAGAAAAATCAGTTATGGTGAGTAACGTCTGAAACTACACCATGTCCGAGAAACCGAGATCTAAGAAATAGACATCACATTACTAAAGTACGGATTTAAAACTAAGCATCTGCAGCCTTTGTAGAAGTGTTCCATACTTTATAAAAACAAATGTAAATTATTAAGTAAAGAAGAGCATAGCTATACTCGTCATTACCCAGGCAGGAAGTACAGATGACTTTAAATAAACTAGGATAGATAAAGTTAAATGCAATGACGTTTAATTTAGTAAATGATAATTTGCATTTACAGTGTGGCAAAAACATATTTTGCTATAAATTATGTGCCTTCTTTTATCAGTTGCTGCCAAGAAATCTAAAAAGGACCCAAAAACTCCAGAGTTTCTATCAGCCTCTGAAGTCAGCACCAGTCATAGTTGGGGATACACATCATTACCCTTCACTTGTGTTTGTAAGATCATCCATGCATGCACAATATGACACTGTCTGTGTTACATCTTCAACCTCCCCTCATTCTCTCTGTCTTACTTCAGTCCCGCCCCACTTGTTTCTATGTGCAGGAAAATCACCTGAGTCGGCACAGAGGGGTAGGAGGGATGCATCTGAAAGCTCCCTGGGCTCAGAGGACTGTCCTCCTGTCTGGGTCCTGCATGCGGGAAAGAACATTTTTATTAGATAAGCTCTCTAGAAAATGTCTGAACACATTTTCTGTCAGTACATTTAGAAAAGTCCACATGGATGCAAGTACTTCAGCATGACTTTAGCTGGTGCTTTGGCAGTTTGAGGAGTCAGAGAATTTCCACTTTTTGTCTGATACAGAACTAATTATCAGATTGTGATTATCTAATAATAATGACTACAATAAAACACATCAGTAAAACCCTTTATCCAGTTTGGTTATTGCTGCTGTGGCCCAATCAGCTTTCAGTATTACTACCAGCTTAATTCATGCTGCAGTAAACTTTTTTTAAGCTTTGTTCGAAGGGGGACTAACTTTTCTTGGCGCCCTCCGGGATGATGCGGTAAACTTTGTAGGGGTCCGAGATGTCCAGCTGGCTCCTTTCCACCAGTTCCTCAAAGTCATTGCTCTTGTTGAGGGCGCAGCGCAGGCGTGTCTTCCATGTCGGCGGGTCGGGTTTGTCGATGCCCTCCCGAAACTTGCCTTTGAACAGCGCCCAGGCCTGCAGACAGGTCCGCGGGGAAATGTTTAGAAAACCTCCCTCAAGTTTAGCGCGAGAGAATCACACAGCCTGGTCTCTCCTAACTGCGACTGCACGGCCTGTAGAAGGACATCCTCCCTGTGCTGATAACTAGTCACTAATCCTTCAACAATAATTATAAAATGATACTTTCATTTATTTTCGTTAAGTGGCTTCTTTGGAGCACACAGTCATTTTAAAGAAGTTGTTTTGCGTCGCCCTCCCACTAGTGTGTGACTTTTTTACAGCATGGAGCACATGGTTCAAATATTCTTATATGGAAATAATCGCATCCTAATGTATGGAGCGAATTTCATGAAAGACAGCAATACCCTTTTTTATATAATGCATCAAAGAATATTCAAACGCTACTAAGACGCCTAATCGAGTTAATTATTTTTACATACATCATTAAAAGGTTATAAGAGAGTTTAACAGCTCTAAAGTTTGTAATACTTTAACACATACTGCTGTTGTTTTATTCTGAAAGTCGCAGCTCGCTTGTGGCTAGCGGACCCCGGAGGATGCGGGTCTCTTACCTTAAAAAGCGCGGCATCCTCATCCCGGTTGTAGTCCTGTTTCCCGGCGTGTTTCCACGGTATCCTGAAGATGGTCTTTTCGTCGTTCTCCCAAACCAGACCGGGATATTTCCCGCAGTCCACCTGCTCGATGAGCCACTGGCGCAGCTTGCCGTTGCCGCTGCTCCCGGAGCCTCCGTAATCCACGTCGGGGTTCATCTCTGACCAAAAAGACGCACGGGACAACTCCACTGTCTGCTCCTGTAACGTAGTAATATCACACGCTCTCGTGTTTGTGTGTGTTTTGAAAGTAGGCTTGTGTAGGTTTAGTAAAGAATGATTAAGTTAAGTAAAACTACTAAAGGTTAACCCACTGCGCTCCCACGCAGACTAACTTCACTGTGCGCTTCGCAGGCTGATCGAAGCCGTCTTACCTGTGAAACTTGAAAGCCGTCGAGTTTTGATATCAGTCAAGGTCAGAAAGTCCTCATCATTCCGGCGGGCCCGCTTAAATCCACCCAGCCTATGGTGAGCAGAGGGAGGGCGGAGCCGGGATGCTGAGGAGGGTGCACCTGCTGCTTCTGCTAGGCCCGCCTGCTTCCCTCCTGCGAAGCTTATCAGCGCGCACACAGCGGCCGATCTACAGTAATACACCGGGGAAACCCTGCCGGCGTCAACCCGAAGTGTCACACACCCGCACACGTGGAAAATGATAGGACGGAGACGAAAACAATTCTTTGAAATGATAAAGCTTTACGAAAACTACTCTAGAGTGGTCCAGAGGTAGAAGCGACGCAGAAAAACATCGGCAGCAGTTTTCCCACTGGAAGATTATTCAGAACAGCTGACATAACGGCTCAGACAGGAACACAATACCACATAAGATTATTATTTACCGTGTCAGAGCTTTAGGAGGCCTGTTAGGAGAATCAATTCTGTAAAAGCAATGCGGTCCAGGAGTCCGAGAAAACATGGTTTTGAAAAGTTCCCACTCATTTCCCCCATCAGTATGATTTTCAGAGTGAGTCTGGCTCCTGTGGCAGTTTTGCAGTGCTGCAATAAATATCCATCAGTGCTTTCATTACTTAAGTGAAAGCACTGATGTGCGTATAAGACAGATCTAAAAGTGTGTTAGTTACAAACTAACAACTTTTCCCCCCTTATTTGCTTTCAGTTTTGCTGGGATAAGTACAAATACTGATGTGTTGCATAATCTACAACTGTTTAAGGTACTCAGTTTGTATTTTATATGAAATATGAGAGAGAAACGTGCCTAGAGAGTCATTAGTCATTATGCAGCAGACTGGTTCCTGTCGGTCTTATGCTGTCAGCATTAATCAGGAATACACAAACTGTGACATTCTGGGCTGATAACCTGTAGTTATCCTTAAAATTTGTGGATATTTTTAACTTTTTATATGTTTTTTTTAATTATTCTTATGAACATATTAAATATTTATGCATAGATTTTATTTTTGTATATTTTGAACATTTAACTCATGGGACATGTATGTGATGGAACAGATAAATGTCAGCCTCTGATAATGGACATTAACCAGGATACCGATATCAGTCTGATACCTGTACACGCCTATTATTAATAAATGAATTTACCATCAGTACTGATGCATGAAGCAACATTATAATGTACATTGTAGAGATTAAGCTCATCTCAGATTGATGTGTTTAATGCTCTCCTACTCTTAATCTCTCTCTCTAATTCAGAAAAGTAAGTACAATTTTGTTCTAATGTAGTGAAGCAGAAATATAAAACTTTGAAAGTAGAATTTTGAAGTAATATTAGATAGGTACAAGTACTTATTTGAAGCTTTACTTACTTATCAGCACGAGAACTGAAAGGAACTCATTATGCAAATGCTTCCCATCAGCGTTATACCATAGTTGATCCTAATCTGTAACCGGTTGCCAGGTTACAGAAATCAGTCAAGTGGGTTTTTTTTCTGTAGTGTTCATCTTTAAAATGACAACTGTGGGAAAAATGCATATGTGGATGTATGAAGCGCAGAATACATGTACTTCAACACAGGTAACCTCAGTGCTGCTCTACATTTCACATATGGCACTTTTAAACCAACAATATTCAGCCGACAGCTGTAGCTGAACAACTTCTCATGTTGAGGTTTTAAATAATTAAAAAATGAGCATATAAAAGTGACCATGCGCTGTTATATGTTAAGCCACTTGGGGAGGGTTTACGAACACGTTCTAGCTCGTGGACCCCCACTAGGAGCTCTGGGCCCCTTGGTTATTGTAGTTCTGAGTTCCTCTGAGGAGTGGTTTCCACTTTTCAGCTGGTTTCATTTAAATAACTGAAAGAGGCCTGAAGAGGTAGAATTGTGCAATATTTTAAAGGGTAAAGACCTGTGACGCAGAATCTTCTCACCACCAGTTATCTGGTGACCTTTGAGCTGACTGCTACAATGTAGACCACTATACGAAGAAATCAAAACTAATTCAATTACTGTCAATTGAGGTCAGAATTTCATCGTCAGCAGAGATACTTTTCTAAACAATACATGTGATAAACTTCTGTACTTATACTTAAGTCATTTATGACCTTTACCTGGATCTGAACACTGCTTCTATCCAGAAACCATGTCAAAGATGGATTTTAGTCCCTCGTTTTGTTTCTAAAAGGCTTGAAATAACTAAAAAAAAATGAAGATTAATACATTCCTTTGTTGCATTATTACAATCTAAATATTTTCACTTGATGAGTTAAATGTCATCTCAATGCATGCGTAATTAAACAAAATACAAAATGCAAACTAACATGAAAACGTTAACATAAAAACTATACATATATAACTGCATTTCCACAGACTGTGCACACGTTAAACTGCACAAATAAAATCAAATGAAAAGTTTACATTTAGGAAGAACAGCACAATAATTAAAAACAGCACATCTGATATTTTACAGTAAAATAAATTGTTCTTTAGCTCTCACACGGTCACAGAAAGTAATAGTCATTTTTCAAGTACAAGACACAGCATAACATAACTGACGGGGACGGCGGGGTGGGGGGGTGTACAGGAGGAGTATGTGTTCACACTGTGGACTGTATGTACATATATTTCCTTGGTGTCATGCTTGACTGCCCTTGCATGTTGTTTTGACAGTTAGAGGCAAGGACATGACATGACGAAGGGAACTGAAGACGGTGACATAAAATCCCCCCGTCACATGTCTGCTTAGCAACTCCACGCACACGAGACTGAACTTATCATCCTGACACTGAACTTTTTATGAGACAGGTGTTCCTGACGCAGTTTTCTGTGCGAGGTCGCGGGCAAAATGATTTTTAAAATGTGCATCCGGTCTCTGTGGGGTTAAAGGGCCAATCAGAAGCCCGCTGTCCTCGGCCTCTTAAGTTCAGGTGAGAAATGACTGAAGATCCAGAAATGAGTTTCTTTATTTTCTGCTCGTGGCCAGCGCAGGAGGGATGCTGGTTGTCATGGCATCGCTGGTGCTGGATTTCCGGTTTAAAAGGGCCTCGATCTCCTCATCATCACTGAACGTGTTCTTCCCGTACAGCTCCTTCCACCAAGCTCGATACTGCGGGGAGCAGAGTCAAAGACAATGTCTCTGTTTAAGACAGGCACTGGACATGTTTTAAGCCTATCCATCAGACAGTTACTTGAAACAACACCTCACTGCTGTATGAAATCAGCTTACAGGCTGCTGATTGCCTGACACGCATCACTGCACAGCTTACAGATGAAACGCTGCGTTATGTTATAAATTTGGATTCAAAAGTACATGCCTGCATGAATGAAGCCAAAAGTAAAAATATCCACAGACACTAAATACAAATGATATTTCTAATTAAAAATGCAATGATTATAATCATAAAAAATAAATCATGACTCATCCTTTTCTGTTATTCTTGTAATATTTGAGACTGTATGTACTTTTGTACACCTGCATTAGTGAACTGATGAAGTATCAGGCTAATATTTACTATTCATGAATAAATGCACTGTGTTGTATGTATTTTATATATACAATATATTTTAATCATTTGAGGGAACTCATCATAGAGGTGGAGCATCTTCAGTTGTGTTTGTAATAGCAGCACTATTCATTCTTAAGTATTCATTACCATCATGTTGCCTTTTATTGTTTTGTTTTTTTCAGGGGGGGGGGCACTTAAATGTTTCAAGCATGCCCCACAGCCTGTGTTTGTACAATCAAGGCAAGTTTATATGGTTAGGTACAACCTTTTATATTTTTGGACAATCACACCATTTTTGTAGTTTTGCCTCTCCACGCCAGCACAGACGATTTTAAACCAATCGACCGAGATGTGATTAAAGTGCAGACTTTAAGGCTTTTACATTAACTGCTTATGAATTACAAAGCATTTTATACCCAATCCTCCCTTTTTTCAGATGCTCAAATATAATTGGACACTAACATAATTTAAAGTATAAGGATTTTTTTGATACCTTTATGAAAAGCCTTTGCAGCTCATGTCTGCCTGAAGTGTAGAAGCCACGGATATGACATCTCCCTGGAGATGCTCTGTTAGGTCTCTACTGTCACACCTTCTGCTGCTGGTTATTTGTAGGTCTTTGCCTTCAGTTTTGTATTTAATAACTGAAAAGCGTGCTCGTTACCCATTTGCACTGTGAAGTGAACTCTATCAACAGTCACATCGACATTAACCACCGTTTAAACTGGCAGCCATATGTGATGTGGTATGTTCTGAATCATGAACTGTTCTTTTTCTTCTCCTGGTTTCATCTCTCCAAAGAATTTTTTTCTACGGCTGGGCAAGTTTTTCAGATGTCTAATCTGTCGTTATTGTTCTTGAGTGTAACAAGTGGTTTGAGCAGACTGTTCACTTGGAAGCTCTTAAAGACCTCTCATCCACTGAAATCTGCTGCTTTGCCAATTGTCCAATTACTTTTGAGTCTCTGAAAATGGTGTGATGAGTACAAAAATAACTATAGTTTGCAAAGAATTTCTTTTAATCGCCCTGAATTGGAGCTGAAAGTGTCCACTGTTTATGTTAAAATCCAACTTTATGTACGGCACATTTCCTTGCTATTTGAGGTACTTCACATAAAAAAATAAAAGACTTTAAAGTGAAATGAGCAACATAACTGCACCGAAATGCAGTGCATTTTACGGAATTCATGCTAATTTGATTTAGGCTGTTGTGAAACTGAACAGAAAAAGGTGAAGCATAACCAAAAACAGAGCTGAGGTATCAGTCGTAGTAGTAGCAGGGCTCAGTCCCACTGACAAGTTTATGAGAGCTTTTTGGCAGACGTTCTGTGCCCTTTATGCACACTTTCCACAAGTCTGCATTTTTGCTGACTTTGCCCACAGCTCATAGCATCTTGACTTAAACAGGGTTACTGAAAAAAGCAGAAAACAAGCATGTGATGAGCAGCCTCCTAAATGTTCAAAAATGCTACATGATATTTGTTACACACTTGATTTATCATTCATATTTTTAAATGTTTTACTTAATCATTATGTTTTTTGGGGGGGATTTTTAAGTAGAAAACTGATTTGTATTAGAATTTGATCCAAAACATTTTATGGATGAATTCAGTCAAATTTTAACACCCACTTCAAACAGCAATCCCTAGTATGACTGCTCACAGTGCACATACAGCAGGTGAAGTAATTATTTGACACTTATTTCACTCAGTGATGTGTAAATCAATTTCTACCTTTTAAAAAAAAATGTTTTGATATTCTGTCTCGGGCCAAAAATTAGAGACTGTTCGTTTCTTTGTAAGCGAATAAACTAAACCACCAGGGGATCAGTTATTTCATTGTTTCCCCCACTGTAAGCTGGAGTTTTAGGCCCATGTGGCCTGGATCCTTGTCAAGCTGAAGAAGTTTAGATTGAGCACTTTTAAAACTTATTCGAACACATCTGACATCCTTATACACAGATATCATTTTATAATACAGTTCTGCAGCTGTTCTATATTTGTTTTTGGACTGAATACTACAACTGCTCCTTTTCCAATAACTGTCCATGTGGGAAATGCTTTTGGGCCCATGTCGTGTGACATGAAGGTCATTCCATGCAGGAGAGCTGCAGAGTAATCGTCCAGCAGCTGAATAGGATGAGTAGTCTTCACACAGCGGCATGCACTGCTCTCATGCCGCTCATGCACTGCTCTCGTCACAAAACGGTGCCAGCTCTAACAAGAAGAGAGGGTTAAATGGTCCAAGTAAGAGCACAAGGAAAAGTACATGTGAAGCATCTGTTTCTCAGATATGTACTTCTCACACAGGTCCTCAGTCAGGAGCTTTACTAACACCCATGTAAACCAGACTGGGTTGGCTTTTGAAGGGAGTAGTTCACACTGTTGTATGAAAATGTCAGGGTTTTTTGGGTTTTTTTGCAATTTCTCACGTCATAGCCTCCAGCTTTTAGACAAAGAATGCTTTGATGAGCGGTATATTGAGACCATGCTGTACCTGAACTCACAAATTAAACCCACACACTCATCTGTCCAAATGTATTGCATCTTTTAATCCACATAACCGTTTTCAGCTGTCCCAACATAACTGATTTTTTTTTTTTAAATGAATAATCAAAAATGAAATTAATTATGATGACTCACTTCTGTTAGTTCTGTGTTTTCAAACTCCTCCAGCTGTCGCAGGAAGCCCAGGTTGGGCCCCGCACATGGCCTGACTGACCGAACCGCTGCCAGGGACTCTACCCATCCGTGACCCGTCACGGTCATGATGTAGGCCACCACCAGAGTCACGCTGCGGGACACTCCTGCCATACTGAGAACACAGGCCTTCACAGCTCAAAGCAAGATAATCACCTCATATTCAGATTCTCTGCTTTAGTGTACAAAGAAGTGAAACCCCTTCTGTCCCAAAGCTGTGGTTAAATGCCTGATTTTGCATGTTTGATATGAGAAAAGATGAAAGCTATGAAATGTGCAATGAAAGCTTTAACCAAAATTTTTGGCAGACAGCTTCTTTTTGGTGCTAGTGATGTGGTTGAAAATGAGAACGGGGTCGATAAAATATGAGGACCTCCGGTCTGCAATCAAACCCGAAGCAAATTCTCATGATTATGAATAAAAATCTATTAGATCTTAATTTTGAAACTTTTTTACAACATCTCTATGTCAAAATACTTAATATAGTCTACCATATATCGTCACCGAATATAATTTCAGATGACATATAAAACAGGACTGAGGCGTTCCACTCACCAGTGGACGAGGCAGCCTTCTCCTTTCAGTCGGGATTCATGGATGAACATGATGCTGTCTCTGAAGTACTGAATCCTGGTGAAATGAATCACATTCACAAGATATACAATATAGTGAGGATCATGCCTTACAACCTTAAAACTGGATTATTTTTTACATTTATCATAGCTACAGTTTAGTTTGTAGTCTGTAAATAGATCATGTGTTTAATTATTTAAACCAACCTTTTTTAAAAAGATACATTTGGATAAATTTTCTATTTTGCAAGCTGTAATTCATTTCTTTTATTTATAGAAATGTGGCAAAGAGCTCATACATATATGCATGTTTTATATATATTCAACATTTATTCAAGTACTCACAGGTTTTGCTTGGAATGGTCACCAGCAGATATACAAAGGTATGTGATGCCCTGTGGGAGAGGGAGCAGTTTCATTTAATGAAGTGAATAAAAGTTAACATGATAAGAAAAGTCGAGTGCTCAACTATTGAGCAGGGGTCATTTGTTTGAAAACTGGAACTAAACTCACTTCCTGTTTCTCACTTCCTATGGGACAGCCCCTGAAACCTTGCCCCTCTGGCCCTGCCCATGTGGTAGGTCACGACATAACGATGTTTGCTTGTGTTTGTCTCTGTGCTTGTGTGTGTGTGTGTGTGTGTGTGTGTGCTGTGTTGTGCACCTGGCAGCTGATGGTACATGCAGTGGACAGAAACCACCTCGTCCTGGTATGACTGCACCACTGCAAAAACCCCTGAGCCCTCTGGGACAGACCGAGTCCTGGAAGTGCTCCAGACAGGTGAGATTGCACGCACAGAGCCCCGACAAATGCAGACACATTTATAAATACCAATGAAAGTGCACATATTAAAGACGTGCCTAAGGTTTATGAAGGCTAAATTATTATTTCTGATAGAGAGAGTCAGATTATGCAAACAGTTACCGAGAAGTCCTCATATCTTCACACCATCACTCTTAAAGCTCATCATGGCCTTGACTCAGTGGTACTGTTTGTAAAATCATGACTACACTCTAAATCAAAATATATGAAAATTGTGGATAAATGCAGACATTTATTTACTTTACTTGCAAAAGGAATATTTGGGGCTTGGAATTAGTTCCAAAAGATGACCTTTTATTTTGCAGTATGATAATGA
This sequence comes from Oreochromis aureus, assembly GCF_013358895.1. Lineage (NCBI taxonomy): Eukaryota > Metazoa > Chordata > Actinopteri > Cichliformes > Cichlidae > Oreochromis > Oreochromis aureus. The sequence continues at coordinate 27,763,850 of NC_052958.1, read as the reverse complement.
GGTTCATATACAGTAAATGGCACATATAGAGACTTGGCCAGATGTAAATGTGTAGACCACATCATCGTTGCAAATTCTACCTTCCTCTCTCAGGAACCATCATGCTGTCTTCCAAGAAATCAATCAGTCCGCGGTTTGACTGTTAGGTATGCAAATAACCCATCCCATCTGGCCACTTGGTCTAAAACAGACCTGAGTCATCATTTTTGCCTCAAAACTCAAAAAGTTGCATCACACATGATTTGGGATGTTTAAAAAAGCAACTGAATAACTGTCGTCGCAGTTCAGAATGAGTCCGTAGGGCCAGACTTCACTTCAGGCCCAAAACCTTGTAAAAGTTTTGGTGGTTGACCAGTTTGAGTAGTGATACTGTAATACAAGTTGCTGTTTCTCTTCACTGTTCAATGAAACATGCTAACATGGATGGAGAAAGTGTAGAGAAATCGCTGAGCACTTTTCATGTTCGCTTTCAACAAGAAAAGATGAAAGTTGTGAAAGCGGACACTGAAGATGGCAAGCGGATTCAAGATTTTCAAGAGACGAGTGCCAGTACGAGGCCGACGGGAGGACGTAATGTATTTAATGGGCTCAGATGAGATCAGCAGACTTAAAGTCAAATCATTCAATCTGTGAATAATTACAGGCTTGTACACATCAAAAGTGTGCATCATTTCATAAACTCTGACTAAAGGTATTGTGTATTTACAGAAAGATACCTCAAAAAAACCTCAAAATAAAACTATTTGTTCAGTAAAACTTACATCTTCAGACATCTTTCATACTTCAATCTATCAGCTACTCGCATTCAGTCACACACACACACAAATACACACAAAAATACCTTTCCTGCTGTTTCATACACAAATTGCCACATCTAAATGCAGCACTGAAAAGCCAGAAACTTTTTTTTGCAAAGTTCCACTTTCAAGACTTTCTGGACCTCAAGCTGCTGAGCTAAAAGCATCTCGTGTGAAAAATACTGTGCAACATCCACTAACCTTGGCTTGCATCTGCCTCACAGCTGCATCAACTGAAAACAGCATTCAGATTTTCATATATATACTAGAATCCCACACAATATCGAGGCCCCACAGTCAATTAGAAAATTGCTTCTCTGCTGAGAACTGGTGAATTCCAGGTCTTATGACTGAATTAAAAAAAAAGAAAGAAAGAAGACACATGTGACTTTCACACTAATTGAAGTGGTCTCTTTCAATAGCCTTTCATAAAGATCTGATGTTGATAATGAATGATCTGATGATCATTCAGCCTTTAAAAACACAAGGTGACCTCAGAAGATTAGAAATGGAATAATTTATTGCTATTAACTGTGTCCGTATGCAGTCAGTCATTTCAAAGCATTTATTTAAAACTTGTTCTGTCTTTTCATAAACTTGTTAAGGTAATATAACTGTATTTGAAGCAGCTCTGTAAACATATTAAGGTGGGAAAGAGGCTCTGGGCTGACAACAATATCTCACAGTTTCAGAATGAGTATTAATCAGCAGGGGGGCACAGCAGCCACGGACGTGCTCAGAGGAGCTTATGTACTTTATGGTTGGGTTAATGTTGAGGTCAGGGGGTCGTGCAATCTGATGCAAGACATTAAAAGAGGCCTCACCTCCAGAACGGGCGCAGCTGTATCATGGATGGACAGGATGTGGGTGATGTTGTGCTGAGCCAGCAGCTCCCTGTCTCGAGCATCTGTGGAACGCAAAGAAAATCGAGAAATACACGATACACCCTGCATCCAATCACCAATCACAGCGTGTGAGCTCCAAACTAAATAAAGCATCTTCTGCCCAACAACAACCCCCCCTCCTGAAGTGACTTCCAAGCAAATGTGGCCTTAAGATTTCAAAGTTTTGCTCTGGTTTTGAACTGAAAGAAAAACCGGAAAACCAGTGTTTCTAAAACAGTCCAACAGCTTGGCCCAAAAGCAAGAAACAGTAATTGTTCTAATCAAATTTTGTTCTTTGAAAGGAAGCCAAATGTTTTCTACCTTGGACAGATGTGCCTTGAGCATTTTTTCTCATGCTTTGCAAGTTTGCAGGATGCTGATTGGGGCCACCTATACAAGAGGAAGATGAGTTTGCACTGAAACCTCCTTAAAGCTAAAATCATTCAGTAATTAAATGTTTTGTCATTGGAACTCTTATTAACTGTAGGACACAACCAACCAATTGCATCATACAGTAAGAAAACACTGTGAGTGGCATCAGTGCACAGAACACTTGCAGAGGAAATACAACCCTAAATCACTGGATGACCACAGCTTCAGTGTTGTGCAACAAGTGCTGCAGTGTGTCATGAGATAAATAGTTTTGTGCAGTGTCAGGCTGCTGATATAACAGTGAAGTGATGAGAGATGATTTTCTGCTTAGGGCTTAGAAGTTGAGTACCACTCAAGGTTTCTAGGTGCTGGCCTAAAACCTGAGTCCTCCCATTCAAAACAGTCAGCTTCCTTCATGAAATATGAAGTTTTTCTTTTTTTTTCCATTGTTAAATATTAGTTCTCAAGGAGAGAAATGTTTCCAGATCTGGTCTCTTCTGATTTCTAAAGTGCTATATTTAAGTGTTATCATCATGGCTACCTTTACTTCTTTTATAAAGTCAGGTTGTTATAAATTCAGAGATCAAGCCTTTAGTAGTCTTGATGCTGATGAGATTGGGACTAAAGATGTGGGATTAAGCAAAAACATAGAAGATGTAATGAACATTGAAGAAGCTAACAGCTTAGTTTAGCAGACTAGCTAAGCTAAGCAGAGTACAGACTAGCTTAGAATAGTAAGAGTAGAACAGCAGTAACAGTAACAGTAGCCTGTAAATATCTAAAAGTAACACTGATGGAACTTTCACAGCCAAAAGCTCCAGCTCACTTTATATGTGCCAAGTCATGTAGATGAATGAAGATCAAAGGCCTGCTTAACATAAAAAGGTGTCACATTTCCTATTTGACAGCAATTCCTTGAACATATCTTATTTCTAAAAAAGAGCTGTCTGCATTTTAAGACGTTTCCTGTGTAGTCATGATTCTTAATGTGTGCAAAGATTAAAAAAAGCAGCCCAACAATTGCATTTGGTGCTTTATGGAAACGTGTGGAATGTAGTTCACACCAAGGGACACCCCCGCGCCATGGGGCATCCCCTCCCACACCACCACTCAAATATTCACATCAGCGCTCAAAGTAATGTTTCCCCCAGCTGCTGGCAGATTTATACCCACTCAGAGGGTAAAAAACACACTTTTTTTTTTGTTAAAATGCAATATTTCAATAGCTCAGCTTTACACTGTGACCTCTCGACTCTATAGAAACTGAGCTCAGTGTAGCATCTCACCACATGCCCCTCCGTATGAGGAACTGAAACAAACTACTACTACATTATCCGGAAAATAAATCAATTTTTTTACACACATGACAAAAGGCACCGCAGCCTACCTTTGATATTTCCAAGATAAAGATCAGGCAGGACCTAAAAACAGTTAGAAATAGAGTAAAATGGAAAATGCAGATTTTAAAGAAAAAACAAGATCTTGATGTTGTTGTTTTTTTCTTTTTTTGGAAAAATATCATGGCAGGCTCTGAAGGTTTGAATGATTTCCTAGATATCGTTGTTGATACTGTACCTTGTTTATTCCGTTACCCATCTCCGCCAAAGGTGTCTAGATAAGCACATTGAATTTAAGAGGAATTTATAACTGGGAGGAAGTCATAACTGGGAGACGCTCAAAGCAGCAACTTAACCCTCTCTAGTCACTAACTGCTACTCGGTTCAAAGGAACCCTGACAACTTTTTAGTTTAACTTAAACTGTCATGAAGACCTCAGCTCGTCCGTGTCCCAGAGTGCCACTTCATTGAGAGTATGTTTTCCTCAGAATGTGACCTTAGCACATGTTTATATTTAGACCAGGCGTCGGTCATGGGACCATGGATAGGCCCATAACAACCAGACAAAGATGGTTGAAGGCCAGAACAGATCCGATGGCCCAGCTATCACTATCTGCTGAGCTGTCAGCACCCTGCTAGGAGCACCTTTGAATGAAGCTCAAAACCTCAAATCAATTATCTGTGTGTTACTGCTGTAAATGAGAGGGCAGCTGTCTTAAAACCAAGATTGCAATCAGGATTCTTTCTCTGTGTATATCCATTCAGTCTCTTTTTCCACTAATATCTGTGACAACCTCAAGCCAGTGTGACACGTTTGTGCCCAAGAATTGCAAACCAGTGTGGCAAAAAAAAATCCCCACAATTTTCTGTTTCCTAAAAACAAGTCGTACTTTTCAAACAGCCAGTTAATGGTAACACTTTCTAATATTTTCTAATAACAGAGCAGCGCTTTTAAACCTAATTTCGTCTTCAATTTCAGAATTCCCCCATTTATGTCTAATTTTGCGCTTCTCAGTGGACATCCTCTTAATTCTAACTCGCTCTGTTCATTTCCAGTAAATCTGGCTACATCTTCAGTGCATCGCTCTGAGCCGATCGAGGTATTTTTAGCCCAGCTTTGTCTTGTGTTCCTCTGTGTGGTTCAGTGTGTGTGTGTGTGAGTGCGTGCGTGTGTGTGTGTGTGTGTGTGTGTGTGTGGCACAGAGACAGGCAGGGGAGAGTGGAGGCGTTTACAAAAATCTGCCTGCTGCCTGCCTCAGAGAACTAGGTGGAACAGCTCATCGGCACCGAAAAGTCAAAACCATTGATAAACAAAACAGCTCACACATTAGAAACCATGATGATACATTAAAAATACACCTTGATCAGAGCCGAGAGAGTGCGCGTCTGTGTGTGTGTGTGGGTGGAGGGGGTGGGAGATTGGGTTTCACAATAAAATTGTCTTTTTAACAAGAAGAAGAGGAGTCTTTCGGGTTTGAGGAAGGTTTGCGCATCAAGCCATCACTTTATCGAAAGCTGTTTTTAGGCTCCAACTTAATACTTACTTTTTAAATTTACTTAATAATTAGTTTGCTTATTAAATTGCTTCTTAATCGTGGGGAAACAAGTTGTTGTGTGTGAAACAGTCTAAAACCTCAAACTATCTCATTTATGGCGAAATAACTGAGAAAATCATCACATTTGAAAAGCTGAAACCACAAGACCTTTGTGTCTTTAGCCACAGGTCTTTGTAGCCACATGCAAGTCTTTCTCTCTGTGGTTGGCTGTGTTGATGTGCTGGCACACCACTTCAGTTTAATATTGCAACAATTATTCCATGAGTTGCTCTAAAATCCTATACAGACATGTATGATCACCAGAGGTTGAAAGCTACTCATTTTGGTGAATTTGTGGCTTGTCCTCTACAGCTACCATGAAGTTTATGGTAGTGGAAATATCTGAGAAATCAAAAAATATTCAACGTCTCCTAAGGATGAATTCCAATAACTTTGGTGCAAAGTTTTCCTCTCCAGAGGGTCAAAGACGTTGCTTCATTCATTCAAGCCAACATCAGATAAGGGGTCTCATACACGTATTCATATTTCCCCGTCAGTCCATCCCCTGACTTTACCTTGAGGTTGACATTTGACAGATATCTGATTACACACCCATGAAATTGTGTGAAATACTCAAGCTCGCTCAAGGATTAATGTAGGCCTTTCATTACATAAACAACAGTAGAAAGATGGCAGGAAATGAGGGGGGAGAGAGCAAGAAGGAAATTGATATGCAACAAAGCTTCCCGTGAAAGGAGTGATTTCAAAGGGCTGTAACACTTCAGATGTCTCACAGGGATTAACCATTCTGAGGTCTTACTGATCCAACACACAGTAAGTTTTGTAATCAAGTAAAAGAGGGTTTTTTTGGTCATATCACATATAAACTCTGGAATATTTCCATATGTAGTGTAATGTTGAGGCTTTATGGTAATTTTTAAGTCTGTCACCTTCCTCAAATAAAGTCCATTAAAAGGCAAAGGATGAAAAAGGAAAGAACGCTTCCTATAAAACAGAAAAGGAAAACCCTGAATGAATTCTGAATGTATATTTTGTCTGGCTTAAAGGGGGGAGTCTTTTTAAAGAAAAGCCTCTTGAAATCTATAACTGCTTATGAAGACAAACTGTACAGAATAGTGCTGAAACCTTTGGAGGTTAATCTTTTAGGGACTGAAGTTAGACATCTGTATCTGTCCACTGTGAGTCTTCTGGCATCAAAATGGTTATTCTATAACGCATAATTCCCACTCATTCTTTTAATATCATAGGAGTGTTTACGCAGTAGTCCAGAAGGAAAGGGGCCCAAAGAAGCTCAAAGCCAAAAGTGTCAATGTGGTGGAGTAAACATTTTTCTTCTGGCAATTTTCATCATGTTTCAGGCGTTGAGACAATATTTGATACAGTTCCATTTTTTGTAGGTTTTTCATAGGTTTCAGTTGTAGGAAAACACCCTTCTGTAAGTATTACAGCACTATGAGCCACTTTATCCACCATCTTGATTAGATTCTAACAGCAGCTTCAAATCACCTCACACAGCTGCTTCTAATACACATGTGGAGGTTTCTGTTGCGGTACGGCTACGTTTTTAAACTGTTATCATCAGAGGAGTTCTTTCTTGTTGTAAAACCTTTACCAATCAGCATGTATATACAGCACAATACCAGCATTTTACAGACAAAACTGACTTCAGAAGTCAGAAAAACCAGAAACAAGTGTTTTATTTCCATTCTCTTCCGCTTATCCGTTCAGGGTCGCAAGGAGGGCTGGAGAATATACCAGCTACCGTAGTACAAACCATAGTTTGTATTTACTTCACTCCACTCGTTAGCTCTAAAAGAAAAAAAAAAAGCTGATTCCAGAGCTGAAAATTAAAGCCAATGTATTCCACATTCTTTATAATGGCCAGCAGGGGGCAACTCCTCTGGTTTCAAAGAGAAAAACTGCCCTGGGCTTTCTTGCATATGTCCTCAGTTCTCAGTCACATAAATCTCTTGTTTGTCACGTCCATTCTCAAAACAACAACGTGGTGATGACTAAAATGATCAGCTTGAAATTTCAAAATAAAGCGTCACCAAACAACTGGGGAAGTCCATCTTTTATATACAGTGTATGGCTTCACCCCACTTCTAAACACACAGCAAAGCCAGTATGAAAGCAGACATGCTCAGCTGATTTCTATTCAAATGAATAACATGCTGATCCATGAGAGGTCATGTTAACAGAAGCCTGTTAAAAATCTGCTCCGCCATTATTTAAGACCTGCAGCCTGAGCTCAGACTGGTGGGTCACCTACTTCACTCCAGTGAGCCTGACATGTCAGAGTGAAGACGGAAAACTACAGTTTTCAGATCAGCTTGTGATTTTGGATTCGCCTTCGTACTTTCGCCTGAAAATATTTCACTGGATAAACGGCGACGTTGAAAGTGCCACACTGATCCCAGCACTTCCTTTAAAAACAAACTCGCAGGGGTGGAACGTGTGGACTTTGGTCCACTTCGGAGAGAGACTGTACAATTTTTAACCAGCCAAATCAAACCTGCAGACTGACCGAGGACGTGCTGAGTGTGCGCACCGATCATACATGGCGCTGTTTTTACTCGGGAGACGTGGCTTTCAGAGAGCCATGACAGCGATCCGGCAGTACTGGTAACAGTTCTTACTGTCTTCATACTGTGTGCACTGTGAAATGACACGCACGACTCTTCAAAGACAAACTGCACAGAGCTGCAGAGACCACGCAGGAAATGTGTTGGGTTTTCTTGCAGTCGTAGGTTTGTTTGATTCCAGTCCACTAGATGGTGTAGTATGCCCACTCACTGCAACGTAGTGCTTATGAACCAACTGTGATATTACGACGATATCGATGTTAGATATACATATAAAAAACTCAAGTTACAGCCAGTTACATTTAATGCGAGTTTAATGTCTGTATTCGTCTTCATCATAGCCATACTGTTTCCATTATCTGTCACAAATATTATATAAACATAATATTCTAACACCTTTTAATGTCGTTTATTATACTTTGCAAATATTTTAAATGCAAAAAAGGGTGCTAAATTATTATATTATATTATATTATATTATATTGTCGATCTGGTGAATAACTGTTAGGGATGTTTTTGTTTAATAGCAAATAATAACAATAATGTCCTTTTTCATCCTTTGCCTGTCTTTCAAATTAAAGCTAAACAAACACCTTGCTTGTAGATGGATAATATTTAAAATAATCTCCTCGTCATTTAATGCATAAAGTATTTGGCTCGATGCTTTTGCAGGAGTAAATCATGACACTATAGATGTGTTAGACTGCAAAACATTACCTTTAAAAAGATTACTGCGGGTTTTTTGTTTGTTTTTGTTTTGTTGTTTTTTAAAGGATGGAGAAATATCACAGTCACGCATATAAATATATGACTGGGGTCACGTGATGGTAAATAACTACCAGCAACTATGAGCTCTTGCAAACATACACTTGCCATCTCTGAACATCACGTCATTTGACAGTAGGCTAGTTTTATTCAGCAAATGAATAATTGCTGCTTCTGAACTGCTTATAATCAAAACTCATATGAGTTCATGTACACCTTTTGTTTTATTCAAGTACCGTGTTGGCGCACTTTACTCGGAGCCTTTGATTTTCACAGCTTTGAAATGTGTTCAGCAGTAATGTAGGTAGAAACTTTGCATTTCTAGTTCATCCCAGCAAAATAGCTTTAATAGTACACAGAGACCAAGAGTAAGACAGTGCCATACATCAGCATTCTAAATCTACAGGAACAGCTGCTGTCGCTGAGGGTTAAGCTGAACAGTGGTTCCACTTTTCAAACCTGCTTTTAAGGCCCCACGAAACCCAAGATTCTTCTATTCCCATCAAAGTTGGACAATGTGATTGCTGTAATTGTCCTAACAAAGGACGGCTTTGTTATCTTTGGTTGTAACATTCAAAGTAACTATTCTACCTTATTCTGCTACCCTCCGCTCATTTTGACTACCACCGTCTCCCCGTGTGTTTCCCTGCAGCACTTCAGTGGCCTCAGGCAAGAAGCCTGTTAATGGAGTGAATCTGTACTATGAGCAGACAGGCAGAGGAAAACATGCTGTGCTGTTGCTTCCTGGCGCTCTGGGTAAATAAAAGCACACGCCTCCTTTTAATGTAGAAGAAAAGTTTGGCTATATGTGAAGACATCAAAATCTTTTTCTATACTCAAAATATCTCTGTTGCAAGAATAACATATCCTTCAGTACAGTTTGATTAAGTCCTTTAAGCATCTAAAAAAAGTGTTATGTTTTCTACTGCAGGAAGCGCAAAGACGGATTTTGGTGCTCAGCTTAAGTCTCTGAGCAAAGAACGCTTCACTGTAGTTGGCTGGGATCCCCGTGGGTATGGACAATCCCGTCCCCCAGACAGAGACTTCCCCCCTGACTTTTTTGAGAGGGATGCGAAGGATGCAGTTGATCTTATGAAGGTTTGCTGATAAACTCAGGGTGAAAATGATTACCAATCTGACCCGTACAGTTTCCCGAGAAGCCCCTTCTCTGGGGGGCATGTGAAAGAAAGGAACATATGGGGACTGATGAACTTCATGCTCAGTTCAGCGTGTAGTAAAATAATAAAGGTCTAGAATTCATTCAAAATGGAAAATAAGTTAAATTCTGCAATCCAAAACCTGCTCAATTTTACTACAGTCTAATATCTGGATAAATATTAGAAAGCAATACGAATCCTAATATATTTTTTTAACCACAGATCGAGTTTTACCATTTATGGAAACTCCCATAACAAAACAGATAATGTACTGGCAGGAAATTACCTTTAAAAAATTACCTGGACCTTTTCTTTTTGTTCTTTTTCTTCTTTCCTTTTTGTTTTGTTTTTTTTACGCAGTTTTATAAGAGAAAGTGTTTAAAGCACAATTAATAAATTAGTATATACAGTCTGTGTATATGCCTCCTCTATTCTCTGCTTTGTGTTCTGATCAAAATTTAGGCAACCCTGACTTAAATGATGTCTAATCCACCTTCCGATTCTAATACTGAGACATGTTATTTTCATACGCCAATATTAAAATTCCTGGTTTATGAAGCTATATCCTTCTTTTACCCTTCAGTAATGAACATGACAAAAAGCCCCAGTCTGGGGTTTTATAGTTTCCGGTATGAGGCTACAAACAAATCCCCCTCCTTTCAGTACTTCTGCAATATTTTGTATGCCAATCAAATTGCTTTTTAACCATCATCATAACTCTTATGCAAATATACATTTCGAAATCACTGGCAACCTATGAGCTACACGTGCAGTATGTGAAATTAGATGGGTGCAGAATCCAACACAGCTGTTGTGTGTTGATAAGCTTTAATAATATTTTAATATTCTCTTTGATTTTTCTCTTTGATCTTGTTATTGTATACTATATGTTCCAATAGTGGATGCTCATATTACACACAGCCAAAGTTGTGAAAAAGATTGTAAATACTAGATGCGTATAAGTAATCTTCACAGGCACATTATTCTGGCCCCGCCTACCTGTTATTCAAATTTGAGAGATGATTCAAAACAGAAAATTTAAAGGCCACCCCCACCCCCCACCACCAACCCTTTTCATGCTTCACTGTTCAAAATGTCTTAGAACTGTGAATCATTCAGGAAGGATTCTGTCAGATAGGTTTCTCACAATATCTGTACATTCAGAAGCATGAAGACTAATTTTTTTCTGCATTATTTTCTGCATTTCAAATGCAATCTGGTTTATATATCACAATTCATACACAGATAAAAGTACAATTCAGGGCCCCTGTCTAGTCTTGCGGTTAAAAAAGAAAGTTTTTGCATTTTTTACAACAGCAAGTTGTGTTACCGCTTTGACACAACCTACTTTTTTATGATTTCTTTGGCAGACACTGGGATTCAGCAAGTTCTCCCTGCTCGGGTGGAGTGATGGGGGAATCACCGCTCTGGTTGCAGCCGCAAGGAACCCCGATTTGATCAAGAAGATGGTTGTGTGGGGAGCCAATGCTTTTGTTTCCCAGCATGACCTCAAGCTTTACAATGGTGCGTCACTTTTCATTGCCTTGGACAAGTGGCAAGTTATTCGAGCTACAAACTGGCTTTCATTTGAATATGTGCGTGTTGTGTGTTTGTGTGTGAACGGTTATGTTGTGGGAACACTCAGAGGTGCGTGATGTCTCCAAATGGAGTGCGAGGATGAGGCAACCCATGGAGGAGGTGTATGGGGAGCAAGTCTTTGCTAAACTGTGGGAGGCCTGGGTGGATGGAATCGCACAGTTTGCCCACAGACCAGAAGGTGATGGCTCTGTGCTGCTGCAGGCACACTAGACAATCTGAAAAGATACTTGTTAAATTTGTCTCTTGCTAATGCATAACAGCAGATAATCTGAATGTTTCCTTTTTGCTCTCTGGTTAGGAAGCATCTGCATGGAACTTCTGCCCCTGATCAGCTGTCCAACCCTCATCATCCATGGAGAGAAAGACCCCATGGTGCCAATTCTCCACCCTGAGTACCTCCTCAAACACATCAAAGGTTCACGGTGAGAATGCACAATAATATTACCACAAATTGATGAATTTCACTTTTAGGTACAAGCTAAATCAAGATTTTCATCCCCAAATCTAGAGTGCATTTAATGGCAGAGGGGAAACACAACCTCCACCTGCGGTATGCTGATGAATTCAACAAACTAGTGGAAGACTTTCTTGAAGAGTGAAACCATGGCTTCATTATTCGATTGTGTAGCAAAAGAGTTGGTGTTACTTACTTTAAAAATAAAATGTAGAATGTGGATTGTAATGTTACTTTGATTACTTTTTATGAAGCAATCTTCATTTGGAATGTTAGATTTAACAAAAATATAGAAATATGCGAAACAGCTTTTTACATTAATTAAAGTTACAATTTAATGTAAATAAATTTCATTTGTAACAAACTCTGGGATCTATCCAGCTATAGACCTGTGACAAGTGTCTTTAACAGGATGCTCTGGAGCAAAGTTTACTAAAAATGTATCAAGGGCTCAGCAGGCCAGAGGCTTTATTGGAAGAGGAGAAACATTACTACCATCTCTAACTGCAATATCGTACATTTATTTGACAAGGAAAGCCCAAAGTGTCACCTTCAAGGGCTGAAGCAAAACTTCAGTGAATCCGGTGGTAAAATCCCAGAGGCTCCAGTGTTAAAATGCTTAAGCTCACAGCAAAATAAAGATGTTTACAGTCCGGTACAAGAAAACGTTTTGGCCACTATAGCTCTATCTGACAAATAATAGGAGCTGCTGTGAAGTACTGGCTGTCCAAGAGGTTTGTGCTGTGAAGTGTTGGTGAGTGGGATTTTAATTGTTTTATTTATTTTTGACTTGTCATTCATTAGCAGGCAGCGTGGCAACCATACAGTTTATGGCTGCAGACTGCTAGCCTTAGCTAAAATCATAGCATACTTCCGTCTCTACTAAATATGGTCACCTTTGGCTTCTAAAACCCAACATGGCTTTTTGGACAAATGGAGGACGTCATTGGCATCTTTTATACAGTCTATGACACAGCCCAATTAGTCTATTGCACAAGAATAAAATATTTACCAATAAAAACTCTTATAAAGTCTCTGGTATTTCATAGAGGGTGCCACTGTAAGAAAGTGTCATTAACAGCTAATATATGTGTCTTAATTCACACTGAATGTGTAATATAGGGATCTATTGCGGCACCAAGATCAGTTGTGCTGGATTCTCACTCTCCAGCATCGATGATCGATTGCTTTGGCCTGCCTTTTTTGTTAAACCAGGAAGTATTCCATGCTGTTTATAGTTAAGCTAACGCGGACTTTAGATGTTCATCCAATAAAGAGTGAAACAAAAGTGGCAAAATGCAGAACGGTGCGGAATTTGAGGGAATTTCCGTTCACAATTTCTCTGAAAAGATTCTGGAGCAGGTGGTACACTTTCACGTCATGAAGCTCAGCGGCGGGTTTTTCCTTTGGGTCGGTTCGGCTCCGGTTCTGTCCAACTTAGCAGTGTCGATGAGCAGCAAATATGTAAGTACCGCACAGCACACCTTCATTCACTAAGTACTGGTAAGCCGTTTTCCAGAAATAAAGAATATTGGGTATATTCGTCGGGTGAAGAATAAGAAACTCGGTATTTAAAAGCGCAGGTCTTCATTTTTTTAGGATGATTTTCAAAATAAACGTTTTTCGTAAAGAATATATACGTTAAAATTAATAAAATATTGTTTTTTTTAAATCTTATTTTGCTGGGCTTTTCCTAAATTTATGTTTAAAAAATTAATGGTTTTTTTTATTAATTTGGCGGTGTAAATGAAACAATTCCTCAGCATTTTTTGGTCTTTTGAAAATGAAATGTTGTACGGCTCCACTTTTTTATTTATATGTTGTAAACAAAATACTTGAACTTCTTTGGGCTGAACAAAACATTTGTTACCAGTTAGCCTCCTACTTAGATGGCTGCAGTTGATTTATTTATTTTCTTATATTGTATGTAATATGACATGGGGGATCATTTTATCCACCTTGTCCTGGCTACGTAGCAGAAGAGGGAAATGAGGAAACTAATTCTTTTTGTTCTGGATCGGTTTTATTCTGTTGTTTATATCCATATTCGTTCATAGTTGTACTTTTGGACTCTACTATAGTTGCGTTGCTTTTGTGACGGCCTTTTTGTATACTCTTGCAGAGACTCAATGGTGGAGAGTCCTTGAGTTGATTGGGTTACACCTGGGTAGAGCCTTGCAGTAGGTTTAAGTAGGCCGACACTAACAAGCTTACCCCCCACTTCTAGGAATGGCAACATTAACACACATCTCTTCCAATCAACCATGCATATTTGCTGTTTATCTTATACTGGGTCTCAGTGCAGCCATTCAGTTCATTCCCTGTCTGTAACATCATCCCTTAGGAAACAGAAGAGCAAATAATCGGGCGGGACTTGTGTCTGAGTTGACCATATTAGGGGTGTCCATCCTCAGTGACATCATCCAGAGCCAAGAGTACAAGAAAACTGCCTAAAGAGAGCATTTTGAGCAGTCTGTAGCCTGAGCTCTTGGCTCACAGGGATTACATTTACAAATATTGACTACATTTTTTTGTTGGTTGACTAATATGATGATCCAGTATTTTACATTATACAGGGAGTGCAGAATTATTAGGCAAATGAGTATTTTGTCCACATCATCCTCTTCATGCATGTTGTCTTACTCCAAGCTGTATAGGCTCGAAAGCCTACTACCAATTAAGCATATTAGGTGATGTGCATCTCTGTAATGAGAAGGGTGTGGTCTAATGACATCAACACCCTATATCAGGTGTGCATAATTATTAGGCAACTTCCTTTCCTTTGGCAAAATGGGTCAAAAGAAGGACTTGACAGGCTCAGAAAAGTCAAAAATAGTGAGATATCTTGCAGAGGGATGCAGCAGTCTTAAAATTGCAAAGCTTCTGAAGCGTGATCATCGAACAATCAAGCGTTTCATTCAAAATAGTCAACAGGGTCATAGCAAGAAGCGTGTGGAAAAACCAAGGCGCAAAATAACTGCCCATGAACTGAGAAAAGTCAAGCGTGCAGCTGCCAAGATGCCACTTGCCACCAGTTTGGCCATATTTCAGAGCTGCAACATCACTGGAGTGCCCAAAAGCACAAGGTGTGCAATACTCAGAGACATGGCCAAGGTAAGAAAGGTTGAAAGACGACCACCACTGAACAAGACACACAAGCTGAAATGTCAAGACTGGGCCAAGAAATATCTCAAGACTGATTTTTCTAAGGTTTTATGGACTGATGAAATGAGAGTGAGTCTTGATGGGCCAGATGGATGGGCCCGTGGCTGGATTGGTAAAGGGCAGAGAGCTCCAGTCCGACTCAGACGCCAGCAAGGTGGAGGTGGAGTACTGGTTTGGGCTGGTATCATCAAAGATGAGCTTGTGGGGCCTTTTCGGGTTGAGGATGGAGTCAAGCTCAACTCCCAGTCCTACTGCCAGTTTCTGGAAGACACCTTCTTCAAGCAGTGGTACAGGAAGAAGTCTGCATCCTTCAAGAAAAACATGATTTTCATGCAGGACAATGCTCCATCACATGCGTCCCAAGTACTCCACAGCGTGGCTGGCAAGAAAGGGTATAAAAGAAGAAAAACTAATGACATGGCCTCCTTGTTCACCTGATCTGAACCCCATTGAGAACCTGTGGTCCATCATCAAATGTGAGATTTACAAGGAGGGAAAACAGTACACCTCTCTGAACAGTGTCTGGGAGGCTGTGGTTGCTGCTGCACGCAATGTTGATGGTGAACAGATGAAAACACTGACAGAATCCATGGATGGCAGGCTTTTGAGTGTCCTTGCAAAGAAAGGTGGCTATATTGGTCGCTGATTTGTTTTTGTTTTGTTTTTGAATGTCAGAGATGTATATTTGTGAATGTGGAGATGTTATATTGGTTTCACTGGTAAAAATAAATAATTGAAATGGGTATATATTTGTTTTTTGTTTAGTTGCCTAATAATTATGCACAGTAATAGTCACCTGCACACACAGATATCCCCCTAAAATAGCTAAAACTAACAACAAACTAAAAACTACTTCTAAAAACATTCAGCTTTGATATTAATGAGTTTTTTGGGTTCATTGAGAACATGGTTGTTGTTCAATAATAAAATTATTCCTCAAAAATACAACTTGCCTAATAATTCTGCACTCCCTGTATACTGTATATAGACTGAAAAAATGGAAAAGCATTGTAGTACTCCTTTGTCATATATATCTTTGTCATATGTATATATGTGTGTTTGTGTGTGTGTGTGTGTATATATATGTATATATATATATATATATATATATATATATATATGTATGTAGTGTGTGTATGTCAGAGTGAGAAAGCGAGTCTTGTGAAGATTAAAAGTGTTTCTCTATTTCCCTGAGTTTAAAAAAAAATGACCTAGGCCTATAAACAGGTATTAAGTCACTTACATGTTAATTTGGAAAGGGAAGCTAACAGCTTATATGCTTTTGTCTGCAGGATTCAATGCCATTATCTACATTAGTTATGGGAGACCCATCCAACACAGCACCAAATTCTTTGGCACAAAGATTAGGTAATGTGTAACACTAGTTTGCAGTATGTGTTGTATGTAGGAGATGGCTACAGCAAAGTCATAAAATGCTCATTTAAGTTGCCATGTGCTTCTTAATTGTGGATTTCTATTATATGTTAGAATTTTACCATTGATGTAATTTTGAACCCAGAGTCACTGGCATGCTTTTTTTCTTGCATGTGTTTTTGGTGTCTACTTGACCTTCCTTCCTGAGAGTCAGCAGGGAGAATTGAAACTTGAGTAGAGTGATGCTTCAAAGTAGCATATCTGTGTTTGGAGTATTCAGAGTGTGTGTTAGTACAATAACTAGTGTAACCGTGAAACGATAGGTTTGAAATCAAAAGTGATTCTGATATTGCAGTTAATTACAGAAGCAAGGCAAGTCTCAAATCTCCACAAGTTCTATCGTCAGACTTAATTACAGGTGGCTTGGAGAAGTGTTTCAGACCTCTGATATGCTGTGGAGTGTAAAATGATACACTACATTTAACTTGGTCCAAAACACAGCAGCAAAGAATAGCCATTTATCTTGGTTTTGTGAAAATACTTGGCCAATCTCAGTGTCCACTATAAAGTGATGTCCACACTGGAAGACACTATGAAATATATAAATAAAATGGTAAATGGCCTGTATTTGTGTAGCGCTTTACTAGTCCCTAAGGACCCCAAAGCGCTTTACACATCCAGTCATCCACCCATTCACACACAGGTGATGGCAAGCTACTACAAATATCACTGAAACTCAGCAGCTTGCAACAGGTGAAACACTGACAATGTTAAGTGAGTAGGAGGCAAGTAACCTATTTCAGTTTTGAGGTGAGTGGTTAATGCAACTACCAGTGTGAACAAAGGACTGCTGGTTGACTGTTGACTCAGTGTCAACTGAGTGTTGACTCATTAGCAGTGTACCTACACAACAAGAACCTGGTATGCTAACCAATGTTGTAGTATCTATTTCTGGAAATGTACAGGGTGATGCAGAGGGCAATTGTAAGGCTGAACGTGGACGTCTTTTTACCTGCCAGTTCATGACTGGGTAGAATTTTCTGTGGAGACTCAATTCTACAATAAGCCAACTTTGTTTATACACATGCCTAATGCAAAGTCTACAGGGATGATTACTCATCCATGGTGTCTTTACCACATAATGTTGCCTTGACAACTAAACAGGAAACATGGGATTTTTTTTTCTCACCCACAGCCAATGAAATTAAGGAACTGACTGGCTGATGCATGCTTGTATATCTACTGTGTGTTTTATCTACCCGGTACTTTTGGCATCTCCATCAACCCCATTGTTTAATGTCATAGTACTACTTATAAACAGGGAGATCACCACAGCAGATGGCTGCACATTTGGAATTTTTTTTAAAGACTAGATTCCCTTTGCAATGCAACCCCTGACATATTTGTGCTTCCTCCTGGGATTAAACCAGGGATCGTTTGAATGTGTAAACTACTACACTATAAGCTAAACTACACCAAATTCCAGGTTCCCTGTGTCCCTTTTTTAGTGAATGATATCCTTTATTCTCGGGAGCCACTTCAGTCTCTTAAAGTTAGAAATGTTTAACTCAGGACCCGCTCGCTTCTCATAGCCAGCCCCTATTTTATCGTTGTCAGTTAAGTCAGTGAATGTCACTGACTTTCTTTTGCCACAGGTGTGGATGACCCTTTAGGCAAAGTCTGCAGGAATGCAGAACTATAAAATATGTGCATAAAGAGCTCTAATTGTCTGCCAGGGAGTCCTTGTGACAGTAGGACAGTCCTTATAGGTGTGTTATAGTTCCATATCAAACTGAGCAGAAGTCGGGTTTCCCGAAAACAATTTTGTGACTATTCAGACTCAGTACACATGTTGTTCAGGCAAACTGTAGCCAGACCTCAGAGAACAATAACGGGAATTAAATTGTCCTTGATGTGTTCATGTCTGCAACAATATAACTGATTGTTAAGTCCTTGTGGACTTTGCAGCTACGTGCTATTAGAGTTGGGCCACTGCTGACCTTAATTTATTTTGACCAGTTTTGTGTGAACAAAAAGTTAACTAATGTTGTGTCTCTCCATTTTTCAGCAAAGAAGACCAAAAAACAAGTATTTGTCAGTTACAGTCTTCCAATGACAGATTCCAGCCTCAGTCTCTTGGTGGAGAACAGGATCAAAAAGGAGCTGGAGCTGCACCCTGAGCATTTTTGAGCACATGTGACCCTTTGTAGGAGGAGAACAGCAGTGTAATACCGGAGTCATACTCAAATGCAATAATCAGGACAAACGGCCACATCAAGTGTTCTTTTATTGACAATAAATTAAGTAGTTTATTATCAAAACATGTACTATAGGCCTGTGGCTTTGTCTGTTTGTTTGTTTTTTACAAATGCATATTAAAAAAATAACACTTAGAAAACAGCATTAGTGGTTGAGTTTTGTTTTTTTTTTTTCCTTCGGTTTTCTTAGAGTATTTTTTTTACTGTTGAAAACATACAAACTACCAAACCATACTGAATGTCTAAAATATGTGCTGTGTACTAAATATGACTATAAAAATGGAGGATGCTCGGGTTCTGGTATATCTGCACAAAAATGCTTCATGGGATGGTTTGTCTATTCAGTGTGCTTCACAGTCTATAAAAGTAAGTTATGTTCCATATTTTATAAATGAATGGCACATGTATACCTTACATTTTTATGCAGTCCTAAGGGATACCTATATAATAAAGTGTATAATGTACACCAATCACAACTAAACCAGGTCTATGCAGACTATGCTGCTCTATTCTAATCTTCACACATCTCAAAAAACTGTAAAATATTGTGCTTTCTGTCTAAAGTTACACACTCTAGGAACAGGATTACAGTATTAGCACAGTACAGAGAACGAGGAGTGAGATTGGAAATGTTTGCTAATTAAGGAGGTATTTCAAGCAACAAAACTTTCCCTTGGCAGCATGACAAAAAATAAATACTGTTTTTTTTTTTCTTTCATTTCATCGTATCTTCTCTGTTTTGTTAACAGAACAGAGCGATAAAGCCTTTTAAATTGCTGAGGTGCATCATAAGACATACAGTAGTGCACTAGCAGGCCATACTCATGTCCGTTCAGCTCTCAGATTTGTTTTAACATTATGCACAAAGTCTCTGTAGGCTACACATATGGTCTGCGAGAAAGGTCTCCGGCTGTTCGTCATCCAACAACCATCATACGCCAGCATCAGCAGTAGTAACGCTTCTTTAAAAATCAGTGTCCACACTGACCTCTCAGCTGAGGATAAAGTGCCACATTGGACTTCATATAAAGAGACCACAAACGAGGAAGTACTTGTAGCAGTTCACAATACAGCCCGCAACTTATTGTCTTGTTTCCCAACATTTACCATGTATTATTTTCTGAATTTAGGGTGGATTGTTTTGTGTTTGTGTGTAAGTGCTTGGAACTGGTTCGGGCATGGGCATCATTAGAAGAGGGGTCAATATGAGTTCTCTTTCTTTTATAGGTACAATTCTTGGCACCTTGGTAGTCTCTTGCAAACCAGGCAACAGCTCCAATGTTGCTTACAAATACCTGCTGGCTCTGTAAATGTTGTTACAGTAGATTAAGGGAGTTTAAAGGAAATGAGAAGCAAATTGTACGTTGAGCATTTTAATCTTTGAGTACCTTTCAAGTGTTTTAGCAGTAAGGTCCAAATTTTATCTATATGTAATGACAAATGGGGGTGTTTTAGACTAAAGGCCAAGCGTGTAATACCCAATATTACACTGGGTATGAGGTATATTAAAGAGTAGCCTAACATCCACTTATTTTTTGATAATGCAGTATTATTGTGGGTATGGGCTATGAGATACAGTATGCTAGCCTCCACTTCTGACACAACAAATACCTAAAAATAACTACAGTATAATTCATCCATCTTCGTATCCAAATCAGGGTTACAGAGGGGCCTGTCCCAGCTGTCACAGGGCGAGATGCAGGGCACACCCTTGACAGGTCACCAGTTTATCACAGGACAAACACAAAGAGTAAATGGTAAATAGACTGGTTCTAAAATTCTCTACTTGAGCACTCAAGGTATTTTATACAACATCACTCTTTCATATTCACACAAGGACTTTTTCTCTACGTCTAAGTGCTTTCTATCTAACATTTTTACATGTTGTCATCGGGAGCAAGTTGGGGTTCAGTATCTTGCCCAAGGATACTTTGCAAACTGGAGTAGCCAACCACCAACCTTCTCTACAGCCACCATTATAGAGCCAGACAACCATTCACACCTAAAGTCAATTTAAATTCGCTGATTAACCTAACCCTATGTGTGTATGTCTTTAGGTTGTGGGAAGAGTTCCCAAAGAGAGCATGCAAATTCCAGTCAGAAAGGCCCCAGACTGGATTTAAGCCTAGATCCTTCTAGCTGTGAGGCAACAGTGCTAACCACCCCACAGCCTGTTTAGTTTTTCCTTTAAAACTGCTAACTGTTGCCCCATAGTTTAACTGTACCCGTTGGTAAGTATTTTAAGGTACTGAAAATTACACTGTCAATTGAGAATTAATTGATAAATGCTGGGGAATTACACAGTGAGTCACAGGTTGTATTAACCAATGCTATAGAACAAAACAAAATTTTAAAAAAACAACACATTTGTGCCCTTTTCATGCAAAAAGATAGTGGCTTTAGCCAATCCCTGGATCTCCAATGTGTTGGCTGCAAATCACAAACACTTGATTGTGTCTCTGACATTTAGTGCAAAATAACCTACAAAGAGTTCTAAGATGTAGTGAAATCCAGTTTCAACGAGTCAAAACTACAAACAGTAAACTCACAGAGCACACGTTATTGAAAGTTATTCTGCTGTACTTTGTCTCTCCACTTGTGTCTGCTTGTACCCTCGAGCAGAAGGTGGCTCAAGAAAATCACCAACACCACTGAAGACGCTCATATTATCTGACATACACTGACTTCAATACAATATATTTTTGGCAACTCCTGAAGGAATCATAGTCACTACAAATGACACAAATTTACTATCATCATCATCTGAATCCTCAACATAAAAAGAGTTCATCTGAACAATTAGTTTCCCTTAAAGTACAGGAAGTTCAGTCATCACTTGCTCAGGTTAGTGCTTGGAGCAGTTATTAGCACAGAAGACAACTTGCAAAGCTGCTCACACTCCATTGGCTATGGCATGATTCCCGATCACCTCCCCACCAGTTGCAAGGGCGTATGAGGCAGGTACCGCTGCCAGAGCGGTGGCTGCTGCCACTGTAGCGCCCCCAGTGGCTGAGAGATGTAACGGTGTGTCGTGAACACGGGAGTAGTCCCTATCACTCTTGGCGAGAAGGAGGTGCTGCTCTCCCGGATGGAGCAGGGTCTGACGGGTAAAGGTCTCTCCATCAGCCAGGCTCTCCGGCAGTGGCTGTCCCCGTGGCTCAGGCAGCAGCAGGAGGCAGATGATGCACAACAGGGTGCAGCAGGCAAAGATCACATGATGCAGGAAGTAGCCCTTCTGGTTGTGGAGCTCCATGATGGGTGCAGTGAGCATGCCAAAGCCAGCGCTAGCCAGGACCAAGCCCAGTCCTCCACCCCTGCAGAAAGAGAGGTCACAGCTGATTTATTTCCAAGGTGTTCTGATGCACCTTAAACCAAAAACAGCAGCATTCTATAAGCATTCTTCATACAACAGGATTGGGACATCATTAAAAGTGGACTTCTTATTTTTTGAGATATAAACATGGTCAAATAATGTTAAATGGACTGCTTCTTATAAAGTAGCTTTCTACTACAGGCCTCATTCAGCTTGTCTCATGCAGCACTTTTTAACTATGCCTAAAGGCTTTCTAACCTCCTAAATTACCTAAATTACCTCCTTAACATGTCTTGAAGGTCTCCAAAGGCCTGGTAATGAACTAATCATTTGATTCAGGTGTGATGACCCAGTGTGATATCTAAAACCTGCAGGACACTGGCCCTTCAGGGCTGGAGTTCCCCATCCCTGATGTAAGGAGTCACAGATTGATCCACGACTTTCTAATTAGTAGATGACCCAGTCTACTACTTGAGCCACAGTCACCATAATGCAAATAATGACATACATACATACCCCCTTTTACCTATTTTTGTCTCTTTATTATATTTGCAAAAGTAGAACACATCATCTGTTCATGTCATAAAAACAGCTCTAGTTGTGAGCACAGAAGCCCCACCCACCTGCTGTTTGGACCTTCTGTTTGTAAGGGAAAGCCAATCAGAACAACTGGAGGCTGGAGTGAAAGGGAGATTAGCTAAAATGGCTTTTTTTCAGATGAAGAGGTTGCACCAAAGCCTAATGTAGGATATTTGTGGATTTTCTGACTGGTGATTCATACGATGCTAATGTACTAGGAGTACAGAGCTGAAAGTGGGCAGGATACATCCAGTTAAGACTATTAAAAATGGCATGCCTTATCCAACCACTTTTATCACTTTCTTAAGCTGACAACGGTCTTCACTCGGCATCTGGTCAGATCTGTTGATCTGAACCTCCTTCGTAACCTCTCACAGCCCTTTTTCCATAAAGCCACGTTTTCACCAGTTTTCTGTGGAGCCATTGTAATCAATAATGTGGGACACATTTTTCTTTCCAAACACTAATGAGAACCCCTTTAATCAAATTTGCATGACACACTCATCACTTGTCAGTCATAAACACACCACAAGAGGGAGCAAATGTGCAATTCGAGAACAAAAGCTGCACATACAGTCATAATACACAATATTTTTTTTAAGTAATAAGACTGTTTGTTTTCATAAGATGTGTATTGTTTATGACTATGCAGACTCACCTGATGACAGTAGGAGTGATTTCAGCACAAAAGAAAATGCTGAGTGTGCTGACAGCATGAGAAGAGAACATCCCAATTATGGAGAAGGCCACAGAGAATTTCCTGTTAAGGGTGTCTCGCAAAACTGTTCAAAAGAGAGGAAACAAGCAATAAAAATCAGCAACAACAAATGCAACATAATTCCAGGGGCATAAATTACATTGTTTATTGTGTATCACTAACTTCTCCTCAAACCAGGGGAACGGTTTATCATTTTAATTGTTTTAGATGATAAATCTCATAACTGCAAATGTACCTGTGTCATGGCGAAGGCTGTACTTCCCAATCACTGGATTCCATTAGTGAGCATTGGAGAAAAGAGAGATGTCATTAGTAAGCACGAAGAGCAGCACAGCACTGACTCAAAACAAGCAGAATAAAAGCCTTCAGGAGAACAGTTTACCACTGAAGCCTGAAATAATGACTACATGCTGCAGATGTAGGTCAAAGAGGAAGAAAGAGGCGAAGCTCCTGTTAGAATGAAGGTTGAGCTGCAGTTGGTACTGTTTTAATGACTAAGGGAAGGAAACCGAAATGTTCGAGAATTTCAGCGAAAGTCTGGCTAGCATGGCTAAACCTTTTCAGTTACAGTTATCAAGCTAACTGCACGCACAGCATGTTTGAGAAGTTTCAAAGTCATCAAACTGTCAGATAAACAACAGGAAGAGGGCACAACTAATTTCAGGATCAAAGTCGATCCAAAGAGGCCATCCAAAGAGTTTCAAGGATATTTTCATAGTATTTTCACCAGTAAAAACAAGAGGTGAAAAGTGTGGATTAACAATGTTTCTATCAGTTTTGAGACGAGAGGCTAAAGTTAGCATGCCTAGCTAATAGCTTGCCACTTATTTGAAATATAGTTTTACTTTGAAGGCAACAGGATAGTATTACAGGATAGTATTATTAAGATTACAGTCATGGTGTCTGTACAAAGTTGTTAGTATTTTAGAACTTTACACACAAGTTTTGTTTGAGTCAAACTTTACAGTAACTTTAGTAGCTATAGAAAAATTCTGAGTAATCACTTTTATCCTGTGATAAAACCCTTCTGAAGTGATGGTAGTGGTCTCTCCCCCCCAAAAAACATGGCCGTAGATGCATTACAGTGCATCTATGTAACAAAATGTAAATGTGTAACAAAGGTGATTGTGGTTTAGAGCTATATAAATAAAGTTGAATTGAATTGAATAGTCTGCTTGTGTATTTCTTTATTACTTACAGTTAAGCAAACCCAGCTGCAGCAGTGATGCGAGGGCTGTTATGATCATGAATGTGAGCAGCCCTCCACGCCGACCCATCAGCCCGACCGCAGGGCATAGTGCTAGACAGGTTGCCACGGCGATGCCGGCCATGGTGTAATAGTCAGCATGGCACAAAGCCGTGGGCTGAGCCTCGGGGTCCATCATACTGCGAGCGAAGCAGTGGTGAATTCCATAACCTGTCAGACTGTATATCAAGACAAAACCACAGAATAAGCGAGTGGCCAATGAGGTGCCACCTAAAACATGCGTCCGCCACAGGGCACGTGAGGTTTGCGTATGTCTTCATTCTCTGGAGACCAGCTCATGTGTAATTCATGCTCTCAACACAACGGATGTTGGCTGTTATTAGCAAAGGAACTGTACAAGCCGGGACCACAAACGCAACACACTTACGAGTTGACACACAGCACCACAATGTTTTTCCACAGGTTCCTGGTGCTCATCATCTTGACAATGCAGCTCCTCTGGGGTTTCTTGTGCAGCTCCTGCTCCAGCTCTGGTAGGAAACATGAAACGCACACCTTGAGACCTTTCCTTTTCAGGTGGTAATGAGCGCCCGGCCATAAGGGATCTCTAGCACGGAGAAGCTAAAGAGCTTTGGGGGGCTTTAGATAGATGTAGGACATCGCTGTGCCCACTCTCATCATCTATCTGACTGCTTGGCTATTGGGAGAAGCAGCGACAATGAATCAAACACCAACTCGGGGGAACAAGAAGTGTCGTGGCAGAGAAAGGAGAAATGTGAGACACGTTAAATCTGTTGCAAGACAATTAATAGCCAGGGATCTCATTTATAAACATGGCGCGTGCCGAAAATGAAGTCTGAAAAAGGGCTGTGCAACTTCCCACACACAAGTTGGGAGTTTTCAAAGGCAATCTTGACGGGAGAATGTGCACACTAGTACAGAGAGTCCGACCCACGCTTAGGAACATTTTGGAGAGAGACAGAAATTAGCAATGCACATTGTGAGGTGCTAAATTAAAGGCATGATGTAAAAACCAATACATAATACTTCGCCTCATACGTTAAGTATGATTTCCTATAATGTACTACTTATGGATCTGCTTTATCGTAAATATTGAAATGCCAACTCATTTCATCCAGCTCATCATCATATTTTTCATCATACATCCATTACACTAAATATCATCACAAGTTATTATAAAGTGGGGCAAGTTCACCACAGCTAAACAGCTTTTTGAGGGCAGGGTAGAAGACTGATTGAAGTGCACACATTTCTATATTGACCGTGATTTATAAAGGGAAGCTTCTGAGCTGGTGAGCACAGGCACGTTCTATAATTATTATTGTTATTTTTTGTCCACATCATCTCAGCTTCTCTGCTCAGGTATAGTATGGATCCTACACATTCTTTTATAAATGAGACCCCAGGTGCTTTGTACTCAACTGAGATTTAGAGGATAATAACGTAATTGCTGTTGTTAACTGACAGTGCACATGCTCTCAGCACTATTTGGAAGTCAGAATTTGTGTATATTATAATGAAAAACCATTAACAACCTAAAGGACTATGGATCTTTACCTTATTGCGTTTGCATTTCATCATATCAATGGTCTGAGCAGTGCAACCTGGGCACTCTTCAAACAGTCATCTTTGAGTTTTATATGCATGTCAGTGTCTTTGTACTCGTTGCTTGCTCATTTCATCACACCAAGCAGCAGCTGTAACGTAACATACTGCAGACGATTTAAATATATTGCAAAGTGAAGAGAATTGAAGGAAACCAACAGAAAGAATAGAATTCGTGCTCCGGTGGTTGTGGGAGCTTTCATCTTCTCTCTCCCTCTTGAATTCATCCTCACCTGTAAGAACTCCGCTGGGCTCAGTTGTCATGTCAACTTGGTTCTTCCTGGCGATCCGCAGCATCATGGCTTTGGACCGCCTGTAATGCTGGGTGGCCAGCAACCAGCGCAGGGATTCGGGGAAAATCCTGTAGAGGGAGAGAAAGAGGGGAATGGCGAGGAGAAGCAGACAAAGGATGAGCAGAAGATGTTGTAAAAGCAAGAAAGAAACAAGTGAGAGCAGAAGAAAACAAGAGGAGAAAGAGACTATTGTTTGTAAAATCAGAGCGAGCCGTGTGTACTGTACAAGCCATCGCCTGGCTCAGAGCTGTGGATTTTCTTCAGAGGGCGGGACTCACCAGACGTAGGGCAGCATCAGAACGAAAGGACTGATTATGACGATCTGCAGGACCTGCCAGTCATCCCGGTTTGGCCAATGGCGACACAGAGCGGCCACCCCTGGCATCAATAGCTGCCCGCCCACCATAAGAAAACTGGCCACCATAGTCATGGAGAAACGCCAGCCTGGCAAACACAGCTCGATCCCTAAAATAAAGAGACAAGCGTGAGAACAAAAAGACTTCATTTTACAGAAAACATGGCTTCCTGTGGTGTCGGTGCTCCACGAGAGGCGAGTAAATTATGCATGCGCTCTGTGTGTTTGGATGTGATTACCATTATAAACTTGCAGCTGTCTTAATGGCCTGAAAGAGCATGTGTTTGTTTAATGGTGAGGTAGGCACTGAATTTCCTGTCATGAATTATTGAACACCTATTGCTGATCCTTCCCCTGAGAGTGCACTAGTTTAACACCAGGCCTCTTCATGAAGTTAGGATGGACTGCATGAGCTTTTCGCTGGAACCGTCCTTTAATTCCTTCCCACGTGACTGGGCTCCCATCCTCTCCCTTACTGCCTGTAACATGGTACAGTCCAGATGGCCTGGCCCATATGGCAAGGGCCTTTTGAAGGTGACCATTGTTGGTGGATGAGAAGGGAGGAAGGGGGGGATACTCACTATACTCACTAACCTGTACTGTCACTTGTTATTGTGAGGAAGAGAGAGAAAGCTGGGCTGGGGGGTTGACGGAGTAAAGAAAGTAGAGTAGGGACTGAATACAAATTACGTCTCCCTCAGAAGCATAAGAAAAGTCCCTCCATTCATCAGTGGAATCACTGGAGGAATGATAATAAAGACTGGTGAGAGAGAGAGAGAGAGCGAGAGAGAGGAGGAAATACAGAGAAAAACACAATGAGGAAGAAGGAGGCGGGATGGAAAAATGACTAAGATTTTCAGATAAAAGAATGAAAGGAAAATGATTCAGCTAGAGATTAAAGGTATTACTGAAAAATCCCTCGAACTGTTTTTCTTCCCTAGACCTGAGTCAAAAATCTTCCCACACAAGGAACAAAACAGATGAAGGAAACTGCACTGACCCATAATCCTTAACCTGGCCATCTGCTTCTACTTTTTCTAGCCAAAAAGACAGTGTGAGTCTGTCTCTCACCCAGTGATGGGAGCAGTATACAGCTTTTCATTATTTTTTAACGTAGCGGTCTAAAAATATAGCATTAAATGTAAATTATCAAATCCAAATGTTTCCAATGTAAAAAAATAATAATAACTTTATCTCAAATCATGAAAGGAAACTGAGAAGTCAAACCACGAGCCAGAGTTGACCCAGGATGTGAATGTGATGGATGCTTAGTTACACTTCTGCTGATCGGCTTTATTTTCATATCGGTTTCTTGTCCTGTGTGTTTATTAACCACACGCTGTTCCCAGATCTCGGTCAGTCTGTACAATTAAAACCGCACAAATCAATAATTTACTCAACAGCAGATCGAACGACTGAGTCTAATGTGAAAGAGGTCGCTAATGGTGACAAACAGACTGAGAAAATCACCCAACTCTGCTTTTTCTATCCACCCTGCTGAGCAATTTAAGCAATCATGCAAAATGCTTGGCTATAAAAGAACCATCCATGTGAAATTATTTGGCAAGATTGCAGTAAAAACTGGACTGATTTCTTCATTAATTTACATTGGAGCGATCTGAGAAGATGGTAAAGAAGTTGTTACATGCCAGAGTACGTTGCTCTGTTTTTCTTTTGCTCCTGTCTTTCAGGTGTCAAGCCTCCACCTATTGGCCAATTCAAAGTTAATTGGCACACGTCTATTGGCTGACCTGGGCACAGTAGGTCAATCACTTGCCAGGGATCGTTAGAAAAGAGCAGCTCCCTGGCCAACTGGGCAGCTTCTGACTCTTGTGGAACTCTTGTTTGTAGGCTTCTGTGTACGTAAAACAGTGTGTGTTGGTGGGAGGCTGGACAGGTAAGCTTGGGGTAACCTATACACTGGCAGCAGAGGTTTGACTATTACAGACATTACTTTGTGTTTTGTTAATTTATTTGATTTGGCTCAACCGATTGGTCCTCCTTCCCCACCTTTTTGTTTTTGTTGTCAAGTTCATTATTGTCAAGGCATGATATATGATAAATAAATCCTGCCTAACTATTAACCTAGCTGTTGTCCTTCTCCTTCATTAATTTTGGTGGTCTTGTGTTGCTGTCTCCTCCCTGCCTTAGCCCCCACCATGGTCAGGGGGACAAATGGAGGCTCCTCGCAACTGAAGCGAGAAGCATACCCCTACACATGATTCTAGGGGTATGCAACTGTTCTAGACATGCTGCCTACTATAATATTAATTTTGTCTTTAGCTAAGCACAAACAAACAGATCATCTGATTCCATCTTATCTTATTCTTTGCATCTTCTTCTGTCAAATCAAACCCTTCGCATTTTGTATTCTGCAGGCATGTCGAAATACCAAAATTCTCTTTTGTAAGGT
The DNA here is from genome assembly GCF_013358895.1 of Oreochromis aureus. NCBI lineage: Eukaryota > Metazoa > Chordata > Actinopteri > Cichliformes > Cichlidae > Oreochromis > Oreochromis aureus. Next base: position 27,735,043 of record NC_052958.1, on the reverse strand, counting down.
TAAAACGTTTTACTTGTTAAACCTTAATTTGCTTTACTTCCATACAGCACCAAACTTTATCATCTGGAAACTTAAAATTTATTGTATTTTACTCAGTTAGCATGCACATGTAGCTAGTTTCAGCTGCAGTCACCCAATATTACCCCTGTTCACAGTCAATAAGACTGAATCACAATCAAAAAAAGAAAATCAACTGTACTTTGGCAAAGGCAATGTATCCCTAAAGTAACCTCACACACACACACACAAAAAAAAAGCTACCCAGCTCTCTGGGGAGGTGCCTGATCCTGCTGACTCTACTGGGATATCAATACGCACACACAAACAGGCATGCTGGCAAGGACCTTTTGTTCCAGCTGAGTGGGAGAATGGCTCTCCTTGTGCTGATTATCTCACTGCCACCCTCCCTCCTGTGTGCACCCCCCCCTCCCTCCCTCTAGCTCATCAGTGTGGTTGAAGTAGCTCTCACACCCTCCATAAAAGCACCTCCACCCCCAGCACCCCAGCAGCACCGCATCTGAAAGTGAACAGTTATACAGAAAGAAAAAGAAAACTAAAATGAAAGAAAACAGGTCTGAATAAAAAGCAGCTGATGGAATGGTCAAACTAATTTTCAATGACGAATGGTTGACAGTACCACCACACACACACATACACACATACACACACTTTTATGTTGTCTGCTGCTCCCTGGCTAACCTTGCCTCCGGCATGAGAACAGCATGGAGAGACAATTAGCTTCCTAACAGCATGAGCTCAGAGTGAGAACCACAGTCTGTGTTTGCGATTATGACGATATTTATAGCTGTACAGCTGGTGATGGGAAAAGATATTAACTTGAAATTTTGGAAAAAGGGAGTGTTGTGTTCCTGAAACAATAAGCTATACTGGAGCAAAAAAAAAACAAAAACAAAACAATTATAAGAAGCTTTTATTAACTGTTCTTAATTGTTTAACTTACAGTGTTGCTATAAGTTAAATGCCACTGTCAGTATGCTAGCTCGCTTACAATACTGCTAGCTAAGATGCTAATTAGCGCTAAGCATGAAATAGAACCAAGAGAGATGGGATTTGTTAGGTTGTAATCGAACACTAAGAATCACCACAAGCATTACAAATTGACATGAGACGACCATGCAGTGAAAATGTATGTTATGCCTTCTGATGATACTGCCTAAGGGAAGCATGTATAATGTAAACAGAATTGGTCCTAGCACTGAACCCTGTGGAACTCCATAATTAACCTTAGTGTGTGAAGAGGACCCTCAGTTTACATTAACAAATTGGAGTCTATTAGATAGATATGATTTAAACCACTGCAATGCAGTACCTTTATTGTCTACAGCATGCTCTAATCACTGTAATAAATTATTATGGTCAACAGTATCGAATGCTGCACTGAGGTCTAGCAGAACAAGCACAGAGATGAGTCCAGTGTCAGAGGCCATAAGAAAATCATTTGTAAATTTCACTAAAGCTGTTTCTGTGCTGTGATGAGCTCTGAAACCTGACTGAAACTCTTCAAATAAGCCATTCCTCTGCAGATGATTAATTAGCTGTTTTAGAAGAATTTGTTAGATAAAAAGAAGGCTGGAGAAACTCCCCAACCCGCTCGGCCTGTTGATTCATTTAAACTAACATAATCATCCTGTTTCAACCAGGTTTCTATCAGACAGAGTAAATTGATTTGTTGATCAATTATTAATTCACGCTTAGTTTTTAGTTTATTTTTTGTCTGTTTGGGAGCTGGGGGGATGGGGTTTTGGGGGGGGGATAACAGGAGGAGACAAGCAAGAAGAAAGGCGTGTAAGACTGCAACTCTGCTTCCTGGTCCCAACTCTGGATAGTCACGTTTGGGGGGTTTTAATAAATTTGGCCAAATTTCTAGAAATGAGAGCTGCTCCATCCAAAGTGGGATGGATGCCATCTCTCCTAAACTGACCAGGTGTCCTCCAGAAAGCATCCCAATTATTTATAAAGCCCACATCATTTTTTTGGACACCACTCAGATAGCCAGCGATTAAAGGAGAACATGCAGCTAAACATGTTACTCCTGTCCAATTGGGGAGGGGACCAACTACAATAAACTACAGAGTCCAACATTGTTTTGGCAAAGTAACACACAATTCAATATTGGTTTTAGTGACCTCCCACTGACGTAACTCGTCATTACTACCGGCGTGAAATATAATGTTATAATTTAATGAATTTACGTTTACCCTTAGCTAGCAGTTTTAAATTCCCCTCAATGTCGCCTGCTCTGGCCCCTAGAAGACAACTGACTATGGTTACTGGTGTCTCTAGCTTCAAATGTCTCAGAACAGAATTGCCAATTACCAGAGTTTGTTCCCTGGCGGGTGAGTCGCCAAGTGGGGAAAAACGATTAGAAAAGAGCCCTAGTTCGATCCTGGGAGGAAGCACAAATCCCTTTGGGTTGCGTCAGGAAGAACATCCGGTGTAAGGAATTTGCCAAGTCAAACATGCGGAGCTACCCACTGTTTTAACCCTTTGTGAATAGAAGCAGCTGAAAGTAGCTTTTACTCTCCAGTATGAAGATTTGTGACTCTGCTTTATATGCTGATTTTTTTAGTAAATGGACTGGTACTTTTATAACACTGTTCACCGATTCACACACACATTCATTCAGCACATTCTAGTTCAGTTTAACTAACACATACAATCTCTCTCACAGTAATGAATGTTTTGGGGGAAATGTAGGGTTCAGTATCTTGTCCAAGGACGCTTCAACACGAGACTGGTGGAGCTGAGCCTCATACCATCAGTCCTCCACCTGAATTTCAATTCAATTCAATTCAGTTTTATTTATATGGCACCAAATCATAGCAGTTGCCTCAAGGCCCTTAATACTGTAAGGTAGAGACCCTACAACAATACAAAGAAAACAGAAAATAGTCATGCTGTTAGCATGTGAGGATTTAACTTAAAATAAAATACCAATTGGAATTTGGACAGACCAAACAAGCACTATGAAGACACCATATGGGGCTCCTGAAACGCCGCTAGGCATTTTTGTGGCATTTTATAGACTAAACAATATTAATCAATAATGACAGAAATCTGTTGCAGCCTAAGGGGGTGACTTCATAGACAGCTTGACAAGGGCATAGCATCTGAGTCAGCAGAAGTCCTCACCATGAGCTCATAACTGCACACACCTGCATTCACCGTATAGTGCTTGTCTTTGTAATTTCCTACAAGGAAATCAAGGAGCAGAGACAGAGAGGAAAAGGCAAAGGCATTAACCTTGTTCCACTACTCGCAACTGCAGCCTAATTCTTCTGGGCCCATGCAAACTACATTCACTGAAAATCTTTTGAGAAGCAAATACCAATCCCCCTCTAGGATTCAGTAGTGGTACTAAAAATTCTGCAGCTTCCTACAGTTGCTCCAGCGAATCTGCTGGGATTCATATGTTTGATTCACATGTTGACCCAGTTTATGGAGAAAAAGAAACTTACCAAATGTGTCTGTATAAACTTTTCAAATGACTCCTGCAGCATAAAATCCACTTTTCTGCCGCAGTATGCTGCAAACCAGAACATTCAAGTCAAGTCTGAGGTTCGTCAGTACAAGTCTTAAGTTTCAAATCCAGTCCTCCTTAGAGATGATCCCCGTCAGCTGAGGAGCAAGAGAAACTCTTTCGTGTTGAGTCTGAATCAAGTCTGGAGACCTTATTTTTACTTGAATGTGCCATGGATATTTGGACACTTTGGGGAGGGTAAACAAGTTATAAGTAGAGCTGACTATCAGTCATCATCAGTACTACTGAACAAAAAATTGCATTGCAGTAAAGAACATTATGTAAAACAAGATATACAAGATATAGATATGGTAAAGGTGAAATGGAGTCGTCAGGCAAACTTAATCAGGAAATTAAGCAGGTGTTAAAAGAAACAACACGAAGAGTGAATCAATGATGAGAAAAAAAAAACAACTAAATAAAACTCTCGTAAGCTTGTTAGCGAACATTTGCTTATTTACACATCCAGTAGATACATTTTAAAACTGTGTCTGTGTCCAAAGAGTCCTCGGGGAACTATCTGGCTCTTTAGCTGTTAAATGGTGCAGTGTGTTCACACAGAGTGTGCCAAGCTTTTGTAGAAAAAAAGCTGCCAGCTGTGGCTAAAATTTGCACTTTGATACTGAGCTAAAACCCACACAAGGAAATGTAGTCTGAAAACAAGGTGAAAATACATTTTTCAGTACTGTACTGAAGGACCATTGGGCTATACGAGATATCAAAAAAGTACAAATAAATACAACACACCATGAGACACTGTGCATTTTGTATTTGACAAAAATAAAAAATTCCCCTATGTGCACTAAAAGTTCTCTATATTTGGATATATTCAGGGCTATATGAGAACTATAGACTACATGGAATGTTCACATGGGGTCTATGGACCAGTGAATTTTATCAGTAATTACTGCTGTAAAAAAACATATTTTTTGACACTTTTTGAAGAAGACTATGTCGCCAGGATTGTTTTCAATGTTTGAGCAAAAAGAAAATAATGCCTGAATTATAAGTCCAAAATTTAACATCTGTGGATGTTGGATGCTTCCTGGGTTAACCTGCTGACCAGAAAATCCAAATTTCAAATGGAAATACATCATGATGTTACTCAAAACTGGAGGAAGGATCCCACTCCAGTAGGATGGTTATTATAACTATTAGAGACTTATTGTATGTAAGCATGAGTTGAACCAAGTCCACCAGGTCTTGGATTCAAACACCCAGTTTCTTAGTTTTGGGTGGCTTACAAATCAGTAACTGCATAAATGGTTTGCAGGCTATTCTTATTCCCGGAAGGTCAGTTAATGCCAGGGTGTTGGTGTGGCTCGTTACACAAAAGCGGACACATCAAATTATGGCGTCAGTGAGATGGGTTCCAACTCGTCAGTGTAGTTCTCAGCGTGTAAACCTAAGCAGCGAGTGAAAAAAAAAATAGTAAGAAAAAAGGAAAAGCAAAGTGTAAAACGCAAAGGTAACAAAGTGCCGTCCGTGGCGTCTGACTGAATGCATCGCTGGCAGTGAGTTGACATGCTTCATTAGATTTTGTTGTTTTTAAAAAGACTGTTTCTCATTGGAAGTATAGCAGCTAATGTAAATAAATATAATAAAAGAGAATAAAAATCCACCGTCCACAACTCAAAAGTTTTAAAAAACGTGGAACAGAAGTCTATTTTAAATACTTTGTCCAGTGCGTGCATAATGGTCAACCATGTTTTCATGATGAGGCTCAGCGTTCTCTTCTGAAACAGACAGAATAAGAAGGAAAAGGCATGAGGAAAAGGAAACGCTATCCCCTGTAGTTCCCAGAGGACGACTCAGAGGAAGGTGCCATATTACAAACTAATAAGCCCGTGCAGAAATTGTGAAACAACCAAAAACGCACTACAACACACTAAAACGTGCACGTGAACACATTTATATTAGGCAAGCTTTACGGCAGCTCAGTGGATTTTATTATGTGCTGTGTGCTACAGAGAGATAACTAAAAGATGAGAGATTTTAAATGAGCCTCCAGAAAATGAGCGCGCGATTGTGTGAGCGCTGGTAGTAATAAAAATGATGGGGTGAAAGGGTGAGGGAGAGAGGGAGGAGGAAGAGGATGGTGTGAATGGGGAAGTTGAGGTAAGCAAAGAGGGGGGAAATGGAAAGGGCTGGAGAGCAGCTGGATTTAGAAACTGGAACTCAGCGCTGCATTCACAGCAGCAGAGGGTGAAAGGAGGTGGAGGATGAGGCACAGAAGAGTGTTTTTAGTGAGAAGATAGACACGATAATGCAGACAGAGCAGTGCATCCACAGCATGGACAAAATCATCTATAATACAGAGCACGTGTGCTACATGCTTATTTTTGCATTTCTTCTTCCTGCTGCATGCTATTTCCAACTCAGCAGTCTAACAGCCACTGCAATTATGTGCCTCTGCTGTTCCTCAGCATCTGTTTTTAACAGCACTTTCAGAACACTGAGACACTCTGTATTATTTTGCTTCCCTACTACAGCTCATTGGGTTTGAAATGTAACATGACTCTAGGATTAAAATATTGCCTCTGAGCTTTAATTTGAGAATGTTTACATCAATGATGGCTGTAAACATCTGGACCCTTTTTGCACACGGTTCCCCTGTTGTGGCGCAGTGCAGCTGGATAATAATACTCAACATTACAGAATAGTCAGCCATAGGGGGTTTATGATAGAAAAGGAGCGTTCTTGACTGGTTAGTTCAATCACATGACCTTAATTTAGTTTCACCTGCCCCCAGCCTATCAGTGAGCAGTGAACATAGACATACAATTATTCACACTCATATTCACAGCTAAGGGCAGTGTAGAATCACCAGTTAGAATAACATGCATATCTTTGGACCGTAGCGATAACTGATGACTGTTTTAGTAGTGAGTTAAAACTAGCCTGTTGAAAAAATTAAAACAAAATGAAATGAAATGATTTGTAAACTTGGAAAATGGACGTGTTTATTGAGCCTCTCATTGTCAGCAGTTGACTGAGAGCAAACCATTTTCTAAAGCATCCTACGCAATAAAAGTTTTTTAAAAAGCCGGAGCTCAGCCTGAAAGCTGCGTGGAGACAGTTTGGATAATCAGTTTGCTTTGACTGCTTTCCACATAAGATAAGATGCAAATTTAGGAAGATTCCCAGCTTGTCCGATCGCCTGGCTTGCTGTGTTTCTCTTGCCCTGCAGGACGTCTTTCGTAGATCTCAGAGAAGATAGCACAGTCACGGCATCATGAAGCGGCCTGGGGAATACCAGGTGCTTCAATGATGAAGCGAATGGAAACAACCACTTAAAATTAAATCCAAGGTAGCGATTACAGCCAAAAGAACAAAACAACATGTTGTTGACTGACTTCACTATTTCTGTCCTACTCTACCTCTCTTGGCAAACAACAAGGTGATACCAGTAGAGTAATAAGAAATTTTCTATTAACAGTTCCACCTGCATGTGTATGTTTTTAGCTTGCAATGAAGACAACTGCAAACTGTGCTCCACTGTTCTATTATCAGGTGTAAGTACAGTATATAGTCTTTACTGTTAATGGGATGCCAGCATCTATTTTCTGCTGTCATAGTCTGAGTTCACTTCAAAGAGCACCAATCTGTGGCAGGGAGCCGACTGTTCCTCCTACTGCATGCATCCACACCTCACACAAACACCTTTTTTGTTGCACTTCAAAGTGCATACAGACAATCTGTTGTCTCACACACACACGAAAAAATCCCACACACAAACAGTTACTTATCCCATCATTGTTAGCTCGGAACACACAAACAAGTGAAAAACTGCCCCACGCTACAGACATGTTTCTTTAGTGAGCAGACTGTGAAAACAGCAGCGAAAGGAGTGAAGCAATTCATTAGCCAAGTATAGAAACAGAGGATCAAATGTATGCTGTGTAACATTCACAATGTCAAGTATGTGAGAAAAAAGTGTGCAAAAATGATAATGAAACAAAAATGGGCTTCTGACTTTTCAGGAACAAGGTGGGAAATGTTTTGTTTATTTTTAATGACACTTTAAAAAATTTGACAGCCCACAAACTTGACGCCCCGAGAAAAAGTAAGCACATCCTTACTGCTTCCATAGGAAACCGAGTATTAAAGCGGGGATCATACTTTCCACGGCCGCGAGTCCACTAACGTCGACTTGGGTCCCAGCGACGTAAATTTAGTCATCAGACTGTTAGTGCAAGGGTTCGTGTGAAGGTCTGTACACCTGCCTATTTTCTGTGACCACACAGATGTTTCCTCTTTTCTGCAACAAGAACTTGGTAGCATAGCTTAGGTTTGTAAAGCTGCAGATGAACAAACCACAAAACTTGTGAAACAACTTCCTTTGGACAAACAAGACCACAGTGGAGATTTTTGGCCACGGTGCACAGGATATCACCACAGACACCTCATAACAGTCGAGTACAGTGCTGATGGAGTGAGGAGATCATATTCTGTGGCCTTTCATGCATTTTCTATCATATTCTTTGTAGCAACCCAAACTCCAAGTGGTTATCAGTAATATTAAAGTGAAACCTATTATGTTCATTTCCATTTATACATTTTTATTCTTGGACTTGTTGATTCACTCATGATTCACAGTTCAAAACAACCCTAATTCATCTTATACTGGGCCTTCATGCAGCCACATAGTTCATCTTTTAGCTCCCTTCGCCTCCCTTTAAGACTTAGTTTCCTGATCGTGAGGGGCTTCTGTGCTGACAGCAGAGCCAAGAGTACAAAAAACTACCCGAAAACAAGCATTTTAGAGCAGACTGAAGCCCGAGCTGTTGTTTTACAGGGATTAATAGCATATGGACTGATCTCGCTATTTAAAACTTTGGTCATATTTACAATATGATCATCCCCATTGGAACAGTATATTCATGCAAATAAGAAGAAGCACAATAGGGACACTTAATGTAATCCCAATGAGTGCAGTTTTCCCATTTCCACGTCTCCTTCACGACTCCCAGTGTCTTGGATTTAAAAGCCAGAAAAACAAATATTCTCATATCCATCACAGATTAAATCTGATTCCTCACAAGGCTCTTGGCAGACAGCTCGGGGGCATCCATTTTGCTTGTTTGTTTTCAAAAGCAGTTCAGATGAGATTTATCCAGGACCCCTGCAGAGAGGGACAAAACCCGCCCCAAAGCCTTATCTTCAAGTCTACCCTCTCTTCACGCATAATGTATGACTAATCTCACTGTGGCCTGAGAGAGAGGGGGCCAACAGAGCAATGAGAAAGAGTGAGTGAAGCGGTGAAGAATGTAAAAGGGGTCAAAATGAAAGTATCTGGTGTCAGTTTTAAAAACCTCTGACTCTTCTGCAGAATGTGACACAAGGAGAATATGTTTGGAGTGAAAAAACAACTTCACTATAAAACATATTCCACTTTAACATTGAGCACCAGAGTATCATGGTGTGCTTTAGCAGCTAACTTTAACAATAAAAGCATATCATACTTCAGATTCAGCCACCAGATCCACTAATGGAAGCTCCTAATAGAGATTCAGGGCCAGGGTTAGTGTTACCACCTGTGATGACTTAGACCTCAGAGAGCTAAGTAGCCGAGTTTAAGTGCAGTTAGTTTTTCTAAGCATCAAAGCTGAGTTCTTATTATTCCCTTGAGTGTGTGATGTTTTCCAAAGAGGTCAAGGTGTAGTGTTTAGAAACGATCAATCATTTTGGAGTATTTAAACTTCCACCCAAGATATCAGTCGATGCATTTAACTGTTGCCGAGTTATAATCAAATTCATTTGGCTTTAGCAGATTATTCTAGGCTTTCATAATAGCATTACTGCTATTGCCAAACAGCAAAGCACACACCAGGAAAGAGATAAGAAGAGAAGAAAAAGACCAAGCAAACAGGCATGAGAAGGTGAAGGCTTGTACTTACTGAGCACGTAGAGGGAGAGAGCAAGGCCCGCCAAGCAGAAACCCTCAAAGAAGCGCAAGGTGCTGAACATGGTGACATTTACAGAGAAGGCAACACTCAGACCAAACACCAGCATGAAAAGCACCGAAAGGATCAACACTGGGTGTCGACCAAACCTTAGAAACAAGAGAGAAAGACAGGAAGATAAAGATGTAGGAAAGAGCTTCAAAACCCAGTCAAACTGAGAAAGAAACTTTTCATGTAAAGTCCGGAGAAAAAGATCATTGCATTCATCATTTCCTTCAGACTCTAAACACGTCCTGGTCTAGAGGGGTGGGGGAGGGTTAGGAGGTCAGTGGGTCAGGTCACAACTGAGGCCTCATGGCCCGCGTGCTTCTTTACATTGTTTTCTTTACATTGTTGTGCATAGTTGCTGATCCCTAACACAATGCAGGTACTTATTTTCCCACGATGCCACTCGGGTGGCTTGCAGATGGCAAAAGTGACCATAATTAACTCGGTTACAGTGGCATTTTGCTCAGTTATAAAAGACATTTTATCATTTAGCTTTGCAGATAGTTCGATGTTTAACCATTAGGGCTCTGTGATACTCTTCTTTAAGGTTCCTACAGAAGTTGACAGACATTTTGTTTTTCTTATTCTTGATAACTCTGGATAAACCACTTTTATAATCTGGTTAATGCCACTTCCACTATTTGTTTGGCTTTTTAGTTTGATTTTGTTGTTATTGATTTTCGAATGCCTTTAAAATCCTCCTCACACAATTTTAGACATTTTTAAATATCTAGCCGGCTAAAGATCAATGTGACATGACAGTCAACAGCACTAATATCAGCTGATGCTGGTCTTCTCCCAATCAACTGGTCCGTCCTTCGATAATACATTCACTGGCCTTTTTTTTGGCACCTTGCTAGTACCAGGTTGGACCCTGGTACTTCCTGTAATGGCTCAGGTTGGTGGTACCACCAGGATGGATCTTTGCTTTCATGCTGCTTATGGCAAATTCTGACAAGATTTGAATGTAGCAGCAGAAACAGAGGCTCATGTTTTCATGTTCTACTGTCCAATTTTGGGAAGTCCATGCAAATTGTAGCCTCATTTTCCTGTCATTTGCTGACAGCAGCAGTATCCAGCATGGTCTTTTGCCAGTGAAGTCCATCTGCCTCGAGGTTCGACGTGTTGTTCAGAGATCCTCCTCTGGATGCCTTGGTTGGAACGAGTGGTGATTTGAGATAAAGTTGCCTTATTAGCTCTAAGCACTCTGGGCATTCACCTCTGACCTCTGAGATTAGGAAGATATTTTCACCCAGGTCTCTACAAGCTGTGTGGGAAAATCCCAGCAGATGAGCAGTTCCTGAAATACTCAGATAAAGCCATCTGGTACCAATAGCAAACATTCAAAGTCACTTAAATCACAATTCTTCCTCAATCTGAAGTTCAGTTTGAACTTCAGCAGGTCATCTGGTCCATATCTATATGCACTGAGTTGCTGCCATGTGATTGGTTGATTAGAAAACTTCAGTTAACAATCAGCTGAACAGTGGTGCCCAAGTGGCCAATGAGTCTATAGTCTTTGAGTTTACTGAAACAATAATGCAGCACAAAGACATACCGCAGTGTGTTAAAGGGAAAGAAATAAGGTTTTTAAACAAATGAGAAATCATCTCAGCTACTTTAATTTGGAAGTAAATCTCGTAACAAACACACCAAATTTCAGTAATAATCCTGCAGAGGATGCAGAATACTTTAAAGTAGCAAATCTTTCTGTAGCTGTGGTGGAAATTTTCAGGGGCAAGTTTGGCTAGTCGTCCCTTACACTTTTTTTTTCTTCTTACATATATGTTTGGCTTTTCTTTGGGAGCTTTTTTTCAGCCTGCCTGACCATGTTTCTGATTCCAAGCAGTTCAAAAAATGCAGTTGTAAAAATGCAGATCTCAGTTGTGACACCTGGAATTATCCTTACAGTATAACAAAACAGACAAAGAAGGAGGCAGCGTACCAGTCAGCCATGACACCCATCACTAGGTATCCAAATATGGAGCCCACAAGCAAAGAGAACTTGGCAATGTGAACCTTCCAGGCCGAGTCACACACTAGGTTCCACTGGAACAGAAACAGAAAGAATGAGAGAAACATAAGTCAGATATTGTTTTCAGAGAAAGGCACCCACAACCAGATAAAAGGGAATAAGACATCAGGAGCTGAGACACTTATAATATGAACGCTGCACAGAAGCCAAAAAAGAAACGTGGCATTCTCTCATCAGAATCCTGTCAAACTCTTTTCACTCTCTGACTCACTGTGTTGATAATTCATGAAGTCGGACGCATCTGCAAACATGCTACGAACGCTTCTGAAATATTCAAGCGTTCATCCCACATCTATATTTATGTGTGTTTCTGAGAGAGAGAGAGAGAGAGAGAGAGAGCAGACACAGTGCATGTGGGAAAGCAGCTGTGTGTCTGTTATAACAACAATCAATAGTTTCCCACTCTTTCCTCTAAGCCAGTGGGTCAGTGCACACACCGCTGCAGCACTCAGCATCTGAAGTTTAGCCAAGGACACATGCCGAAGCACTACGTGTGCACCGTACGTGTGCATAGCCTTGACAGCATCTACAAGAGAGCCCAGTGGAGCGACTGAGCTGTGTGTGAATCCAGTGTTGGTGTTTAACGATAATTTACACAGCACCACGAAGAGTGAGTAGAGAGAGACAGTTAGAGGTTATGCTCTATGATGGCTGGACAACATGCCACTGTGAGTTTATTAAGTCTGGGCTTTTAGCACCGCCGTTATCTGAGAAAGCAGGTATCATTAATGCACAAATGCAGAAGCAACAATCAGCATTGTTGCTTATTAACATTCAGCCTCTTTTTGTAACAAGGATTCAGTTTGGTGTTTTTTTTTTTTTCTGAATTCTGTCTCTGTAATTGGATTCCAAGTAAAAATAAATAAACTAAGGTTTGAACATAAGCATATGTCAGAATTAACCTGCTCGGGGACCCCCGGAGCAAATGCTTCTGTGTTTATTGTGCTTGAATACTGCCTCGTTCCACTACCTGTAGAATAGTTTGTTAATGTGATCATTAATGTATTATCTGTGTATCTGTGTGGATATAAATGAGTCAACCAAAGTTTTCAGCTATTGTGACACAAGATGTGGCTTCAGTATCAGTTTATTGCCATAAACCAGTTGACACTAGCACCAGCAGAGTTCTGGGTAGGAATACTAGTCTTAATGTATGTGCTTAAGCCTCCCATGATGCACTGAGCACTTCTCCTCCATTGGCCTCTTTTGACTCGCCATCTTTTTGTACACAACATCTGCATGTCATTAACTCTTTTTCGGCTCTGTCCTATAGTTTGTGTATGTGTTGGGCTCTCCAGGCTCCTATTTTCTCTCTTCTCTTTCTCTTTCTGCACACTCCACTCATACACTCTGGAATTCAGGCGCTAAAGTGTAAGACGTAAAAAGATTATTATTCTCTTTGAACTGATGTACCAGGCAGCACCAGCTCACTCCAAAGCACAATGAATAAATAAATAAATAAACAGCACGCGGGTCAGTGGGTAACGTGTCAATCAACTGTCTGAGGCTGGCAGTAGTGATGATGGCGGCGACCCCCCCCCCCCATCCACCCCTGAATAACACTACGGGTCTATGGCTCTCACTCGTTACCTTGGTAACCACATTCTGACTAAGTCCCGTCTGCAGCTCCAGCCTCCACTCCTTACAAGCGCACAGCATTCCGACGCCGTCGCCGTATCCGTGCCCGGTGCCGTTGCCTGTGGGCTGCAGCGAGGGAGCGATGCTGGTGACGGTGACCGGCGGGGACGCCGCGGTCCAGTCGCTTTCGTTTGCCAGTGGCTGCACGCAAGTGCCATTGGGCTGCGCCAGGAGGAAGTAATCCGAAAACTGGCTAAAGCCGATGAACAACGCCGGTATCCAGGTCAGGACCACGAGCTGCTTCTGGTGTTTCCCGAAGCCCCCGAGAGACGGCAGAACGGAGCCGTCGATGTTCGGCAGCAGCCGGGGCGCCGGGCGCTCCACCGGGGTGAAGCCGTTCTCAGGCGTGTGGTCCTGCGCCTCCGGCCGTCCCGCTGCCATTACGACCGGGCACAAAGAGAGCAGCTGTGCGCAACAGCGGGCGAAGCGAAGCCCCCGCTCTGTCGCCCTCCGCACACTCTGCGTTAAGCCCTTTGACACAAAGGAAGCTCGCCGCACAGATAAATCCGGTGTACGGCCAACAAAAGCACAAACCCCAAAACACACACAGACAGAGAAAGAGAGAGAGAGAGAGGAAGGGGGGGAGGTCTCCGGTCCGTGAGGGCGCGCAGATGCACCGAATCACCGAGCAGTCGTCCTCATGGCGACGGGACTTGAAGTGACCGGTGGGTGTCCTAGTCAAGCGGCTGTGTCAGGAGGAGGAGGACGCTGTGGAGAGGCTCCCGGAGAGCGGTGGGCTCGGACGGGCATGCTCACGGGCACGGGCTTTGTATTCCATGAGTGCAGCCGGATCCATCCATGCGCCAGGCCCGGTGGTTGAATGGAAGTGTGATACTGAGCTGCATTCAGATCTTTTCAAGATCTGCCGGTTCCTCATCCGCGAGTGCCACAGGTCTCATACCTGTCCAAAACGCGACCCTCTGCAGGTGCGCGTCATTTATCTCCTCGAGCCCGGAATGCGCGTCCTCGCAGACATCACGAGTCCACTTTTGAGAGCGCTGAGCTCAGAGACGCAGTGAAGCGCGCTGCTCGGTTTGTCACAGTCTAGTCAATGGGACGCTGTGCCAAAGAGGGGCTTGGAGCAGTAATGGGGGACGGAAGACAAACCCCGCCCTCCTTCGTCGCGCTATGCGCTGCGATTGGAGAGCCTTCAAAGAGCGACTGCACCACTGACGGGCATCTGCAGGCAACAATGATCCCCTTTGTGCAGCCTGTGCCCTCTGCACTGAGCAGAAAGCGTGTCAGGATTACGCACTCATCATGTTTTCCGCTGATTCCACATGATTCACGGTGAAGCGATCAAGTAGAGAGCTCAAGTTTGTGTCTTGTTTTTTTTAGTCGATTTGTGTCCGCCGAACAGCCCACTCAGGCAGTTTTGCGTCATACAATCTTTTTCATAACCGTCATATAAATAGGCAACGTTACTTACTGGTTTGGGGAGACAATAGAAGAAGATGGCAGGGGATTGGAGGAGTGATGTGCTGCACCTCAGACGCGAGGGGGCGTTAGACGATCGCAGGTCTGTTATATCAGCTCTAGATCAGACAATCGGCAAAAATCCAAGACAGGGAAATAAATAATAGCCCATATTTCTTAAAAATGGTGCACGTTGGGACATAAATCAGGGTCGAGGCTCTTTGGTCTTCAGATGTGGCTGCTGATATAGTGATTTGCCAGCGTCTGTCGCACATGTTTTGAGTGACCTTGAGATTCCAGCGAGTGACAGATTTGGTCTGTCACTGAAAAAAAAGTGTAATGCGTGAAAACTAGTGTGCACGATTGCGTTAAGCTGTGAGCAGTGTACTCCTGAATGATTGTGAGTGGCATGGAGCTGGTGTTCAGACTGCGGCTCACTGAGGTGACAAAGAGGTGACAACTTGTGCTCAGCCCCAACTCATTTCTCACCTCCTTCTTTATCCCCAGAGCACTTTGTTACGGCTCGACGCTGAGGAGGAGGAAGAGGCTTAAAAAGAACCCAGGAGGCTGTTTCGTCGTGTGTGTCTGTGTGTGTGTGTGTGTGTGTGTGTGTGTGTGTGTTCCAACCACACCCATGTTGTAGCACATACCAGAGCTGACTTGTGCTCTGCCCTTATTAGAATGCAACCCCATCAGTACATCCAAAAACAACAGCAACAATAATTATTGAGTTTGATTTTGCAAAACTACACCGTGTGGCTTAGTGAGTTGAACTTGTGATCATTTAATTTAAAGTAATGCAGAACCCCATCTTTAGAGGATAACCTTTGTTATTTTGTCAAAGCTACAGCTGGCAGATGTGTCGTGCACAGGGAATTGCCAGGTTTCTGCGATGGACTCGCTGGTATTTAGCTGTGCTTGTGTAAAACGTGCGGCTTGCAGTTTTCTCAAGGAGTGCTGATCCAAACCACCCAAGTGAGTGACTGAATCACATTGTGACACATTTGTTACATGAAAGAAGAGAATAAAGAAAAATTAGATTTTTAAAAAAGTCAGTAAAAACTACAGGAGTTTGCATGTTCTCCCCACATCTGTGTGGGTTCTCTCCAGGTACTCCAGCTTTACTCAGAGGTGTGAATGTGAGTGTAAATGGTTGTCTGCCCAGGGTGTACCCCGCCTCTCGCCCTGCGGCAGCTGAGATAGGCTCCATCAACCCTGCAGCCCTGAACTGGATAAGCAGAAGAAAATCAATGGATAGACGGTGCTTTATTGAGACATTTAAACGTAGAGTAAGTTATGCGAACATAACTGTTAGAGAGTGTTCTCATGAACAGAGAAAAAATTTGTCTGTATCCCTCTCGGCAAATACACACAGAGTGGCGAAGACATCCGTCACTTCAGGGGAAGCAAGAATAGCTGAGGACAGATTTTTTTTTCCATTAAATGAGACCCGCTCATCGAGATGGTCCCCAGCAAAACACTCTTCAACTCTGAAGATAAAAAGCTGTTGAGACAGGTGACGTACAGATGGAGAGATGAAAATAGAGAGATTTTACACATCATTATTATTAATATATCCAAAATAAGCATTTAATGATTTCTTATTGTTCAGCCCATAGGCACATCTACTCCATAGGAATCATTCATCATAAACAATTTCAGAATTAAATGATAAGATTGATCTAACGGAAGCATAGGAATGGTACAAGTGCGGTAAATCTGGTGATTTCTAAAGTACTTCTTAAATGTATCAAGTATCAAAACAGTCTACACCCCCGTTCTCTGCGGCCTGCTGGAGCAGGGGGGCTAGGAGGAGGAGTTGGCCGTCCGACTGGGGTCTGGTGTATGGGGCCTCCCTGCTGCTGCGGAGTCGGGGCAGTCTGCTTCTCCCCACCGCAGGGAAAAGGGTTACACCACCTGAGTCTGGGTGCAGTTTCCCCCTCCAGGGGCAGGGGTACCTAGACTCGGGGCTTAGAGTACGCTTGGGGAGTGTGATTGTGTGTACAGCGTCTCTCTATGTCTGTCTCCACGTTGGGTGAGTGTTGAGTAATTGCATATGAGAGCATGAGGGTGGGAATAGATGTTTGTATCTGTGTGTGCCTGTTTGTCTGTGTCTATATGTCAGGTTGGGTATCAGACGCCACCTCTCTGGGGACATCTCAGGCCCTCCAAGGTTTGAGGCCCATCTCCCCACCACTTCCCCTGCCGGTGGCGGACGCCTCAGACATCGGTGCGTTGGTGGTTCTCTGTCTCCGGGTGGGCGCCCAGGTACCCACCGGCTCACTCCTTGGCGGCTGCTTATTGGGGCCTGGAGCCTGGGGCTCGCTCGGGCCACTTTGGGGATGGGGTGCCCTCGGCCTCACGGCCCGGGCTCGGCCACTCAGGCACAGCTGGCTGCCGGCGGAGCTCACGGGCACGTCACTGCAACCCCCTGGCTTCTGCTCCGCGGCTGCTGAGTGACCCCTCATCTGGGACTCTCCTCAGCTCTTTCTGGGATAGTGGCGCGGCTGCCCTCTGTTGGTCTTCCTTGGTCTCTTGTGTTCTGGGGGCCTCTGGATGTCTGGAGTTTTGATCTCCTCCATACCTGCTTCATGCCCTGGAGGTCGGGGCAGTGGCCCCCACACCTCTAGCAGATCATTACATGAAGGAACCTTTTAAAAACAAGCGCGTTCATGCTCACAGGTGTACACACGGGTGATCACACACACAAACTACACCCTTTTGGCTCCTACCTCAAAGCACACTGTGCGCTGTCGATCTCACGTGCTGCACAATAATGTTTAATATTTAGTATTTACTGTCATATTCCCATATATCATTGTGATCTTGTTTATTACTCTCGTTTTCTTCTGCTTGCTTTCTTTTTCTTTCTCAACAGGTGATCCAGGTGATCGATATATGTATTTTTGTCTGCTTATTCTGTTGGTTTTGTTTTTGCCCTTTTTCCCGTCCCTCTTCTCAGGTTTTTTCTTTCCCTCTTTCTTTCTCCACGTTCTCTCCTCCAGTCAAGTCTGTCCCGTATTCAGCAAGTGAAAATAAAATAAACAATAAAAAGTTGAATCAAATGGACCATTACGGCAAGGCTGGGATGGTCCATTTGGTAAAGTAAATCCGTTGGGCATCTTTCTTCGCCTTTAGACAATAATTCTGGTGGCAAAAGAACCAAACGGGACAGGTTAAAAAAAAAAAAAAACCAGTCTCAGCAGTCGGGCGATTAAGCAGACTGTAACCATGATCATTTTGGTATTTTTAGCAGCTGATAAAGCATAATGTGGTGGGATTAGCAGCTTTTAGTTCTAGGACCACACACATCTTCATTTTATGTTAATAGCAGGCTCGCACAGTTTTATTGCATGAATTGTTGTAAAATCTCTCCAGTACAGACAGACAGACCTGCCAAAGCATTCAGAGTCACCTTGGTGATTGTTCCTGGTACGGTGGTTTTCATTCTCCAGCACCACTTTTTGCTATAATGAAACGAACACATGGACAGACACAACCACAGAGTGAAAACATTACTAGCTACACTGTGTTAGGTAAATATTACATCTTCTTACCCTAGATGACAATACTTCCAATGAAAAGCCACAAATCCATTAATAAATGTAAAACTGTGAGATCTAAGCTAACGTCATGATGATCCTGACCCTAAGTTCATGGTATCAGAATATATCAGATTTAGGGTTTTTTCTTATTCTCCAAAGTGACAGACATCAAGTAAAGTCAGGGTTAGGGTCACTGATGATGATTTAGATTGTAAAAGGTTAAAAGGATGTGGCACTGGTGTGCCCTCTTCTTCAGGTGCCAACCCGGGGATTGGACCACACCTGTACATTTTCATAACAATCCAAGGCAACATTTAAGTACCTGCCAAAGTGCTCAAAACTCCTTCTGTAGTAGTCCTGCCAAAGGAAATTTCCCACACACAAGGAGAGAGACAGAAAGACTCACAAGGTGAAAACAATACCAGCAACACTTTCATAGCTAGTTAACAGAAAACCTGTTTGTGATTTTCCCATCAAAACCGGCATTAACAGACAGTTAGTCATAATCTGTCAGTCATCTCATTAGGCTGACTCTTTACACAGGTAAGACAGATGCAATCAGCACAATCGTGATGACTTAAAATAAAACACAGGGAAATCCTAATGAACCTGCTCGGCCCACCGACTCCAGCAAAACTTTAGGTTGCCTCAAAATAGGACTGTAAAAAAATGTAAAAAATGATTGTGAATCAACCACATCTTGCTTTGTGAGGCGTCCCACCTAACATCATCTTGCTGAGGTGGGAGGAAAGGTTAACTGTTTGGATTTTGTGGAGGAGCTGAATCAGAGCGTATTTGAGCTGGCAGTTCTCACACATTGACCGTGAGACTCAAGGAACTTCAGAGAGTACTTTTCATGCTCCCTCACATCACACATGAATACAGGCTGTTCAGTAGGTTATATGTTATGTAATTGCTGAGTTGTGTGATGCTTAGTGCCACCTAGAGGTAATTTTAATAGACCCAAGTTGCAGAAAAATACTTTAAATTAAGGCTAATTGGTCATTTTAAATAAGGGTGGCTGCAGTGCCTGTTCATCTCATCCCTTTCTGCTTGTGAGACAAGTGAAGAAAGCAAAATGATGTTTACACTGATGTTTAAGTATTTCTCGAACCCATTCTTCATTAATTAATGAAGGTTGGCAACTGACATGACTGCTTATATTTGTTGTTAAAAAGTCCAACAGTCTATCACAGCCGCATGTTTCTGAGGTAAAGTCTGGAGCTAATGACTCAACTCACAAGAGCCAATCAGGTCTGTGCCGCCTTTCATAAGTCCCTAGAAACCAGTGACCCAGATTGGCTCAGGTGTCAGGTGGCATTCATCACTGGCTCCTCCCTCTCATTCATCTCTCCCTTCCCCAGCCCTGTCTCCACACCCCCCAGGAGGCATATCCATGTCAGCCTGCTGCACAGGTACACCACTGTTACAGGATGACTGAGCTGCAGCAGACTGCTCTCCTGCTCTATCCTACCTTAAGGTAGACAGCAAGCCACACAGTGGACTACATAATATTATTCAAACCTGCAGGTTTATACCAACTTAGATTTGACTGTTTATGTGTAATCTGAATGTTTCTACATCAACCTGCAACCTTGCATCAACCTGAACAACAGGTTGATGCAAACTGCCTCAGGCAGTCAGTGAGTTGTGTCTTTATCTTTTCCTTCTGTATATATTCTCCATTTTATTCACACACATCTGCAGAGGTGCAAACAGAAGAACATGAGACATCACTTCTTTGCTCCCAACTCTCTTTTCAACATCGATTCAATGCCCTTCATTAAAAATTTATGGCTGCCAAAGCCTTAAGAATAAAACCTAATTCTTCTCTTTGAGTGTCAGTTTGTGTGTGTGTGTGTGTGTGTGTGTGTGTGTGTGTGTGTGTGTGTGTGTGTGTGTGTGTGTGTGTGTGTGTGTGTGTGTGTGTGTGTGTGGTTGCCACATATCCAGCTCCACCCATAACTCTGCACCAGCACTGGTATCAGAAAATTCAGTGTGTGCAAACAGAGTCTGCACACAAAGCAAATCCAAACGAGCAAAAACACATAAATGAGCCATGCACTAAAGACATTTCAATTCAGCTGCTCACTAATGTCTCTCTATTGTATGTGTTTGTTGCTGTGAGGCTTGCGTGGCTCTTCTTTTGGCTTTACTTGGCATGAACTAGACTAGGCATTTAGGATTTTTACAGCCTGGGTGTGAAAATGTTCTCAAAATGAAGTGAGTTTCTGAGAGCGGCAAAAACAAGTCTGCTTGGGTCTCAAACCCATCTGTCACTACTTTTCTGTTGCAAAAGCAGATTTTCACTTTTAGATTTGGTTCCAGCTAAACTATTTTTAGAAGTATTTTTTGGAAAGCTTCGGTAAGAACAAGGTGAACTGACATGCAACAAAGTTTCCCAGCAAGTATCAAATAGCACCTAATGCAGTGCCAATAGACTAAACAACATCAGGTTAAGTATTGTATCTCCTAAAAAGTAATTCATCAGGCCTTTTACCACCACTTTATTAAATCCATGGCTGCAAGATAAAAATTCTAATTTACTGATTAAGATAGACCTTCTAAGTTGCTGACTTTATTTTTTGGGGTTGCGTTGAATTAATAATGTTGGTAATTACATTAAATTAATTTTATATGTAATTTGAAATTAAATCCCAATGTTAGTGGGTTCAAAATAAAATTCAAGTTGTAATTACTTAAAGAAATTGAATATGTAACTTATTTTTTCTCCACTGTAACTTTTGATTTCAAGTTCCCTCCCCTACCCACTTAACTAGCCCGGGCAAATTCATATATGGTGCATTGCTTGGTGGACTTGCAAGCTTATGTAAAAGACATTTCAAGGTAAGTAACATTTCATTTACAAATAACTGTTCTAACAAAGCAAAGCATTTGTGCTAGTCACTTGTAGTGGATTTGTGTACCATGTTGTGCTCATACAGTTAAGGAAATATTTTGCACTACCACATGTAGCTAATGCTAACCATTCTAAACTTTAGCACAGGAGAGGATAAGACTTATAAAGTTTCATTTGACAAAGGTCTTCAGCTAGAGAGAGCTGCTGTGGCTAGGAAAAGCATGGTTAAAGTTTTGCTACACAATGCAATCTAATTTCGCTGGTTTTGTTTTGTTCTTTTATAACATATCAGGTTGTGTGAAATATCGTTAATGTCATTCCAGTAGCATTATTCTAGCATAGGCTATGTGAATCTACTTAACATTAAGACTTTATGTAAGCAGTTAGTATAGTATGATAATCTAGGGTCATTAATGAGTTGTTAAGTTGGTACACATTTTTTACAAAATGGGCTGGGAGTGCACAATGTGTAAATTTGAAACCTCTACAAAAACAGGGTTGCTAAAGCATTACAGATTACGCCATGGTTATGGTGGGGAATGTCTCTCTTCTCTTCACTAAGATTGTTTTTGTTCCCTTGGGGTAGCCTTAGATCACATCTATCATCTTTAACTAATGTATTAGAGCATTAATTAATGCAAAATAGCTAATAGTCTGCAAGATTTAATTCTTCTGTTTGTGTGGTCTACAGATAAAGGAGGAATTCAAGAGTTCAACCACTGTAAGCCTTGAATGGCTACACTTGACCCCAAAACTGATGGACGTCATTAGGACAACTATTTAGACTTTGGGTAGCTTTGAACTGCACTTTGTTGGCAGTCACCCATGTAGTTTATACTCATACTTTATTTTTTCTTAAATAGCACAATTCAACTGAAATACACAGAGAAGTAGCCATCTGCTGCCTTATCACATACCTTGGAGAGAAGGAAGAGGACCTTTTCATGGAGTTTGGTGTAAGTAATTCAGCATCGTGTGTGTGTGTGTGTGTGTGTGTGTGTGTGTGTGTGTGTGTGTATTCCACTGATCATCTGAATTCATTAAGATTCAGTAAGTATTAAAGTCTAATGTATAATCCACTAACCTATTTTTTAAAATTTGCTTTACAAGGACAATTTAAGGCCAACCTTGAAAGGCAGGTGATGAAAACTGCCATCATCGGTGACCGGTACACCCCTGGATCTGACCATAAGACTGCAACCATTGTGGTGCGGAACAAAAATCCTGGAGGGCCAGAATTTCCCAAGGTGCTGTGTGTTACTCATGGGCATAATATATGCTCTCAATCTGAGCTAATGCAAGGATCTGAAATATACTTTTGAAGTTTTTCAGAAGCTGTTCCTTGACCTTGATGGAACCAGCATTATGTTAAAGATGCTGACTCTGTTTCAAAAATTGTTAACTGTTTTGAATCCTGTATGTGTAACATTGATCTTAAAGGTGTTTGCTGCATTGTGTAAAAGAAAGATGCAAGATCTTGTAAAGTTTGGTAGGCACTGAAAGTTGACATTTATTGAACACTTGCTTGGAAGTAGTACTGTAACAAAATGTTTTCTAAGTGGATTTTTTACCAATTGAACACATTTATTTCTGTGGTCTTAAATACATAAAAGCATATTGTTTAACTTGGCTACGATGGTACAAATCTAAATTTCTGGTTTATTTTCACTTTTTAAATATGAAGTGTTGAAATGCCTACAATTAAAAAAGTAAAAAAGTTATTTGCTAAAAAAAATGTTGAATGAATTCATTTTTTAAAAGCTATTACAATAAAAAAAAATAAGAAAAAGCTAAAACGATGATAATAATGAAGAAAATCAGCAACTTAATATTTTTAAATGATTAACTTTAAAAAATTGTTTTTGTAATTGCTGTAATTAATTACATAACACTTAAAAATCATTTTAAGTAATGTGGAAAAAGTAATTGGAGGAACATAATTTTATGAGTAAACAACTTAAAAACATGTTTTAAGCTACCAATTATTAAGTAAGTGGTAATTAAAATCACCTTTGATTATGGAGGAAAAGTTAATTCCCCTAACTCAATATAGTTTGTTGGTTCAATATAATTTCAACATAAGTTATCGTAACTCAAAAAGATTAATGGAAACTGTTGCGTTAATTTTTGTTGTTGAGCTTAAACAATAGTTTTTAGAGTGTGTGTCTTTCATTTAAAATGACTAACAGGCAGAATACTTACAAAACCATTTAGAAAAACATTAATTTTAGCATGTGATTAGGTATATAGATTCATTTTGTAGTCAGCTCTATAATGATTTGCACTTGTTTTGCAGGCACAGGACCTGGGCACCTTGCAGTCACTGAGTTGACCATGAACTCTTCTGTATACCAAAGTACTCTAAAGACAAATGTGAGGCCATCTATCTGACAGCTAAAGCTTTGCCAAAACATCGGTAACGGGACAATGAGCCCAAGCACATCAACAAATCTTCAACAGAATGGTTGAAATAGAAAAGAATCAAGGTGCCACATTGACCCAGGCACATTCCAGACCTCAGCCTAATTGTTGCTGTGGCAAGACTTTAAGAGAGTTGTGCACAAACAAATGCCAAACTTAAATGAACTGAAGCAACAGTGCAGGAAAATATCATCCACAGTGAAGTGAGAGACAGAAAACACTTATTTCAAGTTGTTTCAAGTAATCGTTGAGAAAAGTGGTTCTACAAGCTACTCCACCATAGCATGCACTTACCGTCTCACATGAATGCACAGAATCCTAAGAAAACTTTCTTTCTCATGGGAGTGTTTATTCAAAATGCCAAACTATTACTTCCATTTTCAGTTCATTTAGTTGAACTTAGTTTCTCCTCACAGCACGTTTGACCACACAAATACTGACTTATTCATTAGGATGATTTTTTTGAGGGGGGTCAACATGTGGTAGTTTCTTTTCTCATTTTTTTAAATGTCTTTTTTTATTTATGGAAATTATTGCTTTCACTTTTGTATAAGTCCACTTTGCACCATCTACTTGCACAAGTGCAGGCTTTAACATGTCACATGACATGCCACTAGCCTGCAGTGTGCAAAGCAGAGGGGGTGTTGCAGGGCCACGCCCATGCTTGAGTCCATGATCGGCTCTGCACTTTGGTCTTTGTTTATTCTGTGAAGTCTTATATCAACAGCGCAGCTTGACACATACTTGACATCAAGCGTGTGAACTGCAACAACATTTGGTGTCAGTTAATTTAAACTTAATCAAACTTCATACGTCTTACTTTTAATCTGCATTTTAAACTACCATGGAAAGCTCTGATTTATGAAATGCAGATCAAACGAAATTCTGATCAGATTAAATTACACTGGTTTCCTAATTGCATATCCTAATCATTGCTCCAAACATTGTGCTTGTGTACTTTTATAATACTATTTCAGTGTGATGCAGGTCCTAACTAGAAAATGAAATCTATACACAAAGACAGTTTTCTTCATGTTCATCATTTCTAGTAATAATTCGGAGAGCTGAGAACAATAGTCAGCCAGCAGACACACCCTGAACTCTGACAGTTATCAACATTGCTCATCACCACTTTTAATCCTTTATCTTGTTGACTGAAAACTTTCCCTTGGCACACACAGGGATGCACACTCACTCACATACACAGATGAGGACATGGAGCACTGAACAAGATGAGACAGCCCCTCAGACAGTAAAAAACAAAAGCAAAACAAAAACAATTAACATTCTCCCGTTAGAGGGTGTCAGTCAGAAGCTATGAGCTGTTTGTACATGCTGTGTTGGCATGCCAAGCAAAGATGGTTGTGTGTCTCTAAAACCCTTAACACCAACCAGTCCTGGGTGTGATCCTGGGTGTGGAGTATGTTCTCCTCTGGGCGCTTCCCTGAACTTGCCCAAAGGTGTTACAGGGCGTTGAATATATTAATATTAATCTGAAAAGTTGCAACGGCGCAAGGAGGATGAGTCAAGCCTTACTCTGTTAATTTTTGTTACTTGAAATACCCTCTTCTTTCGAGTTATCCAAAAAAATAGCAATTACTGATCTGATAAAGCCAGTTTATATCAGCTCTGCATTGCATTTAACACCAAGTAGTTGCATTTGAAATAATGCATTAAGTGTAAAACTAAAATCTTCACCTTCTCTTGGCTGCTCTCCTTACGGGTTGGCACACTGGACCGTCTCCCTCCATATCAGCCTACCCCTAGCATCCTCTTCTTTCACACCAACCCTCTGCATGTATGAATCGTCTCTGTGGTCTTTTCTGTACAAGTCCAAACCACTGAGCTCAGCCTCCTGTCTTTCTGTCAGTAGCGACTACCATAGCAGGTCTCACTTCCACCTACAACCTTCCCTTTCACTCTAGCTGTTATCCTTCTGTCACCAATCAAATGTAAAACTAAACAGATATACAGACTGCATATAAAAATGGATGTAACTAGCTATATGATTTTTATGTCCTGATGATGACTGGAAATAAAGTCAATTAAAATAGGGTCCTCAGAGTAAATGCTCACATGTCTGGAGGTATTTTATAGAGGTCTGTTGACTTTCAGAAAGACTTTCGTGTGTGGAATACATTCTTTCAAGCATAAAAGTCGACATTTTGGGGTTTTGGGTTTTCTTGGAAATGCCCTGCTGTCATCAGCTAATACTATCAGACTTGGTTAGCATAAACTGAACAGGTGTAGCATTCGTAACTGCCACCTAGTACTAAGTAAGAAGACAGGTAAAAATACTAAAGCATATAATTTGTGGACAGGCTGTACCTCACAGCTCACAGTGTCAACTAAACTGAGTTGGTGACCCAGCAGCACAGTAGCAATACAAGCTCTGGTCTCAGGACTTGGCAGAATTCCTTTTAACTGATAGTTACTAAAAGTGGATAAACTCTGTTAGTTAATTCACTCAAAATGTGGAAAGTATTTATGTATTAGAACAGGGGTGCCCAATCCCAGTCCTCGAGAGCTACTGTCCTGCAGCTTTTAGATGCATCCCTACTCCAACACAGCTGAATCAAATAGTTGGATTACCAATTCGGCATGCCATCAAGTCTGGCAAAGGCCTGATAACGAGCCATTCATTTGATTCAGGTGTGCTGGAACAAGGACGCATCTAAAAGCTGCAGGGCAGTAGCTCTCGAGGACTGGGATTGGGCACCCCTGTATTAGAATCATCAACACTGGTAGACGACCTGCTTCCAAAAGAAAACAAGTTTGCTATTGGTGCACTGCAAGTGCATATTTAATAGCTCAGCATGCACACACAAAATGTGAGGTTTTACCTGTCTTCCACAAACAAATCCACCAATTTCCACTGAAATTAAATTCTATAAAATTATATTAAAAAAACAATAAGGGTTGGGCCGCCCAGCCCTTATTTTATTTTATAATTTTATGCAATAGGCAGCTGCTTTGAGTTTAAGGGTTGGGCACACATGTGCCCAACCCTTAAACTCAAAGCAGCTCCCTGTTCAAACATGCAGACTCATCACTTACATAAAGATGAATGGAAACATAGAAGAGCATCTGTCTCCTTTCCTGTTAGATGGCCCACCTTACTCACTTTCAAATTTCTAACTTGTGGCCCTTGAGGTTTACGAGAGATTGTTTTCTGTAAAATTAACAATGGCGTAAATATCTCAAATATTTCAATGTTTTAGTTATAAAAAATCCCAACATTTTAAATAATGGAATTCAGCAGCAAAATACAGCTGATGTTTAGGCTCATCATACTGTGGAAGATACATGTTGCATTGCCCCAGGACCTAAAGGTGAATGTTGGGTTGTGGAGAGGTTAAAAGAGCAGCAATGCAGGGAAGGAGCAACACTGACAGTGAAAGGGACAGATAGGAAACTGAAAAATTGGAAGGTTGAAATATGAAGTTCATGAAGTGAGAGTCAGGACCTAGATGAGGTCCCACCAGGCGAATAAAGATCAGTGGAACTGTTATGGTTTTAAAAATGACAACATGAATACGTTTCTCAGATCAGACTGTCTGCTCTTTGAACTTATTCAGATTTAAGCATCTTTATTCTTTTTTTAATGTCTGAGCTGTACTGAATCGTTTTCTAGGATTACACCTTTTTTAACATGCTTCTACATATTTTGGCTACCGTAGAAACTTTATATGCAAGCCTTGTCCTGTCTCCAGAAATAAGGAATGAAAGGAGATAGGAGAGGGTGGAAATTCTCACCACGCCCCAGAAACATGCCCTAAAATGATTTCACGGATTCACCCAGAGGACAAAAAAGGATCAAACACGGAGAATTTAGTGGCTGATTTACAGAATCTTACGTGCCTTTCTTTTTTAAGAAAATTAACACATGCACACCTGGGGTTCTATGAATTATCATTATCAGTCTGCACTTCTTTTCTCTCTTTTGCTTTATCCTCAACCACAGAGTTGAGGCTGATGACAGTGTTTCCTGAGCCTGGTTCTGTAGATGGTGTTCTTTTTTTTCTCAATGCTGTCACCAAAGACAGTCTAGTTTCTCTCTATAATATTGTAGGGAATCTTGAGATTACTGTTCTTGTGAATTAGACATGCACAAATAAAGTTAATTCACACTAAATAAGTGACAAATGAGCTGTCAGGGCTGAAAAGGGTTAGCTTTAAAGATAGGGGCAGGGTAGTGCAGGAATGTCGTTTTGGCAAATCTGTGTTTATGTGCAGGCAAAGGCGTGCTCTTGAATGTCATTCGCCAAAGGGAATAGCATGAAGTTAAGGTGGGACTTCTTCCTTTTTTTTTCCCAGGGAAAATATTAGACCAGTTCATTACCTTTATGAGTCACTCACAGAAGGCAAACACACATAAGCTCTGGGAGTTGTAAGACCATCTTGGTTTGTCATTGGCTCCCAAAAATTCTTTTCCACTCTATCATCAGCACCAAGTCTGCAATTAAACTTGAGCTAATGGAAAACAAGTCTTTGTAATAAATCATACCAGCAAACAAACACTACTGCTCGCTCTCGCTTGCACTTTCCCTCCTGTTTGCTCGTACATAACTCACAATCCCACGCATTTCCAAACACATACATGCTACATTCCGCAAAAGTTGCTGAGTTTATAAGTTAGTGTAGGGAGACTCTCCTCGGGCTGTAGGGTGTAGGTCCATATCATTAGTATCTATGCTTGCAGACAGCCTTAGTTCAAAGTCATTAGGATGTTCTTTCCTATGAGTGAGCTCCTTGTGCACAAAGACATATTTCTGAGACATGATTGTCGTGGCTCAAAAACTGCAAAACCGCTAAGTGGCTCTCTCTTCATTGGTGGTATTTCTGGTTTTGAAGAGGGTTTTTTGCTCTTCATTTCTATCTCATACTAAATTTTCCTTAATGCATAAGATTTGTGCTGCTGGCTAGGCCTCCCTTTAAAAGACTGTGATCTGGACAACCTTAATTAAATCAGGGGAAACTAATTCTGAGGAAAAAGCACTTTTATTTTAGTGCCATGTGACTACATTACAGAAACACACATATATATGAAGTCTAAAAAGTGACACCGTGTCATTACATTAGCACAAAAACAATGCAAAGGCATTAAGAAAAACCAGAGCATTCAGTATGTAAAACATCTTTAAACAGAAATTTTAAATGTTTCAAGGTAACACAAAACCTGTGGTAACCCAGGACAGTTGTTAAGCCTGCTTCATGTGTCAGGTACAAAATACCTAAATGCAATTTCCGAAATAATGAATTTAGAGTAAAGCGGTTTAGCCGGCTGAATGGACAACAGACTAGAAAGCCTTTGCTGCTATTATATTACACAGAAAACAATTAAATCAGGCGTGCTACACTTGATTGAATTAAAACACACAGTAACTTTACACAAATTCTATATAAAAATTAGATAAGTATATAAACTAAGAAATATATGCAAAAAGTCTCAAAAAACAAAATAGGCATATGCAGAGCTACAAAAACATATTATAGTGTTTATTCTATAACAATAAAAAGGGAGAGGAACTGATTTTCTATGAATGCTTTAACACTCCTGATTAGTTTATAAATTAAAGTCTATGATTTAAGAAATTTCTCTGCAGTTATTCACAATTTTCCACTTTGCTAACACATTTAAAGCCAAGGCAGGTCACACCGCCTACTTTTGAACAAAGACTGTACATTTAAAAAGAAAAAAAAACGCGAGCAATGAGAGCAATTTGTATCTCTGCTGAAACTCCACAGCACAGGTATTCAAAGAGTTCAAACCGCTTTAAGCTGAGCTGGTGAGTCATTTTGAAAGAAAAGAAACTTACAAAACCAAAGGAAGCGGCTTTGTGGAGCACTGGCGATTGTGCAGAGACTGGGGCTCAAAGTCACCTATAATGCATCTTTAAAATGGGAAAATGTGGGTATTGCTTGAAAAAAATAATATATTAGTATATTACCAATAACAGCAAATATGTGAGTTGTTGGGAAAAGAAGTACATTAATTGGAAGGTGGTCAGACTGTGATTATGGACATCCCACACACTGATAATAAAATTTAGTGTTACTGTTATTAATGAGTGGCTGCTAAACTTGTTTTTCCTGTGAGTCCCACCCATGGCCTGCAGGCAGTTGTGTGAGCAATGTTAAAGTGTGTGTGAGAAAGAGAGAGTTTCTGCTCAGTTGAGGACACAGACTGAAAGCAGATGGGAGGGGCGAGTAAAGACTTAAAGAGACCTGAGGAAAAGAAGAGTGAGAGATACCTCTGCGGCTGTTTTAATTTAAATTTCAAAAGATGCATCACCTGGTTTACAGGATGTATTATCTGTAATTACATTACTGTACTAGTTTCTGCTTAATACTACAGATGTTGTTAAACTATGAATGTAACTAAAAGCAGTTGTTTTTATACATACATATACATACATTTAAAAAAAAATCTAAGCACTGAATGCATTTGTATGTAATTATCTTCATGTATTGTATGTTGAGCATATTGTATACACAATACTTTTTTTTTGTCAAATAATCAGTGTGTACATTTGAGCTATCCTGGCAAATACAAGTATTTCCTTCTTCTGCTCTATAATTGTGAGGATGAGACTTCAGTCCTTAACTAGAACTGCCACCATGAGTAATCCATCAACTTGGATTACTCACTCCAGTTTGGGATGATCTCTCACTCGCTCTCATAATCAGTCACTTTAAAAATAAGCCCACTTTACTAAAGCACGCTGAATACATAACCTGACTTTTCAGAAACATCGTTATTTTAAAAAAGAAAGAACTGCATCACTTTCCAAATGCTGATCGCCTTCTGTTCAAATGCTATCTGATCCGCTTTCTCAAACTGTTCTTTTAAAACTGCCTCTGTTTGCCAAATGTTCCTCCCTTTCCAAAAATGAGCTGTCTTTAGTCCTCATCATCTTAAATTGTCATGTTCCAAAACGTCCTGCATTTGCGCGGTGTTCAAACCTGCGTGACAGTGGACCTTATGGTGACACACACACACACAAACACACACAAACACACTGTCTCCAGCTGAGTAGACAGGGGAGTGGCAGAGAGAGAGATAGAGAAAGGAAAAAGTTTTTGGCTGACAGACAGAGAGGTGTGGTCACAAGGCTCCAAAAACGCTCCCGTTCTGCTCTCGGTTTGCAGTCTGCACCAGAGGGACCAGGGCGGACAGGGTGGAGAGAGAGGGAGAGAGAGAGAAAGAGAGAGAGGGTGGCAACCTGTCAGGTTGTTTCCGTCCACTTAGTTTCGTCCGGTAACTTCTGTGGAGCCGCCGAGGCTGCCGTTCTCTGGTCACCATGTCAGCGTTCGGGTCTCAGCAGACCCTGAACATGGGCCGCAGGGTCAACTCCAGGGGAGAGTTGACTGGAGAAACCACCTACCAGTACGCACGGAGCGACGGCTTGCAGGGAGGGGGTAACGGATACGACCAGTACGGATACGACGGACAGAAAACCTTCACCTATTCAAAGTCCGTGAAGGGAGGTGGGATGACGAGCGGAATGGCGAGCAGCATGAGAGCCGGAACCACGAGAGGAATGACGTGGCGTGGGGCCAGCATGGGAGGGGGAGCGATGAGTGGCGTCGGCGGGGGGACGATTAGCGGAATGGGGTATGAATTTAAAATCTATCTTCCACAAGTTTTGGGTTTCTATTCGCACCTGTGGCCAATGTGTGAACTGCAGCGCACGATAGGTTATTCCCATTAAATATTAACCGTGACAGCCTGTGTTGTTTTTTTTGGGCCCTGCAAACGCTAAAAACACCCGATACTCACTGGGCTTTAAAAAAAAGTGAACAAAGCAATGAAATGCACATCAGCCCGCAGGAGTATAATTACAGGGAAATGTTCTTGTTCTGCAAAGTAACAGCATTTCCACTTGTTTTGTAACACTGAAGTAAAGCTGGAAGTAATTGTGTATAAAAAAATAAAGATTTGTTTGCAATCGGAGTCACCTCAATGACATAACTGATCATACACACTGATAATGCGCAGTGATACACGTCGTGATGCTGACATACAGCTGTTGTCTTTGGCACATCTTTTCAATTATTCCTCAGCTTCTGCTCTGCACAGGAGCTAACCTCCCCGGGGAGACACGAGATTTACAGTCCGCGTTAAATTGCCGCCTTCCCTCTGCTGCTTGACTCTTCGTCCCACAGACACGCGTGTCGGTTTAACCCATGCAACTCCATCAGCAGCACAAGGCTTGTGTTTCTGACCCTGCACTTTTGTATTTCGCAAACATAACTTATGACTCAGATCAACTTCGTTTATGGCTTTAATAGTTTTATATCAGGGAGTGATGTTTGAGATAAGGTACTGATCTAAGCCCTGTGATTAAGGGAAAAGTGCCTGGGACAACTTATGGCAAATATAAGTACGTTTATTACATTGTTTATTATTGCTGGTAGCACTTTTTTTCTGGATGGTAAGTAAAAAAGAAATACAAGTGTAGAGATGACAGAGATATTACAGGTGTTATTTGGAAACAGTGCCCTCATTCATAGCTAGTTAAATAAGCCAATGTCAGCATAGATTTTTAGGGTAATAGTTATGATATATGTGATAACACAAGTATATCAATGGTGGTCAATAAAATATGTAATAGAGATGCATAGAGTGGGTCTTTATGCATATTTTAGAATGAGGTCAACATTTTAGTTTGTATGTGTGTTTGTGAAAACCAGAGCAGGTTTCAGGAAAAGTGTCTTTCGTAGAAACTTGGATGCTTGTTTGAGTTTCAGCTCATAAAATCATAACGAGTTTGGACAGACTGTACAAAAAACTTTGTCCATATACAGCTAGCATAAATAGTTTAGTACCTCAGAATTGAAAACGCCTACGATAAGCAGCAGTGATAGCTGGTTATCTGGGGTGATAGCTTTTTTCTTTTTCTATATCTCCTTGTTCCGGCTTTTGTTTCTAGGAAAGAGAGAGATCTCTATTATAACAACACTTATTTTTCTAAATGTTTAGATTTGTGGCTGCTGCCACAGCTCATGTGTTTGATCACATGTCCCATATACCAAAGGCCCCACTAAAGATCTGTGTTCACGTCTGCTCCAGACTTTTCCCCTCACTCCTGCCTGCCTGCAGTGTTTTCCTGTCAAATTAAGCCTAAAATAATATTAAAAGAAAATTGTAATGTTTATAATAGCAGTGAAAAGAGTTTCTTTGGCACATTGTGTATGAATGTTGACTATACATACCAGATGTTGAGCCCATACTGATGTAATCTGTTACAGTGTATTTTTTTGGCTAATGTATGTGAAAAATCTAACCATAACCATATCTTTTCAGTTTGTGGATTATGATGATATACATATACAAGGTTCCACATGCTGTGCCTGCATGATGATACAATCTAAATTCCCAGATTGCTTGTAAATGAAATGCATGTCTGCAAACTTGCAACAGAAATGAGTTCCCCGTCTTGCCTTTTTTTCAGTTTTCCAAATTAAAACAGGTGGAAAGAGCGGCGGGAGTCTTTTCCCCTCCTTAGACTGGGGTTAGGACATGAAAAACTTTAACATTTATTTAAATAACAAATGTACAGTTTTATCTTTTCCTAAAAACAGCTATATTCAAATGAAACAATCTGAGAAGGGAAATTCACTCTTTGATGATATTTTGACAAAAAGGGCAAAAGAAGACACTGCTTTGTTTTAGAGGAACACACGGCGAAAAAAACTGGGAACCACTGCGGTAACTGGGAATATTTTGGTAATAATTAAAGCTGAAGATCTTAATGTTAATTAGTTTACTTCACTGCCCTCCACAGTGGCTCTGCACTTACTTCTATCAACCAGAAGGCCGCTATCCTGCAGAGCCAGTGCAACGAGTACCTGCAGAAAGCCGAATACTACATTCAAGCTGTGAGTCATGTTTTTTTTTCTTTTTTGTGTTACTTATTGTGCTTTTACTCCTAGAAGTCCAGATAAAAATCAGTTAGCCCAGTCAGGAGGGTTTTTATTTCACATGAAGAGTGTAGTGTTGTAGCCTGTCCTCTGAGGCAAAAAGAAGCAGAAAGAATGACAGAAATGTTGTGCGGCTGTAATTGGAGTAGCTGGATGTGTAGGCTTCTGGTGTACGGTCAGAGTCTGTGACAGACACCAGATAGATAATGTCTAATTTTTGTTTAGCTCCCTGTTGGATGTGATTTTTAGAACTGGCCCCTTGAGCAATATTGCAACTGTCAATCCACTTTAAATTTACACCCTTCCTTAGTTTAGCTGTTAAGCAACCTACAATGAATTATTTATGTTACTGTGAAGTTCATCGCAAGTGCAAAACTCAGTTTAAAATTTGCGGGCGTGTGATTTATTTTCTTGTTGACTACTTATATCGGCAGACTATCACAACCGCTTTGTCCTTGTCATAAATCATCCTCTTTCATGGGTTGTAAAAGTTGTTTTTCTGAGGTTTTGACATTTTTTGGCACTTCTAAATGGAAATAATTCAATCTAAAGCACAGCAAGGACAAAAGACATCTATACTCAAAATGTGCCCATTCAGTTTTCTGGATTTGTACACCTCCCTCAGGGTTGTGTCTGTGTATTGCAGGGTGGAAACCCGAGTGAGGCCGAGTACTTCATGGCGAAGGCCAAAGAGGCCATTCAAAATCTGAAGAGCTGCGGGGCCGAACTGAGACAACTGGGACAGCCTAATGAGAACGTAATGAGAAGGTAAGGAAGGCCAGATTTCTCTCTCTGTCTTAATCATCTGAGTTTTATTTTACTAGAACAGTGCCCATCCGAGGTCAGTGTTACCCATGATTTTGACGCTGAAATGTAACTGTTTCTTAAATGCATCACATGCAGGTAATTAAGTAATTTAGTTGCTGTTTTCAAAAGGATAGTGAATGTGTCTCAAGCTTTAAACTTAGTCCATATTTCCTCAGGCAGTCAGTAATTAACCTCTCATTTTTAAAGCAGATTGGATGAATGTTTGTTGACCGGACAGATGGATGGACAAACAGAGATTTCATGAATTATTATAAAGATATATTCTTTGTATAGCATATGCTGTTCATTCCAAGTCTAATTTTTTTGTGTTTTCTAATCCGTAGTGTGGAGATGTACAATAACCAGCTGAAGGGGGTCCACATGGTCATCTCAGGCACCACGCAGAGAAGGAAGAGCACCAGGGGGGGCTCTGGTGGCTGGGAGGAACCTGGAAGGAGCTATCATGATGCTATGGGCTGGATTGCACAGCAAAAGGCATGTATAGACACACCCAGCTAAATGCCTTAATACCTAACGTGCACCTGTAGCTGCTTTTGAAGATCAGGAGTCTTCTGACATTCACGAGCCCTTTAAGGAATCCTGTGTTAAGGTGTCAAGCACAACTCCAGTTTGGGAGAGTGGTGAGGAATGTACTTAAAAGCTAAGAAATCTACTAAAATTTAGGCAATATTTACATTTTAAATGATTTGTTGGAGGGTTTTTTGTTGTTGTTGTTTTTACAGTATTTTACAAGATTGTTGTGCATTTATTTCAGTCTTAAATACCCTAAAAATGTTGCATCTTGATGACCTGATTTCAGTTAACACCAGCCTTTATCACTGATGTTTTCAGATTTTCACTATGAGAAGTTGATGTAATTTGTCACATTTGTAAGTCAGAGACGTTTGTTACACACAACAGATAATCAGCTCATTTCAGATCATAGCACATTTAAACACAACAGAAGTTAAAGTGCTCCACAGCAACTAAATATTACATAATTTAATATATTATAGTTCTTTAAACACACTAAAAATGTGAATAACTACATTAAAATTGTTAAACAGTTAAACAGAAAAAGTATTTTTTCTGTTTAACTGGAGAAACAGACACTTTACACAAAATAAATCTTTGTGAGATGAACCTAAAGTGAAAGAAAGACCTACTTCTTCAACAACAAAAGTGACATAAATACCCAGTAACTACATGGTTAAGTGCCGTGTGACTTTATGACAGTGTAATAAAAGGTGCCAGTAAACCAAATGACAGATCTCGCTGAACCAGGATCGCTAAGATAACACAACATTCACAGCATTTAACACAGAGCTTAGAGAAGGATGCTCTGCTATGTTGCTGTAGGCACAGTATTAAGGGGTCATGTGGTCTTTGTGGTTAAGTACAAATAGAAGCTAAAAGGAGCTATTGTTTTACACTCACTGCTAAATAATTTCTTTCTGAGTGGATTGCTGATCTTTGACCCCAAGCGGTGCCTGAATTCACGAGCAAATTACTGGTTTAACTTGTGTCTCTGCCGCCACCTGCTGGTGACATGAAGTGCCTGTGTCTGAAGTCCTCTCTAAAACTACTCCATGCAGCGTCTGATTGAAACAGCTTCATGGGGAGACGATCCTGCAGCCATCGAGCAGCAGCTCACGAGCCACCAGAGGTTTCACAGCTCCATCCAGAGGAGCGTTGAGATGGATCGAGCCAGAGATGACCTGGTGGGTTCAGTCAGTGGGTTCAGTATCAATGCTGTGATGATGAGACAATGCTGAGATTCACTGTTGCTTCAAACAGAAGCTCCGTTGATCTATTGTTTGGGATATACAAAGTCACAAAACTAAACCAGTGTAAGAAGATCATGGGGTAACGAGATAAATAACCCAAACAAACAAAAATGATCCGCTTTTGGCCAAATAGTGATTTGTTATTATTGGTATCTGTTTTAATTATTAACATTTTCAAATACTGAAACATCACTTTATTTTGAAACTTTAAAGGAAACATTGAAAGATTAGTACCAACTCTTCTTATTTGAATTTCACCACAAAATCAATTCAGTTCAATTCAGTTTTGTTTGTATAGTGGTAAATGACCACAGCAGTTGCCTCTAGGCACTTTGTACAGTAAAGTAAAGACCCTACAGTAATAAAGAAAGACCCAACGAGCAAGCACTTGTTGACAGCGGGAAGGAAAAACTCCCTTTTAACAGGAAGAAACTTCCAGCAGAAGCAGGCTCAGGGAGGGACGGCCATCTGACATGATTGGTTGGTGGTGAAGGGAAGGAGACAAGACAAAAGACACACTGTGGAAGAGAGCCAGAGATGATTAAAACAGTGCAACAGGATTTCACTAACCTGTGCAACATTGCTTTTCAAATAATCCACTATAATATGACTTATTCTCTTCCCCCAGATGAAGACAGGAGACAAAGCCAATCTTAAGGCTCTGGAGCAGGAATGGGAGAATCTCCAGGTGAAGAAACTAAATGCTTATCTCTATGTAGTGTATTTTCCTGTTAATTGTTAGAGATTTTTATTAAATTGATTCACTTTAACCCTGTTTAACCCTGCTAGAAAATGTCCCATGGTCGGACCCAGCAGCTGCGACAGCTCCAGGAGATCATTCAGGAAATATCCAAAGAGATCATGTGGGTGAATGAGAAGGAGGAAGAGGAACTGATGTTTGACTGGGGAGACAAGAACATCGACCAGTATATCCCCAGAAAGCAGGAGAGCTACTCGGTTAGTCAAACATCAGATTACAAGGGAACAAGGAGAGAACTGGATTCACTGGATGCTGCACAAAATCCACTTTTTAATTTCCAAGTTTACGAGCTTCATTTTAGGCAATAAACATTCTTGGCAATCCCTTGAGCCTAAATGGTGCTAATGTCTTTTATGTAGTTAATCTGCATCTCATAAGGGAGCAATCATCTGTGGTAGATTGGATTTTGGCAGCTGCAATCAGTCATCCACTTAGAGCGAAGCCACAGAGCTTCCCTCTTGCTGCATCCTGATGTTTTTCCTGTGTCCCCTGTGATTATATTCTTATAATCTTATATTCTTACTCTTCTTATATAACAGAAACTGATGAGTGCCCTGGAAGTAAAAGAAAAGGATCTGAATAGGCTGAAGGCCAAAGTGGACAACCTCCTGAAGAATGACCACCCTGCATCGGACAAGATCGAGGTCTGGAGCGATCAGAAGTAGAAATCTCAGTCCATAAACAAGTAGTTATAAACCTGCAAATGTAAAGCTTGGCTTTTTTTCCAGTCTTTTTGTACTTGTGCATTCTCTTCAGGCTTATAGTGACACCCTGCAGACTCAGTGGAGCTGGCTCCTTCAAATAACAAAATGCATCGACACTCACCTGAAGGAGAATTTAGCGTACAGCCAGGTAACTTAAAGCTACTCTAATAAACATGAACGTGCAGGAGTCAGTCACACTGGCGGACACTGTGAATAAGAGTGCATGTAAAAGATGCACCATGACACCTCTGTTCCTCTGATTTCTTGTTGCTACATTAGCATTTTGATTCGCTTTCAGCTTTTCAGTTGTTATGTACACATAAAAATTGCTTGTTTACTTATCATAATGAGACTGGGAAACTACAATTAACTTCATGCTAGATTTCACTCAGTAGTTCACAAATTGTGTGCGTTTTCTCCTGAAACTCATATCACATATGCTTACACACGTGTGCATTTAGTTTTTCAAGGAGGCCAACGAGACGTACAGTACTCTGCAGAAAGAACACGAGACGGTTCGGAAGAATTTCATCTGCGACAAGAAGACTTCTCT
Organism: Oreochromis aureus; assembly: GCF_013358895.1. Lineage (NCBI taxonomy): Eukaryota > Metazoa > Chordata > Actinopteri > Cichliformes > Cichlidae > Oreochromis > Oreochromis aureus. Next base: position 27,697,095 of record NC_052958.1, on the reverse strand, counting down.
GGAAACGCTGCAGGAGCTCCTCAGAAACCTGGAGGTACGACAGCGTCATTACGGCAGTAACACATCAGCTGGGCATCAGTAGCTTGATCACGTGTTTAGACGTTTAGCATAGCAAGATAAAACTGATTAGACTGAATGTAACGCGGTAAAGGACCAGGGCGCCTGACTGCAGCTTTATAGATAATGAGCACTCAGAACTAGCTTCGGCTACGGAGCCTGAGTGTGTGAATACAACACAGGAAACAGAAATAGAGCTCAAAAATATATTATGTATGTTATGGTAAATGAAAAATGTATAGACAAATGTACAAAAACAATAAAAAAATAAATGCATATATATCACACACAAAAATAATGGAAGAAGAAGAATGGAAACAGAACTCTCAAAACTAAAGTTTTGTAACGTTGGCATCATTAAATCAACTAATCTTGGTCTAGAAATAGCTTCCACTCTTGTATAATAATGTTATTGTTATTGTAACCAAACCAGTTCTGGATTGCAGGTCATATGTTTCAGGACAGGCCATTCTGTGTGACTTCATTATTTACAGAGAGACAAAAATGTTGGCCAATTAGAAAAGTAAAGCAGTTGTTAATGGATAAACAGTGGCAGGTTGACTGAAACCTTTTTTGTCTTCAGAGGGAAAAGGAGAAGATTGTGGAAAATAGGAGGCAGGTTAAACACCTGGTCAGCAAGTCCAAGGAGATCGTGAGACTGAAACCCAGAAATCCTGAAGAGAAGAACACCAGCGGCATCATTGTCAAGGCTCTGTGTGACTTCAAGCAGGACCAGGTCAGTTTTCAGATGTCAAAGTTAAACACATAATATTATTTTTATTTTATACTTTACGTTGCACCGGCATTCTCACTTCCTTTTATTCTAACTTGTGTTTCTTATGTGACCTTTGGGCTCACAGAAGGTGATCCTTAAGGGCAATGAGGCTATCCTAAAGGACAACAACCAGCGCAGTAAGTGGCTGGTGACTGGCCCGGGGGGTCTGGATATGTTGGTGCCCTCTGTGTGCCTGATTGTACCGCCACCTAATCCAATCAGCATCAGCCTCGCCAACAAGTAAGAAACAAAAAATGCTTTGATTTGGACATTTACTGTTAAAGATGATTGTATAACTCTTGCTTTGGCTGCAAAGATAATCCTGAAACCTTTAAATTTCACCTCTGTGTCGTGCAAAGAAACGAGCAGTACTACGAAGCAATCCTGTCAATCTGGAGCCAGCTTTATATCAACGTCAAGAGTCTCATCTCCTGGCAGTACTGCCTCATGGATATCCAACGCATCAACTCCCTCACCATCACCATGGTAAGGACCGACGAGATCTTGGAAGTCGGCCTCTGCTGTCTGTAAAAAAATATTTAGTCATAGGTCAAAGTCAAACTTTTCTCTTGCAAAGGTATCAAAGGAGAATACGAACGGTCATAATAAAAGTTGTGACATAGTGTTAATTAACTTTTAATTATTTGGTTTTAAAGGTGGGTTTTTGCTTTTACAGTTTGTTCTAAGCCAACAGCTGTAGTCTTCCATTTAACATGGGCTTAAAAAGTGTGTAAACGTATCTCATCCTGAGCCACCTCCAGATGCTGGGAAACAGCTCCCATAATTGCACACTTCGGAATGCTGCATAACTCTGCAGCATTCAAACAGACATTTAATCATCTCTCGAAACCCGCTGCTCCAAACCAAAGTCACTTTTGCAACTTTTTACTGCTCCAGTTTGTACTTTGCGTTAAAAAAATCACAAATGCAACAGCTATCTACAATCATTTTACTGCACTGTTATTGTTATAACACTTAATGATTTATTGGTGGAAAATTAATTTGTAAAAATAGCCTTAGAACTTAGAAACTATGGTTCTTACAAGTGTGGTGAGTATCGTCAACATAAAGAAAGTACCAAAGATTTAAAATATCATGTCACATTTGACCTCTGACCTCTCCTTCTCGGTGAAAAGATCTTTTTGGGTCCAAATTAAACTTAATGTTTCTGTGTCTGTTCAGTTGGCCAAGATGCGCCCAGAGGAGTACCGGAAAATGATCAAGAGCATGGAGACTCACTATGATGAGTTTATATTGAACAGTGTAAATTCCCAGATGTTTGCTGATGAGGACAAGAGGAGCATAGAGAACCAGGTCAATGATGCCCAGTCCCACTATGAACAGCTAGTGGTGCAGATACCTACTTACAGTAAGTGTTTGTAGTAATGATCACCTCGCAAGTACACCACACATGATGTACACGGACCTCTTGCGCTCATTTTCAGCTCCATATGTTTATTCTTGGACTTTGTTTTTTTAGCCGGATGTCTCTTAGACTTGTCTATCACTTTGATAAACAGGGTTGTAAAATTTCATGCATTTATGGGAGCATGAAAGAAAAGATAAAATTTCCCAATTACGGTATTTGTATAGTACTGTATAAAGATTTAAATGCTACACTTTACCAATTATAGTGTTTGAGCAATATAAACATTGCTCAAATACAATATTTTTAGTACGTATTTCAGTATATTACATTAAAGTACATTATACAGTATGCATTTGAGTCTGTATGCTTGATAATGGAATAATTGAATTGAATAAGTGAATCTAGTGAACTTTTAAAAAAACTTTTATCTGTTTTTTAAAAATCGTTTTGTCTACAGTTGTCCAGCAGGAACAATTACAGCAAACAGCTGGGCAACAACACCAGCTGATTATATTACAGCAGCAGCAAGTACAAGCTGCTGCTGCAGAAGACACAAGGAGGCTTGAAGAAGAGGCCAGGATGCGCCAAGAAGAGGCCTGGAGGCTTGAAGAAGAGGCCAGGATGCGCCAAGAGGAGGCCAGGAGGCTTGAAGAAGAAAGACGGAGAGCAGAGCTCAGAAGACAGGCAGAGAAGAAAGCGGAGGCAAAGAAAGAGGTGGTGAAGAAGGAGGTGATAAAAGTGACCAAGACGGACGCAGGAAAGAGGAAGGTATCCGCATCATCGTCATCATCTCATAGCTTATTAGAGCTGCACTCGCTCAGATTGAGGCTGGAGCGTGCTGAAGACATGCTGAGTCAGCACATCCACGTCTGCTTTGGAGACAACGGCGTGCAGGACTGTAGCCTCAAGATCTCTCAGTTAGAGGTGAAAGCATAAAATATAAGAATAACAGAAATGCATGTAGAATGAAAACAAAAACGAAGCTGTATTTATCATGACACGTATATGTGCATCTTTCAGACTGTGCAGCGTGATGTGGACTCGATGCGTGCTGAGTACTTACTTTTGAAGGAGCGCATTCTAAACGAGCTGGAAAGTGTGAATGACTCAGACAGAGCTCAGTTCCTCCGCAGCGAGATTGGAGTGATTAACCAAAAACTGGGCAGCCTGGAGAGCAGCTCATCAGCTTGTGTTCAGCGGTACGTAACACGAGGCAAAACCTCAAAACGATGGTGTAAAGCTTAGTATGTTCTTCTGATTAATTTAAAAGCACAGTTAATAACTGTGCACTGTAAAATAAATTACTATCTGCAAAAAAAGATACTTTTACATACAGATAATCTACATTATGACAAACACACAAAATAAATGTATTCTATCCATCCTTTGTAAAATCCCTTGTTATTATTCCATATGCTGGTTTTAGGCTACGGGCTCTACGGGACATGCTGGAGAGTGTGGCACGAGCCGAGGACATTGTGAAAGTTTATGAAGCAAGAATGACAGAAAAAGAGACCACTTCTCTGTCTCCTGAGGAAGTGGAGGAATATATGTCGGCTCTGAAGGTATTTTTGCAAGATAATGGTGTTTTCCTACTCTTTGATAATAGTAGACAAATCATTTGTGAATACTGCCCTATTTTTGTTATATTCTTTGTGCTGTGACATATGCTTTAATTCCACTTATCAGGCTGATTTTTATTATACGGTGGATGCAGTCGTATGATTGATGTTGTGTTGCGTGTCGATGTGCAGAACATCAAAGCAGAGCTGGATCAGAAGAAAGATATTCTAACTGCTATGGAGGCAGAGTTGTCCAAGGCGAGCCACTGGAACAGCCAGGTGGGCGGATCCTCCCACAGGTGTGACCTCATGCTAACAAAATACACAGAAGATGTGAACATGCTGTCAGACCGCTGGAGACGAATCCAATTACAGCTCGATACGAGGTATGCTGCTCTGTCAGTTTTTAATAATAACTGACAGTTAATGTCAAATTGAAGACTTTACAGTTATGCAGTAAATAACTCATTCCATATTCAACCATATGTATATATATATATATATGTGTGAGGCTGCCAGTACACATGTGAATCTATTTTTAAAACATCTTATTCAAATACACATATGTCAATTTGTGATTGACAGAAAATGATCAAGCAAAGCACAAAACATTTGTTGCTTGTGTATTTTAAAATTTTAGAGCTTTTTAAATGTTATAATAAATAATATAATAAAAAAACAATATTAATCTGTAAACTTGGGCATGAGAGCGTTTGATTAAAAGTGACATAACTCACTTATGCTGGTGGCCTCTTCCACTTGCTCAGAATGCAGGACCTTCGATCATATCTGCCTCAGCTGCAACACTACAAGCAAACCAGCACTTCCATTCTTGAATGGATTGAAGCCACTCGGAGAAAACAGGTGGCTCTACAGGCCACCAAGATAGAAAATGTTCAAGCGCTGGAAGACCTCATTAACAACCAGAAGGTAATATGATAAACTTTTGCTATTATTAGAGCTACTTCCAATAATTTTCTGTGAAGGCATCAGATACCTGACATCTGTACTTTGTGGGTTTCTCTAGGCTCTGAATGCAGAAATCAAGGTGAGGAGGGAGACAGTAGATAGTGTGCTGAAAGACAATGAGGCCTGTGTGAACGCTATCAAGGTAAGTAGGTCAATAATCGAGTGCATTTGGTCTCAGATTCATTAAAAGATCAACTTCCTCTATTTATTTATTCATTTTTATTTTTAACAGGACTATGAAACAGACCTTGCAGCTTACACCTCTGGTTTAGAAACTTTGCTCAACATCCCAGTGAAGAGGACAATGCTGAAGTCGCCGTCAGTGGATCTCAATCATGAAGTAATGCAACTGTAGTAAAAAAAAAAAAATAGACATGTAGTAAACCATTAGTACATGAATTTTTTTTTCTTGTAGGTTAGAGTTGATTTTTCTGATGTTTTTTTTAAATTAAATTTAAATTTGTCTCTGTTCCAGGCTACCCAACTGCAGACTCGTTATATGGAGTTGCTTACCCTTTCTGATGACTACTACAGATTCCTAGGAGATTTGCTCAGAAACATGGAGGAGCTCAAGGTACGGATCTCCAATGCTGAACATCCAAAAATATCTTGTTGGATGTAATCATGGTTTTCTTTCTTTTTTCTTCTTCTTTTTCTTTCTTTCTGTTTATGACATCTTGTCATCAAACTGCCCAGGGACTATGAATGAGAATTTGGGGTAAATCTGTCACCTAATCTTTGATATAACGTTAAAGTTAAAGGAACTCCTTTATACTTTCCAGCAAACCATTGTTGTTAATAACATCACCTGCAGTGAGCATTGTGTTGCTCCCATTTACATGCGTCCTTTGCTCATGAACTCTGTGTATTAATATCCATCAGCTAAAAGAGTATTAAGACACACATTGCATGCAACAATGCAGTGTTACTGACTGTACAAGAACTGACAGACTACAGATGCTATATACATGAGTTTCAGTATAAAGAGAGTGAAGTTCACTTAGATATGACCAATGCCAAGGACATATGTTGTGACTAAGTTGCAACTAGCCATAATAAGCAACTAACTATCCACTATGTTGGATATTAGTATCCTATGGAAAGCAAAATTTTTCTCACATAGGACTATAGACTGGTAGCCTACTCCCAGGCAGTCCACTTGGTAAGGAAAAATGTGTATTCCCATTCAAGTACTAACCAGGCACAATGCTGCTTAGCTTCTGAGATCAGATGGTATCGCGCTAAAGAAAAATATGCATTTCACAGCTGGACAGTGTGCTAAAGGTGCAGCTTAGTGTTAGTAAGTTATGGTTGCAAACTAAGTTACTAATAGTGTAGCTATGGATGACTGTAGTAATCTGTTAGTGAACAAAGCAGTTACAGGGAGGTTTTGTTGAGCTGAACCATATGACTCAGTTGTGACTAATTTCACTTTGTTAGTCCAAGCAACCTCCATGGACAGATTATTAGTTATTTAAGAACCGTTTTGTAGTCTCAAGATGAGTCTTTTCATTGTCACTATCTCAGTTGCAAAAAAGTGAATTAGACAAGGAGGGTTGGGTCTTACTGTGAAACCACACAACCACACGTCTTATGATTGATAACCTGTTAGCCAAGTGTGTGGTTTCATATGGATAACCTTCTATAGTATGATCAAGATTTTAAAAAGGCAGTTTTTTGTTCAATAAGACCTAAAAGACAGAAAAGTTGGTGGAGAACGCAAGAGACATGAGATAACTATAGTTTTTTTAATTCAGTTAATTATAGCGGCAAATGAAACTCTACAATAACACAGAAAAACCCAACGATCCGATGAGATGACAACATCTCGCCCCCCTCCCCCACTCCCCATAAACAAGCATTTGGCGACAGTGGGAAGGAAAAACTCCCTTTTAACAGGAAGGCATAGGTATCTGTCAGAACTGATTGGGGGTTTTGGATTTGCCTCAAACGGAATGGAATGTTTCTTCATGGCAAAACGATATGAATGTGGTGTTAATAGGGTTGTGCTAAGCAAATGTTATGCTGGATACTTGTTAACCACAACACAAGTGGGTAAAAAATAATAATGAAAGTTTAATTTATCATTTTTAAAAACACATTTGTATTTATCTTTTCTTTTCTTTGTCTTTCCTCCAGATTCGTAACACCAGGATTGACCTGTTAGAAGAAGAACTTCGCCTTCTGAGAGACGATATGAGAGACCGCAACGCCAAGAACAAATCACTGGAAGATGCTCTTACTCAGTACCAACTGGAGCTGAACCAGTCAAAAGAACAGTTGCTGTCAATGGAGGAGGTGAAACAAACTGCATCGTTGCAGTGCAGTGCCACCAAGGAGAACCTAGATAACACACAGAGCCAGCTGGCAGGCCTCAGAGATCAGGTGGAACGTCTCAACTACTTGCTGGATGAAGAAAAGAGGAAGAGGAAGCTAGCAGAAGAGCGCTACACTCAGCAGCAAGAAGAGTATGAAGCAGTGCTGAGAAAGAGGCAGAACGAGCTGGAGACAGTCAGTTGGTCCAAGGTGGAGGTGGAGAAGACTTTGTCAAATAAAGAGCTTGAGATTGAACAGCTCCGGCGACAGCTTGCTGACGAGACAGCAAGGTTCATGGAGCTGCAGAAGGAGATATCAAAGGTAAGGAGCCAATACAGTACGGAGATCAGTAACTTAAAGCTCAGCTACGAATCTCAGATCCACGTCAGCCATGCAGACATGCAAAGGCTGGCAGCTGAGAGGGACGAGGATACAGTGGAGCTCCAGCTGCAGTATGACAGGATGGAGGCAGAGAGGAGGAATCTTGAGGAGGAGCTACGGAGACTCCGAATATCTATCAGCCAGGTTGAGGAACAAAGGAAGGCAGCAGATGAGGAAGCTCACACTCAGCGGGCTGTAATCATCGAGGAAGGCCGCAAGAGAAGAGAATTGGAAAGTCAGGTGGAACTGTTGATGAGGCAGAGAGATGAGCAAAGTAGCCAGTACAGAGCAGAGCTGGCTGAGGTTAGGAAGGACCTGCAGGAGACGAGTGACCGACTGGCTTATGTCACACACAGTCTAGAGGAGGAGACCCGCAGAAGACAAACTGCAGAAGAAGGTCAGGGTGTGCTTGACCAGACTCTGTCCCAGCTGCAAGTGAAGCTAACTAATTCATCAGTGGCTGTAACCCAGGTGCGGGAGTACAAGGAGGAGCTTCAGAAACTGCGATTGGAGCTGGAGAGAGAAAGCAGGGAGCGAAGCAGAGTTGAGCAAAATATGAAAAGCTTACAGGGACGCATCAAGGACCTCCAAGCTGTAAGAGATGGACTTGAGAGCCAGGTGGAGAATTTGCGGCAAGCTAACCAAGAGGAAGTAGCCAGAAGAAGGCAGATCGAGTCAGAGCTAGAGAAGACCAATATGACCCTGGCAGAACACAGCAGCACTATCGTTGCACTACGCCAAAGACAAGAACAAGTCAGCAATTCTGAAAAGAGAGGTGAAGAAGAGCGTCTTCAGTTGCAGGAGGAGCTAGAGAAAAGCTTGAGACAGAAGAAGACCTCTGCAGAGCACATCACACAGCTGAGCTCTGACCTGAAAGCCCTTCAGCAGCAGCTGCTTGAGGAGCAGCTAAAAGTCAAAGAGGCAAACCTCAGGAATGAAAGTCTTTATAAATCTATAGAGGAGAAGAGCAAGATACTGAATATGAACTCAGTTGAGCTTCAAAGGCTGAAGGAGCTGACAGAAGCTCAGACCAAAGAGAGGCTGAGGCTGGATGAGGAGCTAAGGACAACACGACATGAGAAAGATGAACTCTTGAGGGCCAAACAGGGAAGTGATGATGAGCTCTCCTCGCAGATTGCTGCGCTAGAGCTGCAGCTACAGGCCAGTGAGCGCAGTAATTTAGACTACCGCAACCTGGTCTCCGAGCTCTCCTCTGAGAGGGAGAAACTCAAAGTGGAGACTGAGAAAATACAAACGCAGGCCACCGAGGTACATGGAAGTTTGGTGCTTAGTCCTGGACTGTTCTCGTCTTTCCAAATCAGAGTCTTCACTTGAAGCATTCAAGTAGCAACTGTAGCTCTAGCTAGTCTGAAGCGAACCCTTTCCTTGCATGCTGGAGTGCCTCTTGTAGATCCAACTCTGATTTGGACACATACCGTCTGTATGTGTTTGAATAAACTTGCATGTGTATAAACTTGCATGCAAACATAATCTGCACCTCTCTACCTGACAGCCTTCCTATTCCACTGTCTCCCTGTACACACTGTGGAAAGATGGGGAGTTAAGGGTTAGAGTTAGTGCAGTTCGCTTGCTTTTTTGGGGTCACTTTATTTGCCCAGAATGATCAGCACCATCACTGCCGCCGGTTTTCTGGTCTACTACATTCTGATCATTGTTTCTTATATTTTTAGTACATCTTAATGGGCTTAAAGACACCTTTTGCAATCTTGTAAAACAGCACTGGCATGACTTCAGATATTTACAGTTTCCAAAAATGCTTATGACAACTCCTCTTGCAAACTAAAATCAGGTGATCACGATTGGCCCACATCTATTGGTTTTATGTATCTGTGCTGTTTTGCAAATTAGTCTTGCTTTCTGGTTGTTAAATGGAATTAGCCATTTTTTTTTGTTATATCACTAGTATAGCAAACCAAATGACAATTTGGAAGAACAGGCACAGACTTGCTTTTTATATTTCAACTTTTAACACTATTGCCAGCTTGCGGTCTGTTTTTCTTTTACAAAAATTTAAAAAGGCTTGAGTTGTAAAGACAACAAAAAACTCTTTTTGAGAAAATGCTTTTGTTGTTTCTAAATAAGCTGTGCACCCAATTATTTATTCTGCAGAAATAATTCTTGCACTGTGAAAGATTGAAAAGAGCAAGTATGTGTGCTGTCCTCAATAACCACTGGTTGTATACAAAAAATGAAAAGAAAAAAATGAGGTTCCTCATCTATACTGTTAATATATGAGTATTATTGAGTGGAGTAACTTCTCATCTCTTTTCTTTCTCTTTATTTCCTGCAGATAAGAGCCACCATGCAATCCCTTCAGTCCCAGTATAATGAAATTGTAAACGAGAGAGACACTCTGTTGCTGAAATTGCAGTTGTCAGAAAAGGACAAAGACCACATCTCAAGACTAGAGGAGGAACTCAGCCGCATTAAACTGTCCTTAGAATCTGAGTATCGCAATAAGCAGCGTCTACAGGAGGAGAACGAAAGAGTGAAGAGGGATTTAAGTTACTGGAAGGACCAGTGCGATAGCAAACATGGTCTGGTTAGGCAGTATGAGACAGACAAGGATATTTTGGAGAGGGAAAAGAAATCTTTGAAAAGTGAGATAGAAAGGCTGATGAGAGAGTTACGTGAGCTTGAAGAATCATATAAACTTAAACTGTCAGCCATCCAGAAAGAATTACATGAGGTCACCATTGTCAGAAAGAACATAGAAACTGAACTGAAGACTGCCAGAGAACCCCCAACCTTGGATCCTTCCACTCTGATTTTTGATGGAGTCCGTAAGACAGTGACAGCAGACCAGCTGCTCAATTGTGGTGTTTTGGATAAACAAACATGTAACCAGCTGGTGAAGGGACATAGGACTGTCCCTGAAGTGTCTGTTGACAAAAAAGTCAATTTAAAAGGTACAGGCCCAATAGCCGGGGTGGTAGTCGAAGGTCCAAAAGGTCCAGGCTCCATTTCTGGACCTCAGTTTGCAAAACTGACTTTCACTGAAGCCAAGAATGAAAATCTCCTCCCAGCAGATGCCGTCGATTTGCTTCTGGATGCTCAAGCCGCTACAGGACACATCATTGACCCCAGAACTAATCAGAAGTTGACAGTTGAAGAGGCGTGTAATCATGGTGTGATTGATGATAAGGACAGAGAGAGGTTGCTAGCAGCAGAAGCTGCAGCTGTAGGATATAATGGACCTGGGACAAATAAACCTCTTTCAGTATTTCAGGCCATGAAGATGGGACTAATTGACAGAAACACAACACTGCGTCTTTTACAAGCTCAGGAGTCTGTGGGGGGCATTCTAGATCCACAACTCAGTGTGTTCCTTCCCAAAGACACAGCCATTGAGCGTGGCCTAATTGATGACAACTTATGCCGTGCTCTGGGTCAGAGACCTGAGCTCTACCTGGACCCAGAAAACGAGGACGGTGTAACTTATATGTCAATGAAGAGAAGATGTAAGGTAGAACCACACACGGGCCTTCTTCTTCTTCCTGTCACTGAGAAAATAGATCCCTCCAAACTTATTTTTGATGGTGTTCGAAAACCTGTCACAGCCAAGCAGCTGCTGGATTGCAGTGTCCTGGACAAGCCAACATTTAAAGATCTAGAAAAGGGGAAGAAAACCATCCCAGAAGTGTCTGTTGACAAAAATATCAATCTGAAGGGGACTGGGCCAATTGCTGGGGTGGTAGCTGGGAAGCAAGGCAAAATGTCCTTGTCAGAAGCCAAGAGACAAATGTTGCTACCTGATGATAGTGCAGATTTGCTGCTGGAAGCCCAGGCTGCAACTGGTCATATAATTGACCCTCAAACAAATCAGAAGTTGACTGTAGAAGAGGCATGCACCAGAGGAGTAGTTGATATAAAAGATAGAGACAAATTATTGGCAGCAGAGGCCGCTGCTGTTGGCTACAAGGATCCTAAAGTTGCCAAGCCTCTCTCAGTGTTTGAGGCCATGAAGAAAGGACTGATTGACAATAAGACTGCACTGCGTCTACTGCAGGCCCAAGAATCAGTGGGAGGAATTCTAGATCCCAATCTCAGTGTGTTCCTGCCTAAAGACACAGCTATCAAGCGCAACCTTTTAGATGAAAACCTTCGCCATGCTCTGAAACAAGATCCTGAATGTTACATTGACCCGGAAACTGAGCGTGATGCCAGCTATGAGACTTTGAAAAAAAGATGCAAGATAGAGCCTCATACTGGTCTGCTACTTTTGCCAGTCTCAGAGAAACTAGATCCTTCTAAACTGGTCTTTGATGGTGTACGTAAACCAGTAACAGCAAAGGACTTGCTTGATTGTGGAGTGCTGGACAAACCAACATTTAACCAACTACTGAAGGGGGAGAAGACTGTCCCAGAGGTGTCTGCAGACAAGAAGATCTCTCTAAAGGGGACAGGAGTGATTGCTGGTGTGGTGGCTGGACCTTTAGGGAAACTGTCTTTATCAGAGGCCAAGAAACAGATGCTCATGCCCTTAGACAGTGTAGATTTACTACTGGAGGCCCAGGCAGCGACAGGTCACATCATTGATCCCATATCCAATCAGAAGCTGACAGTAGAAGAGGCGTGTGCAAGAGGAGTGGTGGACAGTAGAGATCGAGACAAACTCTTGGCAGCAGAGGCTGCTGCTGTTGGCTACAGAGACCCTTACACAACCAAGCCTCTTTCAGTGTTTGAGGCGATGAAGAAGGGAATAATTGACAAAAAAACAGGACTACGTCTGCTGCAGGCCCAGGAATCTGCAGGTGGCATTCTAGATCCAAACCTTAGCGTGTTCCTTCCGAGAGACACAGCTATAAAGCGTAACCTTGTGGATCAGGAACTCTGTCGTGCATTAAATCAGAACCCTGATTGTTACGTTGATCCAGACACAGAACGTGATGCCAGCTATGGGGCTTTAAAGAGAAGATGCAAATCAGAGCCTCACACAGGTCTGATACTTTTACCAGTCACCGAGAGGAAAGACCCTTCCAAACTCATGTTTGATGGTGTCCGCAAACCAGTCTCAGCACAGCAGTTGCTTGATTGTGGGGTTCTTGACAGGGAAACATTTAACCAGCTAGTAAAAGGGCAGAAAACAGTCCCAGAGGTCTCTGTGGATAAAAAGATCTTTCTAAAAGGGACTGGTTCAATTGCTGGTGCAATAGCTGGGCCTTCAGGGAAGATTTCTTTAGCAGAAGCCAAGAAACAGATGATCATGCCCCCAGATAGTGCAGATTTACTTCTGGAAGCCCAGGCTGCTACAGGTTACATTATTGAGCCTACAACAAATCAGAAGTTGACAGTAGAGGAGGCATGTGCAAGGGGAGTAGTGGACAGTAAAGATCGAGGGAAACTCCTAGCAGCAGAAGCTGCTGCCGTGGGCTACCAAGATCCTAACACAGCCAAGCCTCTTTCAGTGTTTGAAGCAATGAAGAAGGGAATAATTGACAAAAAGACAGGACTACGTCTGCTGCAAGCCCAGGAATCTGCAGGTGGTATTCTAGATCCAGTCCTTAGCGTGTTTCTACCTAGAGACACAGCTATAAAGCGTAACCTTCTGGATCAAGATCTGCTTCGTGCATTAAACCAGAACCCTGATTGTTACCTTGATCCAGACACAGAACGTGATGTCAGCTATGGGGCTTTAAAGAGAAGATGTAAATCAGAGCCTCACACAGGCCTGATACTTTTACCAGTCACTGAGAGGAAGGACCCTTCCAAACTTATGTTTGATGGTGTTCGCAAACCAGTCTCAGCACAGCAGTTGTTTGAATGTGGGGTTCTTGACAGGGAAACATTTAACCAGCTAGTAAAAGGGCAGAAGACTGTCCCTGAGGTCTCTGTGGATAAAAAGATCTTTCTAAAAGGGACTGGTTCAATTGCTGGTGTAATAGCTGGGCCTTCAGGGAAGATTTCTTTAGCAGAAGCCAAGAAACAGATGATCATGCCCCCAGATAGTGCAGATTTACTTCTGGAAGCCCAGGCTGCTACAGGTTACATTATCGAGCCTACGTCAAATCAGAAGTTGACAGTAGAGGAGGCATGTGCAAGGGGAGTAGTGGACACTACAGATCGAGAGAAACTCCTAGCAGCAGAAGCTGCTGCCGTGGGCTACCAAGATCCTAACACAGCCAAGCCTCTTTCAGTGTTTGAAGCAATGAAGAAGGGAATAATTGACAAAAAGACAGGACTACGTCTGCTGCAAGCCCAGGAATCTGCAGGTGGTATTCTAGATCCAGTCCTTAGCGTGTTTCTACCTAGAGACACAGCTATAAAGCGTAATCTTCTGGATCAAGATCTGCTTCGTGCATTAAACCAGAACCCTGATTGTTATGTTGATCCAGACACAGAACGTGATGTCAGCTATGGGGCTTTAAAGAGAAGATGTAAAACAGAGTCTTACACAGGTCTGATACTTTTACCAGTCACTGAGAGGAAGGACCCTTCCAAACTCATTTTTGATGGTGTCCGTAAACCAGTCTCAGCACAGCAGTTGCTTGATTGTGGAGTCCTGGACAAATCAACGTTTGACCAACTACTGAAGGGAAAGAAAACAGTCTCAGAGGTCTCTGTGGATAAGAAGATCTTTCTAAAAGGCACTGGATCAATTGCTGGTGTGGCAGCTGGACCTTCAAGGAATATGTCCTTTACAGAGGCAAAGAAAAGGAAAATGATGTCATCTGATAGTGCTGACATGCTACTGGAAGCTCAGGCTGCCACAGGTCACATCATTGACCCCAGAACTAACCAGAAACTAACAGTCAAAGAAGCATGTGCCAGAGGAGTAGTGGATAAGGAGGATGAATCAAAATTGTTTGCAGCTGAAGCTGCTGCTATAGGCTACAAAGACCTTACTACTGGCAAGCTTCTGTCAGCTGGCCAGGCCATGAAGAAGGGATTAATTGACAAGGACACAGCCCTGCGTGTGCTTCAAGCTCAAGAGTCTGTAGGGGGTATATTGGACCCTGACCTCAGCATATTCCTGCCCAAAAACATTGCACTAAATAGGAATCTCATAGATCAGGATCTATACCATGCCTTGAGTCAGGGTCCTGACTGTTATCTGGACCCAGACACCCAGCAAGGAACTCCGTACATATCCCTGAAGAAAAAATGTAAAGCTGATCCAAGCACGGGTCTTTTGCTCCTCCCTGAACCTAAAAAGCCAGCAACTGTCCAGGGACTTAGGGGCCAGGTGTCTGTTGTGGATCTGGTGGATGCAAACTTGCTGCAGCGGTCTGATATTGACAAGTTGAATCAAGGTAGACTGACTAGCCAAGAGGTTGAAGAGCACCTACGCTCCTATCTGAGAGGTTCCACCTGCATAGCAGGAGTTTATGATGAGGCCAGTGGTAAAGTACTGACAATTTATCAGGCCATGAAAGATGGACTGTTGAAATCTGGGACCACTCTTGAACTGCTTGAAGCTCAGGCTGCCTCAGGTTTTATAGTTGATCCTGTGAACAATCTCTATCTAACTGTTAGTGAAGCCTACAATAGAAGACTGTTTGGGCCAGAGTTTAAAGATAACCTGCTAGCAGCAGAAAGGGCTGTGACTGGTTACAGACTGCCTGGTACAGACAAGACTATCTCTCTCTTTCAGGCCATTGAGAGAGGTCTAGTGGAGAAAGGCCATGGCATTCGTCTACTAGAGGCCCAAATTGCCAGTGGTGGTATCATTGATCCAGAACACAGTCATCGTATTGATGTGAATGTAGCCTACAAAAGAGGTTACCTGGATGAGGGAATGATTAAGATCCTCTCTGATCAGAATGCTGATACTAAAGGTTTCTTTGACCCTAACACGGAAGAAAACCTAACCTACACTGAGCTTAAGAACCGCTGTATCCCAGATAAGAAGACCGGCCTCATGCTTTTGCCTATAATTGACAAGAAAAGTCAAGAGTCAACACAGAAGAACACTCTGAGGAAGAGGAGAGTGTTGATCGTGGACCCAGACACCAATAAAGAGATGACAGTCCGAGAAGCATATGACAAAGGGCTTATTGACTACGAGACCTTCCTGGAGCTGTCGGGCCAAGAGTGTGAATGGGAAGAGGTCACTATTACTGCTCCAGATGGTTCTGTAAAGTTTCTTATTAATGACAAGAAAACTGGAAGACAGTATGACATTACAGAACTGCTTGAAAAGCGATTAATTGATGAATCAGTTGTAGCTCAGTATCGTTCACGAGCCATTACCATTAATGAATTTGCTGATATCATCACCAGTAAGACCAAACATAGCTCATCATTTGGACAACCAGCTGCCTTGGGCACATCTTCAGTGAAATCATCATCAACAACTTCAAGAACACCTTTGGGAATATCTTCAGTGACATCATCATCAACAACTACAAGAACATCTTCATCATCAAATTTAAGAACATCAGAAGCCTCAGTTCCCTCTTTGTCGACATCATCCTCACGATCCTCGTCACTGGTGTCAAGACCCTTATCACCCACTCTCGCTAAAATGACCACAACAAAGACGACCACTGTCACAGAGCGAAGCGCCACGCTTAGCAGTGTTTCGCAAGATTCACCTGATTTCCAGAAGCATATGTCCAGTGTATCTTTCACTCTGTCCTCTCCTGTTGAAATAGTGGGTGAACAAGAACCCATTGGTGCCATTTTTGACACAGACACCGTAGAGAAGATATCTGTCACAGAGGCGTTAAATCGTGATCTGGTGGATTCCATCACTGCCCAGAGACTGCTTGAGGCTCAGGCGTGCACTGGAGGAATTGTTGATCCTGCAAGTGGCAGAAGGGTCAGCATCCAAGAGGCGTGTCGCATGGGCATAATAACTGAAGACATGGCCACTAAGCTTAAGCCTGCTCAAAAAGCCTATATTGGCTTTGAAGATGTAAAAATGAAGAGAAAAATGTCAGTTCCTGAGGCAGTTAAGGAGATGTGGCTGCCATATGAAGCAGGACAGAGATTCATGGAGTTCCAAGTTGTAACAGGAGGTCTGTATGACCCAGAAATGGGTGGTAGAAGAACCATAGAAGATGCCTTGAAAATGGGTTGGCTGGATGGGAGAGCAGGCCAGAAGCTCCAAGATACGAAATACCACGCAAAGAACCTAACATGCCCCAAAAGTAAACTTAAGATCTCTTACAAAGAGGCTCTGGATAACTGCCTAACAGAGGAAAGCACTGGCGTTAAAATGCTCCAGGCGTCATCTGTGTCTTCGAGAGGAATTAGCAGTCCATACAATGTTGCCTCTGCCCCAGGATCCACCACAGGCTCCCGGAGTGGCTCACGACGAAGCTCCCGCAGGAACAGTTTAGACTTAGGCTCTCCCATATCCTCATCAGTCAGTCGCTACAGTATTTCCAGCTTCAACTCCTTCTCAACCAAAAGCTAAATTGAGAAAAGAAAAGCAGAGTTTGGACTTTTCTTGCACACAAATCAGAATTTGTCAAAAATATTTTCAGTGTTTTGGAAAAAAGTTGTGGAAAAAATGAGTGTTCTGTGTGAGGAGAAAATTTAAATTTAGCAGTCTGAATTGTTAAAAGTTCGCATACTTTTAGAGTAAGCTTTGGTGTTGCAGTGCTTAAAAATCTATAGTTCAAATTATACTGAAAAACTGCAAGATGTTTGTGTGTTTGTTTTTTAATGGACAAAAGTATTAATGGTATCTAAATAAGGTGTGTGGATTAAAAATATAGCTCATGTCATTTAATTTGTTTTTCAAAAACTAATGAAAATGTCATTTTGTATTCTTTGCATTTGAAAAATGATAGCATAGTGTTTACAATTATTTGACATCTTGTGTGTTTGGTTTACAGGGAGGGATTTATAGTTGGGTTGCATTGGCTTAACTGCTGTCTTTCATCATTTTTATAAAGTCATCATTTATTCGTTCATTGGTTTCTTGCCCTTTAGTGCTTCCAGTTTTGTAACGTTTTTTTTCACTATCTCAAAATAAAAACTTGAGTTTTTGCTCATTCCTGACTGTTCTTATTTGTGTTAATCTAAAATACCCTTTGTTGCTGCTGTGTAAGATATGTTTAGTCATTTTTTTGATTTTCAACTCACAGCACAAATAGGTAATTTCATCTATATAAAATGCTAAATGAAAGATTAAAAAATTAGAGATATTTGTATTTTATTGCTTCAGTCTTGGCATTATCACAAGTAATCAAATGCATTATTCAGATTAAGGTTTGATTTGAAAAAAAAAAAAAAGCTGAGCAACTGGTGTTAGGGCAGTCAAAACAGTTAACACAGCCAATAACATGGCAGATGCATAAAGCAGAATAGTATGATGGAATCTGACAAAACAAAATAGCTTGAAAAGGTAAAAATGTCTCAGAAAATTTCAATTAAATAAAAGAAATATAGGAAGTCTAAAAAGTAGCAATCTAAATCTAAATAGAATTCAAAGTGGGTTAAGAAAGCTGTGACACACCTTTCCCTTAAAGAAAGAAGCTTGTTGATTTTTTCTTTATTAGTTATTTCTTTATAGTATAAATAACCTGCAAGGTAAAGCTCAAGAAATGCAAGGCAAGCAGAGTTGAAAGTGCAATCATAAATGACGCGTGACAGTGGCGTGGGAATCTATATTTTCAAAATAAAATTAGTTTTCATACTTGGAACGTTGATACGGATTTTATTTTGACAGTATCACCCGGAAGGGTTTTCTTAATAACATTGTATGGCATCCGGAGTAGGTTGTCAATTTATCTGTAGAATTTTTATCTGTTTAAATTGTTCTTATCACTGGTTGTGACGGCCGCTTTAATACTATTTAGTGGTCTCTCGGATAATTTTTACTTTAGAGTAGTTATGCTTTGAGCTGGTTATCTGTTCCTAAGCTAACATTAGCTTGTTTGCTGACGTTATGTAGCAAATAGCTGTACGTGTGTGAAACAGCCTGTCACAGCCGTCTAAATTTGTGTGGCTCAGGGTCGCGGGAGCCCGAAACGCTTTGAAACGTCAAGGTAGGAGTCTTTGTGTTCACTGTGTTTGTGTTCCAGCGAACTGCAGGGCGTCGTAATTAACTTTTTTAGTCCGCCAACATTTTTCTGTTCTCCCTCAAGCTGCACGTCTTGACGAGAAACTGTGTCTTATGTCCATGCAGGCTAAAACGGGCTAATACTTAAAGTTTGCTTTTCTTTAGTTTGAAATGCACGTTTAACTGTCCAGGTGGCACCATGGCTGACGACCCTCAGAGAAATTTTCGCTCTGCATATTACGAGAAAGTGGGTTTCAGAGGAGTGGAGGAGAAAAAGTCCCTGGAGATACTACTCAAAGACAATCCTCTGGGTGGGTAATAGCCAACTACGGAAAATTATCGTTTGTGCTAGCATAGGTAGCATCAGTGTAAAGTCTCTTGCCAGCTAAGCTTCCGCACTACCATGACAATAACAATATACCTGTAAGCCAATGCTGTGGTATAACGTAGTTTTACGAGCACTTTATTAAACACACCTGTTCAGCTACTCATTACCGCAAATATCTCATCAGGCAATCACGTGGTAGCAACTGAATGCATTTAGGCATAATCAAGATGACCTGCCGAAGTTCAAACTGAGTCTTGCAAAAGGAAGAAAGGTGGTTTAAGTGATTTTTGAATGTGGCATGGTTGTTTACATAATCTGGTTTGATTTTTCCCACACAGGCCACTCTGGGGTTTGCAGAGAAAATATGCACTGTGCAGCAGTTCTCTTGGTGAAAATGCCTTGTTGATGGCAGAAGTCAGAGGAGGATTGCCAGGCTGCTTGAGCTGATAGGGAGGCGACAGTACCTTAAAGAACCACCCATTGCAACTAGTTATGCAGAAGTGCCAATATGAATGCACGGCATGTAAAACGTAGAAGCAGATTGCCTACAGCAGCAGAAGGTGCCACTCCTGTCAATTGATAACAGAAAACGGAGACTCTAATCTTCATGGGCTGATTGGAATTGAACAGTAGAAAACATTGTCTGATCTGATAAGTCTTGATTTCTGCTGCAGCATTCAAATGGTAGATGGGTGGATGGTTAAAATATGGTGCACATTAACATGAAAGTATGCATCTTGCCATGTGTCAGTGGCTCAGGCTGGTGGTGTTGGTGGTGTGTAATGGCTTGAGAGATATGTTCTACGCACACTTTGGGTCTCTTACTAACAACTGAGGATCGTTTAAATGAAGTGCACCTTCTTGGTCATGTTGCAGGTTTCCAAGGAGGAAAAACATTCCAGTCTTAACATTTTCCTCTTTTACTGCCACAGATCTCAAACTTGAATGAATAACTGAACAGGATTGTTTTCCTGAGTCATACACTGTAAAAGGGAGTACATCATCCTAAACATATGGATTTCTTTTACCTTTTAAGAATTGAATTCTTGTGAGGTACTACTTGTCCTCTGAGACCACTGCTAAGCAGCTGTCTTTTGGCAGCACTTTTGCTGATTTATTACTTTAGTAAATTCTTAATCAGAAAATGTTTTTTGTTTTTTTAGTTGTTTTTTAAATAACTCTCTCAGTGACCAAAGCTTAATCTATTGATGTTATGATGCTGTGCTGGCTTTTTTCATGTTTTTTTGTCTGGAAAAAGACAGACAAAAAAAAAAAATAATGTATTTTTAAATTCATTTATTTATTTCAATTTTCCTTTTTTAAACTTCATACCTGAAGAGTTTTGCTCTCTTACAGATTTAGAAAAGCTAAGCACCTTCAGTCAGCGGTTCCCCCTTCCTTCCATGTACAGGATTCATGTGTGGAAGGTACTGCTGGGTAAGAATCACATGTGATCAGACGTTCACCCTGTCACCCTCTTCAGTTGTGCAGATATGACTAGATGGGTAGAAACAAAAAATACTGGAGAGAATCACTTGGCTATTGTACTGTCCTAGTCTTTTTAAAGATTTTGTAAAACTATATTTAAAATATTCATTTTCAGTAATTGTGATTCGTAGTATAGACATATGCAGCCATTTGGAGTACAAAATATGCAAGGCTAAGAGCTGCATGTAAACTCATGTTTAGTTTACTTCTATTTCTCTTGTTTGGAACGTATTTATGATAAATAGGTTAATCTGACCACTAAAACTGAACACTGCACTCCTTCTTTTAAAATTAACTCAGTTTTGTTAAATGTGTGGGTATACATTTCTTAACTAGAATTAATCTGTGCCTGCAGGCATCCTACCTCCACACAGTGACTCTCATGCTCTGGTTGGGGGCTACAGGAAAGAGCAGTATCAGGATATCCTGGAAGCTCTGGAAGTGATGAGATACATCAACTCCTCCACACCCTCCACCCACGTTTACTTGCGCATGTTCCAACTGGAGAGCCAGACCCTCCCGCGATGCTCTGAGACTTCACTCCCGGTAAGATAAAGTATATCAGATGATAATAAGCTTAGCACAAAAAGTAAGGAAAGTTGTGTTTTTTCATTTCTTTCTTTCTTGTAACAGTGATCTTAAAAAGAAATAAATCTCACACTGTTCGAAAGCCTGTTTGTTTCCCCTTAAATGGTGCCACATTTGTAAAGAAAATGCATTTGTGGGTTGAGCAGCAGAGTTCAACATCAAACAAAAGATCATAGCAACAAAAAGTACATCAAGCAAGAATTCACGAGACAAAATAAACAATTGAAATTATTATGTCATGCTTATAACATCTAAAAATTGTAAAATAAAAAAAATGTGATGACCTCAAACTACAGAAACAAAAGTCTGGATAGTGACTAAAACGACTGCCCAAGAATAGTCACAGGTATCACAGATGGTTTATTTAACTTTTTTTTTGGTGTGTGAGGAGATGTTGACATGCAGAGTCTTGGTTTTGCAGTGAACAGGGCTGATCTACAGGGGTGGCATGGTGTGGTATGTGCCACCCTAAAATAATCTTTTGCCACCCCTAGTTTTGCTTATGACAATGTTGTTAATTAAAATAAGCTAGCATTAACACTTTGAACCTAGCTACAATTAACATTGAATGTAAATTCTAAAACTGAATTTATCCCCCCTAGTAACTTTTTCCTGCTAGGTTTTTATGGGGTTTTTGTGTGTGATTTTAGATCAGTTGTGTTAATACAGTATGTCAATGAAAAACAACTGTAAATTCAGACATGTGAGATTGAAAATAATGATACCAACCAAGGCAAGGTAAATAGTTTTAAAGGTGAAATATAATTGTAAAAATCAAAAGTAGTAGTATCTTTAAAAGACAACTATACATGAAAACAAAAATTTCTGCTGCAGAGAGAATCAAAGAAATGCCAGTTGAAGTGTCAGAGCAAACATGGCTAAACCGGGGATGGTTCCAGATGTTCATGATGTTGAATTTGATTTACTTTTAATACCAATGTAACTGCACATGAAGCAGTTACTTAGGAAAAGGTCTTTTTAAAATCAGGTTGTATAAGAGGAGCACAAAATACACTGCATTCCTAAAATAAGAAAATCTATTTTTCGTTTGTGTGTGTTTGTGGCTGCTCAGATGTATTTGTTGATTTTTGAGGTCTTTCTATCCAGCTCATGCCATGCTTATTACAAAGATATTGTGGTTAACTGAGATGTTCACAGAAAGCTGTTGAATCATAAAAAAGTAGCTCACTTATGGAAAATCAAGTTTAACACAAAATTGAAAAATAAAAAATCTGATATAAATTGCTATTTGCAGCAGATGAAAACCGATAAGATTGATATATTATCCCCAACAAGCTGCAACAAGTGTATTACACACATTGTGTGTAACAAACATTCCCTGAGTAGATACCCCTAAAACCTATGTCTATTTTTATCGTCTTCTCCTGTCCTTAAACAAACTGAACGTAAATCTACGTGCTGCCAGCGGAGAGATGCCAAACTGTGTTTCATTGTTCTTGTAACAGTGACAATAAAGATTCTATTCTATTCAATAAAAGTGTTGGTGTATAGCTGTTTGATCACTAAGAAACAATGACCACATAAAAAGTACAGATTTTATTTTAAGTGTTTTTCTCTGGGTCTGTATTGTTGATGTGTTTTCTTTTCTCTTTTTCTTCTTCACCAGGATGAAGAGAATGAAGACTTCCTCTCCATCAGCCGAGCCATGGAAGAGATTGTAGATGATCCTGTTGACTGCTACTGGCTCGTCAAGTGTTTTGTCAATCAGTACCATACAAAGTTTGGAGACTCAGTACCTCACCTTGTAAGTGTTATGTTTAGTTTTTATCATTTCACACACTGTACACCATGCTGAGATATGCCAAGTTTCCAGCTACTAGCTCTTTGTGAATCACCTTTTTGGTGCAAAAAGACTATAAGCCTGTCAAACTGTTTGACATTGTTAATAGATTAACTAAAGGAACGGGAATAAATAGGTGTTAGTGCAGCTTTTCAGTGTTCAGTAGTCGAAATAAAGTAACTCAGACTTTAGCAGTCTAAGTGAGCACTTTCAAAGTAAAGGGACAGTCTTGGCAACATATGTCACAAAGATGGCCAGGTGTGCTGTCAAAACATAAAAATGGCCTGTATTTGTAGAGCGCTTTACTAGTCCCTAAGGACCCCAAAGCGCTTTACACATCCAGTCATCCACCAATTCACACACACGCTTTAATGCACAATGCAGGTGATACAATAAATCTGCTTCATAGTACAGGCCTCAGATGTTGATCAGAAAAAGGAAAAAAAACAATGGTTAGAAAAATTTCAAAAGATTCTTAAGTTAAACCAAATCATTTTCTGGATAGTTTTGGTCACAGAAAGGATAAATTGCAGTAAGAATGGAGGACAAATGATGAGAACTAGGTGATGAAAGTGTGTTTATGTAATTTTTTTTTTCTGTAAAGTCAGTTTTTAATGAGCAGTGTGAATAAAAGACTGCTCATCTTTGTGAAGTTTAACAATGTTAGAGATAATCCTGCACTGATAATGTTGTTGTAAATAACCCTTGCAGCTGTGTGCATACAGACAGCTGTTCTGCTGAGTCTGAGTTTTTTAAAGGCTGTTTAATTTCCATTTACGGCGAACTGTCAAAGTAGAGCCCATGTACGTGTGCTCAGTTTCACGTAGTTGAGGATTTTAAAACAGTGACAACCGTACTTATATGTTTATAAATTTGTGAATCTACATATTTTGATGTAGTTTTGACAGAACGCTGAGACACTGAGTGAGAGTGTATCTTGGTATGACTTTAGTTTGAATAATCTCCACTATCCTACAGCCTTAATTAGTAAATGCGAAGTGACCGCCAGTCTTTTTAAAGCATGTAATGCATTAAAAAACAAAAAAATTGTAGTAATTGTATTAAGTTTCTATTTTTATCAAGCTTTAACTTTATTTAAGTGTGCTCTAGGACGTGCTGGGTAGTATGTTGTTAGATGACTAGATGATTGGGGGAAAACCCCAAAAAACCAATGTAAGTTCAGATCCAGGCTCTTTTACTTGAATGCTGAGACACTGACATTCAGTGCATTATACACATTATACAAACTGAAGTTTGTATAATGCATAATGGTAAAGTTCTCATGATCCATCAAACTGGATCACACAGATCTTAAAATAAAGACTTGGTTATTTTCCTCCTGGTGTAGCCAAAGAGCCTGGAGCATTATCTGAGTCAGGAGGAACCTCGACTGCTAAACCATCTGAAGAACAGCGGAGCCCTGCATCAGCTGCCCTACAACCTCTGGTTCAGACACTGCTTTGCTGGCTGCTTGCCTGAATCCAGCCTGCAAAGGTCAGTTTACTGTTTGCTCCAGAAGCTGCTCATTTCACCATCTTTGGATTGATCCAACAAAACAAGGATAGCTGCATTCTCATAAGCTAAAGGGCGTTCTTGCATTTTTTTTTTTAATTTTTTTTTTTTTTTAGCATGAAGTCATGGTAGCATGGCAGAAAACATTTATATAGGGTTTTCCACATTTTGTCTTACTCAGAAGGCTGCCGGCCATCTTTTCTTCATCAACCAAAGCCACAATTTACAAAGAATGGTAAGGCTCAACAAGCAGTGTAGCAACAGCTGACTCTACCCAAATGCCCATCAACTTTGTCGATTTCAGTGTTAATGAATAAGCAAATGTCATCAGCATAAAGGGGCATGAAAGCTGCACTTTGTCCAGTATGTCTTAACTTGTTTGTCATAGCGCAGTTACTGCGTCATAGAGGTCACCTGAAAGCCAATTCATTCTTTCCGTATTCTCAAGGGTTTTTTGGAGTGTAGCCCAAAATTTACTAACAGCATGAAATGGATTTTGTGTTGAGGACAGACTACACAGATTTTGGCGGTACTTTCTCATTTATTTATAATTTATTTACAGACCCAGAGAATAATGAAACACATCGAACAAAATCAGTACTTGTTACGTTGTAATTTATGTATTTTTATTAGGTCCACCTTAATGTAGCAGTAAGTTCCAAATTTTCCAAAAATCGAATGCACTATGTGTTATTCCATAGCTCTTGGCTCACCTCGGGAATAATCTCCACTATCCTACAGCCTTAATTATTAAATGCGAAGTGACAGCCAGTCTTTTTAAAGCATGTGATGCATTAAAAAACAAAAAGATTTGTAGAAATTGTATTAAGTTTCTATTTTTATCAAACTTTACCCCCCAAAAAAAAAAAAAAACAAAAAACAAAACAATGTAAGTTCAAATCCAGGCTCTTTTACTGGTCTGATTGTGGTCTTCCCTTGTCTTTAGGGTGTGGGACAAGGTGATCAGTGGCTCTTGTAAGATCCTGGTATTTGTGGCCCTGGAGATCCTGCTGAGTTACAAAATTATGTTGATGGGCATCAACCGTCCAGAGGGCGTGGTCAGATTCTTGTGCAATGTGAGTATAAGAGGCAACTGTGTCTCACAGTATGGGTCCAACAATACCTGGATTCTGATAAAACAATAAACACTCCAGCCCGGGTTTTCGAGTTAGTACAGTAAATCAGATGCAGATACAGCAATTACAGTTACAGTCGGCAGGATTTGTAGGCTTTTCTGATTTCATAATTTTGGATGAAATAACATTAAGATAAAAATAATGTACAGGTTATTAGTTGTTCTTAGTTAATATTGTGCTAGCCTAATTTGGCCTCAGTTAACATGCCCAAAATCTGCTAATTCATTTTTGAATAATCAACCAACATGTTTTAATACACCAGTGAATTTGATTGATGTGCACTAATACAGTTTAGGTTTTTTAATATCTTACTTTCTAAAAATGCAGTTTTTCTAGTGTGTGTTGCTAACTTCCGGCTCTGTGATCAATTATTTCTGTAAAACAAAACAAACAAAAAGCAAACTGTCCACTAGAGTCAATGGAGATGATCGGACTCTTACCAATCAGGTGCTCCGATTCGACCCATTCAAGCAGAGATGTTGCAGGTTCTGGTTGTGACTGAATGACACTTAGAATGTACAGAGCGAGTGAACACATTTTATATTAAATCTGTTTTCAGTCCAGACACACAGAGTTTCTCTCCTAGCATGTGCTTTGTATGACCTTTCCCTTTAATCTCTCTTCCAGATACCGCAGGAGAACACAGACGCCATTGTCACTAAAGCCATTGATTTGTGGCATAAGTACTCTGGCACCCTGATCCATGCTATATAGCAACACGGAGCCAGACGAGGAAAATATCTGGAACCAGAAGTAATCTTCTTTCCTGGAATCCACCTGGACTCGCAATGCTTCACTAAGACACTGCGGCACTCGCCGTCCACGGGGCTTTGTCTCTGCATAACTGAACTGAACTGAAAACTCATCATGGCTGCTTTTGATAAGCCAGGGGACCTTTTCATAACGTCGATTTTCCAGGTTTTCCCTGCGACTCTGGCAAACCATTCTGGTGAAAGAGACTTGAGTTGGTGGTGGGTGGAAAAAAAACAAAACAGACAAGGCAGTAACTTATTATTTTTTTTAATAAGTTTCTTTCTTTAAGAAACTGCATACATCATAGAAGACTCACAATAAATTAATACCCACATGCAGGTCTTTCTGCTTTACAAAAAACATTTGAAAAGCCTTTTAATTTATGTACATCCTCTTAGAATTCTGAGAAGAGTTTTCTCAAAACATTTTTTAAACATGTACAAGCGACAGTAATATTACTGACTCTTGCATACGCACACACTCAGACACACAATCATAACCCACGCAGCTCGTTCTCACCAATAACATGGTAAAAACCTCCAATTCATGGACCCAATCTTAAGTGTAAACCATTAAAAAGGGAGAAAAAAAAGCAAATTGTAAGGTGGCAGGATTGACACGTTTCGTACCGAAAAGGCTCATGTCAGACAATAAAAGGTGAAATGCAAACACAGTCCTTCTTGTAATTCAGCAGAGAGCTCAGTAACATTTTACTGTGTCTACAGATAATATTCTGTATCAAATAAACAAGGTTATTTGGCAACTTTGAAATCCCTGTAAACACGCCTGTAGGCACAGCGACACAGTGGGTTACTGAACTCTCGATACTCGTCACTCCAGAATTCTGCATTCAAGGTCACGGCTTCCACAACAGGTCAAGTTGCTTTGGTTTAAAATGGGAATCTGAAGTTTGAAAAGTGTTTGAACACTCGAACGCAGCCCACAACTAGATGGATGGAAAAGAGAGAATCTGACATTATTGCTCAGTGGATTGATGTGAAAGTGTTTGGAGACGGGAATTTCCTTTTGTTGTAGAGAGCACTCTTGGACTTTGATTAGGATTTTAGGGCAATTTGGCTTAAGCTTCAGCTGCCTGCAATAGTACACACTTGTGGAATGTTTTCATTCCTCTGGCAAAGAGAAATAATTACCGAAATGTCATACGTGGAGTAAAATCAAGCTAACACAAGCATACTCCAAAGAAAAATTCTGCCTGGTGAGAATATGGTACAGGCATGAAAACAGTGAGAGTGAAATAAAAACCCTGTGTTTCATCCTTTACCGTCCCCATCCTATAAAGTTGGCACAGATTCTGTGTTGGACCTCCAGTAGCCTTGTTAAAAAACAGAAGTGCTGCAAAGTAAAGATATCACCACCTCTTCATCATAAAAAAATGACAATTAAAAGCTTTTGAATATCAAGAAGTCACCAAAGTCTCCACAGAGGGGAGACAGTCATAGATCCGTCCATCTCAGTGTTTTTCTCCCGTTTCCTGTAATGGCTCAAGCTCGTGTGATGAAGCCAACCTATCAGTTCGAAGTTGATGTTGGAAAGCTGTAGCAGTCTGAACACTCGAGACTTCTAAGGAATTTTAAAAACATAGCTGAGGTCTCTGAGCCGACTTATGGCCTGTGAAACCTGTAGGAAGAAACCGGGAAGAAAAAATGAGCATGTTTGAAGAAATGTTCTTTATTCTGACACAATGAAATTATCTAAAAGGAGACAAAGCAGTCAGGACATCCTCATCTGACCTCCAGCATCAACAAGGTCTTTTCTTTCAGAGCACTGCTGCTCACTGGATATTTTCTCTTTCTCAGACCATTCTGTGTAAACTACAGAGATGATTGTGCAGGAAAATCCCTGAAACTACTCAGAGCAGCCTGTCTGGCACCAACCATTTAAATTTACTTCATTCATGAACCACGTGCCTGGAAGTTCAATCTTCAACGTCCTTTGTCCAACGTATCCACTATCCCTCCTATGAAAATGTCAAAACCATCTCGGCTGCAGAGCAATTTGTTGATATCCTGCTAGGTAGACTAAAATTCAAAGCTAGGTTCCAAACCCTAGGTGCAGGTAACTAGAAGAGCATTTATATGAAGGGCTGAAGGAAGATGCAAGGGATTTGGCTGAGCGTACTCTGGGTTCAGATCGTAAGCGACGAGACTCATTCGGGATGTTTGATGGCTATGACAGCTGCAGCGAGGAGTCAACCAGCAGGGCTAGCTCAGATGACAGTGAAGATGAGGTGGCAGCCTCCATCCCTGCCAGTCCGCCCATCAAGAACGATGGACAAGTCTACACCTACCCTGATGGAAAGGCTGGAATGGCTACCTGTGAGATGTGTGGAATGGTCGGTGTATGAGATGCTTTTTACTCCAAAACCAAGCGTTTCCAAGCGTCCCCTGTTCTAGGGAGTTATGATTCAAATTCGAAAAAAGCTAGCATCTTGGCAAGACTCCAGGCCAAACCAGCAACAAAAAAAGGCCAACACGGTGAGGGCCCCTGTCAGCTGTTTCAAGCATGGCCCCATGGGAACATGTTGGGGAGATATTGAAGCCTTGCCTCTAATTTTGTCTCCGAAAAAAAACAAAACAACTCAGCTTGAGCTTTCTCTCTGATATGCTTGCTTCTAATCCTGTCCAGTTTGGCCACTCCCAAAGAAAACCTCAACATATTTAACTCTGACACCTCCAGCTCAGCCTTCTGTCTTTTTTATCAGCGCCACCATCTCCAAATCACTGAGAGGAGGAGAGACAAACGTTGCTGGACCTAAACCACTGAAGCTGCACTTAGGAGAGATGGAGCAGGTTGAAATAAATGAGTCATCTTTTAATTTTCCGAAGAAGCCAACAAACCCAAAAGATGAATTAGAATTTTTCACTGAGCAAATTTTTGACAGGATAACCCGAAAGGAAAAACTTCACTTCCACTCAGCCTATATTTTTAATGGTAACACCAGATTTTAGCACCTGTGACTTCAGCATGATTCTATCAGTATGTTAACACCTCTGCTGGTTTCCTTGCAAAGCGGGAGATATTGCAGTTGCCTCAAAACAACAACTAGGAGAGTAATTTGAAGATTTCACACTTGGCTGCTCATAATTACGGGCTTAACAATCTGGAGGCAGCGCAGCATGGTACAGCTACAGCTGACAACGTGAGGCTTTAGCTGATAAAGGCTGAGGCAGCTATAAAAGTGTAATCAGACTTCTTAAAACTACTGCTGTCCATAGCAGAACTCCACCATGACCTTTACTTTGGCACATTCCCCAACACAAACGTCATTTAACAAAAAAACCCCAAAAAGTGCTTTGCAGTCTTGTAAGGCAGCTCATTAGCTGTTCTGTGTAACTTTTCCATACCTGGTCAAATGACGGCTCGACTCATGCACCTCCATCTCTGTGCTTTTAAACTCATTCAGTTCCTTTCTAATGGCAGCCTGAACAAAGAAACACACACTTAGATAAAGCACACTAGTACAGATTACTTAAATCCAGTCTTTGTGAGAAATGAACCTTATCCGCAGCTGTTAGCCGAGTCCACGGCTTGTCTGCTCTCCTGTCGTAGTCCTGAGCCTCGGCGACCTCCACGTAGTCACTGAAGCGGATGAGGATCTTCGCCTCTCTCAGCTCCTCGACTGTGGGTCTCTGGCTGAGCTGAAAGGTGGATGAACAGATGGGTGGTGTCCAATCAGCATTAAGTAACTTGTGCTCCTCAGTACAGTTTACTTTGTCTTTTGTACAGTTTTGTACAACTTTATAAAAAAATTAACTCTTTTTTTTTTAATACCAGACCTTACATCCTTACGAACCAAGAGGTTAAGTGACAGCCGGGTGCTGGTAATCAGATGCACCTGATTAATTAATTGTCAGTAAGTGTAAGGATGTCTACAAAAGCAGAAGTTTTCGTAATTTGCTGGTCTGGACTTTCAGGTGTGTACAGACAAGGACAAAAAGATTAGCCCCAAATAATAGATTTAAAGTTTTTGGTGTGCTTTAACTTTATAATTCTTAAAACATATAAAATCATTAAAACTGTGGGTTGCTGTCCAGTTTACACACAGTATAAAAACTTCAGCCAGAGTTTGAGCTGTAACTTGGGAAAGCATCAAAAGAAATCAGTTTAGACCTGAGAAAAAAAATGTTTACGCTTACTAAGGAGCAGATAGACATGCAAAGTTATCACAGTGTCAAGAACTGGAGTGAGAAATGTAATGAAATTAAAAGATAGCTGCACAGCACAGAACAACCCTGGCAGAGGTAGGAAGTGAACGACTTTAAAGACTCTGAAAAGAAAACTAGTGAGAGATGTGCCTGAAGACCTCAGAACAACTGCCAACAAGTGACCGACTTAGCCAAGTGAGGAACTGTTGATGCTTCAGTGCGTCTGGAACTGGGAGTCAAGTCAAGGAATCGTGAGGAAAAACAGGATGTATGAAGATTTTCAAAGAAAACCTCAAACAGCAGCAAAACTGGATCTGCATCGGTGCTTTGTTTTCTAACACAACAACGACCCAAAATACATGTCACGCCTGTGAAGATCTACCTCCAGAAGACTAAAATAAATGTTACTGACTGGCCCGTACAAAGCCCTGACATGAATCTCATGAATCTGTGTGGTGAACTGAAGACCAACAAATCTGGAGGAGCTTGAGAGATTCACCAAAGAAGAATGAGCTGGGATTGCTCAGAAGACGTGTGAGACTTGTTGAAAACTACAGTTCAGTTCAATTTTATTCATATTCACCAAATCACAACAACTGTTGCTTCAAGGCGCTTTATATTGTAGAGGAAAGACCCTACAATACTACAAAGAAAACAGAAAACCCCAACAATCATGTGGCCCCCTGTAAGCAAGTGCCTTGGCTACAGTGGGAAGGAAAAACTCCCTTTTAAGAGGAAGAAACCTCCAGCAGAACCAGGCTAAGGGAGGGGGCGGCCATCTGCCACAGCAGGTTGTGGTCAGGAGAGGAAGACAGGACAAAGACGTGCTGTGGAAGAGAGCCAGAGAAGAATAATAACTAATGATTAATTAATGCATAACCACGTAGTGAGTGAATGACTGTAGGCTGTTTTTAAAAGGATACACAGCTGACTGTTAGCATCAGAGGGGCTAATAACTTTGACTGTGGTACGTTTTGTTTTTGTTTCTGTGTGTAAAGTAAAATAGCCTGGTTTTGAATGCTTGCACTGTTTGGAAAAGCTCTGTTAAAAATTCCTAACAGCACTTGGGAAAGTACATTTAGAAAAATGAAACTTTTCATAGGGGAGCTAATAATTCTGTCCACATCTGTATTAACACAATGCTACAATTCAAATTCACTCCCAGCCCAGACTGTGAAATACTTAGAGACAATGTCAAAAACCCAAGAGCTACATCTCAGACTCTACAGGCCTCACTTAGCATGATAATCTTAAAGTTTATGTCAGAAGAATTAGAAAAAGCCTGAACAAGTATGGCCTGTTTGGAAAGGTTGCTGGGAGAAAGCCTCTCCTCTCTTTAAAAGAACTTGTGGAACAATATAAGTGGAGATATTTGGAGAAAAGCAAACACAGCATATCAGCACACACCAACAGACCAGAACTTGAGTCCATGGAGGTCACACTAAAACAAAAACTGATTTATGTGCTCGATAATCAGAATGACTGTTGCTTCAGGTGGATCATCAGATATACTCTAATTTCACGATTACTGTGTCAGGTGTTCTTTAATATTCAGTAACAGAGCCGTGAGATGTGACTGCGATGGAGATGATCTTAGACACACACAAAAACTACTTCTCAAAGGGTTGCAGTCTGAAGAGCGGCAGGTTAGTCTCCAAGGCAACCATGTTCATATTTCTAGTTGGGGTTATGAACCATCTCAGCACTGACTGATCAAAGACACTCTGTCCACATCTTCTTTGCCTTTACCTTTCTCGACAGATGCCTCTTGATCTCCCTCTTCTCCTCCTGCTCCTCCAGATCATTTCGAGCTGCAGGAAACGGCACAGAAAGCACACACACTCACACACAAATCATTTTTGTCTGTAATTTTTTTTCTCTTTTTCCTTCATGTTATGCAAAGTGACTTACGTTTCAGAATGTTCCTCTGTTCTAGCTCCTCTGCTGTCGGCCTTTGACTCAACCGTCTGAATAAAGGGAAGGAAAGCATCTATTTTAGGAAAGCTATTTTTATATGATTTTAATGTTTATTCGGGCAAGCTTTCAGATCATGCTTATTGCTCTCGACATATGCAAAAAGAGATTTTACTCTTGTGGACAGAAGAGCTGGCTGTGCACAGGAAGTCTTTTTTTTCTTATGAAGCAGTATTTTGTGAATTTACTGAGTAGGTACTGACTCAGAGGCACTGGAATAGCAGGATGACAGATAGTGACTGAGAACAGGAGGATAAGAAGCAGAAAAGTTGCCAAAAACCCTCCAAAAAAACAAAAAACAAGAGGTGGACAGTGCAGAGAGGCTCAAAACATCAGCCAGAGGAGGATAAATATAAAGATGATTCCTCCAGAGCCGGCTAACAAACCAGTACCAACTAATGTTAAGATGTGGAGTTCATTAAGTAATACAAGCAGTTGCACACAACAAATTGTCCTAATATTGTAAAAACCTATTTAGTGGAACCAAAGAGCACAATGAATATGTAGGGTAACACCCCCCGCCATATATTACAGCGAGCTGTTATATAAGATGCATATTTTTACTGCAGTAATGATGTAGCTAAGTACTGTGTGTGTGCTTTAGATTTTAGATATATTTCAGTACATTTCTGTATATAAAATATGGATTTGCCACTATGATATCAGACAATATTAGAGTAGAATTTTGCAACAGCATGGATTGCGATAGAAATATAACCAAGATGAACTCGTTTCTGCGACTGAAATTAGCTACACAGGCTGTAAACATGGTTAGTTTTGCAAGCGAGGCAACCTCTGGTCGTGAAGGAAAAATGCTTGTTCCCAACTGGTTGGTGGAGGTTGATGTCAGTCACTGAGAAAATGATTTCTAATGAGCCACTAACACAGGCATACAGACCAATCAGTGAGCCCCTGGCCACCACCTGTCATTAGAGGAAAACGTGTAGTCCCCAACTGGCTGGCAATGATCACTTTGGTCACCGGCATATTGCTGCAGTCATAGTTTGAATGGAAGTGACGGACTTGTCTATAAAGACTGACAAGCTGCTCTTTGAGCCGTAGTGAAGCTGTGAAAACTCAAATTCGAAATGAAAACTGGCCAAATAGGATTATTTTACTATTTGTATATTCAGCAGCAGCGCACGTGTTCAGCTACAAGCTAAAGCAAAGTGTTTGGCACAACTTGATTCTGCTCACTGGACAGAAAAGGGTAAACAAGAACTACAGGCAACCCTGGATATTTGCTAGCAACCAAAGTAATCACTCGGTTTTCTCACAGGTTTTTGCAACCGGAAGAAACAGGAAGCGCTAACCACTCCGAGAATACACGCATTTCCCAAAAACCGGTGGTTGTGTCACGTGTGATGTGATACGATGGACAACTCTTGAGCAGTGGGCAATTTTATTAAGAAACCTCATTAAAAAAAAAGAAAACTCATTAAAAGTTGGCACTTTAAAATAGGACTGTATGTGACCTCAAGTGGCCATTCATGGAACTGCAGCTTTTAGCATTTCTGCACTGGCTTAAGTTGCCACTTGGTACAGTAAGAATGATTCAAATGTTGTGTGATGATTTTGACAACATTTTGTGTCTGTACACATCTACTATAGCCTGCAATCACCTTTACAGTCATGACACTATTCTCTTCTTTCCCTTTTACTTTGTTCTACATCCACTGCTCTTCACCTTGAATCTTTCCCTCTCTGCGTCATCCCTTCGTTATGTCTCATCTTCCATCATCTGCTCCTTGCAGCAGCCAGGTCGCCTCTATCACAGCTTGCATGGGTTGAAACACTTTGCAGGTGACTCGATGTGCATGTGATGAGCGATGTGGGCGTGTGTACCGCTCCTCCGAGTGGCTCGGTGCCACATCAGCATGTGTGCTCTTAAGTCGGAAGCTCACCTCGTCAGTTTGGTGGCCGTCTGTTGCCGGGATTCGAGCCGCTCCTGGTCCGACTGCAGTGGCAGGATGTTCTTCTCCTCCAGCTCTCTTTTGGATGGACGGTTGCTCAGCTTGATGGCCAGAGAGTCTTTTCGTAAGACCTTCATGGCCAGTGTGCCTTTATTGACCATATTGCCAGAGGAAATCGTATCAAAGTTAAGCAGATTGAGGCTGTCGCAGCCTCCCAGTAAGAGGCACACAGTATAGATCTTCTTCTGCTGTAAATATTTTTGTAATTCTCATTATGCGTACACGTGTCTGTCCTCCTTACTGTTTTTCAGGTTTTCAATGTGACCTTGAAGACCATGGTGGGTGTAAGGCAAATTTTAATAAAGACAAAAAGATGCTTACTTGTAAACAGTGTATCATCCTCTTCTTCGTCTTCCTCTTCCTCCTCCTCATCTTCCTCCTCGTCTTCCTCTTCCTCCTCTTCCTCATCCTTGTACATGCCAGGCAGGTCCTCGTAGTCCGCCTCGTTAGGGAGGTTCTCTTTGTCGTCGTCGCACTCGATCATCACCGTGGGAACAGCGTGCATCATGGAGCTGCAGTTTTAGAATGAAATGGTAAACGTGTCACATAAACATGTTCACACATACACGTTCACTGCTGTGTGAAGTGAGTTTAAGATGGAGATACATCACATTTTCAGGTTTCTGAATTTTCAGTTTCAACACAAAAAGTGCCAGCCAATCAGTGAAGAGAGGTGATTCCAAAACAAAAGGGTTACACAAAACACACCAGCCGCCTAAAGGGGAAGCCTGCTGGCTAAAAAAAGAGACAGGCCACCACTCACGGTGATGGAAAGTGAAGTAGTGAAGGACAAATGTTGCATTTGCTTGCATGCGTGAGATGCCAGAGGTAACAAAAGAACACAGCTTTCCATGTGTGATATTTTGTCAATCAGTTCTCGTTATGAGGGAGCAGAAACCTGAGAGGTTCCTACAGAGAGGCAGGCAGACAGTCAGAAGAAGTACAGAGAAACAAGGCGAGGGTTTAGAAATCAAATGAGATGAATACAATGGCACGGTGAGTTAGGGTAAGATAGGTGAACGTGCACTTAAGTCACAAACACCACACCTTTCAGAAAGATTTCTGCTCCTTTTTGGACAAGCACATGATTTTTAATAATCATTTACATCTCAGCTGTGATACTGAAGCTAATGTTGCCTTAAGCTCTGTTAGCAAACAAACCAACAAGCCCAGTAAACTGGAACAAATTCACTTAGAGGTTTTCTTGGGTTTGGAACTCTTTAGTATAGGACCTGCTTCTGTTCCCTTCCTCCCTGGTTATCAACCTGTCTGTATGGCTGACTTATCAATTCAGTTCAGTTGCCTTTATATAGGGTTATGGTTATGTCTGAAGGCCTCCACTATCATGGTATAGACAGCCTCAATGACTACAGACCTATAGCCCTCTGTAGTCATGAAGTGCTTCGAGCAGATAGTGTCTCAGCACGTCAGAGGCTGCTACCCCCCTCCCTTGACCTGCACCAGTTTGCTTACAGAGCAAATCCACATCGGATGCCATCACCATCACCCTTCACAGAGCGCTGAGCCATCTGGAGAAAAGGAAGAGCTACGTAAGGATGCACTACAGCTCAGCATTCAACACCATAATGACAGACATCAGCATCCCCAAACTGGACCACCTTCAGATCCCCTATTGGAACCTGCACGATGGTTGGGCTCATCTCTGATATAGATGAAACAGCGTACAGGGTGGAGGTCGGGAACCTGTCCACTGGTGCTCAGAAAATAACCTGAAGCTGAACATCCTTAAAACAAAAGAACTCCTAATGGACTTCAGGAGGCACAGACAGGTCCACTCCCTCTTATTATAAAAGGAGAATGGGTGGAATCTGAGAAAGAATAACCTGGACCAGAGGCTGCTGCTGGTCTTCCTCCACTCCTGAGTGGAGAGCGTGCTCTGGATGTTTGGAATGCAGGGGCCACTACTGAGAACAGAAAGGCTGCGCAGAGGGTAATTAACACTGCCCAAAAAATGATTGGCTGCCCTGTCCGTCCCCCATCGCCCAATCCTTCCCTCCCACCCCTGGAAGATCGGGTGATAGTCTTTAGTGGTGGGATAACCAGCACAGGTGACCCCTTGGACCCCGCTCATCACCCGTTTGACCAGTTGCCCTCTGGTCAGTGCCTCAGGTCAATCAGGTCCCACACCTCCAGACTCACAAACAGCTTCTTCCCCTGGGCCATTCGGACTGTTAAAAAACATTCTCCCCCGACACCCCACCCCCGCCCACCCACCTCACCAATCTGAGCCATGGTCTGAGTAACCCTCATCACTCAGTCCACTCACACACCGGCTCTAATTCAGACTGTGAATAGACAGACTAAATGGTGATATTTAAACAGACAGTGCAAAGACAAGTCTTTTCTTTGCACTACCTTCAAGCACTTTGCTCTCCAATGTGTGCCTCTCTATTGTTTTGTATATATTCCTCTAGACTGTATATCTCTTCTGTTTGCTATTTATTCCTGATGTCTTTACTATTCATATGTTTTTTTCACTCCTGCACAGCTGGCATACAGCATCCATAATTTCGTTGTACATGTACAATACAATAAAGGGCTATTCTATTCTATTCTATTCTATTCTATATAGCGCCAAATGACAACAACTGTCACCTCAAGGTGCTTTACATTGTATACTGAAAGGTGAAGACCCAATAATACAGAGAAACCCAACAATCATACAACCCACTTCGAGCAAGGACTTGGCGACAGTAGGAAGGAAAAACTCCCTTGTAACAGGAAGTAACATCTGGCAGAAGCAGACTCAGTGAAGGGCCGACATCTTCTGCGACTGATTAGGACTCAGGTAGGGAGAAGGGACAAAAGTGACAGGAGGAAATAACGTGCCACTGAAGAATCAAGGGGGGTGTAATACAAATTCATATTCAGGTGATAAAAATACAAAACAACACAAAAAAACCAAAGACCTCCCTGCAGGAGGCATTATGGCATCTAAATAAAGTCTTAGCAAATCTTAAAGATTAGTTTTCCACTTATTTTGTGTTGTTATAAGACCAACAAAGGGATGTGTAGGTGTAAAGAGCTACACCTACCTTGAAGAAAAACATAACTTTTCACTGTGGACTACAGGCCACATGGGTGACAACTACGGAAAGACAGGAACTCAATCTAATCTTTTCTGAATGTGAATCCTTAAAATGTCCATCCAGGTGGGAGCAGATCATACACGCTATTCTGGGGTCAGACACTGCATCCAAATCCAGAAAGAGCTTTGAAAGCCAAACAGATTCACACAAGCATTGGATTTGAATATTTCCCTATAAAATAAACATTTTTGAATCTTAAAATGGCATTGTGCTGTCCGTGGATGACTTTTGTGAGTTGGTGTGAAGGATTCGAGATCGTGATTCTGTAGCAAAAGATCATCATAGTCACCGTATGAGCTCTTAAAACATTTGCCTTACACGTCTCAGAGTATCACAACCTTAGCCTGGATAAATGGGAGGTCATCTGGCTTCTGGGTCAGTTGGATCTGCTTGGATACCTGTGATATAAATGTCCTCATCAGACAGTGAGCGAGGGTCCGTGTGGACATCAGCTTTCCTGTCTGTTTATACATTACAACACACCACCTGTGTGCCTGGGCAGTGGACTTTAAAGAAGTATAACAGGAATGACAGCTGTCCATGTCCATGTTCAGAACAGAGCATCATCCGAGCTTTCAACTTGGTGCCAAGTCAACATACAGAGCCATCTGCTGTGGGAATAAGGGAGCAACCAAGCCAACACTGTTGCCTACTTTTTGTGGCACAGGGGTTGGAGCTTCGCAAAGTTACCCAAGGCTGGATTTAGTACAGAGAGACTGATTGATTAATCAGTTGGCCTGTCTCTGTTTTGTAAAACTACTATATAATCAAACAATGTTTTTTGTTTAGTCAGCTTCTTTATGTTACAGTCTTGTTTTAAACGATCAATTTAACGAGCCTTTTGACTTTTCTCTGATATTTTCTTGACTTTCTGGCTGTGGTGTGATCCTCACCTCTCAAACCTCTGCATGGTGAGGGCCAGGGTTTTGTTCAGCTCCTCTATGATTCGGCTGGGCGGGTGGAGAGGAACAGGACAGGTCCCGTACTGCAGTGAGTGTGCACCCATTGGAGCATGGCTGGGAGGGGCGGGGCACTTCTGGAAGGCGATAGAAGAGGGCTCCATGCTCCCTGCAGGTACGGAGATCATGAGCTTCTTCGGAGGTAGAGGAGGAGACAACTTACCCGACATGCATGGCAACTTCACGGGGGCGCCATCTGCACGAGGAAGAGGACGTGGGAGGATTAGGCACACGCGCACTAATGCGGTTGTTTGCATGCATGGAGACACACTCACCTGTAATGTGATTGGGTAGCCTGCTGAAAGGCTTGGGTGGCAGAGCGGGAGGTTGTTTGTGTAGCGTTGGAGGTCTGCAGAGGGATGATTCAGCACCATCAGCCGGATATACGATAGACTTCTTTGTGGATGGAGCCTGGCTGGATTTCTGGGTGTGGTCCTGTTGAGCATCACTAGCCATTTGAAACTCCAGGGAGCCTGGGGGAAACAACAAAGCAGTCAGAGACCACTGTGAATCAAATACCTAAAGATGTTTCAGTGGTGCTGAGGCTGTGCTGCCTACCTACAGCTGCTCCCGCTGCTCCCTCCATCAGCTCACTACCTTCAGACTCCGACAGGCTGGAGCCGAGCACCGAGGAACGACCATTCTCCATCTTCACCTCCTCCCGGAGGGTCAGAGATGCGCCATCTGCACAGAAAAACGCACATTGGTGTTCAAAAGTAGGTTAAAAAAGAAAAAGAAAAAACAGAGCAAAGGATCTCCTTATGTAGCATTTTTTAAAATTTTACTTAGAGAAAATATGAATCACGTAACAGTGTAGTTTCCAAAGATAGATAGGGAGAATACACAGGTAGAGCAGCTGGATGGGAGGGAATGATTGTAAGGATCAGACAGGCACATGTATTCCTAAGCTCAGTCTTGTCATGATAAAGCTGACTGGTGTGCTGTAAGTAAACTTGCCACTGGATTTACTGACACTTGAAAATGAGTTACAACTGTGCACAAGCTTGTGTGAGTCTTTGGTGCGCTGTAGCACTTGAACAGCACCACACCACTGATAACAGAACAATGTGAGAGACTCAAACCAATTGAAGTGTAAGAGAAAGGCATGAATCACAACTGAGAAGCTGCAACTGGAAAAATCTTACTTTAAATTTTTTATTTGAATCTAAAATCAAAATCTCTCCGCAAACAAAGAGAATAAATAAAACTACAACACTGGCCACTTTCTTTCTCACCTTCGCTGTGTGGAGCCTCACCTTTCTCATAGACCTCCTTCAGGAGTCCCTTCTTGATGAGCTCCTCTCTGCTCTGGCGAGTGGACATCTTCCTCTCCAACACTGAGGGAGCACAGAGGAGGAGACGTCAGAAACGACTAGAACAGGAAGAAAGCTGCTGTACTGGATGCTAACAGAGTTATTAGGATTGAGCTGCAGCAGCTGTTTCTTTGGACTTGCTGCTGCTTCCATCACTGCTGCTGTGTGCCAAGGAAATATCATGTGACTGACCCTCTGAGCTGTGCACACAAACACAACACTACCAGCTCACTGATCCTCTGACAGAGATGCCTACTCGCCTCCTCACTCCTAAACATTTCCCGTAAATAACGTTTTTTCATTTTCTAGCATATCCAGCATGAGCTGTGAAAACGTATCTTTTCCAGTGCCGATTTGATTGGTAGGGTTTGAGACAATATCTGTAAAATGTTAGGGTGGGGAATTAATAAAAGCAATATTACAATACTACAAGTCATTTTTTTTTGAAATACAGACATACAGTATATCTAGTTAAGTCATTTAACAGCTGCACCATTGTAATGTGTTTTTCTGTGTTGTAATGAAATCCTTTGAACTTTCTAACAGCTGCGTTTGGTAAATTGATATCTACACATCACCCACACACATAGTAATGCAGGATTATTGTCTAACTGATGCATTTTTTCTTATATAGCCTTTATGGAGCAAAAGTCTTGAGCCACCCCGTGGAAAAGCGAAGCAGCATTTTATTAAAACGTGCACAAACGCTCATGAAAATACAGTATTTAAGGCAAAAACAGAGGTTGTAAAATTCTAACGAGCTTGAATGTCAGTGTTTGGTAAGACCACCTTTATTCTTCAACAAAAGCTGAACTCTCTTAGGATAGCTTTCTAGTGACTTCTCTTCTAAGAGTAACCCTAGAAGCTCTTTTCTGAGTGGTTTCTGTCATATTTCAGGCTGTATAAAACAAAATGAATGGGTTTTCATTAGAAGTTAGTGAGCGTGGTCTCTGCCTATTCAGCTACCCATGAAAAAACCCAGAAACTATTCTAATGGTCGTCAAACCACATCTTTATTTATACACTGAGGTGTCAACACTCATTGTTAAGTATACAGGAGCTGGTCTAATGTTGTCTTTATGGGGAAAAGCCTCGAGTAGTCTTCAAGAATAGTTCTTCAGGCTTTTTGAAGGACATTCAAAGCTCTTCTTTGGATGTTGCCCCCCCTTTTTGTTCCGTTCTCTGTCCAGATGATCCCACATTGTTAGAGTCCAGGCTGTGGGGAGGCCAATCCATGACTGAGAGCTCCATACAGGTATGCTTTTACTGGATTGGCAGTGTGTTTGGGATTGATGTCATGCTGAAAAATGAAGCTGTTGCAAAGTAAATCCTCTCCATTCCAACGTTTCTTTGAGAATCACCTTGTTGATGCAATAATACTATTTTATGTCTGTCAAACTTTGTGTCATCTTTGATATGTTTCATAGATTCAGCTAAAGAAAATGGAGAAAAAGTGCCTAGGGATACAATGTAAAACTGGTTCTGTATGTGTTGCCCCAGTGTCAATAAATGGTAGTCATAACTATTTGTGTTTCCTACAGTAAACCCTATTCAACCCCACAACTATATTTTTACTTGAAGCATGAAAATCTGGATAATCCAATGCAACTTGACTGCATGACAGCAGGGTGCAGCAAAAGCACACGGTGCATGCAACGTGTAGCACCTGTGCGCACACACACACATGCTATAAAATGTATACTGTTCGTTATCTGGGTGCAGACAAGGGAGGAAGGTTTTCAGCAGGGTGAAAAGAAAAAACAAAAACGTGTAACTGCTGTGACAGCTGGGAGA
This sequence comes from Oreochromis aureus, assembly GCF_013358895.1. Taxonomy (NCBI): domain Eukaryota; kingdom Metazoa; phylum Chordata; class Actinopteri; order Cichliformes; family Cichlidae; genus Oreochromis; species Oreochromis aureus. The sequence continues at coordinate 27,655,793 of NC_052958.1, read as the reverse complement.
ACAGCTTGGCTGCAGGAAGCCTCTCTTCACCCCTCTGCCATGTGTTTGCGTCGCTCAGTGAGAACAGGATGTAAAATGATTCAGCCAGCTGAGAAACAACAACAACAGCGGCTATTTCGGCATCCAAATCCAACACTTTCCTTCGCTTCACAGCTTAGCACTCGCTGAATATTGTAGCCCCGAGCCAGACATATGAAACTACTTTCAAATTTGCTCACTGCTTTGAATGAAGTGTTAATTCACTGTTAAAGAGACAACACGTCGGCTGGCAAACTCCATTTGAAGCTCACTTTTTGCTACGGCCAACATTAATGATCAGTTCTTCCACAGCTGCTGTGTTGGCATCTTTGAACAGCAGTGGAATGAACAGCTTTCAGCAACAGCGTTTAAAAAAAAAAGTCAAGTATAAGTTCATTGTGTAAGAACAGGAATACACTGATGTCTGAAATAGCAATTTAGCTGATCCCAATGTTTATTGCATTTATGCATTTCATCACACCACCCGAGAAAAAGTTAATTCATGAGAACAATTCATAGGGCCAAGTAGGTTTGGTTAGCCTTTTTCCCTTTATAAATGAAATCATCATCATGACTTAAAAATACTGGAGGCCATCAGTGCTACCCCTCAGCCTCCCAGTAGAAGGACCTAAGCTATAAGTTTGAACATCCTTGGTGACTTCCTTCGTGAGTTATCACATTCTCAAGATTTACAAAAAACTTGACCTCTGACTTGAGGTCAAGGTCACTGAACTTCAAACTCCAGGGTTTTAGTGGATGCACCTATGGTATCAATTTGAAAATTAATTATTCTTCGCTTGGATTTTAGAGATAAATAAAGAGGCCTATGCTGCATTCATGGTCTAATGCAAATGTCCAGGATTCCTATCTAGTTACAAACCTTTGCATTCACATTATGTATACTTCCTAAATCGAATTCAGTGGACAAATGAAGTTTGATATTACTTGTTCCTGCTTAATTTCTACATAGAGCCATTCTTTGCTTATATGACGTATCAGACTCTAATGATTGGACTCATGAAATCTCCCTGTGCATAGACAGCCACAACCATGCACAGCAGACTTTTGATGCTGACATTTTAAAGGACAGCGTCTCTCAAGGCTGTTGCTAGGTGTCAGAGATGGAAGTGAAGCAGAGAGGACAGAAAAGCGCAGAGCTGGCTGCCGACCTGCAGATGTGCTGTTTACAGAGTTTTGGTTCTCACCTGCAGACGTCTGCTTAAACTTCTCACTCTTCTTCTTCCTCCACTTCCAGGGTTTGAACAGACGACCCAGGGTGGCGAATTTGCTCCGCCGCCGGATGGGAGGCGTGTGCGTACCCGGTACCAGCGAATCAGAGCGCATCGCTGCCAACCTCTCCACTTCCTCAGCTGAAAAGACAACATTAACAAGCAGATAAACAAAATGCATAAAAACATTGTTTTTTTGGTTTTGACTCACTTAATTGTGCGCTTTTTATTCCAACGCTTAGCACAACAACATATTTGTTTGGATATTTGACATTATGATGACTGACAGTTGGCATCTGGGTGACTGATTTAGTCTGAGTTATTTTTTAAGAAGAGTGTAGCACAAATTTCAAAACCTGATGGCTTTTCTCATATAAATATTGCCATAAAAGGAAGAACTTTGGGTAATGACAAAGAAATCATTCTGGATAATGATCTGATTAATGACCATTTTATTAAAGCCTCAGCCAGATGGGCACAAAGTAAATGAGCTATTATTCTATAGCTTATTAACTGATAATGGGCCCCTTTTAACCCACAGTTAAGGAGAACAGATGATCGCTGCTCTCTGCTTCAAATGTCAGAGGACATTCTCTGCCAGGGGGTTGCGCACAATCAAGTCAGGTAAAGCTTATTTGGATCGCTTTCAATCACAGCTAATGTGTCAGGTGACCACAGCAGCAGAAACCTTATGCAACAAGGAGGAGAGACAAACTTGGGCCCGACAGAGAGGAGTTAGCCAGCTACAATGCAGACCAAACGGGGGGTTCAGTGGTGAAAATCTGATAGAAATATAACCTCTTTAACTGTGAGCCTTCCCTTTCCCATGTTTTCCATTAACCCTCTTCCTCTGAGCTACAATTCCCTCCACCCCACAGGGACTTTCCTCAAAGTAATCATGCTGGAGGCCACTCTATACAGCATGCTCCGATTTTCCATTTGAAATTACACCTTTCCCATTACACACACACAACATCCTCTACAAAACAAGGGCAGAGCCAGCAGCAATAGATGAGGGGGGAAAAAAAGGAAGGCAACATTTCAGCAGGCAGCAGAGGACGTAAAACCCACACAGAAACACTGGCAGACAGAAGCATGCAGTGCAAACACATACTTGTCAGACAGATGAATGGAAAGATGGAAATGAATCCAAACACATGGAATGTTTAGAATTTGGGTGAAGTAAACTTAATCCAACCGGGAATGTTGTAGAAGCAATTAAGGAATGACAGGGAAAATCTGGCAGTAAAACAGGTAAGTTTTGCAAAATCATGTAAATATTTCATATCCAGATTGCAAAGAAGAAATCCAAGTGAGGCTCAGAGTCAAAGATGCTTGTCTTCCACATCAAATGCAGACAGAGGTGGAGGTTCTGGACGCCCCCTAGGTGAGGTGTTTCAGGCATGGCCAAATGGAGGCAGACTGAGGAGAGATTACATGTATCAGCTGGCTTGGGAAAGCCTGACTGCTCCCCAAAAGGAGGTGACTAAGGAGAGAGATGCTTGGGCATGTGTATTTAGATTGCTGTCCCTGTGATGTGGACCCAGATAATCAGGAGACAATGGATGATAGATGGATAAAAGACTGTTGTATATTATCACTGCCTTCAGCTCTATTACAAAAATACAGTAGGACTTGACCATCAGTCTACCTTTCAGTCAAAATCTTTGAAGCTGTGTTTTTGCCAGTTCTTTCTCCTCTATTTGAAACATTAGCAGCGGTCGGTGGAGAAACCGGCCATGTGTAAACTGGTAGGCAGCTGCAGAGGGGAGGAGATGACATCCTTCAGGAGGCCTTGTTGGAAGAGAGATGTCAGTTCAAATCTGCACCAGCACTGTACCTGCCACTGAGAGTTCCTTCAACAACATCCAGTCAGCCCCCCTCATCCTCCCCAACCGCTCAGTAGACACTCTGAGTCTGTGTAGCATCCCTGTGTGAACGTCAGAGCTCACGGAAACCTCCCTTGCACAAAGGCTCTTTCAATGAAGCGTCTCCAGCACCTAAAGCAGTAATATTAGTGTTTCCAGGACAACAGTGACATCATTCGACTGCAAAAAAAAAAAAAAAAAAAACTATGCAGATTTCGAGGTGATGACATACTGTGTTTGTCTCATCTTTTGTCTCCTTACACAAATAAAAGGTGTCCTCTCCCTCCTGGTGTAGTCCAACCCCCCTCGCCACAAGCAGTGGAGCGAGAGCAGCAGTGAGTCAGAGGGCTCAGACTCACACTGCAGGGAGACATTCTTTCAGTCTGACCCGGGGTCTGTTATCTCACTGATGCCTCAAAACACTGACTCATTGAACAACAAGCTCGAAAACAACTCGGTTCAGCCAAAACAACGATGCTGGAAGGCCTGTGTTACATGACTGAATTTCTTAGCTGATTCATAGTTTTAGTTTTTGTTTCTCTCTCTCTTTTTTTTTTAAAATGGCCTTGTTACTGAGCATCAAGCAAAATAAGACACCCCCCCCCAAAACTGCAGTTCCTCTAATGGCCACTTGAGGCTGGCTCCAAAAGAGTGTCAGTCCCACAGACCTATTAAAAGATGTGAGTAGCTGTTGTGATGCCATTAACTGGCATTAACATTTTCACCATCACTATCTTAGTTTCAAAAACATTTGCTCATTGGCTAATGGCTTGTTAATCACAAGGCATGAAAATCACTGACCAGCAGTAGCCACTGTCATCTTTTCTATACAGTCTCTGCTAGCACCAGCTGTTGCATCAATTTAATTGACTTGTGTTGATTTGTGGGGAAAGAACAACACCGTCAACAGTCGGAAACATCTTCAAATAAACAATAAATGGTAAATGGTAAATGGCCTGTATTTATATAGCGCTTTAATAGTCCCTAAGGACCCCAAAGCGCTTTACATATCCAGTCATCCACCCATTCACACACACATTCACACACTGAATACTGTGTGTGAAAACCGTGATGTTACTGTCACGGTAAACCAGTTTTCTTCATTACTGAGTTTACTGAAAAATAACATTTTGATCATCTGTTAAAGATCCTCTATCAAGAAAACTCCAAACAAGTTCTGATTATCTCTTCTCAAACAAATCGTGTCTTTGCTTTGCAGTAAAACCAGGTTTTTTAAATGGCTTTTCACTAAATCCCCGGTGGCTGATTAAGCAATTTGAATCAAGTGGCTGAGTTTTATTAAAGAACAAAGCCTCCACTGATCCACACACTAAGGTTTTCAAATAAAACGACAAGCTGATTAAATGAACAGATTCTATGATTAGCTATTGATCTCTGTTATTTAAGCCAGAGCAACCACTGACCGTTGTGTGTGTTTCAGATGAACTGCTGCATTGATGGCTCCATAAATTGATTTCTGTATTGACAGAAAATTCATCAGCATCAGTGCAGATAATAATCCACCGACAGTTTGAACTTGAAGTGATCTTTATAGCAATTAATAAGGGGAAAAAACTAAACCATACATGAGCTGTGCCATCTTCTTAGTTATGGAGGTCTGCTTGAAGCTGACGATGTTTGGTTTGTGGAATCCAGTAAGACAAAACCAGAAATTTTCCCAGCTCTCTATTTTAACTGAAACTACAGCGATCCGTGCGTGGAATGCCCTGAACTTCTGCTTTCACCATGCAAACAGGGAAGCAAAACAAAAACTGGATTTTAAATCATGCGCTTACAGTGAAGATCCCAGCCACACCACGGCCCCGTGACAGTGAAGAAAACTCAGCAGAAGCTTTCAAACAGCATCAGCTATTGTTAACGTCACTGTAAAGTACAACAGATTCAATACAGGGATCTGATCTGAGCGCTGACCCCGATCCCCCACCAGCAGGCAGGGAGCGATGAGCACAATCATTTAAAAAGCAGGAGTACTCCTCCTTCTCCTCCTCCTCCTGCTCTCAAAGTAACCTGAAGCGTCTCACCGTCCAGCGGCTCGGCTCCTCGGCAGTTGCTGCAGATGTGTTTGATCTCCTTGCAGTGGATCATGAACGGCGTGCTGTTGTTGTTGTTCGCGGCGGGCTCGTGATGATGCTGAAGCTGATGCTTCTCGGAGCTGTTACGGGACTTCATCCTGGCCAGGCAGAAGGCTCTCCTCCTCTTCCTCAGCTTCCCTTCTTCGGACGCCGGGGTTGAGGATGTGCCGTGGGTCTTAGATCCGGACCACGAGCACATCACGTCCCCTCCACAGCCCGCCATGTTTGAGCTGGACTGCAGGAATAAACCCTCTCGCCCTCTGCTCCGCTAGAGGGGATTTCAAACGGGTTGCTGCTCTGTCCACCCTCCGCAAGTCAACCAGCATACGACGCTGTTTCCCCTCAGTTCCTACAAAATAAAAGCCCACCAGCCGTGCTCTTCTTTTTCAGATCTGCAACCAAGCTGGTACCTTCACAAGACCCCCTCCCTCCACCCACCCACCACCACCACACACACACACACGCGCGCACACACACACGCACACACACACACGCACACACACACACACACAATTTTTGGTATGTGTCCATTTAAAAAAAGGAAAACACTTTCTCCTCTAATAATAATCATGCAGCTAGAACAGATATATTCCCTGGATACTCGCTTCTTCTGTTGGGAGCTGCAGCAGGTCCTCCTCTAGGGAGGGCAGCTTTTGGCACCTTCAAAGTCTTGTGATATAAATCCACTGTGATAGTGAGCTGCTGCTACTACATCTAACCTCCCACTTAGCTTGAACATCTGAACTTCTCAAAAACTAAATGCAGTGTTTTCATCCGAAATTTGTTGAATAAACAAATGAAAATTTTCACAAATTGTTTTTTAAAGTACTGGAAGTACTCAGCCCACAGCGGTGTAGGGGAGAAAGAGGCAGGAAAAATGAATGACTCCTGGATGAACCAACTGCGCATGGGCCCCTGGACATGCCTACTGGATAATCCGGCCCAGGCCACTTCTTACACTTTATTTAAACAGCCGTATAGCGTCTAAACTTGTACTTGTTTTTGCCACAAGTTTGGGTCTTGTCTATTGTCAGACTAACAGAGAAAAAAAAAGCTCCATTATGCCCTGACAATGCACCCCGCCTGTATCATTTCCTATTCTTCCTAGGATAATCTCTCTCTAATCTTAACCAAACCAGAGCTTTCATGCAAAATATTACAGAAATCCCTGTTCACAACATGTACACTACAAAAAGCAATAAATCACTGAATGCAATTCAAGGTATCTGCAGAAAAATTGAATAGTGACATTCTTGTCAGGCAAGAGAGTTTAATTGAGATCAACTTTATGACATCAAATAGGCATCACTGTAAGTTGTCATCTTTATGTGGAATATGTATTTGGTGACGACAAAAATGTTGCTCCACTTCAACCTGGAAAGACCAAGAAAAGAAATCAGCCAGAGCCACATCGCCCCCTTTACCTATTAACTAAAAAATCAAACAAACAAAAATGAGTGTTAAGTAGAAGGTGAGGTGGAGGTGAGCTGCAAAGGAGCTTGCAAGTTAAAGCTGGTTAAATAGCACTCCCTGTATGGTATTTGTCAAATGGACCAGTAGAAGATTTGGAAGAGGAAAAAAATGCATCTGTACAGGCTGAAATGTTTGTGGCTCCACTGACTGATACTCAGTGTTCCATTTACTGTACCCACCAATGAACCTTTATATGAAAATTCAAAATACAAGATGTCACATGATTAGCTTGTGTGGGCAAAAAAAGAAACAGCATTGCCAGCATGCAAGAAGCCAGACTTTTAGCAAATGGGATTAAAGGTCCAGGTAAAAATGGCTTACTACATTCTGAGGAACCTAATGCAAAATACATCTAAAGCTGCTTTTTTTGTTGCAGCTAATGAATTTCAAACAAAACTGATTGGTGGCGGAAAAATGACAAGGTACTCTGCATTAAAAAAACCCCACAATGCAGGCTTAGATGTGCTTTCTTAACAAGAAAGCCTATAATCCTCTAGGCATCGTTATTCTGGATATCATTTGTTCTCCATTACTTTATTGTGAAGGTCCACTTCCTTTCCGGGTTCAACCTAGTTTTCCAGCGGTAGCTTTAAGTAGCTCCAGCCCCATCCACGCAGCCAATCACAGTCTGCACGCGGATCACTGACGCGCATTCGAGTCGCCGCTTTAGCCAATGAGGTTGAAGCACGGACATTAAGAATGTAGTATTTTAAATCAAAGAAGGAAAACATGGAAAACCAAGGGATTGACTTTTTACATTCGGAAGCAAAGCCACGTAGTCTGTCTGAGTGTGACACTAACAGCTGTCCCTTTTATGTGTTTGAATATACGCTTAATGGCTCCTTTATTAGACACACTTTGCCAGGACCGTGTTTGACCTCCTTTTCCATTCAGAACAGCCTTTGAGACAAAGACTTAACAAAGTGCTGGAAACATTCATCTGAGATTTCTGTTCATGTTGACATGACAACATCACACAGTTGCTGCAGATTTGTCAGCTGTTATGCATGTAAGCCATGATTCACGTCTTGCGCTTCACCACATCCCAAAGATGCTCTATTGGATTGACCATCTAGTGCCTGTGGAGGCCACTGGAGCACAGTGAACTTATTGTTATTTGTCATGTCAAGATCAATCAATTAATCAATATTTATTGATTGAAACCAGTTTGAAATGATCTGAGCTTTGTCACATGGCATGTTATCCTGCTGGAAGGAGCCATTAGAAGATGAGTACGCTGTGGTCATAAAAGGATGGAGATGGTCACTCAGGTCTGAATATTGCAACAGAAACCAAAACTCATCAGACCAGGCAACATTTTTCCAACCTGCTACTTTCAAATTTTGGTGAACAAGTGCAAACTGTAGCCTCAATATTTGATATATAGATATAATATAGTGCTATATTATCCCAATAGAAGAATAGAATAGAATAGAATAATCCTTTAATTGTCCCACAAGGGGAAATTTGGTTGTAACAGCAGCCAGAAAGACACATATACAAATAAACGGTACACAGAACAGAAACAGTAACATACACAATTTTTTCTTACATATTTACAATGGACAATGGTTACTATAAACAGAGTACTGTACAGTTATTAAATTAAATATAAATAGCTACAGATAAGAGGCAAACCAGGTTGTATTGCGAATTGGTTGATTAACTTATTGCAGTTACAGAGCAGATGTAAACATCTATGATTGTTGGGAGCAGTTCTGATTGTACAGTCTGACAGCTGCAGGGAGGAAGGACCTGCGGAAACGCTACTTCATGCATCTAGGATGCAGAAATCTCTCACTGAAGGAGCTCTGCAGTTCAGCAACATTTACATGCATGGGGTGGGAGACTCTGTCCATCAGAGATGTTATTTTGGCCAGAGTCCTTCTGTCTCCCACCACCTGCACTGGGTCCAGGGTGCATCCCAGAACAGAGCTGGCCTTCCTGATGAGTTTATCCAACCTCTTCCTCTCAGCTGCCGATAAACTGCTGCTCCAACATGCAACACTGTAAAAAATGACAGATGCCACCACAGAGTCATAGAAGGTCTTTAAAAGCGCTCCCTGTACTCCAAATGACCTCAGCCGCCTCAGCAGGTAGAGTCTGCTCTGACCCTTCCTGTAAAGAGCATCAGTGTTGTGGCTCCAGTCCAGTTTATTATTCAGGTGAACACCCAGGTACCTATAAGAGTCCACTATCTCAATGTCCACTCCCTGGATGTTCACCGGTGTCAGTGTGGTGGGTCTGCGTCTCCGGAAATCCACCACCAACTCCTTGGTTTTCCCGGCGTTGATCAGCAGGTGGTTCTGCTGACACCAGTCAACAAAGTCTAGAGTCCACTGTCTGTACTCTGAGTCGTCCTCACCTGTGATGAGGCCGACTATGGCAGAGTCGTCAGAGAACTTCTGTAGGTGGCAGCGTGGGGAGTTGATGGAGAAGTCTGCAGTGTAGAGGTGAAGAGGAACGGTGCCAGCACAGTTCCCTGTGGGGCCCCGTGCACTGCAGACCAGTGTATCAGAGACACAGCCCTGTGACCTCACATACTGTGGACGTTCTGTGAGGTAGTCCAGTATCCACTGGGACATGTGGTGGTCCACTCCCGATAGCTCCAGCTTGTCTCTCAGAAGTCGTGGCTGGATGGTGTTAAAAGCACTGGAGAAATCAAAGAACATGATCCTCACAGTGCTTCCAGGCTTCTCCAAGTGAGTCAGAGCTCGGTGCAGGAGGTAGATGATGGCGTCCTCCACCCCAATGCCAGGCTGGTAAGCAAACTGTAGTGGATCCAATGAAGACCTCACCAGGGGGCGCAGATGGTTTAGAACCAACCTCTCGAGGGTCTTCATCAGATGCGATGTCAGGGCTACCAGCCTGTAGCTGCTGAGGTCCTTGGGATGGGAGGTCTTTGGTACTGGTACCACACAGGATGTCTTCCACAGCTGTGGTACTTCATAGATCATTTTTACCATACTTAAAATGGAATTCTTCGTTCCCACCATCACCTGATTATTGCATGTCTGATCATTGGGGTTCTCTCTCTAATGTTGTAAGGTTGTTACATTACAATATTACGGTCCTTCAGTCAGTGTTAATTTATAAATAACACTGAATTTCAAGTGGTATCGAACAAAAATAAATCCAGAGTTTTACTGGAAGCGACTAACCCTTCCAGGTTGCAGATTGAAATCTTGAAATGTTCTTGAGGTTGACAGCTGCACAACTGTGTGTGAGTGTGTGTGAGTGTGTGTGGGGGTGGGTGGGTGGCTGATCAGTAAAAACAACAAGAAAAAATGACACACATAACAGATCCAAGATTTAAAAGATGAAAAAAAAAAGTTAAATTTAGAAAGCCTTTTAAAAATAAGCACGAAGAGAGAAATTTGCATATTCTCTGTGGAGGCCAAGCAAGGGTCACAGCCTGTAGCTGCGACTCTCTGCCAGCAGGTGGCGCTCACTTACAACAAATAGGTAAAATAAATTAATCCATCTCTTTCTAAAACAGTGACAGACTGAGCTGCAGGGTGCTGGCTGGTTAGCAGGAGTCACTGTCTAATCATCTGCTATCAACCTCATATTGCAACAGTCATGTGTGATGCACAGGAATACACTAGTATGCCTCGGATGTGCGTTTGTGTTTGACTGACTAGACCTGTATTTATACAGTCAATCATTTCAGGCTATTTATTGTGTGAATTGTGTGCGGATGCTTACGTATTTATGTAACACTAAGATTAACAAAGCATATGCTCCATTTTCCTTGCTGCAAACGATGACTCATGGAGGATTTCAAAATCAAAGTACAAGGCTGTGTATTACAAGATGAAAGGCGCACTGTTAATTGAACAAGCCTTGCATCTGGAGTGATCCCGCCTCCTTCAGTATCAGACCTACAGCTCCACACTTAGCTGAGAGTAAAAACAAGGGCGTAAAATAAAAGAAATGTCTTTAAAGAAGACTTAGAGCAATGAAGTGGTTGGATGAAGTGGATGAGGCTCAATTTAGCAGGGATACAAGTGAGGACCACCATGACTCCTTAAGCGTCACACAGGTGTCTCCACAGTCTTATTCTGATGACTTGCCCGATTTAATACCTCTCTTCCGGTGCTGCTGCTTCCTCCAATGAGGAGGAGATGGGACATTAGAGCAGCGGTGGGTGAGGACGATCAATAAATCTATGCCCCCAACTCACTTACACATACGCTAAGACTAAATGTGGCTGGAAGGCGAGGTGGGTTCACTGTGCACTGGCAGAGCTCAGACTGTAGGTATGATTCACATTACTGGTTTATACTTGCACATTATTCAGATATAATGTATCAGCAGTGGGACTACTCATTATGCATTGAGTCATATTATCATTTATAGTGCCCTCAAAAAGAAAAAGTGTTGCTCTATGCAGGAGTCTAAGCAGGAAAATTAGTTTCCCTTATTAAAGACATGCTATTGGTAAAGTCTGTCATCTCTACAAACCCTTTATTATCACATTTGCAGATGTTGTAGTAGTGGGTCTGTTATGCTTTTATTTATTTTCTTTTTTACTATCATATATACACTCTACAACAAACTCCAGATTGATAAACTGCTATATGAGTCCAAGCAGACAATACATGGAGCTTAAACTTAGCTCAGCAGTTCCACTTTGAAGGTCTATTTGTTGGCAGGAGATGAATGATTAAGTACATAGATTGAAAACCAAAATGTGGGACTTCTTTTTTGAAAAGTTTCCACTGTAAATAACAATATGAAGGCGAGTTACTGTGGAACAACACTCTTGTGGAGCACTTTAAGCTGTACATAACTTTCTATTTTAATCACCAGGCCTGTGGTGCCTTTTCACATTCTTCATTCTGTATTTAGTGGTGATTCGGACACAATTCTCCTGCAGATACATTTTGGTTATGTATGGGTGATGTTGAATGTGACACATGAACCAAATGCGAACTGAGAATGTAACACAATGAAATGACCACAATCTATATGAAAAGATACAGATGTTAATGATCACTGTAAAGTTTGTTTGAGATTGTCTTGTCCGCTAAGGTGGAGATAAGGGTACATACAGACACATAAATACATACTCTATGATCATTATTGTATGATGTTAAGGCTAGGAATACAGTTATGCACTACTATGAAGTTGCAGGCCTTAAAACAGACACATTTTAAAAAAAATAACTGTCACAGCGAAGCAACAGAAACTTAATGTGTTTTATCTTCTAAGTTCCACGATCGAAGTTTTTAAAACTGGGACGCTTCCTAAACTCACACTTGTGATATTTACGAGCCCTCAAGTGCCTAGAAATGTCGTCTAGTCCCACTGAGTACAACAGTAACGTTAGTGTGGACATTTATCACACACACACACTCAGGAGCTAAAAGGAGGAATACAACAAGAAGGAGGAAGAATCCTTAATAAAGCCAATACATTGATTAGTGCGTGTAAAAAACCATAACTGTCTTAGAAAATCTGTAAACATAGATATTTGTTAAAATGTTTGATAAAAGCATGATTTATAATATTGACAATAGCACTGTAATCCCTGGGCCTCTTTGAATTTTATTTTTTTACTTTACCTACAATACCATTAGATAGCAGAAATGTATATCAGTGATTAACAGTTGTTAATGATGAATGTGTAGGTGTACAGAGCCCCACTTGGAGTCATTATCAGCCCAGTATTCCAATAGCACATTTAACTAGAAGCTTATTGATCAGTAGAGGAAAAAGAAATTCCATTTATGGTAGCACAGCTAAAACTGTTGCTCATTGACAAAGTGATGAATTTGGCTAGCTGATTGATAAAATGTCAGCCTTTGTGGGCTTGACTATAATCTTGACATGTCCAGCCCTAAACGTCACTATCAATGTCAACAGCGAAGAGGTGACTACATAATGTTGGTGTTCTAGGCAGACATGCAAAGACCAATCAGTGTCTGTGGACAAAAGAGCACAGACACAGAACAGACGAAGAAGTCTGAGGCATCTAAGTCAGAACCAAATGTTGATAAAACGGTAAAGTGGGAGGTTTGTACACAACAAAAGTGATCTTGAAGAAAGGTTCAGCATCTATGCATTGCAATGCATTGATATTACTTATATTTTCTATATTTATATTTCTATATTTTCTACTGAGCTGGTATTCAGTTGTTTTTTTTTAACTTTATTTTATTTGAATATTCTATTTGCTTTGTTTATAAAACATCAACACCACTTGTGGTCAAACAGAAGGGGGAGGGGGGGGTCTTGCAAAAAGTATTCTTTCATTTTCAGTTGGTATGTGAGTTTTTCCATCACCAGGATGTCCTCAACAACAAATCGAAAGTCAACAAGTCAAATTTCCCTGGTTTGAATTTATTGTTATATGCAATCTATCTCAACAGTCATAGTTCTCTTCCCAGTTTTATTCGCTTTACAATTAAATTCCATTTATCTAGGATAAATATTACTATTGGATTTCAGTTGTTATTTTCCTGTATGTACGCTCTTGCTTCCATTTCTCCAATACTTGTTTGGATCGGGCATTTTAATGCAGAAGTTTCAACATCTTCATCAGTGCTCTAAATCACATCACACCAATAGACATGATGACGCAGTTGAGCTGCATCTAAGTGCCCTTTTATATTTGGAAGTGCAATTCCAGCCAGCTGTAATGCAGTGTAACGAATTCTAGGTCTCTTTCCTTCCTATAGAAATCTAGAGATGAGCTTATCCCATTTTAGGAATTGAATTGGTGGCACCTCTATTGGTTGTGATGAAAATAAGTCTGGCACTATATTCATCTTTATCACATTAACGTTATCATTTAATGTTGGTGTCAATATAATCATAGTTACTTTGGTATAGTTTTGTCAGGGTTTTACTTATAGTTATACCTAGACATGTACGTTTCTGATCTGGTGAGTAGTTAAATATTTGGATTTTCTGAATGTTTATCTTATAGCCAGAGTACTTGCTGAATGCATCTAGTACTTGCATCAACTAAGTAAAAGAGTTTACTGGGTTTGACAAGTAAATCATGACATCATCTGAAAACAGGCTTATGATGCATTTGATTGTTCATTTCTATTCCCATAATCAATTATTTTTGCCTGAGCAACTAAATCAGTGGTTCAATATACAGAGCAAACAGCATAGGACTTAAGCAATATCGCTGTCTGATTCCTCTCTGCAGTTCAAATCTCTCTGTCAGTTCCATTGACTTGTATTAACTTTAAAATATAGAAACTTCCAATTACCTCTGTCAAATGCCTTTTCACCATCTAAACTGATCAATGCTGCCGGTAACCTATTCTTTTGTATTTTGTGAAATGTGTAATGTTCTTCTAATGTTGTCTTGCATTTGTCTCTCCTTAACAAACCCAGTTGGTCCTCATCTATCCAGTCTGGTACAGATTTTTGAAGTCTAGTTGCGATAATTGAGGTATGGATCTTATAATCAAGATTTAAAATGGAGACTGGTCTGTAATTCTGACAATACTTCTTATCTTTTTGTAGTTTTGAGAGTGCTGTTGTTATTATTGTGTCCTTCCAGGAGGGAGGAGTATAATTAATAGTCATAAATCCAATTAAAGGAGGAGGAGTGGAGTCAGTTCTTTGTCAAATATCTTGCACCACACACTCACTGCCAGGTGCCTTATTTGATTTTTAGCTTCCCAATTGCATTTTGAGTTTCCTTTGTAGTTATCTGTGCTGTTATGTTGTCTTTTTGTTTCGTGCCTACTGAGGATAGATCCACTGAGTCGAGGAATGTTTTAATTTGACTTGTATTTGAAACTGATGATTGAGAGTATAATTCATTTTAATAGTCTTTGAAGGTATTTACAGTTTCTTTTATGTTCATCTTTAAGCTGATGTGTTTTGGGATCATGTATTTTATTAATACTTTTGCCTGCTTGTAGTTTTCTTAATCTTCTCTCTAATAATTTTGTAGCTTTGGGGCCTGATTCGTAGTAATTTTGTTTAAAGAATCATGTTTTTGCTTCATATAAGAGCAAATTATTAATTTTCTTTCTTAGTATGCTGATTTGTTGGTTAGTTATTTCCTTTGTGTTTTTGTTCTAGATATTTCAGTTCCTGTAGAAACCCATTAATTGATTACCTCTTGGTTAATTAAAATATTTTCCTCCTATTTTTTGGCCTTTTTCTGGCTTTATTTGATAGGGACAGGAAAGGGGCGAGAGCGGGGAAGACATGCAGCAAAGGGCTGCAGGTTGCCTGCTCATCCCAGTCAGCTAAACCAACACCCTTGTATTCCTCCTTACAGAGTTCAGCTTAATCTTACACTGTACAGCACTGGTCTGAGACCTCTGCAACTCATATATTGCATTCTTTTATTATGTGTGCCTATGACAAGAGGCACACATATTACTATTCCTCGGATTTATTATTATGTGTGCCTATGACAAGAGGCACACATATTACTATTCGTCGGATTTATTATTATTATTATTATTATTATTCTCCAGTTTCCGCCTGAAATTTTGCAGCGCAGTTTCCGCCTGAAATTTTGCAGCGAATCTCGCCCCGCAGTTTTGAGACAAGCTTCATATATGTTACCTCATTTTGTGCGGCTGGATCAGGAATGGTGTGCTATGACTTTTGGTGTTTATAACTATTATAGTTTTTTAAATATTAATATTTTAGTGAAAATTTTCCCGCGCCTCTCTGCCTAACAGTTTTGACAATAGGGTTACATATGTTAGATCATTTTGTGCGGCTGGAGCTGGACTAGTATGGTATACACTTTTGGTGTTCATGACTTTTATAGTTTTTGAAATATTTAGATTTTAGTGCAAATTTAGGCCAATTTCCATAGAAACAGACTTTATTTGTGGTGGGTTGGCTCTCTCTAGTGGTATACCGGGAGTAGTACGGCCGAAATCTGTATGCTTGTTTTTAAACTCAATATCCCATAATGCATAGCACGCCTCTGCCGAGTTCAACAATGGCGGACACCTCTTCGCTTTTAAACGTCTTTTATTCGTGTTTCTAGGTCACAAAATGAACTTTTAAGATATTTTCAGGCGAGAATGTAGGTGTGTAAACTTCAAATATCTGCTCGTTTGTCAAAACATCCCATATTATATCTGACGATGTTGCCGGCTAACTAGCTAGCGTGGCTAGCGACCCTTCGAGCACCGGGCTTGCCTTCAGTGAGACTGCTGACCATCACCTGTTCGCCGCCAACAGACTGTCTTAGGTGGACTTATTTTTCGCTTTATATGGGCCGATGATGCTGGTCGATGTGGAAATAATAACTGAGTTGTTTGGTCTTGGCTAACGCGCGCAGCTACAACAGAGAGCAGCTATCTACCGGTGTGTGTCAGAAAACATGCGGAACGAGAGACATAGGAGGCGGCGAGGGACCGCCGATCGACCGGTGGTAGATCGTGGATCAGGCAAACCTAAGGCAGGAGCGTGAGGTGAACTGAATTTCAGGTAAGAAGTTATGAATTGCACAGGAGTTTCTATAGAGCTGTGTGCGCTAAGTTACTGACGTTGAACTTTATTTTATTCATAACGGTTAGTCCGTAGAGTTGCCGTACAAACGGAATCGTCCCACATTCAGAGAAAATATTACAATTTATTCTGTCGTTATGAAGCCTCCCCTGTCATTCTCTGGCCTGTTGCAACTTCAATCGTGAAACTGATCAACGATCGGCTTTTTCGCTCTTGTTTATCGCGCTAAACAACAGCAGCACGTTTAAGCTTGATCAGCTGTTGTTAGAATTCATTTGATTTTAATTTTGCGGCTGGTCCAAACCAGGAGATGTCCTTACTGAATCATCAGAGCTGAACTGGTGATGGAGAAACAGGTTTACCCTTTACAGGGCTCGCATAAAATCGCTAGCCCGACGTCCCGGGCTAGCGATTTTTCCAGTCGGGCTACCAAAATCCATCTCAGCCCTGCCCGTCGGGCTATCATGGGAGGGAAAGATATGTCAATGCTTTTGCATTCTTTTCGCAAATGTAGCTGAGTAATTATGTCATCGGCATCGATGAGCCACTGTCAATATGTGACACATTGAAATCGCGTTTGAATTTGCGCTTGTTTTTGCTTTCACTTTCACTTTGCGCTAACTGTGTGTAGAGAGCGACAGCACTAATTGGTAAGTCACAGATTAATTGCACACCACTTCCTCTGACATCGTCTTATCAATCGTTAGCTTACTATCAAACATGACAAGTGAAATCTCCTGCAGCAAGCTTAAACGTGATAGAGGCTGATTACGCAGAGAATTGCTGATCGTTATGTAAATATGCATGTAAGAGCAGATGGATTTAAGCAGGTATTTTAGTTCTGCAGAGCCAAACAAGAGAGGTCAGGGTGAAGAAGGGCAGCCAAAGAAAAGCCAACCACAAAACGGAAAAGTTATGACAAATCAGACTATGAGGGAAAAAGAAAGCGCAGCTTTATGGTTTCATGGACTAAAGAATTTATGTGGCTGGAATACGACGAGCTAAATAACCTCATGTTCTGCCGGGTGTGTTGTGAGTTTCCCTCGATTTCTGAGTCGACAAGCGCCTTTGTTACTGGGACCAGTCATTTTAAGAAAGACCCCATCAGAACCCATGACAAATGCAAGAAATGCATTATTGCCCAGTCTGCAATATCTTTCCCAGAACAAACACCAATTGCAAAAAGCATACTAAAATAAACCAAGCATAACAAGAAGTCCTGAAAATCTGTTTAGAACAGCCTACTATGTTGCAAAGAGTGAACTACCACTGACAAAATTTAGCAGTCTTTGCAAACTTCAAAAAGCAAATGGCCTAGATCTTGGTTGCACTTGCCTCTTACCTGTGATTTCAGTGGAAATGTCAAAAATAAGGATCTGACACAGACTGATTCCTGTTGTACAGTTCTTACAAGTTCATAGAAATTTGTTCAATTAGAACCAAATATTTGAGTTGATGATTGAAATTGTTGTTGTAATTTGTGTTTTAAATATTTTTAGATTGATGTTTTGTTTCCTTTACAGTATTATACTTTAATGTATAATATTGTAAAGGAAACAAAACATCAATCAAAAATTGTCCTCTTTTTTTTTTTTTTATTCGGCTACTTAAATTTATTACCAAAAACTGAAGAGTGCCTCCCGAAGGGCTACCAGGGATTTTGAAATTTTATGAGCCCTGCTTTAGGTGACATGAATGAGTTGAAGGAAGTTATGAACTGTTTCTCAGAGACAAATAAACACCCAGCTCCTGTTTTTGTGTAGCTGACAGCTGGTAACTGTGCAGGGGCGGATCTAGCAAAGCTTTTGCCAGGGGCCAGGTAGGGCATTAACAGGAAAGGGGACACAAAGATATACTTTTCTTTCTTACTCTCGTATAAAATATTTAGCTTTTTATTAAATAGTTATCTGCATCTTACAACCAAAGTTTGTATAATAATACACAAGTTTGGCTGTAGACCATTGTTAATCATTTACTGTGTAAAATAACAAAAACAAAAAGTAAATGCAAAAGTGCATAAATATTTATTTTACTTGTTTGATGTGTGTGGCGGGCGTGGTCTGCAGTGCCGCTGCAGGGGAGGTGGACCCACAGGCGTAAAGTCTGTGCTCTTTCGGCTGTTTTTGGGTGTGTCGGGCTGTCAGTTGAAAAGCTACAGCCGGCTGTGTGGGTACACCAAGCATGTGTGAAAAGTGGTCCATAACGTAATGCTTCAAAGAGTGTTCATGCAAACATTGTCGGGTCTGCCGTGGTACAATGGGACTTCTGCTCATGAACCTGTGTGCACAGCATCTGCAAATCGGGGCTGTGCAAAGTCACTTCATCTTTACCCAAAACTGTAAGCTGTCATCTGTGAGCGCGAGCGAGTGTTTGTTTTTACCATAGTTCACGGTGGAGAATGGCTGCTCTTCTGAGTTTTGCTCTCTGTAGCCGTATGAATGTCAAACTACACTGATTCGCAGCGGCATAGGCACACATAAAATTTCTTCTGAAATTTTCGCTTTCTAGTTCTTATTATTATTTTCCTTTTTCCGCCTAAAATTTTGCTGCGTAACTCGCCCCACAGTTTTGAGACAAGCTTCACATATGGTATATCATTTTGTGCGGCTGAATCAGGAATGGTGTGCTATGACTTTTGGTGTTTATTACTTCTATAGTTTTTAAATATGAATATTTTACTGCAAGTTTTTGCCCATTGAAATGAATGGGAAGGCTTCATTTGTGGTGTGTTGGCTCCATCTTTTGGTCCCATTGAAACAAATTTCAAACTTCATTTGTGGTGTGTTGGCTCTCTCTAGTGGTATGCCAGGAGTGGTACGGCCTGTCTACCCTTATTTGGATTACCGTAATGACGACAATATCAATGGCGCACACAGCGCCTCTGCTTTCAGGAACCATTGGAAGTTTTAAGGTTGCGCGAACCATTGAATAGTTACGGTAACGGAAAACTCCATATCCCACAATTCATAGCACACCTCTGCCGAGTTAAACAATGGCGGACACCTCTTCGTTTTAAATGTCTTTTATTAGTGTTTCTAGGTCACAAAATAAACTTTTAAGATATTTTCAGGCGAGAATGTAGGTGTGTAAACTTCAAATATCTGCTCGCTTTGTGAAAACATCCCATATTAGCAAAGTTGTCTGACGATGTTGCAGATAGCTAGCTGGCTAGCTAGCTAGCGCCGCTAGCGACCCTTCCTGAAAAAGCACCCAGGCTTGGCTTATAGTGACGCCGGCTGAAACGCATTTCAACACCCGCGTTTCAGAACGCGGAGGTCAATCGTGGATCAGGGAAATGGGACTTATTTTTCGCTTTATATGGGCCGATGATGCTGGAAACCGAAGGCAGGAGCATGAGGTGAACTGAATTTCAGGTAAGAAGTTATGGACTGCACTCTATTTGGGTCAGATATAAACCGAGTTTAGATGTAGTTTGTTTTCATTGTGCTGACTTTTACAATCGTACTGCGTGCTAGCTAGCACGACGGGAGTTTGTATACAGCTGTGTGGCGCTAAGTTGCTGACGTTGGACTTTATTTTATTCATAAGCGTTAGTTCGTAGAGTTGCCGTACAAACGGAATCGTCCCACATTCAGAGAAAATATTACGATTTGTTCTGTGGTTATGAAGCGCCCCCTGTCATTCTCTCGCCTGTTGCAATCATGAAACTGATCAACGATCGGCTTTTTCGCTCTTGTTTATCGCGCTAAATAACAGCAGCACGTTTAAGCTTGATCAGCTGTTGTTAGAATTCATTTGATTTTAATTTCTAGTATCAGCTGATGTTTGCTGGAGCCACAGCTGTAAAAAGGGCTGGTCTAAACCAGGAGATGTCCTTACTGAATCATCAGAGCTGAACAGGTGATGGAGAAACAGGTTTACCTTTTTTTAGGTGACATGAATGAGTTGAAGGAAGTTATGAACTGTTTCTGAGAGAAATAAACACCAAGCTCCTTTTTTTATTTAGCTGACAGCTGGTAACTGTGCAGGGGCGGATCTAGCAAAGCTTTTGCCAGGGGCCAGGTAGGGCATTAACAGAGAAAGGTGGACACAAAGATATACTTTACTTTCTTACTTTCATATAAAATATTTAGCTTTTATTAAATAGTTATCTGAATCTTACAACCAAAGTTTGTATAATAATACACAAGATTGGCTGTAGACCATTGTTCATCATTCAGAACACTGTGTAAAAATAACAAAAACAAAAGTGAATGCAAAAGTGCATAAATATTTATTTTACGTGTTTGATGTGTGTGGCGGGCGTGGTCTGCAGTGCCGCTGCAGGGAGGTGGACCCACCTGAGCGGCACCTGCAATCACGCCTCTCGGCGTAGTCTGTGCTCTCTCGGCTGTTTTTGGGTGTGTGTCGGGCTGCGAGTTGAAAAGCTACAGCCGGCTGTTTGGGTACACCAACCATGTGTGAAAAGTGGTCCATAACGTAATGCTTCAAAGCGTGTTCATGCAAACATTGTCGGATCTGCCGTGGTACAATGGGACTTCTGCTCATGAACCTGTGTGCACAGCGTCTGCAAATCGGCGCTGTACGAAGTAACTTCATCTTTACCCAAAACTGTAAGCTGTTATCTGTGAAGCGTGAGCGGTGTTTGTTTTTACCATAGTTCATGGTGGAGAATGGCTGCTCTTCTGAGTTTTGCTCTCTGTAGCCGTATGAATGGCAACTACAGTGATTAGCAGCGGCATAGGCACACATAAAATTTCTTCTGAAATTTTCGCTTTCTAGTTCTATCCCTATTCTCCTTCTGGGTAAAAAAAAAAAAAAAAAAGTCAATTTGAGAGAAAACTGAATGAGTTACCGAACAGTGGCTATAGTCTCTCTGCAGAGGGTGTAGACACACATCAAAAAACCAATTTCCTTCCATGTATTTTTGAAGAGTTTAGTAATAGATCTCTTATGCTTTTTATGACTAGTCGTATCTAAGTTGTAGTCTATTATTATATTAAAATCTCTTCCACATATAATATTCCTTCATATACTGTTGCTATGGTTTCAATGCATTTTTATCAGTTCTACCCTCTTTATCTTTGATTTCTTTTAACAGTTCAAAATTGTCTGCACTGGCTATTAATATTGCTACTCCTCATTTCCTCCTCATGTGAGCTATTTAAAGTGTTTCTTGTGTTTGTGTTTCTCCAAATTTCTTAAGCTTCTCGTGTTCCACATGTCCCGTGTGCGCGTTGAATCTGGAGATCTGAATCGATTGAAATTTCCTCTTTGAGCCATTTATCCACAAACATTGTGACCAAGTCACATTTTGATTCTCTTTCCTCTTGGATTCGGTAAATCTGTAGGTTGTTCTGCCTAGATCTCAACTCCAAGTCATCTAGTTTATCCAGTATTGATTCCTGATCCTTTATTAATTCTTGCAATTCAAAACTCCATGACTCTTTTTTCCGTGATGCGTGTCAGGGCAGCATTCATCTTCTCATTTTGTTATTCTATTTGCTTGGTTATTTTATTCCAAACTTCTGGTCAATGTTCCTTCTGAGTTCAGGCAGGCTGTCGGTTATTTGGGTGGTTTGGCCATCTTTGAATGTTTTTAAGACTGTTTTCATCTCCCTTTGTAGTCTGTATTTGTCTGTAGGCTACTGTCGATGTTAGCCATGTTAGCTTTTAGCATTGGTCTGCTCTGTTCCTTTGTGTTATCTGTTACCTTACTTTGGGAGTTTGAGGTTCTTTTCTTTTTCTTCATTGCGTCTCCTCCAGATTTCACAATTTTGAGTAATTTTATAAACAGTTCTTGAGTTTCACCAGAATTTCTTGTTGGCGTGTAGGAGCTCGTACATGCTACCTCGCTGTCCCACCAGAAAAAATCCAGTATTCTGTTTTAAACAGGATGGGCACTATGGTCTGTGGATACAAAGGAAATGCCACTAAAAACAATGCAACATTTGGGAAGCACTTCAGAAAGCATTGGCTGAAATGACAACTAGAATGCCAAAGATTTCTAAGACTGTGGCCATCTACAAATGGCCTGCTCTTTGACAAAAAACTGACATTTTTAAAATGATTTCTTCCCTTGTGTTTTTGATTTTTTGATCTATAGAAGACATACACTTTCTTAAGAAATGTGACATTTTTTTTATGGTAAGCACAAATTTCTAAGCATATGGCAGCATCTCAAGTCTAAATATATCAGTGACAAACAACTATTATACCAACCATTTATGGAGCTTCTACCATAATACATGGACATGAATAGTGATATTAATACTGAATTCATCATCAAAAATTTCAGCGTCTTTATGTTTGCTGATTATTATCTGTCCTTAAACCAGCTGCTAGATGCACACCTGCCAACAGCCTGACTGCTGTGGCTCTTGCAGAAAGTGTGAGTAAGGACTGATTGTCTCTGTGTCCAAAGTGAACAGCCTATATTGCTACCAATTCAATTTCAACCATATTAGATGATTATGCGCTCCACAAATTATATCTAGCCCTAACATTCAGTGCCAGTATATGAAGTAGTGTTCATTTTATGTAGTGATTCAGAGTGAAAGAGTTGTGTGATTGTCATGTAGTGCAGAAAAGTGACTGATTTGTAACCCATCAATTTTTATAACCATATAAATAATTTTCCTTTTAACCACATCCATTTGCTTTAGTTAACTCTTCCATATACTAGCAATGTTTTAGTTCCTACAAAGATGCTTTAATCTGTGATAACATGAAGGCGGAGTGGTTAGCACCACTGCCTCCGCTGCTTAGAGTTTGCATGTTCTTGTTGTGTCTCTGGCTTTCTCCTGCAGTCCAAAGATGTAGATTAGGTTAATTGGTGATTCTAATTCACTGCAGATGTGAATGTTGCCTGTCTCTTCATGTTAGCCCTGCAGAATATGGCTAGCTGGCTGATGCATGGATGGAGTGAAGATATTTTTTTCCCTAATCTCAAGCATACTAGAGTTGCAATGCAAAACTATTACAGAATAGTTATTTTGTGATTGCAGGATTTCCAAAAGTTTGGAGTAAGTTAATCAGAACTACTTACATGAAACTACAACCATCATTCTCATCTGTACTGATTTTATATTTGGTAGCATGGTGCCATCATCCCATGAACATTAATTTAAAACCAGAGGTGGGGAGAGAAGCAGTAGGACCCCAGCACCCCAAAGAGCACATATCATTGACAACAGGCACGACAGTGATTAAGTCAGTAACAGGATAAAAAAAACGGGGAGCTGGGATGGAAGTGGGTTGCAAAGCAGCTTGCAGATGTGCAGCAACCATTTTAAACAGTACATGTTATTTTAGTAAGCCAATTGGATTCACAGACAAATATCAACCGAATCATTAGCTGATATAGGCTGGAACTAAGATCAGCTGATTTCATGTGATTGCAGTGTAATGCGACATGATTATTGAGAAGGCAAAAATAAAATACAAGATCTGCTTAGAACAGAATGATGTCCAGTCTGAATGCTGCATTTAGTTGCCGCTAAAGCCTCAGTCACATTTGAATAAGAATAGCCTCTTTGAACTAAGAACATGTGTTTTGTGGGTTTTCTGCACTGAATGTTTTTACTGTTGGTGACCGATTAGATCAGCGGTCCCCAACCCCCGGGCCTCGGACCGGTACCGGTCCGTGAGTTGTTTGGTACCGGGCCGCGAGAGTTGAGGCTCAGGTGTGAAATGTATGGTTTTCAGGGTTTTTATCGGTTTTCAGCGTTATTTTGTTATTGTTTTTATCGTTAACTCGGTTTTCCTGGGTCTTTTCACGTGTGTTATGAATAAATCTTCTTTTTTTCGGTACCGGTACTAGTTTTATTTTGTTGTATTTATCCGCGACACCTTAAAGGCCGGTCCGTGAAAATATTGTCGGGCATAAACCGGTCCGTGGCGCAAAAAAGGTTGGGGACCGCTGGATTAGATGGCCTGCCACACAGCAACCTTAGCCTCTGAGCGACCACTTTCAGTCTCAAGGTGATTGCTCAGGTCTCCTAGTAGGCGGCAATATGTCTCCTAACAATTTTTCTCCAGTTGGTTTAGAAATAATTTTGTTTTTTCCTCCTAGTGTGATTGGTGTCAATGTTGAAGCTACAGCAGTAAACACATATAGCCTAGTAGCCAGTTCTATGAGTGCCATAGATCCATCATCCATCCACTGATCCATCCATTTTCATAGTTTTCATTGGATAGTAACTAATCATTGGAACAGCCTGGTTGACGAGAAAATGAAAACATACACCTTTTGGAAAGAACTTTTTTTACTTTCACCAAAGAAAATTGACTTAAAGACACATGAGACATGTCCTTATTTATCTCATAAAGAGACATAGCCTGTTATAAAATGGCTATTAGAATTATTAATCTCTCCAAATGAGGTGGAATTACGCTCACTGCAGTGTGGGGTAACTTTGTTTATCTGCATCCTGAAAAATGGAAAAACATGCACATTAGTACTTTAATAATCCAGCTTGTCCCCAAATAAAAATGCTTACGGAGCCATCTAATTAGATACAATATTTTTTATTATTAATGTTATGCCTGCAATTTCTTTTTCCTCCACAACCCTACCCCATTATCTCATTTCATTCCATACTCTGCCTTGTTTGTCTGAGTGTAAATTCCCTGAACCGCATAAAAAAGAAACACAAGTAACAGAACTGCAGCAGGGATTAAGGGGTGGGTGGACAGTAATTTAGTTTGAGGTCTCAGAAAGGGGCTCACTGAGGGCACAAGGGTTTATCAGGTTACAGCTTACTGCGCTGTAGACAGCAACAGACTTCATGTCTCAATGTGTCTGACGAGTCACAAGAATCAAGAGTGTTTTCAGATATAGGAAACGCTCCCAAACATACCACCACACCCTGTACGTGTTTGTGTGAATTCGCACACATGCTGTACATGAGAGGTGGTACAAGCAGCACCTACTTGGACCACAGGTGTTCTTGTCACATCACAGGAGGCAGCCTGTGGTCTTCACAGCTGTCACATCATTGGCCATTAGTGAGGCGCTGAGCTCTTTACATCTGTCTCACTGTAAATCAGCATGCCCAACAGCATCTATTTTATGATGGTAGCAGTCTAAGCATTATTACTCATGAGCTGCCAGAATCCCCACTCTTCAGCTCAGTATAAAGCCATCAGTCAGGGCTACAGGAGCACAAAACAGACCATATCCAGGATAGAAGCTCCCTCATCTCTGTGCCTTTGTGCTGTGATGGAGATCCACATGTGCATTTACTGAATCAATCTCACCTTGACCTGCCTGCGCTGTGATTCACATCTCCTTGGTGCTGAGTTTGCCTGACAACTCTAATGAGATTCCAGCACACTCAGACTCTGAAGCTTGGTAACTAGCTTGTCGAACACCAGAAGGGTGTAAAAATAAATCAAAGACTTACTGAGCTTCACTATTGGTGCCGCTGTGGCTCTGGATTTTTCCATGCGCAAGGCATACTTTTGACTATGGTTTGTTTCTACCTTTGTGTTTATCTTTAGATCCAACATTGGTTGTTCAAAGTCTCAGAGATGCGAAATCCATTAAAATGTTGATGAAAACCATTTGTTTAAGGGTCTTTGTCTGTTCATTTTCTTTGCTAAATAGAAAGATTCTTTTATCCACTGGAAAAAAAAGGTTATTGATCAGATGTCCAGAGGTCATGTGTCTGGGTCTCTGTACTAACTGCCAAACAGCAATGCCAAGATCAATAGCAGCACTTTTGCTACTGGCCTGCTGTTCATGGGTCACACTTTTAAACTACTGCTGTTAACTAACAAGTCAAGTATTCAGAGTTCACTTCACCAAAATTCCACAAAACATATCTGTTATATCTTATAGCTTTTCTGCTTGACCCTAAGCATGCCTAATTTCAGTATTCATGAGTTTGAACCTTGCCAGGCCTTTTCTGTGTGGAGCTTTGTCTCCGTGTATCTGCTCAGGTGTCCTCCCACAAGCAAAAGCCATGCATACTGGATTAATTATCAGGTTATTACGTTTATTAAAATGATCAGTTTATAAAGTCTTAAGCTGTCTGGAGAACTGCCTAAAGCTCATTACAACAACGTATTCAGAAGAGCATCTCTGAATGCACAATACATCGAACCTTGTAACAGATGGACTACAGCAGCAGAACACAACGTCTTCCCTTGTCAGCTAAGAAGTGGACTCTGAGGCTACAATTCTCACTGGATCACCAAAAGGCTCTGTACAACATAAGATTGTTGATCTGATGACTCTGATGTTGTAAGCAAAGAATTGAGTGAAAACAACATGAAAGAATGGATCAATCCTGTCCAATCAACGGGTCAGGACTAAATACACACACCTTTGACAGCAACTGCAAGGCATGGACAGGACAATAATGAGAGAGGACAAAAGTAAAAAGCTCACGTTTAAAACAAAAGTAGGAAGTAAACTCACAGAAAGCACACAAAAAAGGAAAATACTCAAAATGCTACTAAAAACCAGGCTTACAACAGTATAGATCATGACATGTTTCGGTGTCTTCAGGTATTCCCAGACTCACTGGGAGGGCAATAACATTTATTGCAGGATCTCTTGCTCTTCAGGTCACTGAAAACAGTTCTTTATCTCGTCTTTACTGGCTCAATATTTGGGCCCGTTCCCATGATACACTGTGAATTTAGGATGATTAGATGCCTCCCTGATGCTACCGCTTAAGAACCGAAACATCTCAAGCACTTTTAGTACTAGGAGAACCAACCCCGAATGAGTCAGTTGTGCTCTATACAGTCTTTATGATTTATGACATACTGGAAAACTAATAACCTTCCCTTCTCTCTACTGACCTCACTGTCTAGTCCTGATGAGCCAAGATATCACCTTCTTATCCCATCTGGGCTTCTTGTCTCTATCAGGCAAAAAAGTATTCATCATCCTCTGGCCTTCGATGGTGCTTCTGCTGCTAATTTGGGCCTCGAACTGAGGCTATTTGATCCTGACAGAAATTTACTATGCAAAATTCATGTGCTGTTCTGCCACGGAAACAGTAAGGTGGAGACCTCCATTTCGTAGTCAAAAATAGACTTTCTCTGTCATTTAATCTCCATCTCTCTCCATCTCTTCACCTCCACTTT
The DNA here is from genome assembly GCF_013358895.1 of Oreochromis aureus. NCBI lineage: Eukaryota > Metazoa > Chordata > Actinopteri > Cichliformes > Cichlidae > Oreochromis > Oreochromis aureus. The sequence goes on along the minus strand of NC_052958.1, from coordinate 27,628,591 downwards.
CCAAGTAGTTCATCTGTCCACCCACTCTGATTAAGACGTCTGCTGGATGCGGCGCAGCAGAGGTATCGCCTTGTCAAGTGTGAGGGTGACAGACAAAAAACTCTGGTTATTTGTGGGTGACAGAATTTAATTGTTTTTTATAAGCGCCCCAAGCTGAGTGGATGGGAGAGGCTTAATGCATAGTGCTTTGTAGATAATTAGGTGCACAGCAGGAACACTGGTCAGTTCACTGCTTTCCACAGGTTCACAACACCACTCAGGTGAGTCAGGTGGAGCAAAGATAGTTTCCAGAGGGTAAACCATACAACACTGACAAAATTATTAGCAAGCACTCAGCAGAACAAAACACTGTGATACAACACTTGCCCGGGCAATGTTATACAAAATGTTAATACAATGCAATTTAATGCAATTTTCATGGGTAAACGAGTGAAAGAATGATAGAAAGCCATTAGGGACATAATGGCGTACAGTGACCCAGATAAGTGGCAGAAAATTTATGGATGGATGGTTTAACCAATTAAAATAATATTCAGTGTATTTTAATTAATTTATGTTTTTTACTGAATTTGACACTTTGCCCTTATGAGATAAAATGCTTTTAAGCTAAAGTGGCTGCAGTCCCAGATGTTTTTGCTGTGTGTCAATAAATATGAAATTGAGATGAGTCAGTGAATAAAACAGAATATATTCTAAAGCCTTTTCATGATAAACAATTCAGTGTGTCTAGAAATTTCCAGGTTCTGCAGATATCCTAATCAGCTTTAATACAAAAAAAAAAACACACCAATTAAATGATTTGAGATTTAGATATGACACTGACAAGCTCAGATTCAGGTTGATTATAAGGTATATATTGCCCAAAATTATGAAAATCAAGTGGTATCTAATGCTGTCTGTCACACTGGGGAAAACAGTGGTTAGAGATGACAGTGTGACCACTCACAGCCATTGTGCAACAATTGTCGTATTGTCATAAAACAGCAATAAGATGAAGTCAGTCTGCTATTGGTTTGCTATCAGTTTGTGATCAATACATCCAGTCTGTGTACAGACACAGAAATGAAGATAATTCCAGAAACTTCTTCTGAAATAGTGAGTAGTTGCTGCTAAATGACAACTGAACTGTAAAATGACAGCAATCATGCTTTTATAAATGAATATAACCAGTTGTCAGCCAGATGAGTCGAGTCCCTGATTGCAAAGAGACACATCCCAGAAGAGCAGGGATAGAACTTGAAGAGCATTTCGCGATTCTGTTTCCATTATCACTTATCAGTTTGATCCATTATTGATTTTCTCATCAATTGGGTTCTCATTGGCTCTGCTTTGAGAGTCACCACCATCACTAAGCAGCATATCAAAGACATTACATTCATGGAAATGAATTGCATGCTGTGTGGTCAAATGTTTGTGCATGTTGGAGGTATTTCCCGTGTTTGTTGTGATCAGTGTTGGGGTCCTTACTCAAAAAAAGTAATGCTTTACTTGCTACTCTTCTTTAAAATAATGCAGTGCCTTCCTTATTCACTCGGTGAGATGAAGCAGAAGTAATTAGTCACACAGCTGATTATGTTACTGTCTTGTTTCTCTGTAAAATGACCTGAAACACATTGTCTCATAATTATCAGTTAACAATATAAACCTGAGGTTACAGCCCCACACACCAACACAAACCTTTGTTGTTATGATGACGAGGACACACATATACACAAAGCAAAAATAAAAACCAGCGCACGGAGACTTTAAAGTGGTCGCCACAGTGATTCTACTTTAGAAACTTTGAATAGGTATAAACAGCGGCTGCAGCCTGACTGCTCATCAGTTTGTTACCTGTTGAAGTTCAGGGTCTGGCTGCTGGGCCGGGGTCAGCATGCACTCTGTTCTAACATTACTGTGGGTTCTTGGTTAGCTTAGCATGCTCTCTGTGCTTATGCTTGTAAAGAGCCAACGTTCTCTTAGCAGCATAATGCAGTTGTTTCTGTTCTGGATGCATTATACACTTCACCACAGTGCTTTTGTATTTTTGTGTAAAAGAAATAAAAGTAATGTCCATATCCACACTGTAGACTGCACCACTATTTTCCTCTTCCGGCACACAAACTGAAATCATCAGATTGAGGTGCAAGTGCAAAGAGAACTGATAAGCAGAATGGATAAGCAGTCAGACTAACAATTCCAAGGAATTGAACTACTGGGAACTGGTTGTGGTAGAGAACCAGTTCCGGATTCCCATCCCTACAGATGAGTTGCTCTCATCAGCGCAGATCAGTCTCAGATTGATTGCCACATGTTAGCAATCTGGCTGCATTTATAAATGAGACGACAATTATTTGCAAACCTTTACCAATCTGTCTGAAAGTAACTCTAAGTGTGAGTTAGAGACAGGTTGTCTCCCCACCAGGTGACCTGTGCAAACACCTTGCAATCTGAATTCATCCAGGTGGTCGTTGCTATTGCTTGCAAATAGCTGCCGAATTTGAAAAGATTCACTGCTACGAATGGGCAACTGCCAGATTGTCATAAATGCAAGGAGGCTGCTGGTCATTTTTTACTCTAGTGTGACTGAGGAGTAATTACAGGAAACATATTTCTTTCTTTCTTTTTTTTAAATAACCTGATTTGATTGATATTTTTTGTTGTATTTGTACATTTTTTTTCTGTTATTTTATTACTTCTGTTTTGGTCTATAGAACTGATTTTCACTTCATAGCACTATATAAGTAGTTCAGTTTGCCAAGGCTTCAAGTTAGGAGTGAAAATCTTTAAAGTTCAACAAAGGGAACTATATTTAGCTGTCATCACCTGCACTAATTCAGTTCTCTGAACTGGACCACTCAGCCTTGTTGGTACCGTCTGAGCCGTTTGAAGCATTTAAAGTAAATTAAATGATAACTAATATTATGGCTTGCTTTGTGATACAAGCTGCCCCTTCTTCTATCTATCATCTGTCACTTAGCACTAATTAATATTTATGTGTGCCTGTATGATACCATTTACCAAGTTTTCTAACATTAACTGATAACTTAGCACTGCTCCCAAATATGGAAACTTCTGGCTCCAAAGATCTGGCAGTGATCTAAAACCAACATCAATGCAATCCAAGAGAAAAACACACACCGTCACAAACACAAACTGGCTACAACCATCCTTTATATACAGTCTACAGTTTAAAATGTTTTTTCCAGGCTACAGAAAACTGCCACATGTAACCATCGGACTCAGCCTTCTAAAAGCTAAGAGATTTTTTTGCTTGCACCCCTTTTTATGTATATTAGTGTAAAAACACTTGATTAGTAGATGGAATATACCTGTAAAGAAACTGCAAACAACCTTTCATATAACGTTGATGAAGGCAAGAGAATGGGGTAGAATGGAGAAGATTTGTGTGACTTTGTTCATTTTAATAAGTTTTTTTTTTCCATCAAAGAAAAATTTGTCAGTTTGGCTGACAAGGTAGAATCTGATCTCCTATAACCTCGTCCCTTCAGTCAAGGTTTAAATTTGGAAACTCCAAAAGTTAAAGGCTTTTTTTGTGACAACACAAGCTACTGATTTGGTCTCTGCTGGTTTTTCTTTCTCCATCTGTCTAGAAATGTGCTGGCATTAGCACAGCACCAAACGATGGGAACGGTGCTAAATAACGTGCGATATGATGAGGAAGGACAAAGGAAGTCTGCCTGTACAAAGGCAACACAAAGTTCAATGGATTTTCCATCTTCTTACACTTTTTTAAAATCATTTTCTTTCTCGCTGCCACTGACTGTTCAAAAGCCTCCACACACACCCCTTCTCTTCCTCTTCCCTTTGACTGGACTCACTGTGTGTGTATTAATACAAAGTGACAGAACAGCAGAGCCCGAAGAGGAGTGTGTGTGCTGTTATTTGTGTGTGTGCGTACATCACTGTAAATGTGTGAATGTGTGGCTTGGCATATCACAGGGATATGAGTCACCCCTCTCTCTTCCTGTATGCTGCTCATCTGTTTTAATAGGTGGCCTTCACCCATACAGACAACATACTTGCAGGGGGAAAAAAAACACCTACTTGAAGCTCTGGTTTCCTTTTGCGATTTGGTTGTGTATTTTTCTTAAAGTGCCCAGGGATGAACCACAAAGAGCCGCACTTAAAACTACCACAGGGGGGCAAAAATATCAAAGAGAACGCCACAGGCAGTCTGCACAACAAGGCGGGGTAGACAACCACTGAGGCATTACTGAATTCACAGTAATGAAATCACAACATGTCAGTCATTTACAAGAAATGGAACAGGATATTACAAAATTTAAGTAAAGAAAGTAAATGCACTGCGATGCACTGTGCAGTTTCTGTCAGAACCAGCATTACGTTGCTTTTTTAAACTGAGCTACAGCAGCTCGTCTGTTGAATCAGACCACGCGGGACAGCCTTCACTCCCCACCTGCATCAGTAAGCCTCGGTCACCCATCACTCTGTTGTTGGTTCATCACTGTTCCTTCCTTGGACCACTTTTGAAGACAAAATGTTAACTTATTCCCCAAAATGACATTTGATATAACTACCGGCTCATCAATCACACAGCGAGACAGACTTTTTTTTCCTCTAATGGGAAGCAAAATTTACAAAATTAACATCATATTGTATTCAGTAAGACTTAAAACTAATATCTGAGACCATAAAATCATCATGAAAGTGTTTTCTGATGTCACAGACAAGGAAGATGAAGGACTGTTTTCCACAGACTTCTTAACAAACCTCTGTATTTCTCAACCCCCCCCTTTGGCTGTTGGGAAGAATGTAGGTTTAAGGCGGTTTACTTTGACAAAACACACATACTACCAATCATTTTGTTGTTTAAAATCCTGTAAAATGACGCTGCTTCAAGGGTTTATTCCTATGACTCAATTTCCAAACAATTTCTTCATAATAAAAATAAAATAAAGCCTGAAAATGCTGCACTGATTTCTGTCTCAGCCTAAAGAACTCGGCTATAGTTAAAGCCACATCCACCACATGTTACATTATAATCTGTAGGCCACACCGAATGTCACTGGTTGCAGTAACCCACAAACTGTCGTGATCCCTGGTTCATCTGCAGAATATAAACAGTGTAAGAAACATTTTTGTAAACGCTTTACTTTATGAACTCACAATGCAGCCACATTACACGATATTTTGAGCTACTTCTGCTTCATCTCAGCTCCTCCTTTGGTACAATGCAACGGGTATCACTGGCACCGTCACTGACATGTGGGTGATGAATGAAACAAGTTCAGACAAGGCATGTATGGGTTGTCAGAAAGCATCGTGCACAACAACAATCATCAAAAAGTAAGCTACATCTGAAATTCATACCATAAACTAAAGCTGGGCAGAAAGGAAGCTTTTCTTAAACCATAAAAATTCATGGCAACCTAAACTGCTCTTGGAAATTTGTTTTTTTTGTACTATACTTTTTTATGAAACACCTACAGGGAGTTGCACCAGATATACAATCTCTGTGAATGCTTTTTACCCATTTAAAGTTTTTTTTTCTTGCTGTTTTCAATTAAGTAAAACAAAAAACCATTGCCTCCTCCCAGAAAATTAAAAAAGAAAGATAAATTCACCTATAAATATTCTCCCATGCCAACTAATATGCCAGGCCAATAAACAGGAGAGATACACACACACACACACACACACACACACACACACACACACACACACACACACACAATCCAACATAGCAAAATGAGAAAACACTCAGGGTCAACGCCGAGCTCAGTCTGATGTGTGCAGTGGTACTTCTGGCTTCATGACTTTCACCTCTGCAAGGCGTCAGCCAATGAAATCACATTCCAGAAATTACCTGATTAGAGGGTGGTGGCTACTTGTCCAGCAGAGCTGTGCAATACCGTAAATTTTTGGTATGATCCAATACTAAGTAAATACAGGGCCAGTATTGCTAGTAGCAATATTGATGCTGATACGTTCAACTTATAAAGGCAGCTTAGGTAGGGGAGAACAGTGTGTCATGACTTATGAGATGAATCATCATCAATTTGCAAATTCATTTTAATGATCACTAAAACACTGTTTTTTACTTTCCACAATAATTAGTTAACACAACAAAACACCTTTTTATGTATTTTGAAACTGTTTTTATTTGGAAGATTGTACAATCTAAATGTGCCCGTCTCTAAAGTCATCTTCTGTTGTTTAAATGTGCTATAGGCTATAAATAAAATAGACCCGACAGTCAACCCAACACAGTTCAGACATTTTTCATAGTGCATGTTAGGACATTTTTTTAATTTTCAAAAAAACTAATTAATTTAACACTATTCAGTGGGCTACATACTGAACTGAATCAAAGCATTGATCCAATCATGCTAGTGTCTAGTATCCAATACCAATTTCAGCACTGGTATCAAAACATTTGATAGTTGGATCGATCGAGCCATCTCTACTTTCCAGTCTGGCAATGAAATGAAGGGCAAGTGGAGCACTGAGGTGAGTTATCTCTCTTTTGTACATTAATGACGTTAATAAAAGACAGCTAGCTTGGCTCATGCTAACTGCTAACTAAAGCCCCGTTAACTTGCCCTGGGAATGTTGTTTATATGATGATTATGCTAGCAAAGATACCCTCCAAACCGCAGGCATAACCATCTTCACTGAAGCAACATATGTGAGTCCTGCCTAAAAATTTAACTATTTTTATGAGCGTGCTATGAGTGCCGTCAGCAATGAGACTGCCATACTGTAATCTGTATAGGAAACAACTTTTCAGAGTGTAAAAAACACTGTCTGTAGCCACAGATGATAATGGGCAAGGTTAAGCTTTGTATGCACAACTCTTGTATGTGTGTTAAATGTCTCAGTCACACAGGCCCAGAAACCAGTTGGTGACCACCTGGCAATTTCAGGTTGCTAGAGAAAAATGTGTACTTCCCAACTGGTTGCCGAGTGGTTCCTAGTGGCTCCAGGCAGTTGTGAGGTGAAATCAATCACAAAGAGGGTGCTGCACCATACACTTGCTTGTGATTGCTTTGGTCACTAGCAGATTGCTGTGGTTGCATGTAATTATAATGGAAAACACCTTGCCTCAGCACTGCAACCAACACGTTTCAAATGACACAGTTTTTACTTTAAAGACAAATGGTCTCTTGGTCTTCTTGTTTGAGTCACACTTTTCACTTTTTCCCTACCACTGAGAGAATAGTTAGTGTTTGCAGTCAAGTCAGTGCCTTCCGTGCTGCAGAAAACCGTGATAATCTAATAATCACAAGATACTTTTTGGTAAAAGCCGTAACCGTATACCACTTTGCAACTAATTTCGCCTAGTGGCAGCAAGCAACCTCTGGCAACCACTTGCCAACTGCATTTTTTTTTTTTCACATGACTAGTAGTTGCCAGATGGTTGCTGACTGGTCTCTAGGCCTTTGTGAATGGGGCCTAAAGATACATTTAAAGCTTTTTATGCCAAACTTCCATCATCAAATCATATATTTGCTTAAAGTTTGTTGATGAAATGTATAGGTATTTGCACTGTGCAAAACAAGTGTAGCTAATGCTATCAATGCTAGCACCAGCAACCTTTCCTTTTATTTTGCCTTTATGCATCGCTCAGGTGAAGTGTTTATATGCCAGTGTACTCCACAATCAGCCATTAACTTTCTTTCTATAGTCCTGGTTCACAGGCTCTCATCTGTCACTTTCTTCCTTACCTTGCAATTTCCTTCAAAGTAAGCTGCTGCATCCCAAGCTAAAGCTGCATTTTTATCAAATGACTACACATATAAATGTGAGGGAAATCTGTTTGTTTTGTGTGTCTGAAAGAAAAAAAAATATTGGCTCATGTACTGGACTTTTTAAATCACCAAATACAGATATGAGTATCAATTTCGAAAAAAAAAAAAGTTCTATATGTTGGGCTCGAATCATGAGTAACAACTTAGATCCGTGTCTGTCGCCTTCTTTGGCTCAAGATTTCGCTCCCGGCACAATAACGAGCTTGTCTGAGCTGAATGGACTGAACCACGTGCCAGCAGAGGAAGAGTGAAGGGTTTTGTGCATTGGGTGGAAGGCAGCAAGGCGGTGGAAGCACTCCTCTGCATTTAAAGCTCTTCCACTTCCTCCCTGTGCTTTTGTATTCTACCCAGGTAGGTTCAGCAGTCTGCTTCTCAAGGCCTGTTTAATGTATGCAGATAGCAGCGTTTATGTATGTGTGTGAGACAGAAGCAGAGAGAATAAGAGCAACAAAAGGGTATTACTCAGATAGAGGGGAGGTGGTTTATTTGTGCTCTTACTATATTCAATGGACAACAGCCAACTCTGGTTCTTTCTCACCGTGCCAATCTTTATGGTGCCACAATAGAAAGGCTTCATCCTCCTAGCCTGTCCTCTTGTCAGATCCTTCCTGCTCCTGCACCCCCTCGCATTTAAGCCCTCTCTGTCTCAGCCTTTCATTCAGATCTGTATTAGAACTCCATCTCTCTACTTGAAAGACAGTATGGTAATGCTCTGGTCTTGGTCTTTGTGAGAAATACTAAGCTCTCACTGAGTTGATCTGGATTTCAGTTGCTGAAGAAAGGTGATGCTGAACAGAATCTCGAGTGGCCCGAGGCACCAGAAACCACAAGAAAAACTAAAATCTGAAATTGATCAGATCAATCCATGGTTACCTCATTTATTAAGAATGACTAATATTACGACTTTAAAGCTGGTAAAGACATTGAAACAATTAGCGGTTTAAGGTGCGTAAGAAGAAGAAAGGAGAATATTTGATTAAAATTCATCAGGCAGACACAAACACAGCTCCATTCGGTGCTTAGGTTGCTAGTGTAAGAAGACAAATGTTTGCCAACACATTAGCCATTACAACATCCAAAGGCGATAATTCATCACAGCTGTTTGCCTGCCAAATTGGTTTGGAGTTCCATGCTTTCTTGTGTCCACAAAGATTGATACAGCTTTCATTTCCCTACCTGAGAAAGAAACTAAACAGATGATTTGTCACTACCTCCAAGTGTTTTCCAGTCTAGCACAGCTTCAGTATTTGCAGAATGACCACGTTTGTCACTAGATTGTAAAAATCCTTTTCAAGCACCTGTGTCAGAAAATTCATATTCATATGGATGTGTTATGACCTGCTGTGGTGAAGTTTGATTAGGCTTGGGCACAAATAATGTGATCAGGGTTAGGAATCACCAAAACAAAACACAGCTTAGTTTGAGCAGAAAAACAGTATAAAGGTTTGGACTACTGTGAAGATTATAACTACTGAGGCCTTAAAGTCATAAATCAGTGCAATGATCTTATCACATATGAACCACTGTCATACCAACAGGGCACAGTCAGGTTGAGCCACAATAACCACAAAGACTCTATAAGCAAGCCTTGAAACATTGGAGGAAAAGCCAGATTCATATCATCATGGTAAAAATGTATTTAATATAGTTTCCTAAAATGGAATGCATATATTCTAAGTAGTGCTGTCAGCGTTAATCTCGTTAAAATGACGTTAACGCCATAACCGCATTAACACGACAAATCTCCGTTAGCGAGTTAGCGCAGATCACCCCGTGTGTGGGGTTGCACGGCATCAACGCGTTAGCGCGGTTAGCTCGTTAATGCGTTGAGCGCCTGCACGCACTCCGTCATTTTAACGAGATTAACGCTGACAGCACTAATTCTAAGAAAATATGCACAGAATAAGGGAAGATAATGTTTGCTCTAAATGTATAAAACAATGGTAACTGAGTAATCAGATTACTCAAAACAAGTCAATATTTTACCCCTTCTGTGTTTTAGTCATTTAGTGTGGTCATGTGCCTCACTTTTTTTTCTTTATAAACATTATAAGTAGTCTATGATACTATTTTAATAAAGTTTTATCACTGTACTTTCACTTATGTGCTGCTGACTTTTACCCATACTTAGATATGTTTTTCACTGAGTGTCTATAAATGCCATCAACCTGCATGTATGAATAGATGCAAGAAACAGTGAAAACCAATAATCAGTGTTCTCTGAAAGCTGCTTTGCAACCCCCCTTGAACCCAGCTTCTCCATTTCGTGCTATTCATAGGATACATGACTTACTCTCATAATGTATTGTCACTGATACCTTCTCTGTTCTGTAGAGATAAAGGGCATCTCTTTTCCCTTTGACAGGGGTGCTGATGCCGAGCCACTTCTGTCTTGGTGTCTTTTGAGAACCAGCAAGATTTAAACAGCTTCACACAGTAAAAGGTCAGGCAGTTTTTGTGGTGAAAAAAACCTCGTGTCAGTGGAAAATGCCACTCATATGACATATAACTGTTTGTTTCTAACTTTAAAGCTACTGATGGAGAAAGTTCAGGAAGGCTTTAGAAAACATGTTTTGTGGTTTAAAGTGGTCAAAATACTTTCCCAAAACTGCCTTTGATTCAAACAAAACCATATCAACAATGCCCTTAGGTACTACAAGTGACAGGACCTCATCGATGGGTTTTGCTGCAGTGATGAGCATCTCAACCTGGATGTTTAATGGATGTGGCTGAAGAGGGTCAGGCTACAGAGAACAACAGCAAGCTGTCTGGCAGCAGCCACTGTGATAACCTCTTGTTTACTAATCCCGGTACTCATATAGCACAGCCTCCCACACATGCATGTGGACCAGACAGGCATGCACGTGAAAGCACACACACACACACACACACACACATAAAGGCATGTGTGTGTGTGTACTCTGAAGTTGGCTTGAATATTTGTCACACGTGCACGGTGGCACACATCAAAGAAAATGAGTGGGTTAGATTTATGCAAAACACACAGCAGCCTAAACACAAAAACATGAAGTAAAATTGGGGGGGGGGTCAAATGAGTAAGTGGGCAGATGGTTTCAGTGGTGACAGAAAAAGAAAATGAGATTAAACCAAAGTAATGGGGGAAGAGAGAATGAAAAGGGGGAAGGGGACATGGAATTTTCCAGCAGAACGGGTGAAGGAAAATTGTGCTCTCCCGACATAGCTGGCAGTGCCCGCTGGATTCTTGACAATGCCACGCCAGTCTCATGCAGCTGCAGCCTGCCCAACTCTGTTTTCAGCTAACAGCCAGGAGCAGCACTGTTAGCAAGACATGGCAGCCCCCCTCCTCCTTCACATTCAAGCCATGGCCTGATAGAAGGCTCCAGGATATATTTAAAACAGAAAAACAGTGTTATTTATAAAGTTGGGGAGTCAGTTAATCTGGCTCAGAGGAGGTGCTGCTTTTAATAGGAAACAAAATGGAGAGGAAGATGGTTGAGGGCAGAGAGAGGGCAGCTGTGAGAGATTATGAGTAGGTGGGTCTGAACAGCATGAGTCATAAAGGTCTAAGCAGGCTAAAAGGGGGCACATTACAGGGCGAGTATGTGAGTAATTCCTGATCTCATTAAGATTTATTATGTAAGTCTGGCTTCTTCGCATACATTTCTCACATCTGCTGCAGGCAAAAACCAGATGTTACTGTACACCTTTGGATGAAAGCTGTGCTTCCTACTAAGAGCTCCGTGTTTGATAAGATCATTCAGGCAAAACAGAACAACAACTGGGCAGGAGGATAATTTTCCACAGTTCTTTCCTCCAAAATGGAAAATATAGGGTTGAATCTAGAGCCTAGTCTACCAGGCTATACCAGGCACACCATGTGACTGGGATTTGTCACATCGGCAAATTCTGGGGGAGGGTCGACCACAGGCAATCCGCATGCAATATCCCATTGTATATATAGAGAGAGAGAGATATATTTTTTTAAAAGACCGATTATAAATGTTATGTGGGTTAACATCAGTGGAGAACTGCACATTCCTTGCATTTGGCATTGGTGGCATTTCAGCACCGAGGGGCAGTGGACAGCTCCGCACTGATGTGTCATTAAAGCAGCCTCTCTCTCAGAGGGGAGCTCAAGGCAGAAAGTGTCGAGAGAAGGAGCGGATATCTGCCCGTATACTCGCATCGACATGCTGCTAATCAAGCTTTCGTTGCGGCGTTATCATCGTGACCATGGCAACAAGGGAAACAACTTATCTCGCCCGTTTTCTCTCGCAGACAAACTGAGCTTGAGCATCCGCGCTTAGCACAGCACGGCGGAGTATTCATTCCTTCACCACAAGCGTGAACAACAATAGCATTTTAAGCGAGCAGCCCAAGTTCGCACAGCAGCTCACCGCAGCCGACAATCGAGGCGGAGTTCGGCAGGAGAGGCGGCGATCAATCCTTCTACAGGGCTAATTGCTTTCTCCTGCTATACAGTACATCGCCCATGCTTAGGTGGGGAATTCTCCCCATTTCCCGGTGCATGAGTCACAGTGTGGTTACCGGCCACCCAGTGTGAAAGCCGAGCACTGTGGGTGCCGCGAAATGCTGGGTGCCGCGAAGTCTGCACAATGAAAGCCCAAAGTCATGCTGCTGCTGCGTGGGAACTGTCACTGGGCGATGAAGCAGTTTCTCTCACAGTGAGAACAGATTCACTACACTACACTATCCCTCCCCCCGTGGGAGCAGCTAATACACCCGGACACGAAGCGTAGAGGATCCGCGGCTCTGGCGAGCAGCCCTACCTGTCTCCAGGTGCAGAGAGATCCTCGCCTCGTTGATGTAAGGCGTGTCGCTCTTGGAGCGGACCCTCCGGATCGGTCTGCGGTCTACCTCCTCTTCCGGGGCCGCCGCCATGTTCCGCCAGCCGGGCAGCGTCCACTGGCGACCGGCGCGACTGCGAGAGATTCGGCGCCGCAGCAGCCACTCGTGCACCCGCGCGGGCAGGAGGTGTGGGGGGGGCTATTGTAACGGTGCTGGAGGGAGGGGGGGAGAGAGAGACAGAGAGGGAGAGAAAGATTGGATCCTTGATGAGCTACTGTTCCAGTAAGTGAGCTCCACCTGCTCAAGTTCCGACTCCACCTTGGCCAATGAAAAGCAATAGACTGCACTGTCCTCAAACACACATTTTAACGGTCACATGTTGTCTCACGCAGCTGGAGTTACCCACTCTTACAATAAAAGACGAGAAATTCAACAACAACAGCGTTGGTCACAGATTGCAAATGACATTCCCATAACAGAAAAATCCATTGTTACGATCCTCGTGTGTGTCTCATTGATGTGTCATCAATTATAAAGTGCTGAGAAATGTTTGGATACTGCTATGTCCAATTATGGAACCACTCTTTATGGTAGAGCCTTATTACAAGGCAGTGCTGGCCCAGTGATAGAATATGAAAATGGGCTTCCTGAAGACAAAATGTGTGCTTCAAGAGTCATTGCTGTTATATTGGCGAGTATGGTCATTCTAAATGGCAGTAGATGTGAATGTGAGCATGAGTATCTATCTCCACGTGTTGGACCTACGAGAGACTGGTGACTTGTCCAAGGTGTACCCTGGGCAGGTGGATGGAAAGAATTAAAGGAAACAGTTTCTCTATACTAAGCATACAGCAGACCTTATGGGCATTTCACAAGTTGAACAGGCTGCTGTCATGCTGACAAAGCCAGGCTTTTTCGAATGACCAATTTTAATAGAAAAATATTTGTCAGTGATGTAGAAAAACAACACCATCTGGTTTCAGCTTTTCAAATAGTAGAATTTGTAATACATGTACACATACCCTATTTGTACATATTTAATAAAATACAGACATTGAAAATAATAAATAATTATAAATAAATACATAAAGAATAATTCAACATAATTGATCTAAATTTTAATAAGGATATTAATAAGGCACTTTAATTAAAATTAAAAAAAATGCTGTTTGTATAGTTTTTACTTTTTGTAAACTGTAAATGAATCAAGTTTGGGCAAAACAAGACATTTGAAGATGCTAATATATAGTTTGGGAACCAGATTTAACTACACTTGATAAATTCTTGATTCATAGATCAGTTGCGCTGGTAAGTAAATGCTACCCAATCGATAAATAAAAGAAATACATTTTTGCAGGTCTAAATAATGAAATATTAAATAATGGCTGCTATGTTTTATAGGTTAAAGTAGTCAAATTTCAAATGGATCATTAGGTAAAGAAAATGACTTACAGAGCTGCCATTTTTTTAAACATATGAAAGCTACAAGTTTGTTAAAAAAAAGTTAATGTGCTGCATTTGCATTAAAAGCAAAGACAAAATAAATAAAACTTTTACGTCAGCTTGGATTATGGATAGCATGGACTGTATATGATATACCAATATACCATTATCCAATAAAGCAGTCTTTTAACTCTACAAAATACAGTAGTGGTACAATGGACAGAGACTTCAGCAGAAGGGATTGAACTGATCTGCTTTGCCTCTTTTTATTTGTGTTATGATATTAATTGACTCCTATAACACTGCAGTTCCATCCATCATCCATCCATCCATCCTTAATCACACAGGATTCATAATGTTAACTATTATTGTATATTACTGCTTTGGGATTCTGATTAATATTCTTATAATTCTACTAATTCATTGGTGACCTCTAGTGGAGATGACTGTAAACAGATTCACTGAGTTTACAATCACTATACCAACAATAAGGTGTTTAAATGTAGTTCTTTTAAAGCAACAAACTGAATGTAACTTAGTCCACTCTGTTTCAGGACCATACTGAGGATAACAGTTGATAGGGCCTCTAGTATGTGGTACTTATACGTGCTACACATTTTTTGAGGTACACACTCACCAGCCACTTTGTTAGATTCACCTGTTCAGTTGCTTGTTAATGCAAATATCTCATTAGCCAATCACATGGCACTAACTAAATGCATTTAGGCATATAGACAGGGTCAAGATGACTTGTTACAGTTCAGAATAGGGAAGAAATGTGATTGAATTGACTTTGAACACAGCATGATTGTTGGCACCAGGCAGGTCTGGGTGTTTCAGAAACTGCAGATCTGCTGGGATTTTCCTGCATAAACATCTCTAGTGTTTACACAAAACAGTTTAAAAAAGAGAAAACATCCAGAGAGCAGCAGTTCTCCGGGTTAAAATTCCTTCTTGATGCCAGAGGTCTGAGCAGAATTAAATGTTTGATAATGTGGAGATTATAAACTGAAGTACAGCACCAAAGGTTGCATTTTCTACCCACAGTAAAACATCGCTGGAAGCCAAATACAAACAAACAAACAAACAAAAATATTGGTTCGAATTGGTACACATTACACTTTTGTGTTTAGATTTCATCACATCCCATTGTAAATGCATGAATGCATTAATATGGAGTTAGCCAGTCACATTTATAACAGCTTTTCCTTTTCTTGGAAGGCTTTCTAGAGGATTTTGGAATGTGTCTGTGGGAATTTTTGCCCATTTATCCAGAAAAACATTTGTGAGGTGAAACTCTGAGGCTGGCTCCCGGGGGGCGTTCCAGGTCATCCCAAAGGTGTTTGATGGTGTTGAAGCTGAGATTCTGTGCGGGCCAGTCAACTTCCACCACATTAAACCCATCCTTTACGCACCTTGCTTTGAGCACTGGGGCACAGTCACATTTATCCCTGCAAAACAGGAAGCATGGAATTATACAAAATGTCTTGGTTAGATTAAGAAATTTCCCTTACTGCAAATAAGGGGTCGGAGACTACTCTATATAACTATCTATACAATCTATATAACTTTATTCAATGATTAGGCAGTGTAGCCGAATACCTTTGTCCAGTGTGTGAACACCCGTTCAGTGCAAAAACCGAGTGTAGTACAAATGCTCCCTCTGCTGGACAAGTGGATTAAATGGGTTGCTGTTTACCTCGCTGAGTTCCCTGACAGGTTCATGTCCTCACAGCGAAGCCAATCCGGTGCAGCTGCTGAGCCGAAGTAGAGGAAAAGACGCCTTCCCACTTCCTCAACGCCCCAGCTAATTGTCCAAGCTCCGGTCTGCCAGGTAGTTAGTGTTGCGAACATACCCAGTTCATCCACGAACACAGACAAAGACATGCTATGCTGGCCTCACAAGCTAATGTCAAGCTAGCTGCCAATAGTTGTTTCCTTGGTTACCAGCGCTAGCTTCTATGTCGTTAGCTTAGCCACCTAGCATACATGGTCAGCTACCAATCTGTGCTCGAGTATAAACCTTGATCGGTTAGTTAGGATAAACGATACGGTATCATTTGTTTCGCAACCTAAGTAAGTAGTATTGTGAATAATGAACAGTGTTAAGGAAGCAGAAGGTGCATGTTTGTGTTGTGATAAACATGACCTTTGACTTAAGTAAAGCTACAATGACCTTTCAGCTAACAAAAGTGACAGCAGTGAAAAATGGTTCAGATACAACTAATGCTCAACCAATAAAAACGAGACAGTGTGACACCACAGACGACAAACGTTTTAGTTTACACGGGCAGTATAAACATATTCATAATGCATGTGTATTTTATACAGTTTACAGTGACTAAAAACAAGTACATTTCTTAGTTTATTATTATAAGTAAAATAACATTAAATATATGGATTTTCGGATATCATTTCTTAGCGCTCATATTCTATGTCAATGTCACACTTTTTTTGGTAGCACAGATAATTCTACCTTAAAATGCAGTGATGGTGTCCATAAAGGAAAATGTTTCTGTTAACGTAACATCATTTATATTTGGCCATAATTACTTCCATGGTAACAGCACGTCTGCACCAAAAATACTGCGCATGTTTCTTGAAGTGACATCACTAAGAGTAAATAGTGTGGTATGAGGAAAAAGTACACAGATGGTGGTGAGTTTACACTTTGCCTTACAGCATTTTTTGCTAAATATTCCTTCTATAATCTACTCTGTTTAGCATGATGGTCAAATAACACAGGGGAAATGTTTTTTAATTATACGGTTACTGTGGTTGTGTGGTAGATCGAGTGATTACAGTGAACAGAGTAAATGCGTTGATAGCTAAGAGTATGGGTAAATGAGCTTTGTAAGACTTGACACATGTATGCTATGAAATACAAATTTCTATGTTTGTCTTTGATAATAAATAGTAACCTTTTAATCAAGCGAGTCAATAGTTTCTATGGACTGACCCAGACAAGGCGTCACTTTAACAGTACCTTTGTTTCAAAGGCATTTCAAGATTGATCAATAAATCCATTAGACTGGAGCACAAAATAATGTCTGCTGCGCGAGACAAAAACTTTCATATGTTTGTTTTAACAAACTCAATTTGTTAAACTTTGGCTTGCTAGTGGAAGGAGTATCAGATATAAAGCCATAGAGTCAGCTATAAATAGTGACAGGGTCTTGTCTTTCGTCCCCAGTTGCAATAACCTGATGATTGTGCGCCAGTTTACCTGCAGAGCTGTTTTATTTGCCCACTTGAGAAAACCTGGGGGCAGAAAAGCCATGGCTAGACCAAGCTCAGGTAAAATTGATTATTTACAGTCTCTGCCACAAATCTGTTAGCAAAAACTGTTGTAGCATTTCACCGCCTCGCTGTGTTTATGTCCAGATCTGGCAGCATTCAGGGAGATTTTCTCCAAAGCCAAGAATATTGCCATCATCACTGGAGCAGGGGTGAGTGCGGAGAGTGGAGTTCCTACTTTCAGAGGAGCGGGAGGCTACTGGAGAAAGTGGGAAGCACAGGTGAGCACCTACAGCTGTTGGTCCAGTACAACCAACTCTCCTGCTTTGTTTTGAGTTTTTAAAAATATTCGCTTTAAAAATATTTCAGAGAGAATCTTAGGTCATATTTTTTCGATATGGCATAAAACACTGCAAGCATGATAAAAATCTAATTGCACAATTTAAAACTGTTAGGAACTGGCCTCGCCTGAGGCCTTTGCCAGAAATCCCTCACGTGTTTGGGAGTTCTACCACTACCGGCGTGAGGTCATGCTCACAAAAGATCCCAATCCCGCTCACCTGGCCATCGCTGAGTGTGAGGAGCGTCTGAGCAAACAAGGGCGCAAGGTCACCGTCATCACGCAGAACATCGATGAGCTCCACCACCGAGCTGGATCCAAAAACATCTTGGAGATCCACGGTAAGTAAAGATGTCTGATGCAGGCAAACAAACTTTTCTGTATGATAATTGTTGGTTCATATTTTGTATGTGTTGTTTTTTTTTGTGGAAATACAGGAAGTCTGTTTAAAACACGTTGCATGACCTGTGGCCATGAAGCAGCCAACTACAAGAGCCCTATTTGCGCTGCCCTCGAGGGCAAAGGGTAAGAGCGTCATCCAGTGCGGTTTGGTTATATTGGACTGTTTTTCGCCAACAGTATGAAAATGTGTTATAAGAGATATCGATCGCAGTCATTTGCGCCCCAAATGCCAGAGAAAGCGGGCTGTTTCAGTCAGTCAAATGTCAGTGAGCTAAATAACGCCTGATGACACGGTGAAAAAGGAAAATATGTGACACAAATCAAATGTCACTTTAGAAGCCACCGTGCCACTTACCTGACATTTAAAATGGACGATGTTGATAGCTGACAAATATTCCTGTGGTGAATTCAGTCTCAGCTGCAGAGTGGATGAAGTCACGCGCTGAAATTCAGAATGAATAGCAGAACCGATCGTGTCATGTTGAAACGTATCTGTACTGACTGTGCTGTTAGCGATTCTGATTAATTTAATTTTCTTTCCTATTGCTACTGCTCCAGGTGTGGCGACATCCCGGTGTGCTTTATTACAGCACTGCAAATGGTCAATGAAAAAAAAAAAAGAACTGAAAATATCATTTTGAGTTGCGATGTCTTTCTAGTCAAAAGTATGAAAATTGTTTTATAAAATATCGTCAGAAATTTTTGAGCCGCCCTTATTTCTTCACATTTTGTATCCAAGGAGCCAGACTTTCTTGTAACTTTATAAACTGCTCTTGAGAAATACTTCTCCGGGCTTTCTGGAGGTCTTTCTGTCATTTTCAGTCCAGTTCATGTACTTGACCAATTTCAGAGGAATGTTTTGTTTGTTAAGACACTTAACACTGACCTTTTAATCATTCGAGCATAAAAAATGGCTAACTCAAGGGATGAACCTGTGTTGTGTCTACACATAAACAAGTTTAATTTGTATCTTTGGGCACTTTGCTGCTAGCAGCCTGCTGCAAAAACACATAATTTGTCCACATTTCTGTAGTCGAATCTAAAGGAAATGCCAGCACAGTTTGACAAGGATAAAAGTTGTATTTTTACAGCATAAAAAAAATCACAAAAAGCTAATATCTGAAAACTTAAATCTAAATCAAATAAACAACAAATCCCACTAAGATTAAGAGGCTGTGGAATGCTTTAATGCTCACGGAAACGCTCATAACAAGCAACCAGCTTTAAGCCAACATATCAGAACCACTCATCCAACGACATCAACGACACAGCCCTGCAATCACTTGGGTCACATGCATCCTAAAAAATAGACAAAGAACAGTCAGACAGATTCACATGGAAGAAGGCACAAGTGTATGAGGTTGTTAAGTTTAACCAGGATTTCAATTATATATCAGTATAATGGTGAAAAAATGAAACTGTAGCCACTGTGGAAAATAAGGGAGGCTTAAGCGTACTTTATGGTCCTGCGAGTGTCTCTCTTTGCTTATGCGTTTCTATTCGGACAAGGGGGAAGAGCGGTTTACACTCGCCTCAAAAAGGTTTGCGTGCAGGTCTCCAAGATACTCATTCTTAATTGTTGTAAGCAGCCAACTCAGAGGCAACTCCTCCAGAAAGAAAAAGTGATCTGATTAGAAGCAGGGGTGTAACAGATCACAGAACTCCTGCTTCTAATCAGATCATGGATTTTAATCATGGAGCAGGTCACTTTTTCTTATCATCAAAATATAACTTTGCTTTTGATAAAAAAAAAATGAATTTAAGATAAGATAAGATAACTCTTTATCGTCATTGCACAGTCATGCCTAGTACGATAGTACAACGAAATTGGAAACTGTCCCACGTTGGCACTAGGCACAACTAAACACAACACCAAACAAATTTAAAGTGGATTTTACAGAAACCTTAAAGAGCTTTTACCCCTGAAATAACATAAACAAAAAAAATGATTTTGTGAAATGCAGTATAACCAAAGTAAGTTATAATACCTTTGTCTGCATTCTAAACAAGTAAAAAAAAAGACCACTCACAATAAAGTACAAAGCTCATAATGTCACTGTCCCCTGCTGTGGAGAACTCCCTCTCACTATGAAGTGAGGTGCTAGGCACAGTGGGATAGCATCTTGCCATCATGGCAGTGTGAGGGTATTTACACGTAGTGCTTCTCCACCGTACCAGTGGTTTATCCTCCACCAGAGTGCTGCTTTTGTAACATGCCACCTCCTCTTTGATAGTGTTGGCAGGTGTCTTGCCCGTGTCCTTCCCAGCTGACTCCTTGTGTGGAGGAGTTGCCTCTGAGTTGGCTGTTGGTGTTGGTTTTGTGACCTTGCAGATAAAATGACAAGCTATTAAATAATTATTGATTATGAAGCTATTTTTTTCATAATTTATTATTTTTTTAAGCACTTCCATGGCCACAGTCTCTGTGGTGCAATCACTGTAGGTCTTTGAGTCTTTAATGCAGTACATCTGTGAGGGCAGTGCTATACATGAAAGTCAGTGTACCTGCGGCTCAGGTTCCGTTCAGTTTTATTTATATAATGCCAAATGGGGGTGTGGCTGTAGCTCAGGAGGTAGAGTAGGCCATCTACTGATCGGGAAGGTTGGTCGTTCAATGATGTCAAATATCCTTGGGCAAGATACTAACCCCAAATTGCTCTCTGATGCATCCATCGGAGTGTGAATGTGTGTGAACGTTATCTAGTAAGCGCTAAAAGCATAGGAGAAAGTGCTTATGTGAATGGGTGTAAATGATTGAATGTGGGATGTCTGGAAGAGTAGAATCGGTATATAAGAATCAGTCCATTTACCATTTAAATGACAACAACAGTCACCAAACGTACAATAACCATTGTCTCACTTAGCAACAGTGGGAAGGAAATAACTCCCTTTTAACAGGAAGAAACTTGTGGCAGAACCAGACTCAGTGAGGAGCAGGAATCTGCCATGACTAGTTGGGGTGGTGGGAGGAAGACAGGATAAAGGCAGGTCACCAAAGACAAATTATGAGTCACACAAAGCTACTTTAGCAATATTCAGTAAGAATATGAAGTAAAAACTGAGCATAGACTCTTCATTTCTTTATCTTTGCCTAAAAAAATTATTTCTTTGAAATAAAGGTTATAGCCCCAATTTTTTTCTCCAAAGTCTGTTGAGAGTTTTGTGTGTGTTTTTTTTTTTTTTTTTTTTTTAACTTGCTGGAACTAGTTTTTTCAAGTGAATAACAGTTACACCTGTAGCCCTGCGTCTGACTATGTCTGAGAAATATTAGGTGCATTTAGAAGTGGTTCACTTGGTAGTGGCAACTAACATCTCAAAGGCAACCTAATTGTCTCCTCAGAGCTCCGGACCCAGACACACGAGATGCCGAGATCCCAGTCCAGAATTTGCCCAGGTAAAACACACTCACGCTCTCTCTTTTAACACACAATTCTTTTCAAATGAATTTATTTGTTTTGACAAAGTGTGTGTGTGTGTGTGTGTGTGTGTGTGTGTGTGTGTGTGTGTGTGTGTATTTCAGGTGTGAGCAGACAGGCTGTCACGGTCTCCTTAGACCAGCTGTGGTTTGGTTTGGAGAGACTCTGGATGCTGACATCCTCACCCGTGCAGAGAAAGTGTTGGACAGCTGTGACCTCTGCCTCGTGGTACGTGTGTTTGTGTGTGTGTGTGTGTGTGTGTGTGTAGTCACAGGACAGGTAGAGAATTTATAGAGGATGCTATAGGACCAGAGATTCCACACTGCATCTTTCCAGCTACAGCAGAGCTTCACACCTGTAGAGGAAAAGTAAACCTACCTCAGCAACACAAAAAGCTGCTTTTTTTTTTTTTTTTTTTGCGATGTTGGCAGGATATTCAAATTTTAAAAGTTACATTTTATTACAGAATGTAATTGTGGCCTGCTTAATTGACAGCAGCCTTTTTGGCACTCTAGTTTCTCTCGCTGTAGTAATCAGCAGAACCTTTGTCTCTGTTTCCTGGGTATCTCGTTTTGCAGGTCGGTACTTCATCCGTCGTGTATCCTGCAGCCATGTTTGCTCCTCAGGTGGCAGTCAGAGGCGTCCCTGTGGCCGAGTTCAACATGGAAAACACTCCCGCCACCATGCGCTTCAAGCACGTGTCATTTACTTTTGCACAATCACACACTCTTTAATGTCATTGCACTCTGTAGATAATTCTTTTTTTCTCTCCAGGTTCCACTTCCACGGCCCCTGTGGGACCACATTACCTCCCGCACTGGCGCGCCACGAGACTGAACAAGAATGAAAAAAACACGGCTCCTGGAATGTTGGCTTCACAGAGACCGGGTTGTCTTAAACAAGAAACGTTTACTCCTACAAGTGCCAAGAAAATTAGTTTCTGTGTGACGAGCAACCAGCGTGAAGGATGTGAAGACGAGGCCAATAAATTATCTGTCACACAGATAACACATTTAAGAATTTGACTATATTATCAATATGTGCACACAACTGTAAGAGTTTGCTGATTGAGTGGCTTCTGGTTTCTAATCATTAGGCTGTGATGAGAGTAACTGATTTAATTGTCATCAGGTTGCAGCAGATATTGCAGTAATGCCAAATCACCCCTCTTTGATGTCAACAATGATTTGTGAGTTTGTTTGTTGTTGGGTTTTTGTTTTTTTGGGGGGTAAAAACGAGTTGCTGAAAAAGAAAATGAAGACAGTGGAAAGCAATGATAATTGATTAAATACCATAACCAACGTCATCACTCCTTGGGCAACGAAAGGCTTTTGATTGCCTGACAATAGGGGGCAGTGTTTAGCTGCCTCAGTTAGAGCCTGGTGGTTGGTTTCCAACGTGGAAAAAAAACGACTCCTAAAGGATTTTAGAGCTTTGCCTGGGATATGTGGGGCTTGCGTATGTTGATGCTGTGTGAATTTACAGACTGTGAGGAATGGTGTGCATAATACCTTCCAGCGGCTACGAGTGTGCTCCTGTTAAAGCCGGGACAACAGGGACTGTGTGTTACCTCAAGCGGTCGTGGGGACACGCAATGCACATGCGAGTGCTCATGAATGATTTGTCGCGTGTTTGTTAATATTTTCACACTATCAGAACAGCTTGTGGAAATTTGAATGATTCAAAATAAATGGAGTCTCACAAATTGAAGTGTCTCACCACAGCTTCCTGTGTGGATCTAACATACTTCACGAGTTTCAAGTAATCCAGCAGTGTGAATCGGGAAAGATCAGAGAGTTTATGCTACCGCAGTGATTAATGGGTGATGTTCTGCTTTCTGCAAACATCTCAAAGATGAGATTGTGCCTGACACTTGGCTGCTTGGCCACAACTAGCACAACCCCCCTCCATTATCATCACTGTAGCATAAATACACAGTGTACACTGGTGGAGTCCAGTTTGAATTTCTGTGTATTATTACTGTATCACACCTGATCTTTGCAGGATCAGAAGATCATCAGCAATCGTTTGAAAGAAGTGAAATTACAAACATCTATCAAGAAACTATTGATGTACATATTCATGTTCTATTATCAAAAATATCAACAAAAATAATATAATATCACTACAGTGATTTGGAAAAAATATATATATATATATATTTTACAGGGAAAATAAGACAAAAATAACAGCAGCAATAACTGAATTATAAATTTGTCGCAAGTTCCCAAAAATGCTACACTGACTCCATAGAATATGCCCCACTCTAATCTGGATCATGAGAAATGCAGACCACACACACACAAACAGTCAAACTGGAAATGAACATCAACGTCCAGTTTGTATGAGAATGTACAGTTCTGTGTAAAAGTCCTGCGCTATCTGCCATGTCTTTATATTTTGCTAGGAAAATGAAAAGTGGGGGCAGCAAATTATTGAAATGTGCACAAAAATAATGTATATGCTTGTACATTTCTAACAACCTTTGAAGGTTAAACACAGTCTGAGCTCTCTTAGACAAGGTAATGATGAATGGAACTATATAGTGCTTTTCTACTCTGGCTGAGCAGAATACAAAAGCCTTCTTCACACAAGCATTTGTTTCTTGTGTAAATAAAATGTGAAAATGTGGAGGGAAGAGACAGTGTGATTGACATATGGATAAAATGTCTTTCTCCTTACCTCAAGCCTCAACTCAAAACATGCATAAACAAGATGATTTATTGCTGATGTTTTTGCAGGTACTTACTGTCATTATATTAGACATGCGACCATCCCGTCTCTCTCTGACAATGAGCCAGATAAACAACAACTGGTTATAAGCTAACCCTATGACAGCTAAGCTCCGACTTAGGTGTCTTAAAAATCCCACTTTCTCTCTGATAAACAGTTTAGTTTCTTTGTCACATCATATGAGATTTTATTCACTAAATGTGTGACTCCAACAATGTTAGATCCCATTCAAAGAAAGTTTCCCTAATGCCAGCTAACAGCAGCTAACAGTAGCAAAAGCAGCAGTGCTTATCAACAATAAAGTTCAGCATATTCTCAACAACTCATTCAGTATTGCTATGATTTGTCAGACGTGAGCTTCACTGACTCACTGACCTGTATTGGACTCCTTTCACAAAGTTTTACAGCCTCCTCCAGAGTAAACAGTCATGTACAGGCTAAGGTAAACAGCGGACTATCTACAGATGAGCTGCAGCCACGTATCCAGGATTATGCACTTGATTTAGGAGTAACAAGAAAACAAAATTTAATTTGCTGAAATCTAAGGAGGATAATTTTCATACTGCAAGGACACATTCCACACCATGCTGAGATATACAACATTTTTAACTACTGACTCTCAAATTGTTATGTGTAGATGCTTCACTCCTTGAGTTAGATGCATTTTTTTAATAACTTTTTTTTTCTCCTTTATTGGATAGAGACAGTGTACAGACAGGAAAGCGAGGAAGACATGCAGCAAAGAGTCAAACAACCTTTATTTGTCACATACACAATTATACAGAGTACAACATGTAGTGAAACTCTTGTGTCTGAGCTGCGGACAGGCTGCAGACATAGCCGCGCCATTCCAGGGCTTTGTTTTTAGCATGAGGGGTCTAGCCAGGACCCTTACTGGATACCGGGTGGTGCTTCCATGCACTGAATCCTTCAGGGGTAGAAATTATAACAAAAAAGCATTTTGCAATAAATACACAGGTCTCTTGATAGTTTTTTTCTAACTCAGACTGCTGAAGCTTCAACTTAGTTTCTCACTTTTTCACGTCTCCTATTACTTAAACTAAAATGCAAGCGTGTCTTTTCAGATTTCAAAGGAGCTTTTGTGCAATCGACACATAACCAGTAATGACCAGAGATTATCAGTTGTGGTTCTTAATTACCATTACAATGGTGAATTTTGACAATAAATTCATGAGCATCTGCATGAGCAACCATATACAATATCCAGCCATACTTGTTTTCCCTGTTGTAAGTTGAACATGCACAGAATTGTAACATCCTCGAGTATCATGATGGAAGACTGTGCAAAACCAGTTTCAGACTTCAGATCGGCACCTACAGTTTGCTGCTAAACTGCTAATGAATTAAACACCACCATAATCTTCTGCCACTTCAAGACTGACCAGGTATGTACAACAAATAATGTTACAAAATTCCCCCAAAATCAAAGTTCCCATACTTGGAACACGGTGCCAGTGAAATAATTTCATAGTGGATTCATACTGTAGGTAAACAGGAGACCTTTCATGTGCTATAAGTTATTTTGAGCAGTCACTTATCCCACGTGGTGATATCAACCTTTAACGTTTTTACAAAAAGCATGTTTTCAGGTTTTCTCCAGTGAGTTTTTTGGAAAGTAGATAAAATCTAATGTACTAATGCTTTTTATGTGTTCACATTTTAGACAACAAATGTATGAATTTTGCTATTAAAACCTTATTGATTCTTAAAGTTGATAAAAAAAAATGTCTAAGAAATTTTGATTTTGGCTTTAGACTGTGACACCTAGCGTAGGTGTAAAACTGTTTTGGTCGCAGTGTTTCTTTCTGTTTTCTTTTCTTTTCTTTTCTTTTCTTTTCTTTACTTTTTTTTTACAGAACTCAAATGTGTTTTTCAGCCCTGAAATTTTTCTGTGACTGTCTCACTTGAGAAGTTAGTTAGTTCAAAATTGCTGGAAAAAGTAAGGCAATTAAAAAAAGTGCCAAATATCAACTCACCCCATATAGTAGAAGAACTGTAACTCAGACAGTTCATAGTAGCGAGGTAAAAATTTACATGGCTTAATTATAAATAAAGTTTTTTTTGCCCAAACCCAGCTGATTCTGGGAGCATCAAGTGGAAACTTCTCTAAGATTTGACTGGTTTTGCTACCTATCATTTACTTTGGATTCATATTAGGAAGAGCAGTCAAGGCCGTATTAACATGAGGATTAAGTCCTATAAACAGTAACACTTCTGAAACTGAACAATCTGTATTGACACTACTGTTATTATTTTAGGACAGGCTATAAAAATATAAACCTTTTCTTGTTCAACAGTCGCAGGATTTCAGGTGTCAGAAAAGTCTGGAACCTCCTGCTGTTTATGTGCCTGACATTTCCCTTTCCTGCCCACAAAGAATCCAACATCCTAGACTGCTATTATCTCAGCATAAACACAAACTGTGCACGATCCAATCCCTGCTCTGTCAGCAGGCGTTATTAATATTTGGCTAATCTGATTTTCATATTAGCTCCAAGAAATCTCATCTCACCAATTCATTCCATCTTCCTCTGCTTTTACTCGGGTACCTTTCGCGGTGCTGTTTTCCCTCTCCCCTCTCATCTGTACATCTGCCATGTGTGTGGTGTTTGAGACGCCATGCCTCCCTCTCTCCCTCTACAGCTACGCCTCCATCACCTGCTCATTAGAGAGAGGATGATGGTCCGACGGTCCCCCATGACTCTGCTCCAAAAATAACAGAGCCAATTTCCTGGCTGTTAGGCGGCGATTTCACACCAATCTCAGTTGTACTGCCCAGCGAGGCCTGTCAGGGAGAAAGAGAGGCAATGAAAGCTGACGAAAAAAGGTGGAATAGAAGATGATGGGAAAAAATATAGGTCAGACCTACAGTATCTGAAAATACAAGCTCTATATCCTATAAACATACTGCCCTCATCAGTCAAAAGATTTTTTTCACAAACTTAGATACATTTTTTGGAAAAAAATGTAGTTTTTATACATTTTGTACAATATGTGGTCATTTTATTTTTCACTTTTGACTGAGCCGAGTGAACAGCTGTCTCCTTCCTCCAGTCCCTGTGTCACAACTGAAGTCCTTCAGTATTCATTTAGCACACTTTACAGTATCATTGTGGTTCTAATTCTAATATACACTGCTAAAAAAAACATCAAAGAAACACTTGTTAATCAGAGTATAGCATTCATATTGATCTGGTCAGTTAAGTAGCACAGGGGTTGTTAATCAGTTTCAGCTGCTTTGATGTTAATGGAATGAACAACAGGTGCACTAGAGGTACAATAGTGATCAATCGCCAAGGAATGATGTTATAGGTGGAGGCTGCTGACCCCCCCGCAAAGTGATATCTATAGAAGCACAAGTAGTCCAACTCCTCCAGGATGGCACATCAATACGTGCCATTTGACAGAAGTTCTGCTGTGTCTTCCAGTACAGTCTCAAGACTATGGAGGAGATTCCAGGAGAAAAGCAGGTACTCTAGGAGAGCTGCACATGGCCCTAGAAGGCTTTTATGCCATCAGCATTACAGGAATCTGCCCCTTTGTGCAAGAAGGAACATGATGAGGACTGCCACAGCCCGACAAAGTGACCTCTGGTGTGACAGCCACTGATGTGAATGTCTCTGACCAACAATGAGAAACAGACTTCACAAGAGTGGCCTGAGGGCCCAACGTCCTCTAACAGGCCCAGTGCTCACTGCCCGGGACCGTGGAGCCTGACTGACACATGTGAAAGGGTCTGGAGGAGCCGTGGACAACATCATTCAGCATGTCCGGTTCAGTGGTGGGTCAGTGGTGGGGAGGAATATCCGTGGACGGATGCACACATGTCTACAGGCTTGGTGTCAGCATCCTGACTTTCATTGGGTATTGGGATGAAACACATTGTCAGACACCACACTGACAGAGAAAAACATGACTACCTTTATATACTGTACAAGTTTCATTCAGCCCCTGAAAAATCCTACTCAGAATTTTTCAAACTAACACACATAAAATTTCAAGCCCTCGGAGAAACTTACAAAATTCTGCTCTAATTGTCCTAATTTCTTATTATGTCCATTTGTACTGTGAAGTTTCTTCATTTTCTAACTTTACACTTCTATAAAAAAACAGCTCTAGAAGTACATGGAGTTACTTTGCCCCCACGAAACAGCAATTGCAATAATAGTACTGAGCAGGTTTGTCAAAAAAGTTATTGCTATTAAAGGAAACCATTAAATTAGACACTAATTTTCAGAAGTACTAACAGTGCTGTCTTTACCTCTTTTAGCTTACACACAACTTCATATTACAGTGCTGCATACAGGCAAGCACAAAACCCCTCCCCTTACTAGTTCCTCAACAGTAAATTTAAACAGTAGCAGAGCAAAGCTGGTGAAATATCTGAAAGAGTGATGGCCTGGTGTCTTTTCATATTCCTTTTATTTTTACTCCACAAGAGGATAAGAGTTTTTTAAGTGCAAGCTGCTTCCAGGACAGAAACAACCGCATTATAGAGCTAACACAACTTTGGCGGATAGACCGTACAGTAACACGAAGCCTCCATGGTATCAAAAATGCTATAAGTATTATGAAATTCTAGTATTGTGACAGCCCTAGCCTCTACTGTTGTTTTACAGCTTCCTTTGCGCTCAGTTTCAAGACTGTATATAATAGATGAACAGAAAAGCACCATTACATCAGACACTGGTTTCCTGAGATCAAAAAGGTTCAGATCTGACAAGTTTCATGTCTACATCTGCAACTTCACTGTAGCCCTCAAACTTGTAATCCAGGAGCTCAGTGATGGCGATGAAAAACAGCTGTTCTCACTGGAAGTGTTTATCAGCTGATGAGCGTAACCAGGATTATTTTGAGGTATTTATTTTTGACATTGTGCAACTTGAATTTGTCCTACAGGACTGGACTGTCTGGAGACTGTGCTGAATAAAACAAAGTTGTTGGTTTTTTTTAAATTTAAGTGCTTTGTCTAACATTTATACATGTTATACTTGCAGACTGCAGTAGCTGGGGAATCAATCCACCGACCTCCTGATTGGGAAACAACCCACCCTAGCTCCAGAATCACAGCCATCCCAAGAAGGCCTTCAGTCCCTGAAAGAGAAAACTTCAAATGCTACTCAGACCTTTTTAAAATTATCATGTATTTTAAATCACATTGAAATGTTCAATAATTTTCCAACTTTACACTTTTATATAAAAAAACAAAAAACAAAAAAACCGAAATCGTCTCCCGTAGTTGCATTTAAGAGGAAAGGACCCCTTTTGTACCATTTAATACACATTTTCCTTTCTGCTACAAAGTTGGGCATTTTAACATGAGAGTGTATGAGAAGAGGCTCCCGTTGGAGCCAACTTTGAGTAGCCACTGGCAGTTTTTGACTCTTTTGGCTTCTTTTCAGCTTCAATGGTTCACTGCTTGCATGTGCGTGTCTTCTCAAAAGAGGAGAGCAGAGCAGGGGACCAAAGCAGCAATCTGATCATGATGGGCTTGGCTCGGCATCAGCTGGCTTTGCGTAGCATATCTCAGCCATTCGTTGTCATTTAGTGTTTGTGACCTGACGTTTCTTTCTTGTGTACACATTTCTGATTGTAACTGGAACCAAGGTGTAGCTGCTTGTGGAACATCCAGTGATTCTGAATAACAATTCTTTTTACCTTTAACATGCCAAGTGTATTATGTCAAAAGCAGTGGGATAAAACTCCACCTAAACCAGATGTAGCATGCCACCGGCCACTCATCTCAGCGTCTGATATTGGTAGCCCAGAAGCTAAGCTCCATTTGACAGTTTAAGCTCCAACACTTCTCCTCTGTTTTGTATCTTCTTTGCTTTTCTCCATGTTACAAACCTTTGCCCTGCGAAGGGTTACAGCACCTTCTGGGAGATGTCAGCAGGGCAGTCTGGGACGTGGCTGCAGTTCTGAGAAAACGTCGGGGTTGATTAATAAGAAAGCATCTGCGTGAATGTGCCGCAGGTGTGGTCTTTTCAGCAGAAACCAGTGGAAGGATATCAGGTAGGTAAAAGAAAATAGAGTGTTAAAAATGTATGATAGTGTTTATTGGTCGGACATTAATCTCAATCACCAAGAGTACTACAAGCAAAATCTAAATTCTGTGATGTTTGCTGTTTCTGTTGTTGTTCTAACACGACGGTGTGCGTGCTAATCTCAAAACCCTTATCTGTAGGAAAATGGACTGAGCTTATTGACTCTCAGATACAACAAAGTAAACACAGCATTCCTACCACAGTGCTAGAGCTCCTAGCTCCTGAGATGGAAGAGTTGAAATAAAAACACAGATTGCACCAGGATTATCTCCTTTTTCCACAAACAAAGACTTATACCGCTGGAATAATTTGAAAGATGCTATAATCCTATAAAAAGACTAGAGTTACGGACTTTAAACCCTCTGAACACTCCCCCCTACACACACACACACACACACACACACACACACACACACACACACACACACACACACACAAAACCCACTTCAATCTGATACTGAAGGTGTTAAAAGATTAAACAGACTAACTGTTCCTCGCCGCCTATAAAAAGAAATCAACAACTGCTGTTTAGAAAGACAAGTAAGGTTTTTCAGTTCTCCTGACACCTCAGAGGCCCGGTGACTAAATAATGCTTCACCATATGGCAGATGATGGCAATAATAATTCCCTGTGGAGCAGCCGTCAGCGGCCTAATGACTTTCTTCCATGCTATTGCTTTTAGGTGCATGTGAAACCGCAGTGGACTCCAAAGTAGGATTAAGGTCATCCTGGTGGAATACGCTGCAGGATTTCTCTCAAGTAGAAGGTAAATGGATTTTGCTCACACTCCTATTTTCAGTGAAGCTTGTGAAACAGCACAATTGTCTCAGTCACACAGAGCACAGCAGGATGCATACTCACTTCATGTGGCTCCCCCTCTCCCTTAGCAGGAAAGACATCCTGTTCTATTTGACTATCCAGACTTGTAACACAGTATCTGCATTCCAAAATCTGCATAAACTCCCCAATACTCAGCATGTATGAGGGCATTTTCTGCTGTTTGTTAATGCAGAATCACTCTGTATCAGGGCTGAATGCTTAGGATGAATCCCAGAGAGGAGACATGGGAAAATACGAACAGAAACAAAAGCTGACACAGACATGTCACCAAGAGCTCGCTGTAGGTTCTCTCCTTTCAAACACTTTGACTTGTTGAGTGTTTAACCTGTTACCAAGTAATGATTTCTTCCTCCTAATACAAACAAAAAAAGAAGCATAAAGAAGAAGCAGATTAATAAATGATGCTGTAATACTGTACAGTGCGTTCGCACCAAATACAAAGCAAAGTTTTCGTGCAGCATCATTACAAAATCTATGTGAAGAGGCAAACTGACACAAATTTACCCATGGTGGCGTCAGGAAGACATCAGAAGAGTTAATTGTCATTTTTTGTGGACTACTGGAGCTGTATGAGTCAGAATCTCATCTATACAGACAGAACAACAAACAGACAGCTCGGAGGAAGGTGAAGTATGTTTCTGGAATCTGATTTCAGCTGTTCAGATTATTATCCTATTTGTCCCAGTGGCTCTTATGACTTAATATTTGCAGATTTACAACAGAAACCTAAGCAACTACTTTTGGTGCAGTGGAAGGAGAACTTTAAGGATGTTAATATAAAACTAAACTAATGCTTTATTTGTATAGTACCACTTACAACACACAGTTACAAAGTGCTTCACAGTTTGAATAACAACCACACACTGAAGATAAGTATACATGTTCTAGCATGCAGACAAAAACTATGCGAGAAATATTATAGAAAAGCTAACCTCCTATAGAAATGTTTTTTCAGCAGTCGTTCAAAATCAATCACAAGCTCAGTCAGCCTGACTGGCTGTGGAAGGCTGTTCCAACATTTAGGAGCTACAAGTTCAAAAGTGTGGTCGGCTCTGGCTTTAAAATTAATTTGTGGAAGTCTTAACATGTAAAAGTAACAGAAAATATTATGTCCTTATATCCAATCTTTTAGTCAGCTGGTTTTTTAATACTTAAAAGGGAATAAAAGGCAAGATGCGGTGTCTTTGGCTCAGGTAGAGCAGGTCATCTACTAACCACAAGGATGGTGGTTCGATCCCCGGCTGCTCCAGTCTACATGTCAAAGTATCCTTGGCAAATTCTGAACCCCAAGTTGCTCAAAATGCATTCACTGGAATGTGAATGTTAGATAGAAAACACTTAGATAGAGAAAGAAGTGCTTGGGTGAGTAAGGTGTGTTGTATAAAGTGCTTGAGTAGAAAAGCGCTATATAAGAACCAGTCCATTTACCATGTCATGACCTTGAAGGTCTTTAATGGGACCTCAGGGCCACCCTATGAAATTTGATTTGAATTTCATTTTAGAGAAGAACAAAAAGTCACACAGAGCTAAATGTTCTATTTATTTCTGTAACTAAAAACCACAAAACAAAACATGTTTTCAGTGCACTCTTAGTATACAACATCACACATCTCAGTGGAGGTTATTTCCTTAAATGACCCAAACTGTTATGTGTTATATTCAAACCCAGCTCTCATCAGCAGTGAAGATGTCCAACATGATGCTGTGGTCAGTTTGGCATCAAAGTTGATGTTTTCTCCCAGAAAAAGTTTGATATCCAGGGTGAAGTCCAGTGGTAGTCTAAACTGATCTTCCACCAGTTCTGGAAGCGGTCCAGAGGTGCACGTGGAAATGAAGGTGAGAGGAAAAGTGGGCCAAATTTAAATCAGGAATATTTTTTTATTTTTTACGGTTGCAGAAGTTTTTATTTTTATCACACCCCGTAAGTTCTCCCCCAAAATTGCTCAGAATTAGTAAAGCTGTAATGACTGCAATAGTAGTTCACATTTTACAGTCCTGATCTTTACATGAGTTGAAAGTATTTTTTGCTGTACCTGTTCTGAGAGTGCAGTTCAACAGTTTAATTATTTTTTGGTTGAGGGAGTGGCAGGTGGACAGTCGAATCAATGCAGGAGCTGGAGAAACTCGCAGTGACCGTGATCTGGGGTCAACTTCACAATCAGCCTGACACATCAAATATTCAGCAGCGCCTCGGTGCCACTCTGAAACCACTCGCACTGGAGACCGAGAGGAGGGAGAGCGAGGGACATGATCACAAATACTCATTATCACCAGGAGCTATGTGTTTCACACTTAACGCTGACACTTATCCCCAGCAGATTATAGCTCCATACATCAAATATTAAAGCAGCAGTGTGAATTATTGATTCCAATCAATGATTGCAGATCAGAGCTCTCAGCTGGCAGAGGAGGAACTAATGAGTGCGTGCTACACAGGCAGCTGAGTAGAACTGTGGAGCCTCGGATACACTGCTGCTGTACAGAGCTGCTGAGACATTTAACCTTTAATACATTTAACCTGTGCTGACACATTTTAGGCTTGCAACCACAAGATTTAATTTATGTACAATGTATTAGTGCATTTGTGGTCATCAGACCACAAGAGTTAGCTTGGAAGTCAGCCAGTCCTTGACTTATTTAAAATCTGTTTTTCTACAAAGACTGTATTTAAAAGATGGACATGGACCTCATGATGTCATGCACTGCTTCTGGGACTCAATTTTGAGCCTTAATGTTTGCATTTTGGTTGCTGCTGTGTTGGTTTTTAGAGTCAGACATGACCATATATGGAAAAGAATGTGGGGACACCAGCTAAGACTAGCAAGCTTGCTCGTAATGGTGCAACACACATCTACCAAAATGAAAACAACCCACTGTTATCATTCAGGTCACATGCCCATTGTTATGTTCCCCTGAGGGGTCTAGGCGGTGAGGGGGAAGTAACAAAAAGTGTCCGGGTCAGAAAAGGAGACAAGAAGGCATAAGGGTTAAATTAAAGAGTTTTATTAAAGTAGCTCAACTAAAAGAGATGGACAAGCCGCTATCACCATTTAAAGAAAACAAACAAAACTCAAGTGTTGGTCAATAAAATAAAAGTAAGTCAAAAAGAGAGCAGCTCACTAGCTGCAAACACGGTCACGCAGCTCACTAGCTGCAAACACCACAAACACTCAGCTCACTAGCTGTAACCACTCACATGGCACTCAGGCCCAGAGCTCACCATTGCCTGGGCTTAAATCCCTTTAATTACTGACGAGAGTCAGCTGTGTAAAAGAAAAGAGGTGGCACCTCAGGCAGATAGGAGATTGTAGGACACACCCACACAGGCACCTTCAGGAGGAGGCCCTGCTAGGGCCGTAACACCCCCTCCCATAAATACAAACCCGTGGTTTGTCAAATAGTTCTACGTATTGCAATAACCAAAACAATAAAGTCCATAACCGTTGCACCACAAAAACTGTAGGTTTTCCACCTACCAAACCCCATAGGAACGGTTAGGCATTTCCTGCGGAAGCTGCCAACCCCATCTCAGTGGGTTCACAACATTGCCAGAGAGTGGCCCCAGACCCTCGAAACAGTGTCCCATGTGATAGCCAGGGCTTTGGACCATCACATGGGGCGAACCCAGCAGGCTGCTAGTGGGCCTTACAGAAACACTCCGCAGACGATTCCTCAGGTCAGGGGTACAGGCATGTTTGTTAGCCAGGGGTGCAGATCTGAGTGGTGGTGCTATACATGACCTGTCCCCCTGTAGGCCATTTTGAGGACCTGGGAAATTGTCAAACAGCAGTAGCTCGGGGCTAGTTGACCCCTTACACTGACCACAGGGCGCTACTGAGCAATTGTGCTCCAAGTTTAGCCTTTTAGTAGGCCTGGCAACCTTGTCGGTTTGAGAACTACGACTGACCTTTCTCAAAGCAGGCCCTTTTTGCTTTGAGTGGGCTTTCTGTTTGTGTATCAACTTCAAACAGTTAGCAACGAGGTGTCCAGGTTTGTGGCAGAAGAAACAAAGCTTCGTTTTGGGTCTCGAAACCACAACTTTTTCAGCCTTGTTAGCTGGCCCACTCCTACCTCTCCAAGATGTACTATGGCACAGAGGGATATCATGTCCTACAGCTTGTTTTATGAGTTAGCTTAAACTCATCTGCCAGTATGGCAGCTTGCTGTAAAGTGGAAACCCTCGGTTCACTCAAATAAAGAGCAATACACTCAGGCACTGCATTCTTAAAGTCCTCCACCAGCACAAGCGCACGTAACAACCCCAAATTGTTAACCTGGCTCGCAGAACACCACCTATCAAGAAGCTTTGCCTTCTCCCTAGCAAAGTCAAGGTAGGACTGACCATGTGCCAACTCCAAACCTCGAAAATGCTGCCTATAGGCTTCAGGTACAAGTTCATAGGCTTGGAGGACGGCACTTTTAATCTTTTCATAAACTAGGCAGTCGTCCCTAGACAGACTGGAACAAGCTTCCTGAGCCTTACCTGTGAATTTACATAGTAATATCACGCACCACATATCTTGCGGCCATTGCAGTGCAGTCGCTATGCATTCAAATGCAATAAAGAAGCTATGAACACTGGACTCACAGAAAACTGGAACCAGATGGATGTTATTGCTCACAAACGAGCCTCTGGACACCTGTTCACCAACAGATGTAGGCCCAGTGCTCGTCAGCTCCAGCTGATTCAACTGGAATGCCATTTCAGCCTGAAGAAAACCACCACACACCTGTGCCAATTCTCTCACAGGCTAGCCAACAATTAATGGTAACCAAACAACTTACTCTTCTTGACCAACTTACCTTTTGCTGCACACACACATTAACAAATACAACTTACCCAGTTCCTAAGCACACCAAACTATACCTACCCATCTTCTGGAGCGTGCTGGGCTCGAGGCAACTTTAAAGGCAAAACTTCAGCAACTGGAGCACTGAATTGCCTACCCCCAACAGGGAACTAATCCCCACCCAGGATTACTCTAAAAATAAGAAAGGCAAAGTAAAAAAAAAAAGTGCCCGAAGGAAGAACTTAAAAAGCTCAGCTGGACACTCACCTAACTTAACTGGGAAGATGTATGTCTACTCCTCTCAAAAAGCAACACAACCGTCACACAAAAGCAAAAAAAAAAAAAAAAAAAAAGGGTCCCAAACACCACTAATTTCAAACTCCCTTTTCAGATCCCGGACGAGCCCCCACTTGTTACGTTCCCCTGAGGGGTCTAGGCGGTGAGAGGGGAAGTAACAAAAAGTGTCCGGGTCAGAAAAGGAGACAAGAAGGCATAAGGGTTAAATTAAAGAGTTTTATTAAAGTAGCTCAACTAAAAGAGACGGACAAGCCGCTATCACCATTTAAAGAAAACAAACAAAACTCAAGTGTTGGTCAATAAAATAAAAGTAAGTCAAAAAGAGAGCAGCTCACTAGCTGCAAACACGGTCACGCAGCTCACTAGCTGCAAACCACAAAAACACAGCTCACTAGCTGCAAACACCACAAACATTCAGCTCACTAGCTGTAACCACTCACATGGCACTCAGGCCCAGAGCTCACCATTGCCTGGGCTTAAATCCCTTTAATTACTGACGAGAGTCAGCTGTGTAAAAGAAAAGAGGCGGCACCTCAGGCAGATAGGAGATTGTAGGACACACCCACACAGGCACCTTCAGGAGGAGGCCCTGCTAGGGCCGTAACACCCATATGTATATTGACTACTCATTTTTGCACTTAAAGTTTGAATATATCTTAAGACTTTCTGTAACTTATTTTTTCTTACTTTTATTTCTATTTTTTTATTGTTGTTTTTTTGTTGTTGTTTTTTTTGTTTTTTTTTGCATGCACAAGGTGAAATTCCTTGTTTGTGTAAAGAAACTTGGCGCAAAAAAGATGATTCTTGTTCTGGTATTGTTCTTCAGACAATCACATAAAAAAAAAAATTCCAACAAAACAAACATGCTCGTGAGAACCAGTTTATGTCACGCAACAAACAAATTTTCACTTGTAACTGAAATGACTTTCCACTTCATTTTAATATGTGAGTCTGCAAGGACTCACTCACTTTGGCAGCCGGTGTCGACTAAAGTGGCTACTAAAGGAACTGCAGATCTATTTTAGGTTTTCATGCTGGCTGTGTTTATGTTTTCTCACTCTGTTTTACCAAACGCTACATAAAAATATTTCATTTAAAACCTCTTGCAAAGACAAAATTATGTCCTCACCTCTAATGATCTTTCTTATGTGGCTACGTATTCCTGCCACAATTTTGTGTGTTTATTTGTTTCCAACCTGGAACCATCTCTGATTTAATACCCAAAACTCACCACTTGCTGGACACTGGCAGTGGACATAAACTGTGATCTGTGCAGTTATTCAAAGCGAATACAATTACAAATACATAGCTATAAAACCCACAATGGAGGGGGACAACAGCAGCCCTTAAATCTTTGGACAATACAGCAAAACGTATCAGCTCTGCAGTTCTCAAACAGTTTAGCTAATGTGAGCACAACATCTTCATAGAAAAGCAGCTTCACTCAAGTCTATCGCACTGGAG
The DNA here is from genome assembly GCF_013358895.1 of Oreochromis aureus. Lineage (NCBI taxonomy): Eukaryota > Metazoa > Chordata > Actinopteri > Cichliformes > Cichlidae > Oreochromis > Oreochromis aureus. The sequence continues at coordinate 27,590,995 of NC_052958.1, read as the reverse complement.
CTAACAGAGCCATTTCCATGCCCAAATACTGCATCATGTCCTTTTGCCTGTTCTCTGAACAGACACACACACACTTACAACCTCACAGGTAGAGCAGCTGCGAGCACCACATCTGATTACGTTATTGACACTGGGCAAGAAACACAAGTGGAAGCGTGCCTCAGCTCAGTGTAAAATACACAGAGGACGAGGCTGCTCCATCATATTAAATGACATAACTGGTTTACATCACTGCTGCTTTTCTGTGTGCGGGGAACAAAACTGACAGATTAGCACAGCGAATCCTTGCAATCCATAAATCAGTTTGTTTGTGCACGAGAATTGTTAATGCAGCATGTTGTTTGCCAGCCTTAGTTGTGTCTGAGCATCTCTAAAGCCCCGGGGTCGGTGCTACAACTGATGATTAGCATTTACATAATGAGCTAAATGTTAGCTGCTGCCTTAAACTGCTACTTCTTAGCTGTGGGGGGCAAGCTGACCTCCACAAGATTGAATACAAAGGCTCCAGAAGCCTTTGTATTCAATCTGGATCTCCTTAGGGAAGTATTTTTTGACAGTAATATATCTAAATATATACTATGTTTATTTAATTGTTAGCAAATTTCAGGAAGAGACCAAGACCATCAAAGAAATTCTAAAAACAACTAAAGCCTGATGATCTCAGTGCTTTGTGTCACAGGGGAATATAAAATATAAAAAATACATTAAAGCGCTACTTATTGCACTGGTTCCCTTTATTTCAGTGACCACACACTGAAGCGAGCCATATAGACAGATTAGGGAGGTCAGTGCACACATTTGTCATTCTGGTGTTTTTGTGGGGTTTGTTGACCACAACAACAAAAAATAATGAACATAGCCACTCACATCCAGCAGATCATAACAGATAAAGGAAGTGTTTCTTGTGCAACAGTACAAAATACATGTTTAGGGTCTTTTTTTAGAATAACCCAAATTTTAATGAGAAATGTACATACGTTTTCTCTAAAATGTCTGGTGGTCAAATGCCTACCTAGATTAAACATATGTCAAACATGTGTCATAAATTTATATTTGTTTTATTAATACACATTTTTTTTCACAAGTTAACAGTAAAATTGCTAAAACAGGGAAAAGGTATTATTTGAAGGCCTCCAATGACAAGAATTATGGAAAATTTGAGATTAACTTAAATGTATATATCTAGAGTTAATCTTCAGAATTATCATTCAATGTGCTTGAAAGTCCTTAAAAGACCAGTAGGTGAACCTATTGTTTTGAGGTTTTGTCAACCAGTCGCTAACTGGTGTGTGAGTGAGGTCTAAAGGCCACTGACTAAATCCTTAGTGTTCAAACAGGTGGTCAGAAAGAGAAGGACATTTTTATAGATAGCTCTATTTTCTGTTGCCTACATTGTAGAGGGTGATACTGCCTCTAAACAGGAAAATGAGTAGGGAAGAGGTTAAAGTTGAATTCAGCAGGTGGGGGAACACTTAAATCACATGTAATGGTTCAGTGTGGGAATATTTTCTATTGAGAGCTCAGTAGATTTTCACACATGGTGTGATCGGCTGACCTGCTGCTCTCTGTGGATGTACACAACTGAATTCAACCAGATGTCAGCAGGTGTTTCATGAGTTGTCCTGGCTGATTTCCATCCTTTACATTGGTAGTACACTGTTTATGGTGTCTTCATACTAGACAGTATACAGCTGGTATGAAGGTGGAATTCAGTGAATGTAACTTGATGTAACCCGACTCTGAACCAAACCATGAGCACCACAGCCACTGTGCACCAGTCACACACTGTTCTATAGTTTAAATCCGTCACAGTACAGCAAACTAACCCGTTTGTCCTGCAGTAACTGGCAGAGTATTTTCATGCAACCTTTAAATAACACAGTCTGCCTCAGTTTTTTTTGCAGCAGGTTTCACAATATAAAAAAAAACATATCACATGTCACATGTGCAGACCCAGTGTATCAAATACTACTGAGCCTATAAATGTCACCTCTCTTCTTCATGTCCTGTCTTTCTTATCTTTCTCCATCTCTGAGTGAAGTTAGCTCTCTTTCACTTCTCCCCCTCTGAAATACAGCAGCTGGGCCTTTTGTTAGCAACACACTGTGAGACAAACTCCACATAAACAGTTTGTGTGTTTTCTGATGTTTGTTGAGCTGAATGATATCTATATATATTTTCCTTTTTATGAGCGTGTATGAGCATAGGAAATTACCCACAACTTAAAAAATATTACTCCACCTATGCCTGCTCATCTTCTGTAGGGCTAGCTAGATGCTAAAGTATCACATCCACAACCCGTGACTTTGGCACTCTATTTATGCGACATCTGCTGATGATTAATATTCACACAGGATGGTCTTTAATGTGTTACTGTTTAGGCTCAAAACGGCTTCATGTTTGAAGGCCCACAGTGACGTGACATAATGACTCCCATTAAATGCCTTAAACCAAAAGTAACAAGCCAGTTTTGAAAATGTAAGATTAAAAAGTACAGATATTTGTTCAAACAAAAGAATAAATCCTATGATAGATGGACCATTAAAGTTCATTCTTTGGTCAGCATTTATGTACAGGCAAATATCAGGAACAGACATTTAATTCAGTTAATTTCAATTCAGTTCAATTCAATGTTATTTATACTGCGTCATCATCATCGTCATTGATTTCCCTGTTTCCATCACATGTATCTTTTGGCATTACTGTGTGGACATTATCTTGTGCAGGAGTAGTGCTAAGTCTGATTTAAACATCATATGTTTAATCATTCATATTATTATGAAGTTGCACCTCAACCAGACACTTTCAGTAGCCATCAACATGCTCCTTTATACAGACTTTTGATCCCGTGTGTATTAGAGAAAAATCTAAATAAATTCAAACATTCATTCTCTTCCACTTATCCTTGTCAGGGTCGCAGAGGGGCTGGAACCTATCCCAACTACCATAGCATAAGCGGTAGGGGACACCCTGGTCACATAGAGACAGATAACCATGGGCCACTCACACCTATGGACTATTTAGAATTACCAATTAACCTAACCCCATTAATTGCATGTCTTTGGACTGTGGGAGGAAGCCAGATTACCTGGAGAGAACCCACGCAAACACGGGGAGAGCATACAAACTCCACACAGAAAGAAATCGAGAAATCGAGCTCAGGACCTCTGTGCTGTGAGGCAACAGTGCTAATCACCACACCCTAAATTCAAACAGGTTTGCCTAATCGTGTTTTTTAAAATAACAAAAGATGCATGTTTACAATAATTCTATCCATCCGTGCATCCATCAACACCCAGAGCACAGAAACCAAGGCCTCCCTCTCGCCAGCCATATCCTCCAGCTCATCTCGGGAGACACCAAGGTGTTTCCAAGTCAGCTGAGAAAGTTAGTCTCTCCAGTGTGCTCTAGATCTTTCCCAAGTCCTTATCCTGGTAGGGTATGCCTAGAACACCTTACTCAGGAGCTGCCCAAGAGACATTCTTCTCAGATGCCTGAACCACCCTAACCACCTCCTTTCAATGTGGAGGAGTAGTGGATCTACTAGAGTCCTGCTCTATGTAAGCTTCTGACCATGACTGTATCTTTGATAGGAACATGGATAGCTGCAAAGACCAGGAGGAACCCTTATTTTGGGGGGAGTTCCTGGACACTGGTAGTTAGAAGTCCAAGGGGAATGGGATATAATGGGATTTGTTACCTCTGAACAAAGACAGGATACCTATATTAATGTACTCCATGACAGATCCTGCAAATGTAATCAGTGTTTGGTAGTTGTAGTTGGTAGCTGGTAGCTGTCAGTCAAAAAGCAAATGATAATTTTAAAAATTGTTGAAACTATTCCTATAAAACTCTGCAATTGCTGGAAAACATAGAATATGCAATCACTTGTCGTCATTTTTTTATATATCCTGTCGCTCCATAAACACATAAACAATCTCTGCCTCCCTTCTCCTTCAAAACATAGCCTCTTCCTCCTTTCTATAACAATCCGTCTACTCAAACACAGACAGCTTGCCTAACCGCCTTGAATACACATTCAGATCTGCTTGTCACTTCACATCTTCCTCGTCTTTGTCTTTCCTTTTCCTCTCTCAACTTCTATCTAGCACGCTTTCTCATAATCTTTCTGTTCATCTCATTCCCTACGTTTTTTGAGAATGCTAGTCAGTAGAGATTTTCTTGCTTTTATTTCTTCAGCTGGAGAACCAAGGGAAGACCGGAACCAAACGGAGGCGGGGGTGCTCTAAATCTAAAGAGTGGGGGCTCTAAATGTAAACAGTACAACACAGAGCAGCTTAGGAGGGCTATAAATAGAGCAATGAAGCAAGAGAGAGAGCAAGCAAGAGTGAGATAGAGCGAGAAAGCTTTGCTTACGGAATAAAAATTGCTCCCGACAGTCAGGGATTAGTGCTTCCCTGGAGGATTTTGACTCCAAAAGCCCAATCTGGGGCGATTGGGAAGAGCACCAGCCTCAGTCATCTTAATTCAGTTAAACCCTACCCAACACAGATAGAAACATAGATCTGTTTATGTTTCTACGCAAATACATTCATGAAGACATATCGTAAAAACGAATACACACACTGTAGCAAAACAGCAAAGAAAGGGAGTTGTAATGTTATGTGCACGTTGAGAATTTTAGCATCTCCTAGTGGTTAGCTTGGAGACTGCGGTCAAGTGAATTTTTATGTGGTTTGGCTTGTATTCCTTCCTATTGGATGTTTAGGGTCACATGAGTGGGGTGATACAGGAAGAGTTTCCTATTGGATGTTTAGAGTCACATGAGTGGGGTAATGCAGGAAGCCATTTTAGTATTGGGATTTGCACAATGAGGCGTACCAGAAGTCTCCCTGTTTAATCCTTCAGCAACCACCTGTGTTATGCCATGGAGAAGCTTTGTTTGTAAGTTTGAATTGTGTTTCATCTTTATGAGTCGTGAGTTGTGTATATTTTATTGACTTTATGCATATTTGGGGAGATTTATATATAAATGCCTAGATCTGTTCGCCATGTGAAGCAAATGCATAATTCTTCATTGAGCATATTTCTTTTTTGTATTTTTGTAGTTTCACAAGTTCTGGGAAATCACTGTAAGTTGTACGTTGATGAAGACAAACAAGTAAACAGCCCTCAACTTTACTTTCACGTCTGACTCATCATTCAACGCTTTCAGTGCCTACGGAATATGTTTAGCTATCTGTCACTTCGTGTACCAGAACCACGCACGCAGGGGACAGAATAGTGAAAAAACAGCATCACACCAGGGATAATACAGCAAGTCTGGATAGCAGAGACTGCTAACGCTCATTAATCTTCCTGCCTCATTTAGTTGTACCTTACATGCCGAATAGTCATCATGGACACTAAGCCAGATACGGAAGACCAACAGAAGACTAGATCTCCAGGAACATCTGTGAAGTCATATGTGACCAGATCTGTTGCTAGTTCTTCTAACAGCTCCCGCAAGTCTTCAGCAAGCTTAGCTGCAGCTAAAGCACGTGCAAGAGCTGAAGCAGTGCGTGCTCGCTCCACCTTTGTCAAAAAAGAAACTGAACTCATGGTAGAAAAAGCCCAGTTGAGAGTAGAAGAGGCACGCATGGAGGCTGCTCTGGCCACACTGAAGCAAGAGAAAGAAGTTGCAGCGGCTTTAGCTGAGGCAGAGGTGTTGGAATCAGCTGCAGCAGAACTCGGCTCTAAACAAGATCTCAGGGCAGTGGACATCATAGGAATTCCCCCTGACTCCACAGAAAAAAGAACAAATGATTATGTTGAGTGTCACTCAAGAATGCACTCTAGTCAGCTGTCGTTGCCCGGCCTTGAGTCCCACATCACCTCCAGTCGGCCACGCGATTTCTCTCATGCTCCACCACTTCAGGACAACGAACTGAATCCCATTCGTACAGCCATTGATAGGCTGAGCTCCACTCCAGCTCGTGTCAAGAGCCATACTACCTTTGAAGAAAATGGTATGAAGCATCCACCTGCTCAGAATTACCCTGGGATTTATCCATGTAGTGTCACCCCCCTGCAGGAACCTCAACCACACACACATCCTCTTAGAATGCAAGCAGCGCAGCCCTCTGCTTTGAACCATACCGGCATTAATGACTTTGCTGTCTACATGGCTCGCCGGGAACTTGTGACATCCGGGATGACAAAGTTTGATGATCGTCCAGAGAATTATTGGGGCTGGAAGTCTACCTTCATGAACATCATTGAAGGGCTAAAACTCACCTGCAATGAAGAGCTCGACCTTCTCACTAGATGGTTAGGTCCTCAATCATCCGAGCAAGTCAGGAGAATCAGAGCTGTTCATGTCAATGACCCCGCTGCAGGGCTCAGGATGGCGTGGATGCGGCTTGAAGAGAACTACGGGTCTCCTGAAATAATTGAGAAGGCTCTGCTGGACAAACTGGAGAGATTTCCTAAGATCAGCAACAGGGACCCTCTCAACCTGAGAGAGCTTGGTGACTTGTTAAGGGAGTTGGAGTCAGCAAAGTTAGAAGGTTGTTTGCCTGGGCTCGCCTATCTGGATACCTCTCGCGGCATTAACCCAATAGTGGAGAAACTGCCGTATGGCCTTCAAGAAAAATGGATGACACAAGGCAGTGCGTACAAGCTGCAAAACCAAGGCCAGTTTCCACCATTTTCATTCTTCACTGACTTTGTCTGCAAAGAAGCCCGCACTCGTAATGATCCAAGTTTTGCATTTAGCTCATTTGGGATGACAACAGTGAAACCAGAAAACTCCCCTAAACGGTACACGCATTCAAGGAGCCAGATCTCATCCAACAAAACAGAGATTACATCAACATCTGCCATCAAGCCCACAGAGTCAGCTAGCAGTAAGTTGGATGTGGACAGACAGTGTCCGATTCACAAAAAACCCCACCCTCTCAAGCGGTGTAGGGGCTTCCGAGCTAAGACACTAGATGAACGCAAAGCGTTCCTGCGAGATAGTGGAGTTTGTTTCAGATGCTGCTCCTCAACTGAACACGTTGCTAAAGACTGCAAAACAATCATTCACTGTAAAGAGTGTGACAGTGACAAGCACGTCGCAGCGCTTCATCCAGGACCAGCTCCATGGGCTGTCAAAGACCCTGAGGATGAGCATGGCGGGGAGGAAAATGAAGCTGCTTCTCCAGACATAATATCCAAATGCACAGAAGTGTGTGGAATTGCCAATAACTCCCGCTCTTGCTCTAAAATCTGCCTCATAAAAGTGCATCCTAGAGGACACCCAGAAAGATCTATAAAGGTCTATGCCGTACTTGATGACCAGAGCAATAGGTCTCTTGCTCGGTCCAAATTCTTCGACCTGTTTGGCCTCAAGGGTACCGGTTCTCCCTACACGCTGCGCACATGTGCTGGAGTCACTGAGTTATCTGGCCGAAGAGGAGTTGGATTTGTGGCTCAGCCATTGGATGGACATCTCAGCATTCCTCTTCCCACACTTATTGAGTGTAGCCATATCCCAGATGATAGGTCGGAGATACCTACTCCTGATGTAGTCAAACACCACCCACACCTAAAGTCTATCACTCATCTCATCCCTGAACTTGATCCAAATGCACAAATTCTCCTTCTGCTGGGTCGGGATGTATTACAAGTCCATAAAGTGAGAGACCAACGCAACGGGCCCAATAATGCACCCTATGCCCAAAGGCTGGACCTTGGCTGGGTCGTAGTTGGAGATGTCTGTTTGGGTGCAGCTCACAAGCGAAAGCAGTTAATGTCTACCGGACTAACGTTCTGGAGAATGGGCGTCACTCTCATTTCAGTCCATGTCCCAACCACCTAGTTGTGAAAGAGAAGCTTACAACAAGGACAGGCATAAGACCTCTCAACTCTCAAACCCTGTCACACTTTCATCCTCTGGGCAGTCTGTTTCAGAACTTTGATGATCATTCACTTGGCAACAAAATCTTCGAAAGAACAGAGAATGACAATGAAGTTGCCCCATCTATTGAGGACAAACGGTTCATTCAGTTGATGGATAATGAGATGTTCATAGATGATGCTAACAGTTGGGTAGCTCCCCTTCCCTTTCGCATGCCAAGACCACGGCTGCCTAACAACAGAGAACAAGCTCTGACTCGTTTCACCAGTCTCTGCAGAACTCTAGAAAGGAAACCTGAGATGAGGAGACATTTTCTGGCTTTCATGCAGAATATCTTTGATCGAGATCATGCTGAACCAGCTCCAGCACTCAACGATGGAGATGAATGCTGGTACCTTCCCAGTTTTGGCGTCTATCATCCACGCAAGCCTGGCCAGATCCGAGTTGTGTTTGATTCAAGCGCTCCTTATCTTGGCATCTCCTTAAACGATGTGCTGTTGACAGGGCCAGACTTAAATAACAGTCTGCTGGGAGTCCTAATGCGGTTTAGGCATGAACAGGTAGCCATCACAGCAGATATTGAGCAGATGTTTCACAGCTTTGTTGTCAGGGAAGACCACAGGAACTTCCTCAGATTTCTGTGGTTCAGAGACAATGACATCACGAAGGAAGTTGTGGAATATCGTATGAGAGTCCATGTGTTTGGCAACCGCCCCTCTCCAGCTGTTGCTACTTATGGGCTTCGGAGAGCAGCTTTACATGGAGAGGGCGAGTTTGGGGAAGAGGCAAAGGAGTTCATACACAGGAACTTTTACGTTGATGATGCACTCAAGTCTCTGCCGTCTGCAACAGCAGCCATCAGTCTTCTCAAGGCAGCCCAAGGCATGCTTGCCATCTCCAACTTGAGACTTCATAAAATAGCGTCCAATTGCCTAACTGTCATGCAGGCTTTCCCATCAACAGATCATGCAAAAGACTTGAAAAATCTCGACCTGGACAAAGATTCACCTCCTTTGCAGCGAAGTCTTGGATTAAGCTGGGACCTTGTGAATGACACTTTTACATTCCGTGTTGCCAGGAGCGAGAAGCCATTCACCCGAAGAGGAGTTCTTGCAACCATCAATAGTTTGTTTGATCCACTTGGTCTCGTAGCTCCCGTTACTATTCAAGGAAAGCTCTTGTTGCGGCAGCTCACTCATGACAGCAGTGACTGGGATGCTCCCCTCCCGTCTGAAAAGGCAACAGAGTGGATTACCTGGAGGGATTCACTGCAGGATTTGGAACAGTTTGTAATTCCCCGAGCCTACATTGCTACGTCCCTGTCCACTGCACAACGTACAGAGATCCACATCTTCTCGGATGCTTCCACCAAGGCCATTGCAGCTGTGGCATATCTCAAAGTGGAAGATGTGGAAGGTAAATGTCATGTAGGTTTCATAATGGGGAAAGCCAAGTTAGCCCCCGTGCCATTCCACACTATTCCCAGGCTGGAATTAGGTGCTGCTGTTCTGGCAGTGGAAATTGCTGAGCTGCTTGTGAAAGAGCTGGACATTAGTCTTGATAGTCTGAAGTTCTATACCGACAGCAAGGTGGTGCTGGGGTATATTTACAATGAAAGCAGGAGATTTTATGTGTATGTCAGCAACAGAGTGGAACGGATAAGGAAGTTCTCACGCCCTGAACAGTGGCAATATGTCCACACTGATGACAACCCTGCAGATGTTGCCACCAGGTCAGTGCCTCCAGCTCATCTCTTAAGCACCAACTGGCTTACAGGTCCACATTTTCTGAGACGTTCTGGGGACATAGACTCGGGTAAAGGAACGTCCTATGACCTCATTGATCCAGACTCTGATACAGAGGTCAGAAGTCACATCACTACTGTTGCAAACCCCCATAGGAGTATGGGGTCGCATCGATTTGAAAGATTCTCCATGTGGCAACCCCTTGTCAGAGCTGTGGCCTCCCTAATCCACATCGTCCAATCCTTCAAGTCTGAGAAGGATAGCAATGGGCAAGATTGCAAAGGCTGGCATCACTGTTTGAAGCCGCACAAAATGAATACACTGTCACAAGCAAAGCATACCATTATTGGATGTGTACAAAGGGAGACATACCAAGTGGAAGTGTCTTGTTTGGAGAAAGGCGAAGTAATTCCCAAAAACAGTCCTCTGAGGAAGCTTAGCCCAATTCTTGATGATAGCAAACTTTTAAGAGTTGGTGGGCGGCTCCAGCATGCTTCAATCGAGACACATGAAAAACATCCTCTCATCATTCCTGGTCGCAGCCACGTAGCTACTCTACTTATAAACTACTACCATGAGCGGGTTCACCATCAAGGCAGAGTTTTTACTGAGGGAGCTATCCGCACGGCTGGCATCTGGATTGTAGGGGCAAAGAAATGTATCTCCAGAAACCTGCACAAGTGTGTTACATGCAACAAACTTCGTGGTAGACCCGCAGAGCAGAAGATGGCAAATCTTCCACCCGATCGTCTCAGCACTGAACCCCCATTTACAAATGTGGGTCTGGATGTATTCGGCCCCTGGAATGTCTCCACCCGTCGCACCCGAGGTGGTGCAGCAAACTCTAAAAGGTGGGCAGTACTCTTCACGTGTTTAAGTGTTCGTGCTGTGCATATCGAGCTCATAGAGTCAATGGACACATCGAGCTTCATTAATGCTCTACGGCGGTTCTTTGCTATGCGTGGTCCTGTGAAGATGATCCGCTCTGACTGTGGCACAAACTTTAAGGGAGCTTGCAGAGAACTTCGAATTCTCCTACGGGATGAAACCGACATCTCAAGGTACCTCAGTGAGGAAGGATGCACATGGCTGTTCAACCCACCTCATTCTTCCCATATGGGGGGAGTGTGGGAAAGAATGATTGGGGTTTCAAGACGGATTCTTGACTCTATGCTTTCTCAGATCAGTCCCTCACATCTCACTCATGAAGTGCTTTCGACCCTTATGGCTGAAGTAGGAGCGATAATAAATGCAAGGCCTCTTGCTCCCATCTCAAGTGATCCAGATTCACCGTTTCTTCTGACTCCAGCGATGATCTTGACACAGAAGGTCTGCACCCCTCTTGCTCCTCCAGGATCATTTGAAGCTACAGATATGTATCGTCAGCAGTGGAAACGTGTCCAGCACTTGGCGAATACATTTTGGGAGAGATGGAGGCGAGAATATCTCTCTACTCTTCAAAGTCGAACCAAGTGGCAAAATAGTCAGCCCAATGTCAAGGAAGGGGACTTGGTGTTGCTCAAAGACCCTCAGGTAAAAAGGAATCAGTGGCCAATGGCTCTTGTCACCAAGGCTTACCCAGACAGCGATGGAAAGGTCAGGAAACTCGAACTGAAGGTCACGAAAGGAGGTACCAATAAGACCTTCTTTAGACCAGTAACCGAAGTAGTGGTACTTTTGTCTATCTGATTATCTACCATGGACAGTCAATGTGTCGTTTTCTTTAGTTGATTGGACTGCTAAGAAATTGATAGTGGTATTGTGTTCAATACCAGGCGGGGAGTGTAATGTTATGTGCACGTTGAGAATTTTAGCATCTCCTAGTGGTTAGCTTGGAGACTGCGGTCAAGTGAATTTTTATGTGGTTTGGCTTGTATTCCTTCCTATTGGATGTTTAGGGTCACATGAGTGGGGTGATACAGGAAGAGTTTCCTATTGGATGTTTAGAGTCACATGAGTGGGGTAATGCAGGAAGCCATTTTAGTATTGGGATTTGCACAATGAGGCGTACCAGAAGTCTCCCTGTTTAATCCTTCAGCATCCACCTGTGTTATGCCATGGAGAAGCTTTGTTTGTAAGTTTGAATTGTGTTTCATCTTTATGAGTCGTGAGTTGTGTATATTTTATTGACTTTATGCATATTTGGGGAGATTTATATATAAATGCCTAGATCTGTTCGCCATGTGAAGCAAATGCATAATTCTTCATTGAGCATATTTCTTTTTTGTATTTTTGTAGTTTCACAAGTTCTGGGAAATCACTGTAAGTTGTACGTTGATGAAGACAAACAAGTAAACAGCCCTCAACTTTACTTTCACGTCTGACTCATCATTCAACGCTTTCAGTGCCTACGGAATATGTTTAGCTATCTGTCACTTCGTGTACCAGAACCACGCACGCAGGGGACAGAATAGGAGTGTTGTTTTGTTTTTAAAAAGGACAATGTATATATTATATGTAAAAGGCAGAAAAGGTTCAAACAGTAGAGTGAGAGAAGATTACTCAGCACCCGACCCTGCAATCAATCGCTGACATGCTTGGAGAGCAGTGTATTTCAAAAGATGCCCAAAATGTTTGTAAAGTCTAAAATGTTATACAGTACACCAAATGCACTCGAGGGAAATTAGGGTCTTTAGCATACCAAGAATCGAATTTGTGCAAAAGAACACTCGAAAGCAGCATTTTGGGAGATAAAAATTAGAGACGAAGAAAATAGTTCCGACATTTGTAAACGTAGTCTCTGTTAAAATTCCTGACTACAGCCCTGTGGATTTACTTTATGTGATAGTCTGATTTATTGAGTCTTGCCTCTAACATCTGACTGTGGATCTCTTCAAAGATCATCAGGTCAGACCACAACCATGTTCTGAGACTTGGTCAATAAACAACACCTACAAGTATTTTGGGGGGTTTTTTGTTTAAGGCACGGAGACCTCACCCAAGGAACTGGTACGAGTGCGGAGGTTGACTGTGTTTTCGCTGGCCTCACCCTGGGAACTGGAATGGGTACTGGAGCAGACCGGCTACCAGTCACTCCTACCCGAGGAATAGGTACAGGTGCAGGGGTCGTCTGTGACTCGGCTGGCCTCACTCTTAGAACTGGAATGGGTGCCGAAGCAGACTCTTAGGCTGAACTAAACTTAACAATAACTTTACTGCTGGAGAAAGTCGCTCCCACATGAGGAACAGGTACAGGTGCAGAAGGTGGCTGGGTCAGGGTTGGAACAGGTACCTGTGCAGGAACCAATGGAGCTTTAGATGCCCTGGCAACAGGGACAGGGATAGGCTGACCCCTAGCCACCCTGGAAGCAGGAACAGGCATAGGACAAGGCTCAGGGGTAACTTGAGAATGAACTTAAGTGGAGCAGGTGGTGATAAGTGGACAGTCTTGGAGAGGACAAAATCTGGTGCAAAAACAGTTTCAGAAGTCTTTGCTTAGAAGTACTAAAAACAGTCCCAGTGGATGAAGGCAGTGCAAAGTAAGGTGTCTTTGGATCGACTTTCACAGCAGTACAACATTGAAACTAAAGATTCATTTGGAATGACGATGGGTCATTAAACACCTTTCATAAACACTGGCAGACACTATAACAGAAGAGTCACTAGAAATAATGTCTTTGGAAACGGAGTACTCAGGCTTGATATCAAATTGTTCAGATGGAGGGAAGAGTCTAGGAAAAGTTACGGGATTACTCACCACAGAGGTGGAGAGCTTGTGTAACTGTACATGGAAACCCAATGAACAGGGCGAAGGACTGAAGCAGAGTGAGGTCTCTGGACCCAGGCACATGACCCTTTCTCTGCTGCCGAAAGCCCTTGTTTCGTGGGTGGGAAGCACTTGGTGACAGAGGGGGAGAGCAGACAGACAGAGGAGCTAGATAGGCTGAAGACTTGGTGATCGGGAACAAGCAGAAGTCATGCCGTGGTAGATGTGACAGAATTTCTTTCCCCTGCATCTGGAGCAAATAATATTAGGTTGACCCTGCTGGCATTTGTTCCCCCGTCCAAATCATGCGATAAGGAAGTGGGGGGGAGCGAGAGCACCAACTCGCTGGCCCTGACTTACCGTAGCTCCATGCATCTATGGTGCTACCCAGAATAGTGTCCTTGGAAAACTGAAGTAACAGAGGGTTATTCCAGATTAACGCATCCACCAAACTCAGTCCAACAGACATAGCCCGTAAATCTTTAGCCTGGGAGACGTGGTCCAGGAATTTAATCAGTCTTTCCATTTCAGAGTTATAGTCCGACACGGATGAGTTCACGGTGTCCATGTCAAAACAACTGCCTCACATGTCCTGAGCATCAATATCTTCAGACACTTCATCTTTGTTGACATGTCTGGATCTAGAGGGGTTTTTTTCCTCTTTCCTTTCACGATGTCACAATCTTCTGTCATGATATGAAGCTGTGTGGAGCAGGCAGACTGGGCCCAAATGAAGGACTCTCAGGCTGGACTGAATTTAACAATAGCTTTATTACTGAAGAAAATACAAATAACTAAATACAAGGAACTTAACTGCCAAGAACACATGTATTCAAACACTGAAGGCTTTGAACAAACAGGACACAAGAAGGAGATCGTGGCACTGGGCAGAGGGAGACACAAACAATATGGAATCAGAGCAGAGAGGAAACACCCAGTGAACACGGCTGTACATAATCTAACTGACGAGACAGGGAAAACAAAGCTGAACATGACGCACACAGGGCAAGAGATTGTCAGAATAAAACAGGAAACATGAGAAACACACACTGAGATACAAACTGACTAAATACAGGGAACAGAGGGAAGAGACAGAGACAAGACTAGGAAGACACAGAACGAGGGCGCAAAAGTGAGGGACAGAGAGGGCGAGAGAAACCAGACAGACACACAACTGGGCAGACAGACATGGCAGAGCTGAAGGACAGAGACATCAAGCTAGAGCGAGGGACGGAGAGAGGGGGTGAAACTGACACCAATAACTAACACAGGAAACTAGACACAAGAGTATGGGGAACACTGAGGGAGGAATTGCTCAATACAAGGAATAGAATAGAATAGAATAGAATAGAATAGCTTTTTATTGTCACTGTTACAAGAACAGTGAAAGGCAGTTTGGCATCTCTCCATGTGTGTGAAGTACACAATAGCGTAAGTATTTACACAATGACAAATTTACATTTACAATAACAACAAGACTAAATCTACCAAAGGAATGAATCAAACAATATAAACATTAACCAACCGTAGAATTCATAAACCACAATCAAGATGTGATTTGAGCACCAATTTCGAGTTTTAACTCAAGGGATTTAAGAAAAGTTAATAGCTTAGGCATTACAGCCATTTTTATAAATAGTTTCCATTTTCAGAGGATCAGTTACATCAACTAGTCCTCTATTACTCCACGACATATTAAGGAGCAAAATATCCATGTTTAACATGTAATTGGTAACCTTTCACTAGAACGCTCAATATGAGATTCAGAGAGGTGTGGATGAAAGTTAAGAATGCCCTCCTTAGGCTGAAACACCAAAACAAGCCTATTAGAGTGACTCCATAGTGTAGTGGTTAACACAAGATATCCTCTTAGTCGCCTACTCTTTTCACAGCAACAAATTCTTTCACAGCAACAAATTCTTTCACAGCAACAAAGTAGCCTGGTATAGTGAAATTATAAGGCTCTCTGTGCTACATAGCATGGACACCCATTCACATTCACAGCAAGCTCAAATTCACCAAGAGAGGATGATAAGTTGGATGACATAATTGGCAACATTTAAGGAACAGTTTGGTGTCTTTCAACAGGCTCAATATTAATAGCATATTAACAATGTCCAGCAGCCAGACACATTCCAGTCATTATTTGTCATCGTATCTGGAGATAATATCAGTAAATCTATGTAAAACAGACTTTGTTCATTCTGTGCAAACATGAAACACAGATGAAGGAGGTGCATTTTTAAATTATATAAGGTCCCCTGGTAATACTAACCCAAAGGAAATAATGCTTTAAATGTCTCCATGGATAGATGTGCTGAAGGATTTTATAAGTAAATACAGGTCACGACAGCTTGATAAACCTCCCAGATTCAACCTGATCTCATTGAAATACATGAAATGTACTGTATGGTGATCTTGAGAGGTCAAATCCACTCCAGCTTAAAAAAAAACACCAGTAAACAGAAAAACATAGTAAAACCTCGCAAAACACAACAGAAGTGTTTCTGGGGACACAATAACATGATACACCAGTAGTGGAAATGACAGAAACCAAAAAATGCTAAGGATGATTGGTATAGTATTATAGCTACATGTTTGCTATTAACCAAACCATTTACTGTTAGCTTGTCACTTCTGCAGCTTTTCCGTTCAGTTCAGTTCAATTTTATTTATATTAGTAACAAATTTGCCTCGAGGCACTTTATATTGTAAGGTAAAGACCCTACAATAATACAGAGAAAACCCCAACAATCAGATGACCCACTATGAGCAAGTGCTTTGGTGACAATAGGAGGGAAAAACTCCCTTTTAACAGGAATAAACCTCCAGCAGGAACCAGGCTCAGGGAGGGGCAGCCATCTGCTGCGACTGGTTGGGGGCTGAGCGAAGGAAGACAAGACAAAGACATGCTGTGGAAGAGAGGAAGAGATTAATAATAACTAATGATTAAATGCACAGTGGTGTATAAACACATAGTGGGTGAAAAAAGGTGAGTCAATGCATCATGGGCAGCCCCCATGTCTAGGCCTCTTGCACCATAACTAAGTTAGGATTCAAGGCCACTGTATCACCTCTAAGTTTTATCAAAAAGGAAAATTTGAAGCCTCATCCAGAAAGCAGACACTGTGTCTGTCTCCTGAATTGTTGTGTGTTATCTGGCTTCAAGGATAGATAAAGTTGGGTATCGTCTGCATAGTAGTGAAAATGTATGCTTTGTCTTCTAATGATGCTGCCCAAGGGAAGCATCTATAATCATAACAGAACAGGTCCCAACACAGTACCCTGTGGAACTCCATAATTAACCTCAGTGTGTGAAAAGGACTTCCCATTTACATGAACAAATTGGACTCTATTAGATAGATATCATTTAAACCACAGCAGCACAGTATATTTAATACCTACAGCATCCTTTAGTAACTGTAATGAAATATTATGGTCAACATTATCAAATCAAATCTCTGTACTGAGGGTCTAGGAGGACAACCACAGAGATGATTCCACTGTCAGAGGCCACAAGAAGGTCATTTGTAACCTTCACTAACAGTGTTACTGTACTGTGATGAGTTCTGAAACCTGACTAAAATTCTTCAGATAAACGTTCCTCTGCAGCCAATCACTTAGCTGTTTTATATCTTTTAAGATTTTTTGAGATAAATGGAAGGTTGGAGTTTGGCCTATAATTAGCAAAGACAGCTGGTTTTTAAAGTAATGGTTTAACTACTGCCAGTTTGAAGGCCTGTGGTACATTGCCAATTTACAGAAATAGGAGGATCATATTTAAGACTGAAGCATTACTTTATGGTAGAACCATCTGACAGTGAGGAACTGTCAGATGGTTCTTGCTGTTACTGTCTCCCCAAAAGCACTCCTGTTTTCTTTTGTGATTATTTTCTTTTCTTTTCTTTTTTCTTTTTTAACATAGGTGAAACCAGTACAGGATGTGGCTTTAACTGATCATGACTAAAATCTAAAAACTGCATCACAGTAGCATGTGTGTTGTGAGCTCCGATGGTTAAATTCAGCTACTGTCTGGGTTCAGGTTTCAAACAGATGAAAGCAAGCATAACACACATACATACACTGCATTGGTTTAGTGCTGACCAGGTAGTGTGGGTGGGTTTACAGCGGCTTGTTTTTTGAAAACAGGTGATGGAGAGCTGGAGACTAAACCATGTAGTCAATGTCCTGTAAATCCAAAACAGCTCAGACATTCTCAGTCCTTCTAACTGGTAAAACCCTCCAGAAATATTTCTGAATCATCCCCAAAACCTTGAAAGCAGTTAATGTTAATACTTTGCTGCTCAACATTGCTCCAGGCTTCCTTCTGCTAAGGTACTCCACATATAGCTCATATAGTTCCCACAGCAACACATTAGCAGCAACTCTACCATGGTCCAAATAGTAAACAAAATATCTGTGTGCATGTGTTTCATTTCTATCTCTAAAAGGGACAATTTTAGTCATGTGAATCTGGAACTGTCGGGAATGTGGTTGGAGTGAGTAAATATCTGGAAATATCAACACTAAAAAGTGAAAAGGGTGACATTTTAGCTGAACAATAGACATGTTTGTAAAGTGAAGACATTGTTGGGAAGTAAGGGTGTGTTACAGCTTTAACTTGATGGGAATGTTCCATCTTGAATGTATACTGGCTGCACTGTGTTTCGTTACTGTGATACAGTTGAATAGAAGTTTCTGAAATAGAAGCCTTGCTGGCTGTAGGAAATATAGCACAGATATTCTTACAGCAACTTGTAACAAAGATCATTAACTCACTTGTGCATGAAAAATATCATTCACTAAGTGGTTTTAGGTTAAGAAGAGATTCACAATCATTACATAGCATTAATATGGCAATATTTATATCTTTAGATGTAGGATGAACAGCAGTATGAAAGATATTTGGCTCAAAGCGATACATCATCTGTGCTGCAGTAGGCTAAAAATATCATAGTTTATGAGCTGTTTTATTGTTGCTTCTTTAAAACTAGTAGTTATTTTTGGCTTTTACCCTTTATTTACATAATGGTAACAGCTCATAAGATTAACCTGTTCAACCAGTTAACAGTGCCCTAGTAGAGTTTAGTTAATAAACCTTTTTTCTCTAAGGACTGGTAACATTGCCTTACATTACTGAATATGAGAGCTTCTTTTTAATAGCAATATAGGATGTCAGCTGTTTTTAAAAGGGAAGAGATCATGTGAGCTGTGGAGAAAAGTTCTAATCAGGGGTGCTGTGTGTGCTTCCATGCATGCTGCAGATCACAAAAAAAGGCGGTTGGCAGTTGGTGGTGGGTTTTGGAGGGGAAAATTCATGGGTCTATCAATCTTCAGTATTAAAGAAAATTGTAAAACTTTTGTTTTTAAACAGTACTGTATCACCTGTATTTCTTTATATTTTACTTGGAGAATGGTAAGTAGATTCAGCAATTTATTGGAACACGTGCAAACATACATGGAAATACAGTCTACAAGGCAAACGCAGATTTTATACAATCATAAAGAGCTTGAAAGTCAATATTTGATATGACCATCTTTGATCTTCCTCACAACTTCAACTCCCTTAGATAAACTTCCACGTAATTTCTTTAAGAAGTCTGTGGGAATAGTTCTCAAGGTTTCTTGAAGAGCATTTAAAGCTCTTCTTTGGATTTGGGCTGCATTTCTTCTGTTCTCTGTTATGAAGACTGTGCATTTCAGTGATGTCGAGGTACAAGCTCCAGAGAATTCCATGATGTGTTTTTCTATTCTGGTACGCTTTTATTTCATTGGCAGTGTATTGTGGATCATTGTCATGCTGAAAACTGAAGCTTTTGATGCCTTTTACATGATATTACATATTATGGGGTGACTGTGGCTCAAGAGATTGAGCAGATCAGCTACTAACATGAATGTTTGCGGTTTGATCCCTGGCTGCTCCAGCCGGCATGCCACAGTAAGGTGTGTTCGCTGGAAATGTCACCAGAAAATGGGAGAAAAAAAAATTATAATTCATCTTTTTTTTGTAGATGTACAGAGTCTTTAAAGATGTGGAGTCATCTTTATAACGGACATGTTGGGGAAGTCCGAA